>NC_037334.1:0-628852 GCF_002263795.3 Bos taurus | reverse complement strand
GAAGAAAGCTGAGTGCCGAAGAATTGATGCTTTTGAACTGTGGTGTTGGAGAAGACTCTTGAGAGTCCCTTGGACTGCAAGGAGATCCAGCCAGTCCATTCTGAAGGAGATTAGCCCTGGGATTTCTTTGGAAGGACTGATGTTGAAGCTGAAACTCCCAATACTTTGGCCACCTCATATGAAGAGTTAACTCATTGGAAAAGACCCTGATGCTGGGAGGGATTGGGGGCAGGAGGAAAAGGGGATGACAGAGGATGAGATGGCTGGATGGCATCACTGACTTGATGGACATGAGTTTGGGTAAACTCTGGGAGTTGGTGATGGACAGGAAGGCCTGACGTGCTGCACTTCTCGGGGTTGCAAAGAGTCAGACACGGCTGAGCAACTGAACTGAACTGAATTATACCTAATCTGTTTGCTAATCATCCCTTTGATTTCAGGGAGCACCAATGAGATTCTTTCTGTTTCTTGGTATTTAGCAATTAAGAATTCTGGGCACTTTAGAATGAATTTGCCTATCAAAACAGGGCTCTTAACTTAGACCAGAATAATCCCAGCGTTTCTGAAGTCACTATAAACTGCTTAAAATGGAATGCAAATTTTTGAGTGCTCATGAATATGTTTAGTTTTTATAGAAAAATAAATAGATATCATCAGAACCTCAGAAAGTCTGTATTCTTCTTTGACCTCTATCAGAAAATTAGGAACCTTAGTTTCTTGAATAGCCTAGTTCTGTCAATAGAGATTTATCTTTCTCTACAGTATGTTACATTCTTTTGCTTTTGTAACTGTTGATCTTTTAAACCAACATCTTTTCCCAAATGGAGTACTGTAATGTTTTGAAATTTGCTTTTTTCCTCTTTTTTTGTTGACCATCTTTCCATATCATTGTATATAGCTCTACTACATTCTCTTTAATAGCTGCAGAATATCATTGTGTATATGAGTCATAATTTAAGTATACTCTATTAATAATCATTGGTTATTTCACATTTTTCCCTACTACCAATAGTATATATTTCTTGGCATTCTTGAATATATTTTTATAAGATAAACCTCTAATTGTAGAATTGTGATAGGGCAAAGAATATTCAAAGTTAAATTTTAGTAGCTATTAT
Organism: Bos taurus; assembly: GCF_002263795.3. Lineage (NCBI taxonomy): Eukaryota > Metazoa > Chordata > Mammalia > Artiodactyla > Bovidae > Bos > Bos taurus. The sequence goes on along the minus strand of NC_037334.1, from coordinate 627,734 downwards.
TACAAGATTGGTTTAAAATATGGTTGTATGTTTCCCATAATGAATGTGTTTTTCCCTCTTAGCCTTGCCAGTACTGGGTATTAATCTTCTTACTTTGCTATTTGCATTGGTAGCAATGTTTTATTTAGATTTGCATCTCTTTTATTACTGAAATGAACTTTGTAAAATGACTGACCCTTTGTTTTTTATTAAGTTACTTGTTCTTATCTGTTGTTCATTTTCCTATTGCTGATTGCTATTTTGATTATGGAGCTCACATAAAAAAATCCTGAAGTTGGGAACTTTGTCTTATTACCATTATGTTGCCACGCCACACTAGTCACTAAATATTGGCTGAATTAGTGAATGTTGTCTCTTTAGCTGCCAAACACGTTGGCAACTCCACCATATACAGTTGAGCCTTGAACTTGCCTGTTTGAACTGCGTAGGCCCACTTAGGTGCAGATTTTTTTCAATAATGTGTACTACAGTACTGCACCATCTAAGGTTGGTTGAATCTGAACAGAACTGCATATTAAGAGGACTGGCTATAAGTTATGTGTGGGGGACTCCGCATTGTTCAAAGATCAACTGTAGAGGTTATCTCTTCACTTACTTAGGACTCCTTTCATTTTTTTTTAGCATTCTTTTGTAGTTCTTAGTATACTTGGATTCTGCACTTTTTTGTGTGTGTGTCAAATTTGTCCCTAAGTGTTAACATAAGTTTGATAGATAATAATATATAACTGTGGATAATTCTTCAAGAGAAAGGAATACCAGACCACGTTACCTGAGAAACCTGTATGCAGGTCAAGAAGCAACAGTTAGAACCGGACAACAGACTGGTTCCAAATTGGGAAAGGAGTATGTCAAGGCTGTATATTGTCACCCTCCTTATTTAACTTACATGCAGAGATCATCATGCGAAGTGCCGGGCTGAATGAATCACAAGCTGGAATCAAGTGTGCCAGGAGAAATATCAAAAAACTCAGATATGCAGATGACACCACCCTCCCTTATGGCAGAAAGTGAAGAAGAACTAGAGAGCATCTTGATGAAGGTGAAAGAGGAGAGTGAAAAAGCTGGCTTACAACTCAACATTCAAAAAACTAAGATCATGGCATCCGGTCTCATCACTTCATGGCAAATAGATGGGGAAACAATGGAAGTGATGGACTTTCTTTTCTTGAGCTTCAAAATCACTGCAGATGGTGGCTGCAGCCATGAAATTAAAAGAGGCTTGTTCCCTGGAAGAAAAGCTATGACCAACTTAGTAGCATATTAAAAAGCAGAGACATTACTTTGCTGAGAAAGGTCTGTCTAATCAGAGCTGTGGTTTTTCCAGTAGTCATGTATGGATGGGAGAGATGGACCATATAGAAAGCTGAGCGCTGAAGAATTGATACTATTGAACTGTGGTGTTGGAGGAGACTCTTGAGAGTCCATTGGACAGCAAGGAGATCAAACCAGTCATTCCTAAAGGAAATCAATCCTGAATATTCGTTGGAAGGGCTGATGGCTGAAATTGAAGCCCCAGTCCTTTGGCCACCTGATGCAAAGAGCTGACTCATTAGAAAAGACCCTGATGCTGGGAAAGATTGAAGGCAGGAGGAAAAAGGGATGACAGAGGATGAGATGGTTGGATGGCATCACTGACTCAATGGACATGAGTTTGAGCAAGCTCCGGGAGTTGGTAATGGACAGGGAAGCGTTGCCGTGCTGCAGGCTGCCGTGGGGTCGCAAAAAGTTGGACACGACCTAGCGACTGAACTGAACTGAATTGTAAATGCTACAGTTTTAAAATTTCAATTCCTCATTGTTCATTGCTAGCATACAGATATACAGTAGATATTTTTGTATATTGATCTTTGCTGTACAACTTTGCTAAACTCACTACTGGTAGCATTTTCATAGATTCCATAGGATTTTCTTACATAGATTATTTGATATTTGCAAATAAAGATTTTTATATCTGCCTTTTTAATTTCTCTTGTCTTGGAATAGCTAGAACCTACAATATAATGTTGAATGGTAGTGGTGAGAGTAGATATATTTGCTTTGTTTCTGACCTTAGGGAAAGAATTTATTTATCACTACGCTTTTTGTAGATGCCCTTCATCAAAATTGAGGAAGTTCTTAGCTTACTGAGCATTTAAAAATTTTTTTTCGTGTATAAGGGGATTTATTTTTATTAAAATTTAAAAAAATTCGTATGTTTATAGAGGTTACACGCTGTTTACAGTTATTGTATGATATTGGCTGTAATCTCTGTGTTGTGCAGTCCATCCTTGTGGCCTTTCACACAGAAGTTTGTGCCTCTCACCCCAGTATTGCCCTCCCTTCCCACTGGTAGCTGCTAGCTTGTTCTCTGAATCTGTGAATGTACCACCTTTTTGTTATTACACTAGTTATATTTTTTAGATTCCACATATAAGTGATACTGTACAGTATTTGTTTTTCTCTGTCTGACTTAGCTCACTTAGCTCAGTACCTTCAAAGTCCATCCATGTTGTTGCAAATGACAGAATTTCATTAATGGCCAAGTGGTATTTCACTATATATATATATTTATCCATTCATCAATTGATGGACACTTAGGTTTCTTCTGTATCTTAGCAGTTGTAAATAATGCTGCTACAAAGATTGGAAAGCATGTATCTTTTGGAATTCGTGTTTTTGTTTCTTTTGGATATATATCCAGGAATGGAATTCTGGGTCCTATGGCAGTTCTATATTTAATTTTTTGAGAAACCTCATAATGCGTGTTCACAGTGGCTATATCAGTTTACATTCATACAGCATTGTAGAAGGGTACCTTTTGCTCCTCATCCTCACCAACATTTCTTATTTGTGTTCTTTTCAGGGATAGCCATTCTGACAGGTGTAAGGTGTTATTTCATTGTGGTTTCAAGAAGAAATTAAAGAATTATTCTGAAGATAGTTATCCCATTTTCTGAAACATGACATGATGGGGAATTCATAATTCAATAGTCAGTCATTTTTAAAAGGTAATGAATACAGCTGACCATGATAGTATGCCCCTTCATCTTTTAAATTTGGCTGACTTTTCTCATTTCACACTATCTGTCCCTTACTAATCAGATAATTTAGTTAATTTTCAAATAAATCCTCTTAAACCTATCTTATTTTTCCTTTTATGCCCAGTCTTTGCCCCATTAGAAATATTTGAGGGACTTCCCTGGTGGTCCACTGGTTAAGACTCCATGTTTCCAATACATGGAACTCAGGTTCAGTCCCTGGTTGGGGAACTAAGCTCCAACATGCAATGCAGTGCAGCCAAAAAAAAAGAGAGAGAGAAGGAGCGAAATATTTGAAATGAATATTAAAGAAGGGAAAATGTAAGACTGTAAGACATGGGAAAGTTGAGACTAGTCTTATTGGACAGCTTCCTTTTAAATACCCAATCAAATCCTACATTAAAATGTGCTTCCAACTGCTCTGGTCTGAATATGTATTTCCCTAAATTCATATATTTATCCAACCAGTCCATTCTAAAGGAGATCAGTCCTGGGTGTTCTTTGCAAGGAATGATGCTAAAGCTGAAACTCCAGTAATTTGGCCACCTCATGTGAAGAGTTGACTCATGGGAAAAGACTCTGATGCTGGGAGGGATTGGGGGCAGGAGGAGAAGGGGACGACAGAGGATGAGATGGCTGGATGGCATCACCGACTCGATGGACATGAGTCTGAGTCAACTCTGGGAGTTGGTGATGGACAGGGAGGCCTGGCGTGCTGCAGTTCATGGGGTCGCAAAGAGTCGGACACAACTGAGCAACTGAACTGAACTGAATGATGAGTAATGTTGAGCTTCTTTTCATGTACCTGTTGGCCATCTGTATTTGCTCTTTTGAAAACTGTCTATTCAGTTCTGCCCATTTTTTAATCAGGTTGGATTTTTTTTTTTGGCTGCACTGGGTCTTTGCTGCTACCCACGAGCTTCCTCTAGTTGTAATGGGTGGGGCCGTTCTCCACTTGGTGCGTGGGCTTCTCGTGGTGGTGGCTTCCCATGTTGCAGAGCACAGTCTCTAGTGCACACAGACTTTAGTAGTTGTGGTGTGTGGGCTTAATTGCCCCGAGGCACATGGACTCGTCCCAGACTAGGGATCAAACCCAAGTCTCCTGCACTGGCAGGTGGATTTTTCAACCACTCGACCATCAGGGAAGTCCTGGTTGGTTGTTTTTTTGATACTGAGTTGTATGAACTGTTGAATATGTTGATATTAATGTTAATATTATGTTGACAGGCCATAACATTTGCAAATATTTCCTCCCATCGAGTAGGTTTTTTGTTTGGTCAGTGGTTTCCTTTGCTGTGCAAAAGCTACTTAAGTTTAATTAGATTGCATTTGTTTATTTTTGCTTTTATTTACTTTGAGACAAATCCAAAATAAAAATTATTGTTGTGATTTATGTCAAAGAGTGTCCTGCCTATATTTTCCTCTGGGAGTTTTTCAGTATCTGGTCTTAAATTTATTTATTTATTTTTTTAAATTTTATTTTATTTTTTAACTTTACAATATTGTATTGGTTTTGCCATATATCAAAATGAATCCGCCACAAGTATACATGTGTTCCCCATCCTGAACCCTCCTCCCTCCTCCCTCCTGATACCATCCCTCTGGGTCGTCCCAGTGCACCAGCCCCAAGCATCCAGTATCGTGCATCGAACCTGGATTGGTGACTCGTTTCATATATGATATTATACATATTTCAATGCCATTCTCCCAAATCATCCCACCCTCTCCCTCTCCCACAGAGTCCAAAAGACTGTTCTATACATCAGTGTCTCTTTTGCTGTCTCGTATACAGGGTTATTGTTAACCATCTTTCTAAATTCCATATATATGCGTTAGTATAAGATCATGGCATCCGGTCCCACCACTTCATGGGAAATAGATGGGGAAACAGTGGATACAGTGTCAGACTTTATTTTTCTGGGCTCCAAAATCACTGCAGGTGGTGACTGCAGCCATGAAATTAAAAGATGCTTACTCCTTGGAAGGAAAGTTATGACCAACCTAGATAGCATATTGAAAAGCAGAGACATTACTTTGCCAACAAAGGTTCGTCTAGTCAAGGCTATGTTTTTTCCAGTGGTCATGTATGGATATGAGAGTTGGACTGTGAAGAAGGCTGAGTGCCGAAGAATTGATGCCTTTGAACTGTGGTGTTGGAGAAGACTCTTGAGAGTCCCTTGGACTGCAAGGAGATCCAACCAGTCCATTCTGAAGGAGATCAGCCCTGGGATTTCTTTGGAAGGAATGATGCTAAAGCTGAGACTCCAGTACTTTGGCTACCTCATGCGAAGAGTTGATTCATTGGAAAAGACTCTGATGCTGGGAGGGATTGGGAGCAGGAGGAGAAGGGGACGACAGAGGATGAGATGGCTGGATGGCGTCACTGACTTGATGGACGTGAGTCTGAGTGAACTCTGGGAGTTGGTGATGGACAGGGAGGCCTGGCGTGCTGCGATTTATGGGGTCGCAAAGAGTCAGACATGACTGAGCGACTGATCTGATCTGATCTGATCTGATACTGTATTGATGTTTTTCTTTCTGGCTTACTTCACTCTGTATAATAGGCTCCAGTTTCATCCACCTCATTAGAACTGATTCAAATGTATTCTTTTTAATGGCTAAGTAATACTCCATTGTGTATATGTACCATAGCTTTCTTATCCAAATCTATTTTGAGTTTATTTTTGTACATGGTGTTAAAGAATGTTCTAACTTCATTTATTTACATGTAGCTCTCTAGTTTCCCCAGCACCATTTATTGAAGAGATTGTCTTTTCTCTGTTGTATACTCTTTGACAGAGAAGGCCTCCTTTGTCATAGGTTGACCATGAGTGTCAGAGATTGATATAGATTGTCACGAGTGTCATAGATTGTCATGTCATAGATTGACATAGATTGTCATGAGTGTCATAGATTGTCATGAGTGTCATTGATTGTCATGAGTGTCATAGATTGACATAGATTGTCATGAGTGTTATAGATTGTCATGAGTGTTATAGATTGTCATGAGTGTCATAGATTGACAGAGCTTGTCATGAGTGTCATAGATTGACTTAGATTATCATGAGTGTCATAGCTTGTCATGAGTGTCATAGGTTGACATAGCTTGTCATGAGTGTCAGATTGACAAAGATTGTCATGAGTATCATAGATTGTCATGAGTGTCAGATTGACATAGATTGTCATGAGTGTCAGACTGACATAGCTTGTCATGAGTGTGATAAATTGACATAGTCATGAGTGTCATAGATTGACATAGATTGTCATGAGTGTCATAGATTGTCATGAGTGTCATAGATTGTCATGAGTGTCATAGATTGACATAGATTGTCATGAGTGTTATAGATTGTCATGAGTGTCATAGATTGACAGAGCTTGTCATGAGTGTCATAGATTGTCATGAGTGTGCCGCTTTATTTCTGGACTTTCTGTCCTGTCCTGTTTTTGTGCTGCTACCATACTGTTTTGAGTCCTGTGCAGTAGGACTAAAGTCTGGGAGTATAATTCCTCCTGCTTTGTTTTTCTTTCTCAAGATTGTTTTGACTGTTTGAGAGTCTTTTCGGTTTTGATACAAATGAAAATTTCTTTGTTCCACTTCTGTGAAAAATGCCATTGGTAATTTGGTAGGGATTGCATTCAATCTGTTGATTGCCTTGGATAGTATCATTTTAGCAATACTGATTCTTCTAATCCAAGAACATAATATACATTTCTATCTACTTGTATCTTCAGTTTTTTTCATCTTTAATTCAAGATTATTTAATTATAAAGCTGGATAACTGGAAAAGAATTTTCCATTAAAAATAGTTTCAGAGCTAGAAAGTAATATAATGGTTAACAGGTTATGACTTTAGTACAGTGACGTGATTGAATAGAAATGGCTTGAATCTTCTGGATGCATTAATCTACATTTGCTGTTGGTTCAGAAATTTACAAATAAATTTCAAAATAAATTATGATTCATCTTGATTTTTCTTTCCAAATCCACAAAATAAAGGTTTTCCTGATTACCAGTTTATCATGCAAGAGACAAGTAAATCTCATGGCACTACCCAGAAATGTGTACACCTTAGGAACTTCACAGCAACTGGCTTCTTAACAGGAAGACAGTGAGAGTCTGATAGTTTCTGGAGTAGTCTTTTGCCTCCTTAGGTAGGTTTACTCCTAGGTATTTTATTATTTCTGAATAAAAATAAATGGGATTCTTTCTTTAATTTCTTTCTGATAGTTTGCTTTTAGTGTATAGAAATGCAGCAGATTTCTGTATATTAACTTTATATCCTGCAAGTTTACTGAATTCATGAATGAACTCTAGTAGTTTTCTGGTGGTGTCCTTAGGATTTTCTGTGTATAGTTATGTCATCTGCAAAGTAGTGACAATTTATTTCTTCTTTCCTAATTTGGTTCCTTGTATTTCTTTTTCTTGTCTGATTGCTGTGGCTAGGACCTGCAACAAGACTGTGTTGAATGAAAGTGGGAAGAGTGGGCTTCCTTGTCTTGTTCCTGATCTTAGAGCCATACTCCCCCACCTTTTTGGCACCAGGGTTGGTTTGATGGAAGATAATTTTTCCCAGACCAGGAGATTGAGGGAGATGGTTTCAGGGGGATTCAGGTGCATTGCATTTACTTTGCATTTTATGTCTATTATTATTACATTATGATGCAGAGTGAAATAATTACACAGCTTGCCATAATGCAGAATCAGTGGGAGTCCTGAGCTTGTTTTCCTGCAACTAGATGGTGCCATCTGGAATGATGGGAGACAGTGATGCCCACCGTGTGTTGCTTGTGTCCAGTCTACTCTAATCTCGTTTCAGTTGCTGTCACTGCAGAAAACCCCTTTTTACAAAGATAGGATGTTGGAAATGGAAGCAGGCTTTTCAGTGCTTTTGTGGCCATCTCAGGCTATTCCACCTTGATTTTAATCCAGAATGTATGGAGATTTGAACGTGTCTCAAACATACTTTAAAGGCCAAATCGTTTGCTTTCTCAAGCAGTTGATCCTTTTCTAGCAAGGACAAAGTCGTTTCACCTGTCTTATTCACAGATGGGTTGTGGATCTATTCCTTCCCAGTTCAGGGTCTTTTGTGGTTGGGAAGTAATTCTCAAACTTACTTGAAAGCTGAGACAGGTGATCATGCACCAGCTGGGAGAAAGAAGGCCCTGGCTCAGTCTCTTTGAAAATCTCTGCCAATGTTTGAAACATGTCAGAAATCCCCATGTTCAGTTGTCATCCCCATCATTCCAGTTTGGTGTTGAATGCAACCATTTTTGCCATTTCATACTGTTCCTGGGGTTCTCAAGGCAAGAATACTGAAGTGGTTTGCCATTCCCTTCTCCATTGGACCATATTTTGTCAGAATTCTCCACCCTGACCCATCTGTCTTGGTTGGCCCTATGTGGCATGGCTCATTCATTGAGTTAGACAAGGCTGTGATCCATGTGATCAGTTTGGTTAGTTTTCTGTGATTGTGGTTTTCATTCTTTCTGCCCTCTAATGGATAAGGATAAGAGGCTTATGGAAGCTTCCTGATGGGAGAGACTGATGTGGGATAAACTGGGTCTTGTTCTGGTGGGCAAGGCCATGCCCAGTAAATGTTTAATCCGATTTTCTGTTGATGGGTGCGGGTGTATTCCCTCCCTATTGTTTGGACTGAGGCCAAACTATGGTGGGGTTAATGGTGACCTCCTGCAAAAGGACTTAAGCCAGCACTGTAGTATTCAGTGCCCCTGACCCCATAGCAGGCCATTGTCAACCCACGCCTCCGCCGGAGACTCCTGGACACTCACAGATAAGTCTGCTCAGTCTCTTGTGGGGACACTGCTCCTTTCTCCTGGGTCCTGGTGCGCACCAGGTTTTGTTTGTGCCCTCCAAGAGTCTGTTTCCTCAGTCTTGTGGAAGTTCTGTAATCAAATCCCACTGGTCTCCAAAGTCAGATTCCCTGGGGATTTTCAGTCCCTTTGCTGGATCCCCAGGTTGGGAACTCTGTTGTGGGTCCTGGAACTTTCTTAACACTGCAAGGATTTCTTTGGTGTAATTGTTCTGCAGTTTGTGGGTCGTCTGCTCGGTGGCTGTATGGTGGGACTAATGGCGACCTCCTCCAAGAGGGCTTATGCCACATGCCATGTGTCCCAGGTCTGCTGCAGCCAGAGCCCCTGTCCCTGCAGCAGGCCACTGCTGACCTGTGCCTCGGCAGGAGACACTCAGACACTCAAAAGAAGGTCTGGCTCAGTCTCACTGGGGTCTCTGGGTCCTGGTGCACACAAGGTTTAGTTTGAGCCCTCCAAGAGTCTCTGGTGGGTTTGGGGTTTGATTCTAAATGCAGTTTCACCCCTCCTACCATCTTGTTGGGGCTTCTCCTTTGCCCTTGGACCTGGAGTATCTTATTTTGGTAGGATCCAATGTTCTCCTGTTGAAAGGCAGAAGAACCAGAGATCAAATTGCCAATATCCATTGGATCATAGGAAAAGCAAGAGAGTTCAGAAAAACATCTGCTTTATCGACTGTGCCAAAGCCTTTGACTGTGTGGATCACAACAAACTGTGGAAAAAGAGATGGGAATACCAAACCACCTTATCTGTCCCCTGAGAAATCTCTGTGCAGGTCAAGAAGCAATAGTCAGAACCGGACATGAACAACAGACTGGTTCCAAATTGGGAAAGAAGTAGGTCAAGACTGTATATTGTCACCCTCCTTATTTAACTTATATGCAGAGAACGTCATGCGAAGTGCTGGGCTGGATGAAGCATAAGCTGGAATCAAGATTGCCAGGAGAAATATCAATAACCTCAGACATGCAGATGACTCCACCCTTATGGGAAAAAAAGAAAGCGAAGAGGAACTAAATAAAGAGCCTCTTGCTGAAGGTGAAGTAGAGTGAAAAAGCTGGCTTAAAGTTCAACATTCAGAAAATTAAGATCATGGCATCCAGTCCCATCACTTCATGGCAAATAGATGGGGAAACAGTGGAAACAGTGACAGACTTTATTCTTTTTGGGTTCCAAAATCCCTGCAGATGGTGACTTCAGCATTAAATTAAAAGATGCTTTCTCCTTGGAAGAAAAGCTACAACAAACCTAGTCAGCATATTAAAAAGCAGAGACATTACTTTGCTGACAAAGGTCCATCTAATAAAAGCTATAGTTTTTCCAGTAGTCAGGTACAGATATGAGAGTTGGACCAAAAAGAAGGCTGAGTGCCGAAGAATTGATGCTTTTGAAGTGTAGTGTTGGAGAAGACTGTTCAGAGTCCCTTGGACCGCAAGGAGATCAAAGCAGTCAATTGTAAAGGAAATCAGTCCTGAATATTCATTGGAAGGACTGATGCTGAAGCTGAAGCTCCAGTACTTTGGCCAACTCATGTGAAGAACTGACTGACTGGAAAAGACCCTGATGCTGGGGAAGATTGAAGGCAGGAAGAGAAGGGGATGACAGAGGATGAGATGGTTGGATGGCATCATGGACCTAATGGACATGAGTTTGAGCAAGTTCCAGGAGTTGGTGATGGACAGGGAAGCCTGGAGTGCTGCAGTCCATGGGATCACAAAGAGTTGGACATGACTGAGCATCTGAACTGAACTGAAAGAAACCAACAAGCCACCTAGTCATGGCAACCACTCTGTCCATGCATATACAGACACAAAATGACCAATTCTGTTTCTCTGATGTGTAATCATTTTTGAATAGTTCTGCAGCTGTGATGTTGTTGCCACAAAAGTGTATATAACATACCCTCATGCACGTATCACACAGAGACAAGCACTTTTGTCCTTTTGTGAACATCATAGACTTTCAACCTGGGTTGCGTGCAACAGTGACTTACTGATCCTTTCTAATAATGGTGCTGTTTAATCCATTCGTCTACTTATGTCGTTAGCCTAAAGAGGAACTCGTGTCACCTTTTGAACTGCAGCATCTCCTAAAAGTTCATTATAAGTGAACTTTAGCAGCAGTCAGGATCAACTCTTCACCAATAGTAAAGGGCTTTTAGTTTTAGCAATGCAGTTAGCCACTAAGAATGATGCTCTCAGTGCAGACACATTTGATGATGTGGTGGCCTTCAGTAATTGCTTCTGTTTTTCATATTTGCATGTTTATTTTTTAACTCTAAAGCCTTGTTGTTTAATGAAGTATGCTTGGTCTCCATATGGTGAAGCAGTTCTCATGGCTTCATGGCTTCTTGGATAACTGGTTGCCACATATTACATAAAGTGGCCTTGGAGAATGTGAATCACTTGTTGCAATGAACCCCTAATTTAAATAGGACTCTGGTATTTAAAATACAGCTTTCTTTTTGTTAGTAGTCTTGGAGTCTTCTGCTGTCTCATCATGGGTCTTTCGCTTTGTTCAAAGACACTCTCTAGCAACGTTTGTGTTTTACTCATTTTGGCTGGGATTACCTTGTGGGCTTACCAAAACTGACTGAGACAGTATGCAGTGCAGGAAAGAGGCACAGATGGAAGTGGTAAAGAAGATAATGGGTGGGCCACTCATGGACTAAAATAGTGTCGAATTCTGACTTAAAGCCTGCCACCAGATGCAGCTGTACAATTGAAGTATGTCAACTTACTTGCAACTGTAAACCCTGACACCAGATGCTGCTTAACTGTCTCTTGCCACTCACTGATAGGGATTTGATAGGAGTCTGCAAGCAGTTGATTTATTATAGTCTCTGAGAGTCAAACCTCTCTGCTGATGATAATGTGTATTTGCAGCTGCTCTTCAGTGCCAGCATCAGTGCCTCAGCTCCACCTCAGACTCTCATAAGGAGCTCAGAGTGTAGATCCCTTGCATGTAGTTAACAGTAGGGTTCATGCTGCTATGAGAATCTAATGCCACTGCTGATCTAATAGGAGGTGGAACTCAGATGGTGTTGTCAGCAATGGGGAGAGGTTGTAAATACAGATGAAGCTTTCCTTGCTACCCCAGCCATTCATCTGTGCAACCCAGTTCCTAACAGGCCATGGACCAGTGTGAAGATTGGGGATCCCTATCTTAGAGGGAATGCTTGCAGGTTTTCATAGTTAAGTATGATGCTAGCTGGAGAGAACCCACAATCTCTGGAGAGATTTTTTGTCATAAATGGATTTGAATTTTATCAGAAGTGTTTTTGCATCTGTTGAGATAATCCGATGACTTTGTAAAAGATTCATTCATTGATTCATTCATTTTTGGCTCTGCTGGGTCTTCATTGCTGCATACGGGCTTTCTCCAGTTAACTGTGAGTGGGGTCTGCTGTTCATTGTGCTCGGCTTCTCATTGTGGTAGCTTCTTCTGTTGCACAGGCTCTGGGATGTGTGGGCTTCGTCGGTTGCTGTTCTCAGGCTCTAGAGCACAGGCTCTGCAGTTGTAGCACACGGGCTCTTTTGCTCTGAGGCATGTGGGGTCTTCCAGAACCAGGGTATATTCCTGTACTCTTGAATGTTTATTCTGCTGCTGTCAGATGGAATGTTCTGTATGTTTATCAACTAAGTCAGTTTGTCTAATGTGTCATTCAAAGTCTTTGTTTCCTTACTGATTTTCTCTCTGATGCCTTGTCAGTTGTTACTGTTGGTTTCTCCTTTTATGTCTGTTGACACATTATCGACCAGGGGAATTTTTACACAAACTAACGCCTGTGGCTGGTGATTTGTTATGTAAGTGAATGTTGACATGCTCATGTTTGAGTAAATACTAACAAGTTTTTTTTTTGCACTTAATGTATTTATTTGAAACTTTGTACATGTGTTTCTAAAGCCTTCTAATATTTTGTTAGCATGTGATAGACAGTACATCAGGCATCTCTGTGCAGAGGAACAGAACATCTATTACAAATATACCGTTTCATTGTGCTTTCCCTGGGAAGCGCAGACTCTCCACTTTCTGGCAGGATTCTTTTTTAGTCCTGTGGGTATTATCTCCTCTAGAACATGTTCTTTTATTTTACCTGATAGTTAACAAGGTGGATCTTTGAAGGGGGCTCTTTTTCAAATGAGAAATTTTGTGATATGTCATTTCTGATAGTTTTACAGTAATAAACTTGTGTTTATAATATTTAGAAGGTTGACAAAATCTTAACGGAGCAAAATGTGAATGATAATGACAACCACAAGTTGTATAATGAACCCTTGATAAGTTTTAAGTTCTAACAACTTCGCACAGTGATGTTAATTGTACCACTCTCTAAAACTATTGATCTCCCTGGTCAATAACGCACAGGTAACAAAAGACATATTAATGTGTCATTGGTCAATACTGTGTTAGTATTTGCGTTATGTATTGAGGTTTGTTGGGTGCATATATGTTTACAATTGTTATAAATATTCCTGGATTGATACTTTAATCATTATGTGGTGTCCTTTTTTGTCTTTTCTAACAGTCTGTATTTTAAAGGTGATTTTTCTTTTTTTTTTTTTTGGTATGATAAAAGTATTACTACTCTGGCTTTCTTTTGGTTTCCATTTTGCATACACTTCCTTTTTTCATTCAATCACTTTGTGTGTATCATTAGTTCTGAAATGAGTGTCTTGTAGGTAGTATATTTATGGGTATTGTTTCTGCTTCCATTCATCCACTCTTATCTTTTGGTTGGAACATTAGTCCATTTACATTTAAGGTAATTATTGATTTATATATAATCAGTATTACCATTTTGCTCATGGTTTTGTTGTTTTTTAGGTCTTTTTGCCCTGCTTTTATTCTTTGTGATTTGATGACTGTCTTTAGTGTTGTTTCAGTTACTTCCTTTTTTTTGTGTATATCTATTTATACTTGGTTTGCAGTTAACCGTGAGGTTTTTATATAACAGTCTTCATTTGGCCCCAGTAGCTCAGCAGTAAAGAATCTGTTGGAGATGCAGGAGACACAGGTTTGATCCCTGGATCAGGAAGATCCCTTAGAAAAGGAATGGCAATCCACTTCAATATTCTTGCTGGGAAAATCCCAAAGACAGAGGAGCCTGGCAGGCTATTTAGTCTATGGGGTCGCTGTAATTTTTAAAAATTATTTTTAAAATAAAAATGAAAATTTTTAGTTTGTGCTGAAAAATCAACTGATAGGAGAGGTTTTTAAAAGTCAGAAATGGATACTGATTTTGTCAAATGCTTTCTTTTCTGAGAAAACATTTTTTAAATTATATTTTTAAAATGTTCAACAAACCTAGCATTTTCTGGCACAAATCTTACTTGGTCATTATCCCTTTTAATGTATTGTTGGATTTGTTTTTGTTAAATTCACATTTATGTTCATGAGGATGTTGTTTTGTAGTTTTCTTGTCCTAGTGTTGTGTGGTTTTGGTATCAGGATGGTGTTGACCTCATAATGAGTAGGAAAGTATCCTTTTCAGTTTTCTGGATGAATTTGTATAGAATTGTTTTTAATTCTTCTTTGAATGTTTGGTAATATTCACCAGTGAACCCATCTGGTTCCAAAATACTCTTTATGGAAAAGCTTTTTAGATACATTCATAATGTGCATTTGTCACTACCATCCATCTCCATAGCTCTTTTCATCTTGTAGTTTGCCTTCACTTTTGACAATATCTCTCTGGGTTGCTAGATCGTTGCATTAATGTGGGAATTTTTCTGCCTATGTGTTTGTGTGTCTGTCTGTCTCTCTTTTGGTGGCGGCTATAATTGGTAACAGTATAATTCACACAGTTCACCCACTTAAAGTACAAATTCAGTAATTTGTATATATTTTGTTGTGCACCCCTTACCATAGTTAATCTGAGAACATTTTCATGGTTCCCAGAAGAAACCCTGAATACACTAGCAGTCATTCTCCATCTCCTCTTAACCATGTGTTCAACTTGAAAAGTTCAATATGAGCGTCTGTGCTGTCTTGTTCAGCTGTCTAGCTTTTGACAGTATGGAATATAATTAAAGTGACTTTTAACATCTCTACTAGTTGTATCATTGTTATCTCTTGTGGACTGGTCTTAATTGACTGATTTACAGTCTCTTTGTGTACCTAGTAATTTTTAATTAGGTGCCAGATATTGTGGATTTTACCTTATTAAGTGCTGTGTGAACCTGAGTGATGTGTGAACCTAGGGATTATCACCTCTGCTCCTTTTGGGTGTTTTTTTCCTCTGGCTCAGGCAGTTTCTCACATGCATCTGCTGATTAGTTGATAACTTGAGGGGGCAAGTCAAATCTCTAAACCTCTTTCTTCATCTTTCTCCTCTCTGGTACTCTGCCTTTATAAATTCTAGTCATCTTGGCTTCCCTGGACGTTCGCTGTGTATCCTGTACTTGGGGGAGATCAGTGTTCTTCCCCTGGAATCCCCTAACTGTGCTGAACTGTTCAAGAAGTAAGCTCAGATAATAGTAGACCTGACTTGTTTGTTTCCCTTCCTTAACGGATCACTCTCCTGCCTTGATTGGTGTCTGATCTCTGAAATTGGTTGATTCATGTATATTAGACTTACTACTATAAATTACTCATACTTTTTCTTTTCATAGCTGAGGCTAATTAAAGGATAAAGTCTTTTAACTATTGTGCTCTTAAAAATAACAATGTAATCTAAACACTGATATATTTCCTTAAATGAGTTGTGGTTAGTTTGCTAAGTGGAGAGTTAATTCTTGTCCCATTTTTTTTCTTTTACAGGAAAAGTAAGAAGCTTAAGCTCATCTTTGTGGTCACTAACTCACTTGACAGCTTTGTATCTGAGTGACAATTCCCTGTCCCGCATTCCTTCAGACATTGCCAAGCTTCACAATCTGGTGTATCTGGACCTGTCCTCTAATAAAATCCGAAGTTTACCAGCAGAACTCGGAAACATGGTATCACTCAGGTATACAGATTCAACTCAGTGCATAGTTGTATACCCTTAAAACAAAATATTGTTATATCGTTAGGAAACACAACTTTGTTAGGAAACACCACTTTGTTAGGAAACAACATTGTGAATTTAATGTTATTTGAACAAAATTAAACATGAGGTTTTAAACAAGAAAGTTTTCTGGGAAAATTGAATGTCAGCTAATAAATCATAAGTCACGTAGATCCATTGCCTAACACTTATTTCATTGCTGTTTTGTATAATATACTTCATATTTGAAACAAAATTTTAAGACAAAGTGGAACAAACAGATACAAAGTGTTTGTGTTATTCCATATATGCACACACTTGTGACACAGTTGAGGTGCTTTTTCTCCACTAAATTCTGGGGCCCCTTATCCTTAATACAGGATCTAAGAAGTCATTGCCAATTAGTAATATCTTTTTGGCTGTCCCAGGGCTTCTGTGCATGATAGTAACAAAGATGGGACTTGAAAGAAGCTAGAATTAGTGATTGAATGTGGGGGACTGTAGTGTGGAGTATAGGAGGCAGATAGAATGTGGAGTCATACAGAGTTCAGATTAGAAACTTTGTCGTTTAAAAATTGTGTGATTTGGGGCAAGCTTCTTATAACCTTGCTGAGTGTTCCTTCATCTGTGAAGTTGCTGTAATAAGGACCCAGCTGAGATCAGCAGTATTTGGGATACTGACTAAAAAGCTATTAGCAACCCTGTTTGGCAAATACTGTATTAGTAAATGGTGATTCCTGTAACCTCTGTTTTCTAAGATAGATGAGATTTACTCAAGTTGAATATAAAGCCAATTTCTAGCTATTATGTTAATCCTAATGGAAAATCTTGTACCATTTCATATTATCTGCCTTAAAAAAAAAAATTACACTGACTTTTTCTGCTGCTTTCTATCATTTCCTGCATAATAAAAAAAGGTATAAGGACCTTGTGAGAGGTGTTTTTTTTTTTTTTTTTTAAACCTCTGTTGTTTCCAGACAGCCCTTTGACAATTTCAGGCTTAATGAGTATATACCATGACTTTTAATCCTCTGAACCAAATTTACTCAAAGGACCTCCTTTCCTATGTGATATATGTGGAAATAACAGGTATTCAGAACAAGTTTTTCTTGTTCATTTTATGGCCTCACCAACCTCTGGTTTTACTCAGTAGTAACCAAGCTTCTTTTAAATTCTAAGAACCAAGGATTTCAGAAGTAGTTCTCATTCACATGTAAAAATTGACAAAACTTACAATTGACAAAAATTATAGGATATTACCATTATCTTCATATTGGATCTTTCTTTTTTTTCCTACTGAAGGTGTCTTTCATAGTTAAATTTTGTATGCAAAACAAATCATTGAAATAATCAGTGGTTATTAATATAGCTGCCATTATTTATAAAGTGAAACAGTAAATTTGGAAAAATATTAATCATAAACTTATTATGCAGCTACCATAAAGTATTTTGTTTCGGCATGATATGATCACTTAAATTCTATTTTCACAGTTTACATGTTAGGCGGGGTTTTCATTTCCACTTTCTGGAATATGTGTGAGAGCCTTCCATCTGTGCTGACCCGGGCAGTCTCTGGACTGTGCCAATTCAGAGTGTGTCACCAGCTTGCAGTGAGATACACAGCATGTATCTGTTGAATCTCATGCTCTTAAAAAATGGGCTTATATTTTGTTGCTCTTTTTCTTTCTCACTTTTACAATAATTGATTTTTTTCCCCCCCTGTGTTTTATAAATGTATGTCTTTGGCAGTTTGTGATTTTTTTTGTTGTGTCTTTTTTTTTTTTTTTAAACCACATGAGAAGCACTGTACTAGACATTAGCTTATAATACTAAATTTGTATTAAGAATTTATATTTTTATATTCCTAGAAATCATATTGTTGATTTTAGCTGTTAAAGTTAATATATCTTTTGACTTCCTGGAATTTTTACATCTACAGGGAACTCCATTTAAATAACAACCTGTTACGAGTTCTACCTTTTGAGCTGGGAAAACTGTTTCAGTTGCAGACTTTAGGCCTGAAAGGTATGACTTCCCGTATTTGTGCTGCTCATGGTTTATATGTATGTCTTTGAGTCTGAAGAAGGCATAAGGGAATCTTTGCCGGGATTTGCAGTTCATTCTTACCCAGAGTGCATCAGTTTGTTAGATGCAGCCCACTAGTTTTTTCTCTTTTTCACTGATAGCTTGTCTGCTAGTCCTTTTATTGTTTTTTCCTCCTAGCCTAGCATTGCTTTTCTTGCCCTTATTTCAGTCACCTCTGTTTTGGTTATACATTCTTGATATCAGACTTTATTTCATCATGCTGTAAAACAGCTTATTTCTTTTTTTAATGTTCAGATCTCAAAAAGCAGAGATTCTTACAAAGTGCAGAAAACAGAAAATTTTGATCCATTTGAATCCTCTAATATAAAGACCAGTATTTAAGCATTTTTTAAAAAATCAAAAAAAAAATTGATTTATAAGGACTTCATTAATATGTTAGAACTTGGGGACATAATTGACGTAGTAAGAAGTATTAAGAAATATTTTTTTAAACCAGCAAGGTTAAAAGTTATATTTTAAGTGTATGTTAATGCCTGTAATTTTTTTTTTAATCACATTATGATTGTTCACTAGTCTTGTACACGTGGCCAGCTTACTCTATAATTGATTCCTAAATAGAGAGCACAGGGAGACTTCCTTCTCCGTCAGGTGGCTGTGGCTCTGCCCTTGTACTGCAAGAGGCCTGCGTTCGGTCTCTGGTTGGAGAACTAAGATCCCACATGCTGTGTGTTGTGCCGCCCCTTCCACCCCAAAATCACATGGTTAGGTCTTCAAGAATTTTACTTATTAAAAATAGTTATAGAATGAGGTTTTGTTTATATAAATCCATGTCATATTATAAAATTAATGTTATTGTTCACAAAAGCAATTGGAAGAAAATAAATAATACCTTTACAAATATATGTAAACCATGTTCAACAGACATCACCTTTATAAATGGTTCTTTGGAAAGGTTTTATCTGTATGGTTACACTGGGTGAGGCCTCTTAAAATGGATGTCAGGGAAATGTGAGTTGCAAAAGCCTTTTTCTGTTCTATTTCCCTATGGTAAGTCTGATTTATTCTTATTTTCCTGTTTTTAAATTTGAAAAACAGAAAAATATAAAATGTAGCCAAGTGTAATCCATATAAGGACTACCAGAATTAGCAATATTTTGTCACTTTTGTGTCTTTTTTTTAATGTAAAAGAAATAAAACGTTACAGAATGTTAAGGCCCTCTTCTTTGTTCCTCTTCTAGTCTTTTTCTCCTCTCAGGGGCAGCTACTGTTGTATGTCCTTCTGGTTTAAGGTTTTTTTGTAATCTTATATATATATTTACAAACCTTAGCCTATATTCATTTCTCTAAAGATTTTGCTGTTGTTGTTCAGTCACTAAGTCATGTCTGACTCTTTGCGACCCCATGGACTGCAGCACGCCACGCTTCCCTGTCCTTCACTGTCTCCTGGAGTTTGCTCAAACTCATGTCCATTGAGTCTGTAATACTATCCAACCATCTCATCCTCTAAAGATTACAAACTTTATTTGAGGTTAGGGTCATTGGTCACAGGTTTTACACTGATTTAAGGTATGTAAAAGCCTGTGAAAGTAAATGCTGGGGATGGGTAGGAAAGTCTTTATGGCACCTTCAGTTTTGATTCCTTGGTCTTCCATTTCAGAAAGATCCTTTACCATTTGACATTTGTGCTGTATGATTCTCTCTTGGAAGTATAGTTTCACTGAGGTGTTTGTATGGCTCAGCAATTCTGTTGGACATTGTTACATATCTGTCTATAACAGTAGTCTTTTCACTTAATTTCACTGTTTTAAGACAGATCTCTGTTATTTTCCTGAGCTTTGCAACTTTGCATTGTAATGTTGTGCTAGCTACTAAAAAACAGTTACATTACCCTTTCTCTCTGAAAACTTTCATAATTTCTCATATCACTGTTCATTATTTGAAAGAGAAAATGTATCACTTTGTTCAAAAATCAAGTCTATTTGCCTATATCATCCATTCATACAGAGCCAGAGTATTTCTGCCATGTAAATCGGTTCATAGCATTTTCTTTAAAGTTGTTTGCCTAAGGCTAGCATGTGTCACTTTTTTTTTTTTTTTTAAGTTTTTCCATGTTCTTCAAAATTGTTCTACTGTGAAAGATAGGACTATAACCTTAGATGCACATTCATTTTTTAAAACAAATTTTGAGGTACTTAAAAGATTCACATGAACCTGTAAGAAATTATGCAGAGAACAATTCATATGCCTTTACCAATTTCCCTCCAGTGATAACATCTTTCAAACCTATAGTACAGCTTCACAACCAGGGTATTGGTTGGGAAGCTCCCCTGGAGAAGGGAATGGCTCTCCATTCCAGTATTCTTGCCTGGAGAATTCCATGGACAGAGGAGCCTGGCGGGCTACAGTCCATGGGGTCACCAAGAGTTGGACACGACTGAGCAACTACACACATGCACAGTCAAGGTACAGAACGGTTCCATCACCAAAGGATCCCTCCTGTTGCCCTTTAATAGCCACACTTGCTGCTTCTTGCCCCAGTTCACTCCTTAATTTCTTACAACCACTGAAAAAACTTTCTGTAATTTTGTTATTTCAAAAATAATATGTAGAACTTGCTGGTGGCTCAGTGGTACAGAATCTGCCTGCCAGTGCAGGAGACAACAGGTTCGATACCTGATCTGGGAAGATCCCACATGCCTCAGAGCAGTTAAGCCCATGTGCCACAGTTTTGAGCCTGTTTTCTAGAGCCTGCGAGTCTCAGCTCCTGAGCACAAGTGCAACAGCTGCTGAAGCTCAAGCACCCTAGAGGCACTGCTCTGCACAGGAGAAGCCACCGCAATGAGAAACCCGTGCTCCGCAGCTGGAGAACAGCCCCTGCTTTTTGCACCTACAGAAAAGCCTGCACAGCAGTGAAGACCCAGTACAGCCATTAAATTAATTAATTAATTAAATTATTTTTAAAAATACTATGTAAATAGAATTATGCTGTGTCTAACCTTTTGAGATTTTTTTTTTTTTTAATTCAGGTTAATTCTTTGGAAAGTCACCCAGGTTGTTGGGTGTTTGCTTGATTATATTGATGAGTAGTATTCCATAGATATATATCTTCATGGGTTGTTTAACCATCTTACTGGGTGTTTATGGAGGCTCCATTTTGCAGGTCTAGTTGATTAGATCATTGGCTGTTGGTGTTTTGTCCCTTCTGGGGGTGGGACTGAAAGTTCCAACCTTCTAGTCACATAATAGTTCTCTTAGCAATCAGCCCTGTCTTTCAGAGAAATCCAAATATCACCTCATTAACATAAAGCATCTTTATCAATCTCATCACTTAGGAAATTTCAGAAGTTTTAGGATCTGTGTACCAGGAACACCAGACAGAAAGTAAATATATATTTCTTATTGTAAATCATACTATCACACAGGGTATTTTATATAGCAGAAGTCTTAAATTTTGATGAAGTCCAGTTTATCAGTTTTTTTGTTTCTGGAGCTTACTTCTGGTGTCAAGTCTAAGAACTCTTTAAAATAGCTCTACATGCCCAGTTGCTCCAGCACCATTTGTTGAAAAATTTATCCTCCATTGAATTGCTTTTGCACTGTTTTTGTAAATCAGTTGAACATATCTATGTAGATTCTCTTCTTTTCATCAGTCCCTGTGTCTGGCCTTCTGCCAATATCACATAGGTTTTGGAACTTGAAATAGAGTAATAAGTCTTAATAGATAGATTGATTCTTCCTCTGCAGTCTTCTTAAAAATGGTTTTAGCTATTCTAGTTCTTTGGCCTTTCCATATACATTTTAGAATAATTTTGTCTGTGGTTATAAAAAAATATTGCTGGGATTTTGATAACTTGTATCAAATTGGGGAGAACTGACATCTTTACTATGTAGTGTCTTCCAATCAAGGAATGTGCTATATCTTTCCATATATTTAGATCTTCTTTGATCTTTTTCATCAGTGTTGTATAGTTTTTGGTATATAAGTCCTGTAAATATTTTGTTAGACTTAATACTTGTCTTTTTGTTTGAGTGAATATAAATCATAATGTATTTAAATTTTGCTGTCTTTGTGTTCATTCCAATATTTGTGTGGTGTGTTAAGTGGCTTCAGTTGTGTCTGACTCTTTGTGACCCTATGGACTGTGGCCCAGCAGGTTCCTCCGTCCATGGGATTCTCCAGACGAGAATGCTGGAGTGGGTTGTTGCAGTGCCCTCCTCATGTTCATTCCCTGTATATAGAAATATAATGGATTTTTAAAGTTTTATTTTATATCCTTCTACATCATAGAACCCTATTTTAGTTTTAGGAGTTGGTTTTTCTTTTTTTTTTTAATAGGTTATTTGGTAATTACAAATTTTTTTTCTATGTAGAAAATTAGTTACTTGCAAACAGGAACAAGTTTATTTTATTTTTTCTAATATGTATGCTTTCCCCTCCTTTCTCTTGCCTTATGGCACTGACTGACTAGAACTTCCAGCGCTATGTTGAGTAAAAGCTGTGAAAGCAGATATCCCTCCTTTTACTTGATCTTAGAAAGTATTGTTTTCATTTATGAGTATAATGTTAGCAGTAGATATTTTGTAGATTCTCTTTATCAATTTGAGGAAATTTCCTTCTGTCTTTTTTCTGAGCATTTAAAATCATGAACGGGTATTAAATTTTCTCAAATATCTGTTTTATATCAGTTGATATGATGTAAAATGTAATTTTTCTTCTTTAGCTTGGTAACTAATTTTTGAATATTGAACCACGCTTGCATTCCTGGAATAAAATCTGCTTGATCATGATGAATAGTTTATTTATTGCCCATGTGTGTATCCTAATATTTTCTTAAGGATTTTTGACCCTCTATTCATGAGATATGTTTGTATTTTTGTTTTTTGTTTGCTTTATACTCACCTTGCCTGGTTTTGGTATCAAGGTGATACTCAGTTCAGTTCAGTTGCTCAGTCGTTGTGTCCAACACTTCGTGACCCCATGGACTGCAGCACACCAGGCTTCCTGGTCCATTACCAACTCCCAGAACTTGCTCAAACTCACGCCCATTGAATCAGTGATGGCATCCAACCATCTCATCCTCTGTCGTCCCCTTCTCTTCCTGCCTTCAGTCTTTCCCAGCATCAGGGTCTTTTCCAATGAGTCAGTTCTTTGTATCAGGTGGGCAAAGTATTGGAGCTTCAGCTTAGCATCAGTCCTGATGAATATTCAGGACTGATTTCCTTTAGGATTGACTAGTTAGATCTCCTTGCAGTCCAGGGGACTCTCAAGAGTCTTCTCTAACACTACAGTTCAAAAGCATCAATTCTTTGGCACTCAGCTTTCTTTATGGTCCAACTCTCACATTCATACATGACTACTGGAAAAACCATAGCTTTGACTGGATGGACCTTTGTTGGCAAAGCAATGTTTCTGCTTTTTAATATGCTGTCTAGGTTGGACATTAACTTTTTTTCCAAGAAGCAGGCATCTTTTAATTTCATGGCTGCAGTCACTATCTGCAGTGATTTTGGAGCCCAAGAAAATAAAATCTGTCACTGTTTCCATTGTGGCCCCATCTGTTTGCCATGAAATGATGGGACTGGATGCCATGATCTTAGTTTTATGAGTGTTGAGTGGTAAGCCAGAGTTTTCAGTCTCTTCTTTCACTTTCATCAAGAGGCTCTTTATTTAGTTCCTCTTTACTTTCTGTCATAAGGATGGTGTCATCGGCATATCTGAAGTTACTGATATTTCTCCTGGCAGTCTTTATTCTAGCTTGTGCTTCATCCAGTCCAGCATTTCACATGATGTACTCTGCATATTAGTTAAATAAACAGGGTGACAATACTCAGTCTTGACATACTAAAATTACACTTGGAGACATTAATACCCCTCTCTCAAAAATTGATAGAACCAGACAAAAGTCCACAAATGCCATCAGTCCAAGAGGTATTAGACAAATATACTGGATATAACTGATATTTATAGACCACCTACCCAATAATAGCAGAATACAACTCCTGTTCAATGCCCAAGGGACAAAAAGGTTCATGCCTGGGCCATAAAACCAAACACCCACAAATTTTAAAGAAAGGACAATAGGAAAATGTAAAATTACACTTGAAAGGACAATAGAGAAATCTAAAATTACACTTGGAGACATTAATACCCCTCTCTCAAAAATATTTTGAGTTTTGTTACTTAATGAGTACAGATTCAGAATTGCCAGTTCTTCTTGAGGATTGGCCCTTTGTCATTACACAAGACCACTCATGCTGTGGTAATTTTCTCTGAAATTTACTGTATTTGATATTGATATAATCACTTCTGCTTTTATTTGATTAATATTTGCATGATTTTATTCCCCATCCTTTTCCTTTCAACCTGCTTAGACTGGTATATTTGAAGTGAGTTTCTTGTTTATAGCATATAGTTGGGTCATGTTTTTAAATCCATTCTGCCAATCTCTCTGTTTTAATTGGTATATTTAGACCATTTACACTCACTGTAATTATTGATTTATTGGGGCTACAGCTGCCTCTTCATTTTTTGTTTTCTATTTTTTCTCCTTGCTTGGTTTTTTGTTTTCTTTTTCTTGCCTTTCTACGGTTATTTGAGCATCTTTTTATATTACCGTTTTAATTTGTCTAAGAACATTTGAATGATCTATTTGTATATCTTTAGTAGTTGTTCTTTGTTTCTTTGGTATTTAGCTGGAATAAAGATGCTGCTATCTATGAGTTTTGTTTTGTTAGGTTGCCGTTTCCTGGTCCTTCAGCTTTTGTTGGATTTTTTTTTTTTCCTTGTTCCCATTTATATGTTCAAGTTGCTGGCTTTTTCAGTTCTGTATCTGGCGTATGTTAGGCAAATAGTGAATTCAAGGAGTTCTCTACTGTGTTCCTCAGGCCCTGATCATTCTGCCTTCTTAACCACATTTCATTCAGTCTTATGTTTCTTTACAGAGGCTTTAGTTGTTTTTGATAGGAAGAATAGGGAAAAGTATGTTTACTTCATCTCTTCAGAAGCAGCTTCTCTCAACTCACTTTTCTTCCTTAATTTTGAGGGCTCAACATCATGTTTTAATTGCAGAATTGTGTTGTACTTTTTAAGTTTACCCTATGTATATTATTTTTCCAGGCAATGAAAAGCCAGATTAATTATAAATTTAAAGGAATTTCAAAAAAGTACACGTATGTTGTGGGAAATACACCATTTGACTTCATCCATTTATTGTTATTCAGCCACTCATTCATGTCTGATCTTTTGCAACCCCATGGACTGCAGCACACCAGGCTTCCCTGTCCTTTACCATTTCCCAGAGTTTGCTCAAACTCATGTCCATTGAGTCAGTGATGCTATCCCACTATCTTGTCCTCTGTTGTCCCCTTCTCCTGCCTTCACTCTTTCCCAGCATCAGGGTCTTCTCCAGTGAATTGGCTCTCTGCATCAGGTGGCCAAAGAAATGGAGCATCAGCTTCAGCATCAGTCCTTTCAATGAATATTCAGGGTTGATTACCTTTAGGATTGACTAATTTGGTCTCCTTGCTGTCCAAGGGATTCTCAAGAGTCCTCTCCAGCACCACAGTTTGAAAGCATCAATTCTTTGGTGCTCAGCCTTCTTTATGGTCCAACTCTCACATCCATACATGACTGCTCGAAAAATCATAGCTTTGACTAGGCGGACCTTTGTCGGCAAAGTAATGTCTCTGGTTTTTAATGTGCTGTCTAGGTTTGTCATAGGTTTCAAACCTTCCAAGAATCAAGTGTCTTTAAATTTCATGGCTGCAGTCACTGTCTGCAGTGATTTTGGGGCCCAGAGAAAGAAAGTCTGTCAACGTTTCCATTGTTTCCCCATCTATTTGCCATAAGATGATGGGACTGGATGCCATGATCTTAGCTTTTCTTTTTTTTTTTAAATTTTATTTTATTTTTAAACTTTACATAATTGTATTAGTTTTGCCAAATATCAAAATGAATCCGCCACAGGTATACATGTGTTCCCCATCCTGAACCCTCCTCCCTCCTCCCTCCCCATACCATCCCTCTGGTTCGTCCCAGTGCACTAGCCCCAAGCATCCAGTATCGTGCATCGAACCTGGACTGGCATCTCGTTTCATACATGATATTTTACATGTTTCAATGCCATTCTCCCAAATCTTCCCACCCTCTCCCTCTCCCATAGAGTCCATAAGACTTTTCTGAATGTTGAGTTGTAAGCCAGCTTTTTCACTCTCCCCTTTGACCTTCGTCAAGAGGCTCTTTAGTTCCTCTTCCCTTTCTGCCATAAGGGTAGTGTTACGCATATCTGAGGTTATTGGTATTTCTCCTGGCAGTCTTGATTCCAGCTTGTGCTGCATCCAGCCCAACATTTTGCATGATGTACTCTGCATATAAATTAAATAAGCAGAGTGACAGTATACAGCCTTGCCATACTCTTTCCCAGTTTGAAACCAGTTCATCGTTCCATGTCTGGTTCTGACTGTTGCTTCTTGACCTGCATACAGGTTTCACAGGAGACTGGTGAGGTGGTCTGGTATTCACAACTCTTTCAGAATTTTCCACAGTTTGTGTGACCCACATAGTTAAAGGCTTTAGTGTAGTCAGTGAAGCAGAAGTAGATGTTTTTCTGCAATTCTCTTGCTTTTTCTGTGATCCAGTCGATGTTGGCAATGTGATCTCTGGTTCCCCTGTCTTCTAAATCCAGCTTATACATGTCGAAATTCTTACTTCACATACTGTTGAAACCTAGCTTGGAGGATTTTGAGAATCACCTTGCTAGCATGTGAAATGAGTGCAATTGTGCTGTGGTTGGAACATTCTTTGGCATTGCCCTTCTTTGGGATTTGAATGAAAACTAACCTTTTCCAGTCCTGTGGCCACTGCTGAGTCTTCCAACTCTGCTGGCATATTAAGTGAAGCACTTAAATAGCATAATCTTTTAAGATTTGAAGTAGCTCAGCTGGAATACCATCACTTCCACTAGCTTTGTTCATAGTGATGCTTCCTAAGGCCCACTTAACTTCACAGTCCAGGATGTCTGGCTCCAGGTGACTGATCACACCATCGTGGTTATCTGGGTCATTAAGATCTTTTTTGTATAGTTCTTCTGTGTATTCTTGCCACCTCATCTTAATATCTTAGAAAGTCAGATCCCTGTCCTTCACCATCTCCTGTATTTTGCTCAGATTTATGTCTGTTGTGTCGATATCATCCAACCACGTCATCCTCTGTCACCCCCTTGTCTTCTTGCCGTGGATCTTTCCCAGTGTCAGAATGTTTTCCAATGAGTCAGCTCTTCACTACAGGTGGCCAAAGTATTGGAGCTTCAGCATCAGTCCTTTCAATGAATATTCAGGGTTGGGTTTGATTTCTTTAGGCTTGACTGATTTGATCTCCTTGCAATCCAAGACACTCTCAGGAGTCTTCTCCAACACCACAGTTTGAAAGCATCAATTCTTCAGCACTCTGCCTTCTTGATGATCCAACTCTCTCATCCATACGTGACTCCTAGAGAAACAATAGCTTTGACTATAGGGACCTTTGTTGGCAAAGTGATGTCTCTGCTTTTTAATACACTGTCCAGGTTTGTCATAGCTTTCCTTTCATTGAGTAAGTGTCTTTTAAGTTTCACGACTGCAGTCACTGTCTTCAGTGATTTTTAGAGCCCACGGAAATAAAATCTGTCACTGTTTCCACTTTTTCCCCTTCTGTTTGCCATGAAGTGCTCGGACCTAATGCCATGGTCTTAGTTTTTGAATGTTGAGTTTTAAGCCAGCCTTTTCACTCTAGTCTTTCACCCTCATCAAGCATCTCTTTAGTTCCTCTTGCTTTCTACTATTAGAGTGGTAACATCTGCAAATCTGAAGTAGTTGATGTTTCTCTTGGCAATCTTGATTTTAGTTTGTGATTCATCCAGCCTGGCATTTCACATGATGTATTCTGTATATAAGTTAAATAAGTAGGGTGGACAGTATTTAGCTTTGACCACCTCCTTTCTCAATTTTGAACCAGTCCATTGTTCCATGTCTGGTTCTGTTACTTCTTGTTGACCTACATGTAGGTTTCTCAGGAGACAGCTAAGGTGGTCTGGTATTCCCATCTCTTTCAGAATTTTCTAGTTTGTTGTGAGCCACACAGTCAAAGGCTTTAGCATAGTCAATGAAGCAAAAGTAGGTATTTTTTCTGGAATTCTCTTGCTTTCTCTGTGATCCATTGGATGTTGGCAGTTTGTTCTTTGGTTCCTCTGCCTTTCCTTTTTTATATCCAGCTTTTACATCTGGAAGTTCTTGTTTCACGTACTGCTGAAACCTAGCTTGAAGGATTTTGAGCATAACCTTGCTATCATGTGGTATGAGTGCAGTTGTACAGTAATGGGAACTTTCTTTGGCATTGCCTTTCTTTTGATTTGGAATAAAAATTGACCTTTTCCAGTCCTGTGGCCACTACTGAGTTTTCTGTATTTGCTGACATAGTGAGTTCAGCACTTTCTCAGCATCATCTTTTAGGGTTTTAATTAGCTCAGCTGGAATTCTGTAACCTCAGTAATTGCCTTTAAATATTTTTTACGCTAGAAAGTAGTAAAAAAGATAGTGTTAAGTGTAATCTGGTTAGAATGGGATGCTTACCTGGTACTGAGAAATTTTTAGTTGACTTCATTTTCTCAACACACTCATAGCGTCCTGGTAACTTTCAAGTTATAGCTATCTGTTTCATAGGATTATGACTAAATGAAAATTTCAGGACTCTGGTATCTGTAAAGAACTGTACACATATGTTGTAACTTGTCTTCCTGTAATTAATACTTTGCATTTATAGGAGCACCTTTTACCTTTACAGTTATTAAAGTTGTAGAGATCTTAAAAGCCAACTAATTTAGCTGTTCTTCCCACCCATGTAATCTGGCTTTTTATGAAGGATATTCCACTATCTCACAGGTCAGGGCGTGTTATCTTAAATAGTTCCAGTGCTTACCATCCACTTCTCTTCTGAGCTGGTTTTCTGTTAGATCCTGTCCCTTGTCCTCATTCTGCTTTTTGTGTCTGTTCTTTCACAAGAGAAAAGAATAAATGCAAATTGCTTTTTTTCTCTGTTTGGTGATGATTCTTAAATTCCCTACTTAAAAAAAATTTCAAATGACTAAAATGTCTTATTATTTTAAGTGTCTTCAGTCTATAGAATTTACTAGTCTGTCTTAAAATGGAACATGGATAGGAACTTTGGTTTTAAACAGTGTACTGTGTTGTTACTTCTCGTATGTAAGAAACCCTTCTGAGAGATTTCAGACTCTTAACAGTACATGTAAACCATTGCATTTGCTTTCATTTTTGGCACTTATGAAACAGTGATTGAATTTGCTGTTGAAATACTGCTCTGGGGTTTTCCCCCTTTGTTAGTGAGTTAATCTTAAACCAAATCTGTCTCATTTTGCTATTTCATTCTTTAGAATTTTGAAAAATCTAAGTGCTGGACTGCATTTCTCAGTAGGATATTTCCTTATTAACTCTGTAGCATTCTTAAATTATGATTCTCAGGTTGATTATATTGGCTCTCCCCTTTCCTTCTCCTAGTCCTTCTTCCCACTCTTCCCCAATCCCGTTTTACTTGCTTTTGATCATTATGAAAGTGTTGAAGAGGCAGGGTCAAATGCAGAGCACTATTAGATATCTTCTAGATTGACATCAGTCCATTAGTAATCATTTTTGGATACTTCTATGTAATGTGGTATGAATTATTTTTACTCTTCACATCAAAAACTGAAAAAAGTATTTTTTCTAGTTTGATATATTGAGTTAATATATATATATATATATATATATATTTATATATGTGCTTAATATATACAATTACATAGTTAATACACAAATGATCTGATAGTTTTGGTATATTTTTAAGTTTTAAAATATTTTAATATTTGTCTTTGTTTCATTTTGCCTATTTTAAAAATATTTCCAGGAAATCCACTTACCCAGGACATATTGAACCTCTATCTGGAGCCAGATGGAACAAGAAGGCTACTGAACTATTTGCTTGATAATTTGGCAGGTACTGCAAAAAGAAGTAAGTGGTCATTTGATTAAACCGTTTTTTTAGAAAGACGTCTAAGAATATTGTTTAATTTTGTGTTTTATGTTCAACTAGTTGCAACAGAACAGCCACCTCCAAGATCTTGGATTATGTTACAAGAACCAGACAGAACACGGCCAACTGGTTGGTAACCTGATTTTTTTTTTAATCTTATTTTTACTTTGTCTTTATAAACCTAATAATATTGTTGGTATGCTTTAGATTATGGGCCGTATTACAGTAGAACGCTTAAGATTGATTTGGTTTGAAGATAATAATAATAATAATAATAATAATAATAATAATAATAAAGGCTTGTGTGAGTGAAGTGGAAGTCGCTCAGTCATGTCTGACTCTGTTCTCATAGACTGTTGCCCGCCAGGCTCCTCTGTCCATGGGGATTCTCCAGGCCAGAATGCTGGAGTGGGTGGCTGTTCCCTCCTCCAGGGGATCTTCCCAATCCAAGGATCGAACCCAAGTCTCCCGCATTGCAGGCGGAATCTTTACTGTCTGAGCCACTAGGGAAACCCTGGTGTAACTGGCCTGTATATAATCATTGTCGAGGAAAGTTTGGTATAAGGCAGTACTTCTCAGCCAGGGGCGGTTTTATCCCCCAGAAGACATTCAGCAGCATCTGGAGATATCTTTTCATTGTCAACAAGTGGTAGATGTGCTCTTGGCATCTTGTGGCTAGAGATCAGAGATGCTGCTGTGCATAGCACAGCCCTCAACAACAAAGAATTACCTACTCATGATGTCCATGGTGCTGCTTTTGAGAAACTCTGCTCTAAAGTATTGATCAAATTCAGTTATAATAAACACACCCAAATCTTTCTATATTGTAATTTCCCAAATTCTACAGTATTCCAGATGTATGATAATACAAAATTATAAGATAGCGAAAACACCTACTTGAGAGAGAAATCAAGCTAATGACCTCTAATCTTTTAAAATTGTATGAAAATAGTTTGGGCACTTCTGTCAGGGGTGCAATGGTGTTCTTCTTTCATGTAAATTAATAGTTGCTTTGTAGAAGAAAAGCAGAGATGGCTGTTAAGAAAAAACTTATGTTTTCTTAGTTAAATGTCAGAGTACATTCTACATTAATAATTGATGAAGTGGTGGAGGGAGCATAGAAATGAGGAGTCTTGGTCTTAGAAGCTGAAGGACTCAAGATCTTAGTCTGTTTCCTTTTGAACCTTCTGTCTGTACTTGTGTAGTGGGAAACACAATTATTATTTATATTTGTTCATATATCTGTTCTTCCTTTATTATCTGACTTATGCCATGTCTGGCATATGGTAGCTTTTCTGTGAATATATTATTGAATAAATAAAATCAAACTTAGTTTTAAGTGAAACAAAATTAATTTTTTTTTTCTGCCACGTGTGTGAATAAGTAAAGTTATCTTTCCTACAGCCTTATTTTCTGTCATGTGCTATAATGTTCTTTGTGATAAATATGCGACCCGGCAGTTATATGGCTACTGTCCATCATGGGCACTAAATTGGGACTACAGGAAAAAGGCCATTATTCAAGAAATCTTGAGTTGCAATGCTGATATCATAAGTCTTCAGGTAAGTCATCAGAAGAATACTTGTTTAAATTGCAGAAATGCCCCTTGATCAAGCAAGGAATAGCTTGAGTATGCATTGGCTTTAGCGGTTCTTAAAATACAGACTTTTCCTGTATTGACTGAATTCCGGGAACATTCACTGCATCCTGTGCTTTTAGCACTGTGCTGCCAAGTTAAGCAAACGGGTTAAGCTGGGTGTTTTGGTGTTTGCTATTACAGCTAAATGTTTACCTGCTCCTCCCTTATGTCCCTCCACACTATTTTTAATTGGGTGGCAATGTTACTGAAACTGTGGCACTGTCAAGGTATAATTTTGCTTTACCACCAGTGGTAATTGAATAATTAGGGCCAAGTGGAAAGAACATTGAATCTGGTAGACAGTAACTGGGTTCTCAGTCCAACCCTCATAATAACACGTGACCTTCGGCAAGTGACTTTCTCTTTGTGGTCTGAAACTTGATCTGTGGAGTTCCTTCTACTGCTCTGATTTTTGTTTACCCCAGTTTTAAAATATAAGAAAATACATATGCATAGGGGTATATGGCTTTCCATTCTTTACTCCTAAACAGCAAAGAGGTACTTTATCAACTGGTACCTGTAAAATGACAAGTAGGTGTTATGATTGATTTCAGATAAATTACATTGAAAAGATGTAA
Source organism: Bos taurus (assembly GCF_002263795.3). NCBI lineage: Eukaryota > Metazoa > Chordata > Mammalia > Artiodactyla > Bovidae > Bos > Bos taurus. The sequence goes on along the minus strand of NC_037334.1, from coordinate 595,600 downwards.
TTCTTCATTCTTCAGATCAGTCCTTTGAATTTATTTTAAGATCTCAAACTGTACATATAAAGATAGTGCATATGACTGGATTTTGTCTTATGAAATAACTGCTGTTTACAATTTTTCAGGAAGTTGAAACAGAACAGTATTACAGTTTTTTTCTGGTAGAACTGAAAGAACGTGGCTACAATGGATTCTTTAGTCCTAAATCTAGAGCTAGGACAATGTCAGAACAAGAAAGAAAACATGTTGATGGCTGTGCAATATTCTTTAAAACAGAAAAGTAAGTCATCTTCTTTCTTTCTTCTTTTTTTTTGGGGGGTGGGGGCGTCCATGCCATGTGGGGATCTTAGTTCCCTGACCAGTGATTGAACCTGTTCCCCTGCAGTAGAAGTCAGAGTCCTAACTACTGGACCACCAGGGAATTCCCCAGTCATCTTACTCTTAAAAAGAAAATATTCTCTGTATTTGCAGGATGAGGGTCAAGGGAATGGAAATTAGTTGGCAACTAAGAGAATGAGGCACCATATTATTTCTCAAGAAAACAGTACTGTGATTTAAAGGGTTTTGTTTTGATTCATCAGAAAAAATGTTTTTGGAAGACATGTTGAAAGTTCTGCTATTTTTTCAGGTGTCTTCTAGGGTTTAACTCCAGTTGTTAATTGAAACACTTTGTAATTGCATTCCCTCTGGGATGGTAGAGAGATTCTTAAGCCCATACTTTGGAAAAAAATTATTTTAAAATTGTAAGAGGAAATATTCCAACATGAAACCTAAATAGAAAATGACTGCATTATCTTAAGTTGTAAAAGTTTTTCAAGATGTTATTTGTATCTGTGGCAGACTGAGAGCAACTGAAATGGACATGGGAAGCTTAGTGCTAAGTGTGGAGGATTTTCTATAATGTAATTTACATGTCATCATATCTGTTAAGGAAGTTGGGGGGAAATTGCATTTACCACAAAACGAATGTCTTGGTATTCCCAATTTTATATTTGTGTGTGTTTTGTTTTAGATTTACTTTGGTTCAGAAACACACTGTTGAATTTAATCAACTAGCCATGGCAAATTCAGAAGGGTCTGAAGCCATGCTGAACAGAGTCATGACAAAAGATAACATAGGAGTTGCCGTACTGCTAGAGCTTCGAAAGGAATTGATTGAAATATCATGTGAGTGACCTTTCCACTTCCTGTAAAATTTGGCTTCCAAAATGGAATAAAAGACAGAAAATGTTTCATATTAATACTCTTGTCTAATGCCTGAAGAAATTCAGAATTTAAATCTTTTCTAAAATCTCATATCCATTTTTCTCTACCACAAAGCTCAAGAAGAGGAAGCATTGCCTAGAAAAATATTTCAAATCTTAAAAGGCATAAAACAAGGTTTTTTTCTGCTTGAGAATTTTTCACATAAAATGCTGAAGTAAATAATTAGTTAAAATAACTGCTCAGAGAGAAGAATTCTGTACACTTAATACAATTTCTTGGAAACAGGGATATTTCTGTGTTGACTTCTCTTCCTGACCTGCTTTTAGTCATTATTTTAAAGGTCTTAAGTCTTGGAGAAATGGACCACTTATTTCAAATTAAATGTATATTTAGAGAGTGATCATCATGCTAAGAACTGAGACTTCCATCACTTGAGGAGCAGTTGGAAATGGGGATATTTAATCTGAGGGATAGAAAAGATGAAAGATGGAACTTAGTGACTGTTTTAAATGTTTTTTAAGAAAAAGGATGTCCGTTTAATTTTGTGATGCTCAGTTTAGGATATCTAGAAGATCAGAAGTTTTAAGGAGCTGGAACTATTTAAAAACCAAGCTGTCCCAAATAGAATGGGCTCTCTTTGTTCAAAGAGTGAATACCCTGTGCTGGAAGTACTCATCTCAGAGGCCAGATGTCTGTTTCTCAGGTTTGTTACAGAGGGTAGATCAGTTTTCAGATGGGAGATTTTCAACCAGATTTTAGCGTTCTTTTTTTATTCCCAGGACTCTGAGATATTACTTGCTTTCAGAGCATGTGACAATATATGGGCTTTGTTTCTTTTCTTTTTATCTAATATAGCTGGAAAGCCACATCTTGGAACAGAAAAGCAGCTTATTCTTGTGGCTAATGCTCATATGCATTGGGACCCTGAATACTCTGATGTGAAGTTGGTTCAAACGATGATGTTCCTCTCAGAAGTGAAGAATATTATTGATAAAGCCTCGAGAAGTCTCCAGTCCAGTGTATTAGGAGAATTTGGAACTATTCCACTAGTGTTATGTGCAGATCTTAATTCTTTGCCGGACTCTGGTAAACAAAACAATGCTATTTTACATAGAACACTTGCTGACTTAAAATGCTTTTGTAATGTGTTGTTTCTGATAATTCCAAATCTAGTCAAAATGAAAATTCAGTTTATAGTGGCCGCTATCAATCAGGTTAAAAAAAATTTTTTTTTTGTGGAGTAGGGAGACCATTTTGAAAATGAAATGGTATTATTACCACTTCATTATAAAATGAAATAGTAAATGGTAATGGTATTATCCTCTGGTACCTCCAGAGGAAGGATGTTAATCATCTTCAGAAAACACATGGGCATATTTTATTATCCTCATGTTATATGTATTGCAGACTCTGAAAAGGTTATTAAGACAGACTCTGGGATTCCAGCATGTGGTAATAAAATCCAGTTTAAATTTGACCATATATCACACAATCTCAAATTTTGGTAGACTTGATTAGAAACATTGTGCTCCTCAGGTGGAATTTGAGATTTTTCTATTTACAGAGGTCAGACAGTGGTTTTAACAAAAAAGGATCAAGAATGTTGATATTTAGTCACAGAATGGAAGAATACACAAAGCCTTATTCTTAAACTTTTCCATGGATAGTACAGTGAGTAACAACCATACTTTCTTGGATACTCAAGAGAACTTTTCCTTGAACTTACTTGCATGCATAAATGCATGCATTCACACACATATACACTTGGAGTAGTTAAATTCAGTGACATATTGCTGCTATCACAACAGATGAAAGAAAAGATAATGAAATTAAATTTATGTTAAAAATCTGTTTTCGGGGAAATAAAGGTGCCAAACATCCACAATTCTTTAGTCCATCTCATCAAAGCCATCTGGGGATTACTGGAAAATTCTTTGCTTTTCATCCTCTTTAGCTACAAAATATGTGAGGGGCAAAGAGAGACTCTTGTCACATGATACAGATCTTAAGACTCATTTCTGTGTTGCATTGCAATAACAAAACACATGGGAAAATGTCTAGTTTTGCTAAGTGATTAAATGAAAGTTAAATATTTGCAGAGCCCACCTTATGCCTGTGTGTGTGCTAAGTCACTTCTGTCATTCCGACTCTGCGATCCCATGGACTGTATCTTTCCAGGCTCCTCTGTCCATGGGATTCTCCAGGCAAGAATACTGGAGTGGGTTGCCACACACTCCTCCAAGGCATCTTCCCAACCTAGGGATTGAACTCAGGTCTCCCGCAGTGCAGGTGGATTTTTTACCATCTGAGCCACCAGGGAAGCCCCCTCTTATGCTTAGCACACTGGAAAAATAGTGTCCAGAGATGGTGAGATGGCTCTGTCATTCTTTCATAATTCATGTATTCATAAGCACCATGAAGCCTAATCTTGGTATTTCATACTAACCCTGAACAGAAGCCTACATACCAAGATGTTGATTGTGGTGTTAATTTTTTTTAAAAAATAGGAATAACATGAATTTTTTTTAAGAAATAGGAAACTGGTTTAACAAATACTATATGTCAGCCCTGTTGTATTACACAATTATTAAAAAAAATAATTGAGATGATGTAAGTTCATATGGTACAGTAAAGTGTAAAATATTCACTATAATTAAAACCATGGAAAAATGTGTTTATACAAGTTTTGGCAAAGGTGGAAAATAGTGAAACATTTTAAAAAGTGAGAATACGTGTGATTTAAAACTTTACTATTGAATTGTCTGTTTAGTTATGTATTGCACATTGTATATTATACTTAACAATGCAGAAAGTACATTTATATTCTTTATAGGTGTTGTAGAATATTTGAGCACTGGTGGAGTAGAAACAAATCATAAAGACTTTAAGGAACTGAGATACAATGAAAGTCTTACAAACTTCAGCTGTAATGGGAAAAATGGGACAACCAATGGAAGGATCACTCATGGCTTCAAGTTAAAGAGTGCCTATGAGAGTGGCCTGATGCCTTACACCAATTACACATTTGATTTTAAGGTGAGTCTTGAGATGAATAAACATTTAAAACTCCATTTTTTTTTTTCAAGAGCATTTTATAATTTTGTGATGGCTTTAAATGTTAACACTCAGAATGGAATTAAGCCATCTTGAATTAGCTGACAGCAGTATTCTTACGTAGAATTCCATGTGATTAGAATTCTACCTCTACTTTATAGATATTATTAGAATCATTTCCAGGGTTAGAAATCAGATGAAATAATGATATTAAATCCTGAGTTACCTGTCATCTCTTTAGGGCTTTTTTTTTTTTTTTAATGGGCTCATTACTAACAGCTGGATATGCAGGACCATTGTATTTTATTTGATGTTAGTTTGATGTTCCATTTCTTTTATTTCATTATAACTGAAACAGTACTATTTGAGAACCAAAATGTAGTTTACTATTAGCTGTTGTAAATTTTTTACTACACATATTGTTTATATGCCTTCTTATACAATTAATGGATTATTACAATATGGGGTTTTTTTCCTTAGTAATTCTCCTCATTTTTATTATCTGTGGTTGTTTAGGACTTGTGTTCAACTGTCCTTTTTTGCTATCTTTTGCATTTTTGCTCTCTTAAATCCTAGTTTTCCATTTCTAACCTGCTGAAAAAATAATCATTCAGGTTAGATTGTCTTTTTTTTTTTTTTTTTTATCAATGCTACTTTCTCAATTCATCCCACCCTCTCCTTCCCCTTCCTTATTGTCTAATAAGACAATAAATTGTCTTATTAGAATAGTGTAAATACTTGTGTTAACTGTTGCTTAATTTTAGAGGGGAGGGTTATTTAGACTCCTTTGAGAAACTGTTGAAAACTAAAAAAAATTTTTATTTGACTTTTGAGGATCTACAGAACTGTAGATAATGATTTAACACTGGGAAGAGATGAGTATGTATAGTTAAAGAGAGACTAGAGTAGACTGGACAAAACTAACATGTAAATGATGTTAGTAACCAAAGAGGTGGAAAACCATGACAGTATAAGGAACTTAAATGCCAAGGAAAGAAAGCCTTTCTAGGGAAAGAGGAGTGAGTGTTAAGCTTCAGAAAGATTTGCTCAGAGTTGTCTGTAGAGATGGTCAGAGAAACTAGAATATAATGAGTTGAAGAGTAACTGAGCAATGAGAGAGAAAACCAGCTACAGATTTTCGTTTCAAGGAGGTTGATGGCAGGAGAGGAGAGGATGATAACCAAAAGGTGGGAGAGATTAGAGGTGTTTCCCTTCTGACTGCTGTTACTGGTAGAAAGTTGGGAAGAATTTAGAATGTGCTTAAATACTTTGGCCAAGAGCATGTAAAGGACAGACTGTTACAGTTACTGGACAGAGAGGAGCAAACTAAGAGTATCCTAGCTGTGTGCCGGATGCTGTGCCTGCATGCTGTTGAAGGTGTGAAAGGCAGAGATGTGCTTGGCCTTTGTGACATCATGGTCTGGTGGGAACGTAGATCTCAGCCACACAAATGAGTATATAGTTGCACTTTAGGGTATGCATTAGCGAGGGAAAAAATCAGCTGGTAGCTTTAAGTGGATGAGGGTAGGATTCCAGAAGGCCTTGGGAAAGTAATTAAACTTGGCACTTGAAGGTTAAGAAGGATTTAGCCAGGTGACAAGTAGAAGAAAGTGTTCCAGACATGTGCGGAGGCCCTGGAGGAGGATGGAGCTTATCACCTAAAGGAATTGTACCTCAGTTCACACCCTGCTTCCCCAAAAAGGGCTAGTGTGGCAGTGGAATAGTGAGCAAGGAAAAGTGTCACAAATTAAGTTAGGAAAAAGAAGCAGAGGCCATATCATGAAGGATTCTTTAGGTCTCGTTAAAGATTTTGAAACGATCTATATAAGAGGAAGAATGATTACCATCCCTAAGGTTTCTTCATTCTCAATTTGGGGATGCTATTTGATCTGTGTAATAACTGCCATTTTCTACAGGCCAGTAAGTTTCTTTGTTTACCAAACATGACTGGGGATATGTCTTGAAAGTTCTCAGTAGTTCAGTGTCATTTTATGTGTCATTTTCTTATTTTTCTTTTTGCCTTCTGTTTTTCAGGGTATAATTGACTACATCTTCTATTCTAAACCTCAGCTGAACACTTTAGGCATCCTGGGACCTCTGGACCACCATTGGCTAGTTGAGAACAATATCAGCGGCTGCCCACACCCACTCATCCCCTCTGACCACTTCTCACTTTTTGCACAACTGGAGCTCTTACTGCCTTTCCTGCCCCAGGTTAATGGCATTCACCTTCCTGGCAGGAGGTAGTCAAGTACCTTCAGAGGATGACCTCAGTTTTACTCGTAAACTTGTAAAAATTCTGAATATAGGGGAGTGAGGTATGGCCACTTAGATTTGTTTATTTGTTTGTTTTTTCTTAATGATGATTTGAGTTTTCAGTCTGATCATTTGATAAGGATATAGTATGAAAGCCAGGTGCTAGCAAACAAATTCTGAGCCCAGTATGCTTTATATACTGTTAGACAGGGATTGGTGTGTTTGCACCTATCTTTAATTTGTTGCAAATAATTTTCCTGTTTCTTCTATCCAATATAATATTTTCATGCCTTGAAATAGGAAACTGAACAGCATATTCTCTTTGCACAGAAATCTGTAGCACTACTTTTTTGAGGCCAGTAATAACATCCAGAGATCATTCTTCCATACTTTACTCCCTCCTTTTTCAGACTTGTTTGTAAAATATAGAATTTGAATTTAGCCTTTATGATTGTATATGATCCACAGAAGACCTGATTTATGAAATTTTGTACTAAAAAAATCAGATTTGGAAATGATTGTATTGTAATCTAAGGCTAAGGTTTTTTTTACCTGTTTCATGTGTTATAAAGCTTGTAAAAGAAGTTGCAACAGACTTTCTCTGCTGATGATTTGCACTGTTAGGGTTTTGTTAGCCCTTTTGTACTACTTTGTTTTTAAATTGAGAACATTGCTCTTTAAATTTAACTCTGTTTAAAGTTTAGGACATTTGCTTGGACTAGAGACAACTTACCGATGAATTCCTGGATTTTTGCAAAAAACTATTTACCAGGACAGATAATCTGAGTAGTGAATGATCTGAAGGCATTTATGGACTGAATGTGTAATGGTTGATGTATGTACATTCTGATGTTTTTAAATCCTTAACTTTTTTAAGTTAAAAAATTATGGCTGCTTAGGTACAGCTTCTTAACTCCTTTTTGAGACACTTCTTGTCCTATCTCCACTGTGCCTGCCTGAATTTGTTCCCACCAAGCACTGCCTGTGCATGCAGAGAAAATCTGTGCATCCTCTTTTGTATTTTTTAAATACTGTTTAACATTTGTGAGAGTTTTATGAAAATCCTTTTGTATGAGCTGTGGGTTTTTTCCATTGTGAAGCATTGAATATCACATTTTGGAACGTGTTCATAGGGTGGGGAGCCCTGGGTCTTTGTTTGCCAGACCCAAGCACTGCTTCTTGGCGTCATTGCACAGTGCTGTTCGTCACCCAGAGTACTACTATCATGTGAATTCTTTTTGTTTTCCATGTATTCCTTAGTTTCCATGTTTTTAAAAAATCATTCCCTTTTTTTAAAAAAGAAAAAAAGTAATTTTCCGTTTATGAAGCAGTATAAAATAAATGAGATGTATTTTCAAAACAGGTCCCTAAGACAATACTTCAGATCATTTTTAAAGTGACCAAGTCATTTTAATATGTCAACCAAGATAAAAGATATTATACCTTGTATTTTGCCTGTAGTGCCATTAGTAGAATAGAGATTAAAGCCAGCTTTAACTTTGCAAAGTTAACTCCTATATGTTCTGTTCTCATTCATTCATTCTCTCAAAAAACAAATGAATTCAGAGGGAACTTGGTCTAACTGCTTTTGTTTCAGCTGCAGGCAGGGAAGCAAAAGGACACCATGTATCCAGTGAGCATTAAGAAGAGAAATTGTTGAATGTTAATAACAGTTTTTATACAGAGAATGAGTCATTTTGGATAATGACTTAAAATTTTATGAAAAATGTTTAGCACTTAAATGTGCTTATTCTAAGAGAAAATAAAATTACATACTGTTTAAGTAAAAGATTCTTTTTTTTTTTCCTTTAAAAAAAATTCTACAAAAGGTTTTGATCTTGAATCTTTGTCTGGGACCTGGTTTTTCCTTTGAGGTTTGCTTTTTCTTTCTTTTTTTTTTTTTTAAAGATTTTGTTGTGATAGTTTTTTATTTTTTGCCTTTTGTTTTAAGTTGTGCTGACACCAAACACATCTGGTTTATAATCAGTACATTGGAAAGCTGGTATTATTGATATAGAACCAATGCATAGCTTTCTTTAGGGTTTCTTTTTGGGTTTTTGTAAAGTGTGAATAAAAGGTGTGTTTACTCATTTTTCCTAAACACTGTGTTGGTAGTGTGCATCATGACAGTTTCCAGCAAAGGCAAGCTGGAGCTGGCTGGACTGAGGAGATGAAGGAAACTGCTTGAGCTTTATGGAAGAAGGGGAGAAGCACTTACTCTGTTTTTAATGGAGGATGTATTCTTTTCATAGATGCTGGAACTAGAGTGCACTTGTTAGATGCTAAAGGTTTGAGCTTTACACAAAATATTTTCATCTGTATTTGTTATTGTCTACAAAATATTTTAATTTGGAACCAGCATACTAAGATATAATGGCTGGTTATGTCTTGAAAATATTTGTTCTTGCCTCTTCTAGGCATACTGCATTCTGTGGGTCAGTTTGAACAGCTTCTCCACCTTATTAGATAGTGATAAATTGAACCAGGATTATAGATTTACAACCATAAGCTTCAAAAGAGAAAAAATAATTTCAGTCTATAGTGAATAAATGATCACACCAAAATAGACTGAAACTTTGGTTAAGCAAGGTTTGTGTTTTAAATATTTTCTGTGTTCTGGATAATTTCCAGTAATCCGTACTCCCTAAAATGCAGTAAAAAACAAAAAAAAAACTAGTAAGTTTTCACAGTATAGGTTTTCTTCAAAAATTCTGTAACAAACATATTTAATGTGGTGTTGCCATAATGTAATTTCAGTGTTCTTACAGGATAAATCCATCTTATGAATATTTTGCAGAAAATTTGGGGTATATTTTCTTTTTAATGATCAGAAATTCAGAGGTGCTCAATTCCTTGTAAAATCTCTTGACATACAGTTTACTGTATTAGTGGCTGATTATTTATGCTTTATGAACTTAAATAATGTTCATGAAAATTAACTTACGGCATAATTTTAAGTTGTAGAAATAAATTGTTGATTGCAACTTAACAGTCCTAGAAGATAAGCAGGGAACAACTCCAAGAAGTGTTTTCTATTTTACTTGATTTAGTGACAACCAGGAAAACTTGAGTTAGCACTTTGAAACCTAAGGACATGATTAAATTGGGTGGAATGCACTTCTAAATGTTGAAATTAAAATTTCAAAGCTCTTCTAAGATGTCAGGTTTTCAATAATAAGTTTTAAGTTTTTGTATTCCACTTTTTACTACTTAAACTTACAGAATTTCCATAGTAACTTTTAAGGTTTGGGGGTTATGCTATATAAGTACAAGAACCATCCTGGGCAAAACAACAATTTACAGCAGATTTGTTCTTTTAATGAAACAATAAGAATACCCAGCAGAGATGCTGCAGAGAATTCAAAGAACCTTTATAGCAATTGTTTATCCCCCACTTGTAAACAGTGTTTTAAGATGTTCACTTTGCTCTCTTCGGTTACATAAATTTTAGTAACCATTCTATTGAAATAGTGTCTAAAATAGAGTATCTAGTCTTTATTCACAGTACATTATATTATGTAATGCACTGGACTAACTTTTGTTTACCATTCATGTAACAAAACCCAGCACGTTATCTGCACTAAACTCAAGGAATGTCCCATTTGCCTAGGCAGCTCTTTAATAAGGGTAATGGGAAACTGAATATGACCTATGGACTGATGGTAACAAGGGCTTTTACTGTTCTTTTCAGTGGAACCTTCATTGTAACTAGCTAGTATTATATTTATATACAGGGTCTCTTTTCTTTACTGATGTATTTTCCTACTCATAGCCAACCAATAAATTCAATTATCTGTTTCAAATATTTTTAAAGTGTAATTTGTATAGCTGTAGTACTGAGGTTTGAGGAGATACACGTTAATCAGCAGACCACCTGTTTAAAATTCTGAGTTCTCTGGAACAGAGTTGTAACTCTTTGAAAGGGAAGAGTGAACAGGGCCCATGATGTGAGAAGATGGTGTGAAATTAAGGATCTCCTTATTGCTGTGTTATCCTGTGTAACACATCTTTGCCAAAGATCAGTTTTATATTTAGGCAACTGATGGTCCTTTTGCATTTAGGTTTTTTGTTGTTGTTACCATATACCTCATAGCATAAGAAATGGGCTCATGTGTCTTTCATCCTTTGGAATGAGCTTGACGTATTTTGAATAAATGCTTTTAAATACAGTAGCAAACATTGTATTGGTGGGGTTATACTAATTAATTAAATGTTTTAATTGTTACATGTATATTTTGTTGTATATATAAACTTTTAAAATGTCTGATTTCTCAACTCTTCAGAGCATTACGTCTATTTACTTTTTAGAAACTACTTCTTTAATAAATAAATGTAAATTTTTATGTAGATGCTGGGAAAAAAATCCTTTAAAAATACAGCACAATTTAGATAAAATGTTTGCTGAGATGTCCAGTTTTTAAAGCAGGCATTTTCTAAATAATCGTTAATATATAATTTTACATCTATAACAGAAGAATTTTGCTAGATATGAAGAAAGATCTCTGGGATTACAAGGTGACTGAAGACCAGTTTCTACAGTTACTTTAGGAACATTAACATTTTAAATCAAATGAGTACGGAGATGTCCATTTTCTCACTTTCTTTGAACTGCACACTTCAAATAACTTGAATCTGTTCAAAAACTACTGAATTATTTTGGGCCTGTCATGAAAAACTTTGTTCACTATACCAACATGACTGTTAAGTGATCCCAAGAGCTCTTACTGCCAGATACTTTTCAGGCTTACCAGTAAAGTGAGTTTAAGCTGTGGGATCTCAGAGCCTGCTTCATTAATTCATTAATTAAAGACTTTTGACTCTTATCCCTGTAGCCCTGGTGATTTTGGTATCTCCCCTTCATGGCAATCCTGCTAGTAACTTTTTTCCCCAAGCTTTGTGTAATTCTTGAAAGTATGGTCCTTGAAAGACATTGAAAAGGGATGCTGCTGTGATCAAATTCAGGCAGAAGAAATCTGCAAAATCGTAGGACTTGCTTTCCTTTTAATATTCATAGTGATGAAGATGTGAGGGGTATGTGCTCACACTCTGAGCTTTATATGGGAAGTAACTTTCTCCTCTCTCCATTAACATGATGCCTCCTAGTGGTGCCTTTGAATAGACCTGATGAGTGGGAGAACTGTGTGTACTTGGTCCCTTTTGATTAATCAATTTTCATTAATCTACTTTTCCTACTATACTGATCAGCGTTACTAGTACTATACTGATCAGTGGGCTTCCCTGTTAGCTAAACGGTGAAGAATCTGCCTGCAACTCAAGAGACCTGGGTTTGATCCCTGGGTCAGGAGGATCCCCTGGAGAAGAGAATGGCAACCCACTCCAGTATCCTTGCCTGGAGAATCCCACGGACAGAAGAGCCTTGCGTGCTATAGTCCATGGGGTCGCAAAGAGTCAGACACGACTGAGTGACTAACACATACATAAATACTGATCAGTACTCATTGAGAATTTCTTCTTTTCAACCCCATGTTTAGATTGGAAATAGAGATTTATGAGACATGTCTTCTGACTTTAAGTTGTTCATGGGTCATTATAATCTAGTGTAATACGTGCTAAAGATATACCAGGTATGAAGGGAGCAAGTCTGTCTACGTGGGTCTATAAAGTCTTCAGAGGTGTCTATAAAGCTGGTTTTAAAGGACTAAGAGCTTGTTTACTGTATGACTAATAGGAGCTGTATTAATTAACATGGTGTATTAATATAGTAGGAGCTGTATTAATTAACATATATTAACATGGTGAGGATCTTTCAGTTGAAAGTGCCCTAGTGTGTTGTCTGGAACACAGTGGGCATCTTTGAACTTTGAAGCATGTACTAAAGTTTGAATTTCATCCTGTAGGTGGTGGTAAAGAGCCACAAAGGGTGTTCAATGGGAGTAGCATTAGCCAATTTGTGTTCTGGAAAGGTCCTAGCAGTACCGTGGAGGGTGGATTAAAACAATTACTGTTAGCTGGTTTTCTTGTGGTCCATTTGTCAGATGATAAACTGAGAAGAGATTGCAGGGCAGTAAGAGTAGAAGGGAGATTTGACATATTTAGGAAATACAATCAGTGAGAAACTTGATCTCTGCCTTGTGGGAGAAAAGACAGGTAAGTGAATTTTGCTCATTCATTCATTATTTCCATTAAAAAAACCCTGACTCAAGATCTCTTACTTCTTTACCACCAAGGCCCTTGTTTTTCAGGCCCTTTACTGGCCTGACAACATTTAGTCAAACATTTTTTTCTCACGTTTCATTTTACTTCATTTCCCAGTATAATTCATTCAGATTTTAGTCTGCAGAAGAGATCCAGTGTGCCTCTACTAGACAGTTAAGTAATTCTGGAAAATAATAGAAGATAACATTTGATGCTAATTTGATTGTTTTAGCTTGTTTCTTCTAGGCTGTTTATGTCCTTGAAAATGCCATATGTATAAAAAGAGTTTTTTAAATCTAGATTACTAGGTAAGATTATTCTTTAGAAGATGTTTCAGTAGAGGAACCCTTAAATGGGAGGAATCCAGCCATTCTAAACCCACTTGTTTCCCCTCATGCAATGAATTAGACTCTTCAATATGATGCCCTCTAACCACATGGTGTTGGAGCACTTGAAATACGGCTAGTGTGATTGGAGCTGTAAAATGCTTTCTGTTAAGTGAAACTTCATTTTGATAGGACCACATTTCCCTTTATCTCTTGCACTGTGCTTGTTCATCCTACACATAAAACATCACCAGTTGATGTCAAAAAACTGGTTCTGTTCTAATTGTGATTTACTAACCAAAGTAATACGTGTTCATCCAAATGCTTTATGCAAGCAGCACAAGCCACTGTGCCTATGCGAATCACAATTAGTAATTGAGATACCTGTATTCATTTTGATATCATTAAATTATTTTTTCTAGTTCAAAAATAAATATGAACAAATTGCTAAATTTAAAATCAGTTCTACTAATATAGAACTGAGCTAGTACCACAACTGGAAAAGACTGGGAGATGAATTACAGTGAAATAATAATTGTAATTTGTGCACAGAGCAAAAGAAAAACTTTTTATGCAAAAGTAATAAAATGAACAATATTAAGATATATTGTGTTCAAATGCATATTGGGTTTGTTGTTTTAACAGTCAAAAAAGTATGGATGAAATTAATCACCTGAAATCAGAATTAAAAGTCCAACAGAGCAAGAGGTAAGAACTTACATACTTGGCTAGCTAAAAAAGATCTTGTACTCAGGCAGAGAAAACATTTTTTGATGGATTTATGGTTTATAGTATGGAAATCTTGTTGGAAATTGTGGAAAAGACAGTGTTTTACAAAGATGAAATATATTCAGTTAAGCAAGCAGATTACCTATAGACTGTAAGACCTTTCTGATAGTACTAAAGATTAGTTAATTCAAAATTGAAGTATTGGGTTGCCCCAAATGTTTGGGTTTTTCCTTAAGGAATATGTTACGGAAAAACCTGAATGAACTTCTGGGCCAACACAATGTTTTTTTTAGCTTTAGATGAGCTATGATGTAAAAGACACTGCTCAGTTAACAGTTTGTATGCTTTATCTTAAAGGAGTTCCAAATGTACCCGAAAAAGGTGAATTCTTAGCCTAAAAAAAATCACTTGTGGCATGTTTCTGCAACTTTGACATCTGCTGAAGAATTTTGCTAGATATGAATATAGAGGTTTCTATCACTACAGAAAGTGTTTCTGCTATGTCAGGTCAAAAATCTGGATTTCTTATGACTTTTTTAATAAGCCTGGATTTCTCTTACTGTTTTGTTTCATCTAGTGATGCTTATTGCAAATAAGCTTTCTGAAATAGACTCTTTGAAGAGCGTCACAGTTGTCAAAACTTGATCGGTATGTAGGTTCAAATCCAACTGCCATAACCAGTTTGTGATAAAAGACAATTTAATGATCTTGTCTACCTTAATGCTCATTGGTTGAATTGTTAATTTCTAACAATGATTTATTGTTCTGTTAATCCCAGTTTTGGATTTTCTTGCCAAATATCCAGTAGTCAAAAGCAAAACATGTCAGTATAATACACATTTTCTTGCCTGTATCACAGTATATTAGTAAACCAATACTGAAACTCCAAGGAAAGGAAAAACCTGTCACATTCACAGCCAGGTGCAAAAATCTGTATTGAAGCATGATGATACAGATCAAGAAATGGGAATTGTACATATTTTCTGACATTATTTAAAAATTTTCATTGTAATCAGGCATTTTGTAAATTTGCAACAAAAGCAACCAGAAAACTTTGAAGAACACTGTTGATATTAAATGAGTTTAGAGTTTCTTTACAAATTATGCAAATACCTTTTTAAATTTGATTTAATCTAGAGTTGACAAGGATTGATACTTGAATAGAAAAGTTAAAAATTGATAACCTTTTGCTAAAAAGTTAAATAGGTTCTTCTACAAAATATTTGTTGCTGTGGATCCAAAAAGAAGGTCTTAATGACTTTCAAGTAGTTGATTCAGTTGTGGGAAAATAAGTACATTTCAAGCAATTTGGATATATGAGTCTGCTTAACTATGAACTCAGTTATGAAATGGAGAGCAAAATTTATAAAAATTAAACTGTTACACTGGAAAATACTTAACACAAAAAGGAATAAATGAACAGCAACCCAAAAAAGCATGAGAAGCTGAAAAAAGTAAAATGGTAGACCTAAGTCCAATAATGTTAAATGTGAATGGATTGCTTCTATCAAAACACAGAAGATCAGACTGGATAAAGATAAACATGATCCAACTAATTGCTGTGTATAGGAGACATACTTTAGATTTAAAGATACAAATAGTGAAAGTAAAAGGATGGGGAAAGGTGTCAGGCAGACAGACTATCAGAAAGTTGGAGTGGCTATACTAACATAATAGGCTTAAAAACAAAATATGCTTTTAGAAATAAAAGGAGGCATTTTATAACAATGCGCAGCACCAATGATAAGCAACCTCAAACTACAGGAAACAAACTGACAAAATGGAAGGGAATAATGGACAATTCAACAGTGATAGTTGGACACTTTAATTATTGTTGCTGTTTAATCACTAAGTTTTGTCAGATTCTTTGCAACCCAATGGACTATGCCCCACCAAGTTCCTCTGTCCATGGGGTTTTTCCAGGCAAGAATTCTGGAATGGATTGCCATTTTCTTCTCCAGGGAATTGCAGGGAGATTCTTTACCCCTGAGCTACCAGGGAGGCCAAAACACCTTTAATACCCCACTCCCCAGTGGCTTAGATGGTAAAGGATCTGCCTGCAATGTAGGAGACCTCGGTTTGATCCCTGGATTGGGAAGATCCCCTGGAGAAGGAAATGGCTACCCACCCACTCAAGTATTCTTGCCTAGAGCATTGCCTAGATCACAAAGAGTCAGATACGACTGAGCAACTAACACACTGTCAATGGATAGAACCAGGGAGACCAACAAACAGCAGACTCTAAACACTGCAAGGCAACTAGATCTAACAGATACTTGTAGAACACTCCACACCAGAATGCATGTTGTTCCCAAGTGCACGTGGGACTTCAGTATTCCATAGGCTACATCAAAAGCAAGCTTCAAAATTTTAAAAGAACTAAAATGAGAAGTATATTCTCCAATCATAATGAAGTTAGATACTTTGGAAATGTATGGAAATTTGGAAATATATGGAAATTAAACAATACACTCCTAAAAACCAAAGGGTCAAATGAAGAAAGAGAAATTAGCAACACTTTGAAATAAATGAAAAAGGATAACATACCAAACCTGATGGGATGCAGTCAAAGCTTCATAAAGGGAAATTTATAGGTATAAAAGTCTAGATTAAAGAAAAAATAAGAACCCTAACCTTTCAGTTTAAGACACTGGAAAACAAACAGCAAAGTAAACCCCAAGCAAGCATAAGAAACTAATGATTAGAGCAGAAAAGAATGAAATAGAGAATAAGACAAATGAGAAAGGAACAAAAAATGTGGTTCTTTGGGAAGATCAACAAAATTGATCAAAGAACACTCAAATTAGTGAAATCAATAAAGGGGAACATTACTACCAAATTTACAGAATAAAGATTATTATGGAATACTATTGTAAATGAATCAAATAACAGACAAATTCCTAGAAAGACACTATCAAAACCGATTCAAGAAGAAATAGAAAAAGTTGAATAAACTTCAGGAAAGAGATTGAGTTAATAATGAAAAAAAGCTATGAAGAGAAAATCCCAGACAGATGGCTTCACTGGTGAATTTTAAGAAAAGTAACAATTCTTCACAAACTCTTCCAAAATTTGAAGAAGGAACACTTAACTCATGTGAGGCCAATATTACCCTAATACCAAAACCAGACAAAACTATCACAAGGAAAGAAAACCACACGCTAACATCACATAGGAATATAGATAACAAAATTCTTAATCTAGCAAAACAATCCAGCAAAATGTTAAAAGATCATGCACTATGACAAAGTGAGATTTATCCCAGGGATGCAAAGTTGGCTTATGATCCCCAATTAATGTAATAGACTGTAATGCATGCAAAAATGATTACTACAACAAAGCTAATGGAGGTGATGGAATTCCAGCTGAGCTATTTCAAATCCTAAAAGATAATGCTGCAAAAGTGCTGTATTCAATATGCCAGCAAATTTTGGAAAAGAGCAGTGGCCATAGGACTGGAAAGGGTCACTTTTCATTTCAATCCCAAACAAAGGCAATACCAGCTGCACTTATTACACATGCTAGCAAGATAATGCTCAAAATCCTTCAAGATAGGCTTCAGCAGTATGTGAACAAAGAACTGCCAGATGTACAAGCTGGATTTAGAAAAAGCAGAGGAACCAGAGATCAAATTGCCAACATCTGTTGGATCATAGAAAAAGCAGAGGAATCCGCTCCCCCACCCCCAAATCTGCTTCATTAACTATGATAAAGCCTTTGTGTGGATCACAATAAACTGTGGGACGTTCTTAAAAGAGATGGAAATACCAGGCCACCGTGGCTATCTGCCTCCTGAGAAATGTGTATGCATGTCAAGAAACAACAGTTAGACATGGAATGGTGGACTGATTGAAAATTTGGAAAGGAGTACATTGAGGCCATATATTGTCACCCTGCTTGTTAACTTCTATGCAGAGTACATCATGTGAAGTGCTGAGCTGAATGAATCATAAGCCAGAATCAAGATTTCCAGGAGAATTATCAATTGCAGATGACACCATTCTAATGACAGCGAAGAGGAACTAAGGAGCTTCTTGATGAAGGTGAAAGGGATAGTGAAAAAGCTGGCTTAAAACTCATTCAAAAAACAAAGATCATGGCATCTGGTCCCATCATTTCATGGGAAATAGATGGGGAAACAATGGAAACAGTGACAGACTTTATTTTCTTGGGCTCCAAAAGTCACTGCAGATCGTGACTGCAGCCATGAAATTAAAAGATGCTTGCTCCTTGGAAGAAAAGCTATGACAAACTTAGGCAGCATATTAAAAAGCAGAGACATTACTTTGCCAACAAAGGTCCTTCTAGTCAGGGCTGTGGTTTTTCCAGTGGTCATATATGGATGTGAGAGTTGGACCATAAAGAAGGGTGAGTGTCAAAGGAATGATGCTTTTGAACTGTGGTGTTGGAGAAGACTCTGGAGAGTCTCTTGGACAACATGGAGATCAAACTAGTCAATCCTAAAGGAAATCGATCCTGAATATTCATTAAAAGGACTGATGCTGAAGCTGAAGCTCCAGTACTTTGGCCACCTGATGCAAAGAGCTAAATCACTGGAAAAGACCATGATGCTGGTAAAGATTGAGGGTAGGAAGAGAAGGGGGCAATAGAGGTTGAGATAATTGGATGACTTCACTGACTCAATGGACATGAGTTTGAGCAAACTCTTGGAGATAGTGAAAAACAGGGAAACCTAGTGTGCTACCGTTAATGGGTTTGCAAACAATTGGACATAACTGAATAACGATAACAATGTCAAAAGGCAAAGGACAAAATGAGAGGAATAGAATAGGCACAGAAAAATTATTTGACAAAATTTAGACTCTTTCATTGAAAATAACAACAAAAACTGACTCGCCAAACTAGAAATGGAAGAGAACTTCCTCAACCTGATTAAAAGCACTTACAAAGAGGCCACAGCTAACATCTACTTAATGGTGAATGATTGAAGACTTCCCCCTGAAGATCAGGAAGAAAAGAAAAGTCCACTCTTAACACTTCTATTCAGTGTTTTATTAGATGTTCTAGCCCAGGGAAATTAGGTAAGAAAATGAAATAAAAGACATTTTTTATTGTTTGTAATACCATATGGCATGTGTTATTCTTTGGAAAGATCAACAAAATTGATGGGCCTTTAACTATACTGTTAAGAAAAAATAACACTCAAATTACAAAAACCAGAAATGAAATGGCTAGATTACTACCAGCCCTACAGAATAAGAAGGATTATTATGGAATCCCATGAACACTGGTATGCTGATGAATCTGGTAATACAAGTGGAATTGATTGGAGAGGAAGAAGTAAAACTATATTTGCAGTAACATAATCTTGTGCATAGAAAATATTAAAACCTGTTAGGACTAACATAAATTCTGCAAGATTACACAATAACAATATCAATATACAAAAATCAATTGTATTTCTACTCACTAGCCATGAACTATTCCAAGTTAAGTATAAACAGTTTTATTTACAATACTTTAAGCAGTAAAATACTTAGGAATAAATGTAACAAATGCACAACTTGCACACTGAGAACTAAAACATTGAAAAGAGACGTAATTAAATGGAAAGTCTTTTCACACGTTGGCTGTGGTGCTTCGTTTTTCATATTCATCCTTAGTTTGCTGCGGAATTTTAGAGGTAACTTCCCTACTGCTTGCCAGCGCCCTCTCGGCTTATAACCTTTAGGGTTTTGAATGACGTGTTTTGAAAATCTTAATACTGTTAGGATGACAGTACCCCCCAAATTGATCTACAGAGTCATTTCCATCCCTAACAAAATCTTACTGGCTTTTGTTTGTTGCAGAAGTTGACAAACTGATCTTAGAAATTTCTACCAAAACCTGAGAGACCCCAACAGCCAATCTTTAACAAATTTGGAAGACTCAAATTTCTTGATGTCAAAACATATTACTAAGCTACAGTAATCAACACACTGTGGTATTGGCATAAGGAGCGTATATACATCAGTGGGATTGAATTGAGAGTCTAGAAATAAACTCTTCCGTATATGGTCAATTGATTTCAAACAGAGATACCAAGATACCTCAATAGGGTAAAGAATATTGTCTCCAACAAATGATGCTAGACACCCGAATATCTACAAGTAAAAGAATGACGTTAGACTTATAACATACACCATATATTTACAATTAACTGACAAATGTATAACATTAAATGTAAAGGCTGAAACTACAAAAACTGTTAGGAAAACACATAGGTATAAATCTTCATGACATTGGACTAAGGTAGTAATTAACTTAGATAAGACAACTTTTAAAGCACAAGTAACCAAAGACAAAAATAGATAAGCTGAACTTAAAAACTTTTGTGCTTCAAGGGAAAAAGTAAGACAACCCATAGAAAGGGAGAAAATATTTGCAAATCATGTATTTGATGGGTCTAGTCCCCAGAATATATAAAGAACACTTACCACTCAACAGTGAAAAGACAGCCCAATCTAAAAATGGTTGAAGGATTTGAATAAACATTTCTCCAATGTAGAGTGACTTCTAAGGGGTATAGTTTCTTTGGGGGCTGATAAAAATGTCCTGAGATTCAGTAGTGGTGATAATTGCACTACTCTGAATATTCTAAAACCTCTGAATTTACTTTAAAAGGGTAATTTTATGGTATATGAATTATCTCAAAAATAATACATGTGTGTCAACTTAAAAAATTACACAGCATGAGAGTTGTGAGTTAAGTTTTATTTGGGCCAAAATGCAGACTATAACCCAGAGAGAGCACCTCAGAGAGCTCTGAGAAACTGCTCCAAAGAAGCGGGGGGAAGATCAGTATATATGTTGTCTTTTTTTGCTTTTTGCTTTTTTTTTTGAAGAGGGAGTACATGTAATCAGTCACATTTTTTTTGCGGGGTGGGTGGGGGGCAGGTTTCTGCTAGTTACCATGAAGGATTTTAGTGCTTTTCTAGATATGAGTATAAATAAGAATTGGGTTCATAAAATCAGCTCTTGCAAGTATCTAACTGTCTGAAAACCTGTTCTGCCTGTTTTCCCAGACCACAGAGTGCCTCACTTCTGCTCCTGGTGTTTGAAAATCAGCAGCTGCAGCAACTCATGATGTAATCCTTGTAGATGACAAGTGCCCATTTATAATTGACAGGGTCCCCTCTTGGTCATAAATTATACCATAATTTGTGAGGCATTTCATGACCATTTTGTCCCACAGTGCTAGGAAGGCTCATTTCTAGGTCTGGCAAAGATTTTACTAACTCAGTGTGCTGTTACTGAGCTAGGTCTTATCAAAAGTAACCAAAGGACTCAAGACTGTTACTAATCTCTTATAGTCCAGGAAAAATTCCTTCTTGTTGTGTCTTCCCATAGCTACACTATTGCAATCATTGATCTCATATAAAACTACATATTTCTGTCAGGAGCTCAGTCACACATTTGGTAATGCAAGAAACAACAATTTAATAAAACAGGCAAAGTACAAATAACATCACTAGCAGTATTATTAAAGTCATAAGTAATAATTAAGTGAAGAACTTCCATTAGGTGCTGCCCAGTATATTCTCAGGTTGTCTAAATTAGTCTATTTTATACCTGCCGGGGTCCTGCCCCGGCTGATCCAGGGTATTCGAAGCGGGGACGGCGTCGGCGACCTATTTATTTAAATATTTTATCAAAGATATAAAGAGTAATAGGATGAGGATAGCTCAGTAGGAAAATTCAGTGGAGAAAAGAGGCTGAGTAGCTTGGTTTACGCGGGAGACCAATAAAACTTCAAGACAAGAAGTTTGCACCACTTACGTAGGCCGCAGGCGTCCTTCCATTCTCCCGAAGGAGAGGAGACACTGAGGCCTCCCCGGTCGGATCTTAGAAGCCCAGGCATAATTAGTAAGCATGGTGGGTTCCGCGCTCCAGATGGAGACTTAACCAGAGTGAGAGAGAGCGCGACATGGGGAGACCAGTATTTCGAGAAACTGATCCCAATTCTTTATTTTCCAGAGTCTGTTTTTATACACTGAGATGTTACGCAAAAGTCACGCGGGGTCAGCAGTCCTGACTTTTATCAAAGTCAGGTGCTTCATACAAATGTATACAGAGGTCTTAGGGGTGTTACATCATCTTCTGGCCAGGGGGGCCTGCTGACAATTTACGACCCTCTCCTTGTGACAGCGGTCAGTCAATCAGGACACTTATTTCTCCAGGGCTGATTATTCTCAAAACAGACGCCACCCAAATAAAGTTACATTCCTACAGGGTGAGGGTGTAGTGGGTTTTAGTTAAGGAAAGAATTTACTTAGCCTAAGGTCTAACGTGATTAATATCAAAGGTTAATTCTATATATTCATTAATGTGTGTAAGGGCAGGGGATATGGAGACTTAGCAACAAACATTGGCTCAACAAATGAAAAACCCTTCACCAACACAATTTCTAATTAGCCCATTATACTTATACTAATAGTTTTCTAACTTTTCTAAGGAACCTGTTTTTAGAAGGTTTAAAGCATCTTGTGCTGTGAGCGATCACATGTGGCCGGACAAGCCTGTCAGGCAGGCCAGAGAACCTTCAGAGGAGTTTGTAGGTTAAAACACTCTTATCACGCCCAGGAATTATTATAAACTGGAGCTCTAAGTTAACTCCTTCTCCAAAAGAGGTGGTGGGGAACAGCCCCCCGTAAAGTCAGAGGTGTAGGTGAGCACAAAGTAGTAAAGTAGGCAGGCTCTGGTTATGGGGGTAGACGCTCGAGGATTTCCAGGGGGACTCCTGAGGCTCGATCCCGCCTTTGCGTATGTCGAGCCTCCTTCCTCATGACCTTTGCCATGGGCGGAGTACCTCACTCTGGCCCCCAACATATACCAGTCTTTTTCTTTAGAGGAAATTATATGTTGGTCCTGTCCATCAGCTTTCAAGGTGGCACAGTGGTAAAGAATCCACCACCCAGTGCAGGAGGTGCAAGAGATGTGGGTTCAACCCCTGGGTCCAGAAGATCCCCTGGACTAGGAAATGGCAACTCTCTTCAGTATTCTTGCCTGGAAAATTCCATGAACAGGAGAGTCTGTGGCTTACAGTCCATGGGGTCACAAAGAGTTGGACATGACTGAGCGTGCGCGCACACACACTGTCCATATGGCTTGCAGTCTTGTTTCCTAGTGTTATTGAACTGGTTATCCTCAGCACAATTTCATTATTCCCAAGATAAAGGGGGGGTCTTAAAACTTAAGTGAACACAGCTTGATTTTAACCACATAAATCCATCCCATAATTGTGGGAGGTTTTATTCCTTGGCTGAACTTTTGCTTGCTGTTCAATCAGCTTGAGTAACTAGAAGAAAATTCACATCTATTGCCAGGGTCAGAGCAGGTATTATTAATTGGCCAGGTAAGAGGGTCCAAATCAGTAATACCAAGAATGGTCTGAATAGGACTGAGCTTTGTTTCTTTTAAAACAATTTCCTAAGGGCTATCCAATCAGAGCCTTGGAGGGGAAAAATCCACCAAAATAACCCCAAAGTATTAGACATAGGTAATTGACCACAAACACAACAATTGAATTGATTTTTAAAATTAGCATAGGGTTTTGTCCATGACAGAAAACATTTAATTTATATGGAAAGGTCTAAGAAGTCAAGGGAGAAGGCACTGGCACCCCACTCCAGTACTCTTGCCTGGAAAATCCTATGGACGGAGGAGCCTGGTAGGCTGTAGTCCATGGGGTCGCAAAGAGTCGGACATGACTGAGTGACTTCACTTTCACTTTTCACTTTCATGCTTTGGAGAAGGAAATGGCAACCCACTCCAGTGTTCTTGCCTGGAGAATCCTAGGGATGGGGAAGCCTGGTAGTCTGCTGTCTATGGGGTAGCCAGAGTTGGACATGCAATGGCACCCCACTCCAGTACTCTTGCCTGGAAAATCCCATGGACGGAGGAGCCTGGTGGGCTACAGTCCATGGGGTCGCAAAGAGTCCGACATGACTGAGCGACTTCACTTTCACTTTTCACTTTCATGCATTGGAGAAGGAAATGGCAACCCACTCCAGTGTTCCTGCCTGGAGAATCCTAGGGACGGGGGAGCCTGGTGGGCTGCCGTCTGTGGGGTCGCACAGAGTCGGACACGACTGAAGTGACTTAGCAGCAGCAGCAAGAAGTCAAGAAAACATTAGAAATGATCATGCAAGTCATGTCCAGCATCTTGGGTAAGCTGTCTAATTCTGACATCTCATTTCAGGTGGAAGTACAGTTTCTTCAGTTTGAGCATTGTTTTAAGGTGAGTTTGAGGTTATCAGTCCTTCCTATAGAACAGTACAGTGCAGGGATCCTGTTGAGGGCCTTTGTATCTGGGTTGTGGTGAGTCTATTAAATGATGCCTTTTCCAATATACATAATTTCCTGGTTGAATGTTGTAGAGCATCTGATCTTCATCCAGAAATTACTAAGATAAGCTTCAGAAATATTTTTTAATGAATCAGTTAAACTTTACATTAATGGAGCATAACAACAAGGAATTATCCGGAAAGTGAATCTTAGTAATACAGACCTCCATTAAATTGGAAATAAGTATTTATTGAAACATCTTTTTCTCTCTAAAATCACCTGCATCTCTACCAAATATATCCAAATTAAAGACTAATATGTTTGTAAAATATGTCTAGTGTCAAAAAACTTGGCCTGATAATTTATATAACTATAATTCATCATACAGGCCTTTTGCTTTCCTGAAACTTTTATGAGGAGTCTCAGACTGAACTTTTAAAATATCACTCAGAGCTAAGAAAGTCATGCCAATGGCTTATCACAGATCCCACCTAACAGATTTAGGTGAATTCCTTCCTTTTCAAGGTCCCCAAAATACCTTGAGGGACTTCCCTCGTGTCTCAGTGGTAAAGAATCTGCTTGCCAAGTGGGAGATATGGATTCTATATTTGGATCAGGACTATGCCCTGGAGAAAGAAATGGAAGCCCACTCCAGTATTCTTGCCTGGGAAATCTCGTGGACAGGCAGGCAGGTTACAGTTCATGGGGTCGCAAAAAAGTTGGACATGACTTTAGCGACTAAATAGCAACAATAACAAAATACCTTGAGGTTTCTGTACCTGCTAGTGAGGTAGTCTTGACAATTTATCTGATAAACCTGCCAGGGCCTAAGAGTTTAAAAATCTCTGGAGGGAACAGATAGAGAAAAAACATTTCAATTCTGCTTACAAATGTATAATTTACCAAATTACTGTGAATCATAATTAGTTTGAGGGTAAAGTTTCCTTATACATAGAAAAAATTTAAACCAGATAGAAACCGTAAGAATTATAACCGTATTCACCAGTTCACTCAGTCTTATGTAACTAACTCTCTTAGCTAACAGTTTATGAAGCCATCAGGTTCTCATTAGGATTTTTAATTTTCTTAACTAGTTCAGCATTATGGTCTAAAAGTCAGAAACTTGTATTTATCCAAAAGTTCTTTCTGTTAATCTTGGAGGGGAAAAATTTTCCCAAAGGCTTTATAATAAAACCACAACTGCCTATAATGACAAAGACTTAAGACATTTAAAATCTGATCGCAATGCAATTGACAGAGAGACTTGATCACTGCTGTGACATATAGCACTTTAATAACTAGAATTATGACCTATAGCATTTACAAGGATATGTCAGATCTTTAGAAATTCCATATAATCTCTAAAATGTCTATATTAATAAGCATTTATCCTCAATATAACCTGAGAAGATTACTCATTTAACAATACTTCCAGGTAATTTAACATATCAAATACAACTAATTAATATCTCTCTTTGGGATGTTTCAGGGGCCCTTTGAAGCATCCTAAAGTTAGCAAGAGGGCAAAGGACTTCATTAAATTTTGATTTAGGAAGTTTTGTCAGTAAATATCAAAAGGGTTTAGAATAATAGTCAGATAGGATTATATGTCACTGTGAAAAATAGTTGTTCACTTAGCAAAATAACAAAAGATTTCAAAGCAAGGACAGAATAGATCACTTAAAGGGCAAACAACTTAAAATCAGTTATCAAAGGCAGTTTAGCATCTTAGTAAAACTTATCCTCTTAACAGAGAGAAAAGTGAAGTTCAAGCTTTATACAGCTTACTTTACTTTTTTTAACCTATCAGTAATTATTTTTTTTGCATTTTTAAACAATTATTTAATTTAATTGGAGGATAATTACTTTACAATATTGTGAGGGGTTTTGTGATACATCAATATGAATTGGCCATAGGCATACATTTGTCCCCTGCACCCTGTACCATCCTCCCAACTCCCTCCCTACCCCATCCCTCTAGGTTGTTACAGAGCAATGGCTTTGTTTGCCCTGTGTCATACGTCAGACTCCCAATAGTTGTCTATTTTGCATACAGTAATATATATGTTTCGATGCTATTCTCTCAAATCATCCCACCTTCTCCTCACACTAAGTCCAAAAGTGTTCTTTACATCTGTGTCTCCTTTGCTGGCCTTGCACATAGGGTTGTGAGTATGATCTTTCTAGATTCCATATATATGCATTAATATATGATATTTGTCTTTCTCTTTCGGATGTACTTCACTTCGTATAATAGGCTCTAGTTTCATCTACCTCATTAGAACTGACTCAGGTGCATACCTTTTTATAGCTGAGTAATATTCCACTGTGTATATGTACCACAACTTACTTATCCATTCATCTGCTGATGGGCATCTAGGTTGCTTCCATGTCCTGCTGCTACTGCTAAGTCACTTCAGTCGTGTCTGACTTTGTGCGACCCCATAGACGGCAGCCCACCTGGCTCCCCCGTCCCTGGGATTCTCCAGGCAAGAACACTGGAGTGGGTTGCCATTTCCTTCTCCATGCCCTAAGTACTGTAAATAGTACTGCAGTGAATATTGGGGGACATGTGTCTTTTTCAATCTTGGTTTCTTTAGGGCATATGCCCAGTAGTGGAATTGCTAGGTCATTTGGTATTTTTATTCCTAGTTTTTAAAGGAATCTCCATATTGTTCTCCATAGTAGTTGTATCAGTTTGCATTCCCACCAACAGTTTAAGAGGATTCCATTTTCTCCAGCATTTACTGTTTGTAGGCTTTTTGATGATGGCCATTCTGACCAGTGTGAGATGATACCTTGTTGTGGTTTTGATATGCATTTCTCAAATAATGAGTGATGTTGAGCATCTCTTCATGTGTTTATTAGTCATCTGTATGCCTTCTTTGGAGAAATACCTGTTTAGGTCTTCTGTCCACTTTTTGATTGCATTGTTTGTTTTTCTGGTTTTCAGCCACATGAACTACTTATATATTTTGGAGATTAATCCTTTATCAGTTGTTTCACTTACTATTATTTTCTCCCCTCCTGAGGTTTGTCTTTGCACCTTGTTTATAGTTTCCCTTGCTCTGCAAAAGCTTGTAAGTTTAACTGCGTCCTACCTATTTAGTTTTGCTTTTATTTCCATTTCTCTAGGAGATTTGTCATAGAGGATCTTGCTGTGATTTATGTCAGAGAGTGTTCTGCCTATGTTTTCCTCTAAGAATTTTATTGTTTCTGGGCTTATATTTAGCTCTTTAATCCATTTTGTTTGTTTTTGTGTATGGTGTTAGAAGTGTTCTAATTTTACTCTCTTACATGTAGTTGTCCAGTTTTCCTAGCACCACTTGCTAAAGAGACTGTCTTTTTCTCCATTGTATATTTTTGCTCCTTTGTCAAAGGTGTCCAAAGGTGTGTGGATTTATCTCTGGACTTCCTGTCTTGTTCCAATGGCCTATATTTCTATTTTTGTGTCACTACCATACTGTCTTAATGACTGTTGCTCTGCAGTATAGTTTGAAGTTGGGAAGGTTGATTCCTCCAGTTCCTTTCTTCTTTCTCAAGATTGCTTTGGCTATTCAGGGTCTTTTGTGTTTCCAAACAAATTGTGAAATTATCTATTCTAGTTCTGTGAAAAATACTGTTGGTAGTTTGATAGGGATTGCATTGAATCTATAGATTGCTTTGGGTAGTGTAGTCATTTTCACTATATTGATTCTTCCAATCCAATGCTGGCCAGAAGAGAATGGTGGGATATACTTAAAGTGATGAAAAACCTGCAATCAGGATTTCTCTACCTAGCAAGCATCTCATTCAGATTTGATGGAGAAATCAAAAGTTTTGCAGGTGAGCAAAAGCTAAGAGATTTCAGCACCACCAATCCAGCTCTTCAATAAATAGTAAAAGAACTTCTCTAGACAGGAAACACAGAAAAAGCCCTTAAGCAAACCCCAAACAATAAAGTAAATGGTAAGGGATCATACTTATCAATAATTACCTTAAACATAAGTGGGTTAAATGCTCCAACCAAAAGACATAGACTGGCTGAATGGATACAAAAACAAGACCACTATATATGCTATCTACAAGAGACCCACCTCAAAGCTAGGGACCCATACAGACTGAAAGTGAGGGCCTGGAAAAAGATATTCCATGCAAAAAGAGACTAAAAGAAAGTAGGAGTAGCAATACTCTTATTAGATAAAATAGACTTTAAAATAAAGACTGCTATAAGAGACAAAGGACATTACATAATGATCAAGGGATCAATCCAAGAAGAAGGCATAACAATTATTAGTATATTTGCACTCAGAATAGGAGCACCTCAGCACATAAGGCAAATGCTAACAACTATTAAAGGGGAAGTCAACAGTAATACAATAATAGTAGGGGACTATCATACTCCACGCACACCAAGGGACAGATCATCCAGACAGAAAATTAACAAGGAAACAGAAGTTTAAATGATACATTGGACCAGTTGGACCTAACCAACATCTACAGGGCATTTCACCTCAAAACAATGGAGTTCACCTTTTTCTCAAGTGTACATGGAACATTCTCCAGGATAGATCACATCCTGGCCCACAAATCAAGCCTTGGTGAATTTTAAAACACTGAAATCAGTTCAAGCATCTTTTCTGATCACACACTGTAAGATTAGGTATCAACTACAGAAAAAAAAAAAATTTATAGAAACACAAGCACATGGAGGTTAAACAACATGCTTCTGAATAACCAACAGATCACTGCAGAAATAAAAAAGGAAATCAAACTATGCCTAGAAACATGACAACCCAAAGCCTATGGGATTCAGTAAAAGCAGTGCTAAGAGGGAAGTTCATACCAATACAAGCCTGCCCCAAGAAACAAGAGAGACATCAAATATAAACCTAACCTTACACCTAAAGCACATAGAAAAAGAAGAACAAAAACCTACAAAGTTAGTAGAAGAAAAGAAATCATAAAGATTAGAGCAAAAATAAAGGAAAAAGAAATGAAGGGAACTATAGCAAAGATCAGTAAAAACTAATAGCTGGTTCTTTGAGAAGATAAATGAAATAGACAAACCATTAGCCAGACTCATCAAAAAAAAAAAAAAAATGAGAAGACTCAAATCAATAAAATTAAAAATGAAAAAGGAGAAGTTACAACAGACAACACAAATACAAAGGATCATAAGAGACTACTATGAGCAACCATATGCCAATAAAATGTGCACTTAATTGGCATAACTGAAGGTTCATAATTGTTGTAGGTACCCCATTTTTTCTTAATGATTGTGAAAAATTGGTCAGCCAGTGTAATAAGGACATTTTTATATAACTCTGACCAACTTAGACTGTCTTTTGACTAGAGTAGCCAAATACTCATCTAGGTCCAAATCCTCCATCTAAGAGGTGTAGTTAAGCAAAGGATCATTTTGGTGGTTAGAAAATGATTTAAATGTCAAGTCAGAATATTGCTTTAAAGTTTTCTCAAGCATTTCACCATAGTTCAGAATTGATTCATCTGATCTTTTCTTGCACTGTTGAATCTGTCCAATCTACATTTTTTGAAAAAGCTCTGGGATAAGTTTGAGTAATTTCTGTGCTCAGTTCAGTTGAGTCGCTCAGTCGTATCCGACTCTTTGTGACCCCATGAATTGCAGCACGCCAGGCCTCTCTGTCCATCACCAACTCCCGGAGTTCACTCAGACTTACATCCATCAAGTTGGTGATGCCATCCAGCCATCTCATCTTCTGTCATCCCCTTCTCCTCCTGCCCCAACCCCTCCCAGCATCAGAGTCTTTTCCAATGAGTCAACTCTTCGCATAAGGTGGCCAAAGTACTGGAGTTTCAGCTTTAGCATCATTCCTTCCAAAGAACACCCAGGGCTGATCTCCTTTAGAATGGACTGGTTGGATCTCCTTGCAGTTCAAGGGACTCTCAAGAGTCTTATCCAACACCACAGTTCAAAAGCATCAGTTCTTCGGCACTCAGCTTTCTTCACAGTCCAACTCTCACATCCATACATGACCACTGGAAAAACCATAGCCTTGACTAGACGGACCTTTGTTGGCAAAGTAATGTCTCTGCTTTTGAATATGCTATCTAGGTTGGTCATAACTTTCCTTCCAAGGAGTAAGCTGCTTCTAATTTCATGGCTGCAGTCACCATCTGCAGTGATTTTGGAGCCCCCCAAAATAAAGTCTGACACTGTTTCCCCATCTATTTGCCATGAAGTGATGGGACCAGATGCCATGATCTTTGTTTTCTGAATGTTGAGCTTTAAGCCAACTTTTTCACTCTCCTCTTTCACCTTCATCAAGAGGCTTTTGAGTTCCTCTTCACTTTCTGCCATAAGGGTGGTGTCATCTGCATATCTGAGGTTATTGATATTTCTCCTGGCAATCTTGATTCCAGCTTGTGCTTCTTCCAGCCCAGCATTTCTCATGATGTACTCTGCATATAAGTTAAATAAGCAGGGTGACAGTATACAGCCTTGACGAACTCCTTTTCCTATTTGGAACCAGTCTGTTGTTCCATGTCGAGTTCTAACTGTTGCTTCCTGACGTGCATATAGGTTTCTCAAGAGGCAGGTCAGGTGGTCTGGTATTCCCATCTCTTTCAGAATTTTCCACAGTTTATTGTGATCCACACAGTCAAAGGCTAATTCCTTGCATTTAGTGCAAGCCTGTTGTTCAAAATACATTAAGGGATTGTCCCCACCTGCTTTCTTTATTCATTCCCTTGCTTTGTTTTCAGAAACTAACAACTGTATTAATTGATATATTAATAGATTTGAATACCCAGGGTCATAGGACTGGGTGGTTAACTCAAATTCCTTAGAAAATTGCAATGCATCCTGACTTAGCTAAGGCTAAGCTCTAGGTTCTGTTTGGGTCCAGGGTATGTACATAAGGACTAAGGACAGGTCACCTCTTCCTATGATGGGCTTCTCCTTAAAGGGAGAAATCACTTCTGATTTTTTAAATCCTCTTTTGCTGGAGAAAGGGGAGCAACAGGAGGCTGAAGAGTTGGAGGAGAAAAAAAAGATAGTGTCTGGGCCAGGCAATTCAAATAGAAGAAGATACATGGGAGAAACAGACAGAGAGTACTTCTAGTGACCTTTTAAAATTCTGATATAGTTTCAAGCAATCTTGTTGTTTTCTACAAAGAAGTTACTCCATCATTTCCTCTTTTAGAAACTTCTAAATATAAATAAAAATACCAATCCATTCAGTATGTTGATCTTATGGCCAGCATTATCTAATGTATGTGTAAAAATATCAATTTTGGAATATCAAAAGAACATCAATTTGACCATTTTAGGTTGACATTTTCTTTAGTATAATTTTCCCAATTAACTAGGTACTTGCAAGTATGAGTTTTGTATGTTCATAATCCTGGCCAAGGTGTGTTTTAGAGGTTGACTTCTGATGGCCCTTATTTCTGTGTTTGAGAGGTGCTATTTCCCATTTTAAAATTGGATTTGTCAGGGATAAAATTTACTAGTGAAATTGTGTGGTGGACCAGCTTGTGAGCTTATCTC
Organism: Bos taurus; assembly: GCF_002263795.3. Classification (NCBI taxonomy): domain Eukaryota; kingdom Metazoa; phylum Chordata; class Mammalia; order Artiodactyla; family Bovidae; genus Bos; species Bos taurus. Next base: position 564,079 of record NC_037334.1, on the reverse strand, counting down.
CTCTAGTCATCACTCTCTATAGAGTCATTTCAGCCCTCTTACATGTCTTGGTTTTTCCCTCGGCAGCTTAAGACCAGCATGGGTGATTGGATCATTGAATGCAATATTAGTTGTGATCCCCGATGAGCAAGTGTTTTAGTTAATGAGTGGGTTTCCCTGTGGGACCACTACACAGTATGGGGACTCTGCCTCCACCACTCCTGTAAATTTTTCAGTTGCCTGAGAAAGCCAGAACCTGCTGAGAGTCTTGTCACTTTTCTTCAGAGCAAAGTTCTCATATCTTCCCAAATCTTGACAAATTCTATTAAGGCAGCTGAATTGAGGAAGACTGCCAAATCAGCCTCTTACCTAACCACTCAGTCAAGACTGTCTCCCACAACTTAGAAAACTCTGAAATCTTTCAATCAAGGCTGTCCCCCCAGTATCTTTTACCTGGTGGGTATTCCCTGGTAACTTTCAATTAGCACCCACCCCCACACCCCCCGCAGTTTCCACTGGAAAGATTCACCAGTATCTTTCAACTGGCTCCCTCTCCCCAGTATCTTTCAACTGGGAGAGGGCAGATATCTGCTATACAACACCAAATAAAGCTCAGGATCATCAACCAGTATGGGAGATCCAAAAACCAGGACAGACTTACCCAAGTTTTTCTGGACTTTCTGAGGAGGCAGATGGGCACAAGGGCCTCTGCTGCTACAGACTCCAGTTCTTCATAGAGTTTAGGTGAAGGAGAGACGTCCACTGTGGGTCCCTTCATGGTCACTGTAAAACTTTCAACTTAAAAAAAAAAAAAGGCACAATGTAAAGGCTGTGAGTTAAATTTTATTTGAGGGCAAAATAAGGTCTGTAGCCCTCAGACAGCACCCCAGATAGCTCTGAGAAACAGCTCCAAAGAGGCAGGGTGGGGGCAGGGAAGATCATTTTGGGGAAGGGGGAGCACATACAATCAAGCACAAATTTTTTTTGCAGAAGGTTTCTGCTATTCACGAGGAGCAGGTGTCACCATGAAGGATTTGAATGCTTTTCTAGATATGATTATATACAAAAATTGGGTTCATAATGTTGCTCCTGAAAGTGTCTAACTATCTGAAAACCTGTTCTGCCAGTTTTCCCAGAGCACAGAGTGCCTCATTTTTGCACTCCATCTTGAGCTCCGTACAGTGGCGTGTTGAAAATCAGCAGCTGAAGCAGCACATATTTCAGTAATCCTTGTAGATGTCAATAACAAGTGCCTACTTGTAGATGACAAATAAAATCATTTTGTATGATTTCTTCTGGGACTTGAATTCTTTGGTCACTGCATTTCTGACATTCATTCATGTTAATACATGCAGTTGTAGTAGCAAATGTGTTTTCACCGTATATGATACTGTATTTTGTGAATATTCCAAAATATATTTATTCATTCTTCTCTGCAAATGTCTTTGAATTGTTGTTTCTAGTTTGCTTCCTCCTTACCCCTGCTCTTAAAAATCATTCTGTTCTGAACATTCTGGTAGGTGTTGGAGTACAAGAGCTTCTCTGAAGTATTAACCTGAGGGTTGGAATTGCTAGGTGGTGATGGAATTCCAGTTGAGCTATTTCAAATCCTGAAAGATGATGCTGTGAAAGTGCTGCACTCAATATGCCAGCAAATTTGGAAAACTCAGCAGTGGCCACAGGACTGGAAATGGTTAGTTTTCATTCCAATCCCAAAGAAAGGCAATCCCAAAGAATGCTCAAACTACCGCACAATTGCACTCATCTCACACACTAGTAAAGTAATGCTCAAAATTCTCCAAGCCGGGCTTCAGCAATATGTGAACCGTGAACTTCCTGATGTTCAAGCTGGTTTTAGAAAAGGCAGAGGAACCAGAAATCAAATTGCCAACATCTGCTGGATCATGGAAAAAGCAAGAGAGTTCCAGAAAAATATCTATTTCTGCTTTATTGACTATGCCAAAGCCTTTGACTGTGTGGATCACAATAAACTGTGGAAAATTCTGAAAGAGATGGGAATACCAGACCACCTGACCTGCCTCTTGAGAAACCTATATGCAGGTCAGAAAGCAACAGTTAGAACTCGACATGGAACAACAGACTGGTTCCAAACAGGAAAAGGAGTTCATCAAGGCTGTATATTGTCACCCTGCTTATTTAACTTATATGCAGAGTACATCATGAGAAACACTGGACTGGAAGAAGCACAAGCTGGAATCAAGATTGCCAGGAGAAATATAAAAAACCTCAGATATGCAGATGACACCATCCTTATGGCAGAGAGTGAAGAGGAACTCAAAAGCCTCTTGATGAAAGTGAAAGAGGAGAGTGAAAAAGTTGGCTTAAAACTCAACATTCAGAAAACGAAGATCATGGCATCTGGTCCCATCACTTCATGGCAAATAGATGTGTAAACAGTGGAAACAGTGTCAGACTTTATTTTTCTGGGCTCCAAAATCACTACAGATGGTGACTCCAGCCATGAAATTAAAAGACGCTTACTCCTTGAAAGGAAAGTTATGACCATCCTAGATAGCATATTCAAAAGCAGAGACATTACTTTGCCAACAAAGGTCTGTCTAGTCAAGGCTGTGGTTTTTCCAGTGGTCATGTATGGATGTAAGAGTTGGACTGTGAAGAAGGCTGAGCGCCGAAGAATTGATGCTTTTGAACTGTGGTATTGGAGAAGACTCTTGAGAGTCCCTTGGACTGCAAGGAGATCCAACCAGTCCATTCTGAAGGAGATCAGCCCTGGGATTTCTTTGGAAGGAATGATGCTAAAGCTGAAACTCCAGTACTTTGGCCACCTCATGCGAAGAGTTGACTCATTGGAAAAGACTCTGATGCTGGGAGGGATTGGGGGCAGGAGGAGAAGGGGACGACAGAGGATGAGATGGCTGGATGGCATCACTGACTCAATGGACGTGAGTCTGAGTGAACTCCGGGAGTTGGTGATGGACAGGGAGGCCTGGCGTGCTGCGATTCATGGGGTCGCCAAGAGTCGGACATGACTGAGCGACTGAACTGAATGAACTGAAATCAAGCACATGTTTGACTTACTAGATATGCTTAAATTTGTTCAAAGACTTTGTTCCCATTTACTCTCCCATTAGCAGTATGTGAGGCTTTTTTCATCATTCCACAACTTGCTGTTGTTCAGTCGCTAAGTTGTGTCCAACTATTTGGGAGCCCGTGTGGTGAAGGTCTTCACTACAACTTAGCCAATGCTTGTTTTTGTCTGATTTTTAATTTTTGGTAGTCTGGTAGGCATATATTTCATTGTGGTTTCAATTATATTTCAGGTTCCTCTTATGATTTTATGCCTATTGAGTGTTTTGTCCTTTTCTGATTGATGCATAATTCTTTGCATACTCAGGATACTTATCTTTTATCAATTATATGTGCTGCATATATTCTCTCACATTCAATCTTTTTATTTTTTTGACTTTGTGTTTTGAAATATTTCTAACACATGCAGTAGTGTAGAGAACAACTGGAAGAAGGCAATGGCACCCCACTCCAGTACTCTTGCCTGGGAAGTCCCATGGACAGAGGAGCCTGGTGGGCTGTAGTCCATGGGGTCATGAAGAGTCGGACACAACTGAGCAACTTCACTTTCACTTTTCACTTTCATGCATTGGAGAAGGAAATGGCAACCAACTCCAGTATTCTTGCCTGGAGAATCCCAGGGACGGGAGCCTGGTGGGCTGCCATCTATGGGGTCACACAGAGTCAGACATGACCAATGTGACTTAGCAGGAGCAGCAAAGAACAACTGAATGAACTTGATTCACCCATCATCAAGCTTCAATTACCACTATATAACTAATCTTGTTTCAACTAGCCTATCTGTTGTGTACATCCTGGGTTATTTCAAAGCAAAGTCCAGACATCATATCATTTAATCTATAAATATTTCAGTACATATTTCAAAGTGATAAGCATTTTTAAAAAATGTTTATCAATTTTCAGAACACTGAGTTGATTTCCTTGTATCTCTGTTACCACACAAACTATTTCCCCCATATCAAAATCATATGGATTTTAACAAGCTGGATCATGGAAAAAGGAAGAGAGTTCCAGAAAAACATCTATTTCTGCTTTATTGACTATGCCAAAACCTTTGACTATGTGGATCACAATAAACTGTGGAAAATTCTGAAAGAGATGGGAATACCAGACCACCTGACCTGCCTCCTGAGAAACCTATATGCAGGTCAGGAAGCAACAGTTAGAACTGGACATGAAACAGCAGACTGGTTCCAAAAGCCCCTTGATGAAAGTGAAAGTGGAGAGTGAAAAGGTTGGCTTAAAGCTCAACATTCAGAAAACGAAGATCATGGCATCTGGTCCCATCATTTCATGGCAAATAGATGGGGAAACAGTGTCAGACTTTATTTTTTTGGGGTTCCAAAATCACTGCAGATGGTGACTGCAGCCATGAAATTAAAAGACGCTTACTCCTTGGAAGGAAAGTTATGACCATCCTAGATAGCATATTGAAAAGCCGAGATATTACTTTGCCAACAAAGGTCCGTCTAGTCAAGGCTATGATTTTTCCAGTGGTCATGTAAGGATGTGAGAGTTGGACTGTGAAGAAAGCTGAGCACCAAAGAATTGATGCTTTTGAACTGTGGTGTTGGAGAAGACTCTTGAGAGTCCCTTGGACTGCAAGGAGATCCAACCAGTCCATTCTAAAGGAGATCAGTCCTGGGTGTTCCTTGGAAGGACTGATGCTAAAGCTGAAACTCCAATACTTTGGCCACCTGATGTGAAGTGTTGACTCATTGGAAAAGACTCTGATGCTGGGAGGGATCGGGGGCAGGAGGAGAAGGGGATGACAGAGGATGAGATGGCTGGATGGCATCACTGACTCAATGGATGTAAATTTGAGTGAACTCCGGGAGTTGGTGACGGACAGGGAGGCCTGGCGTGCTTCGATTCATGGGGTTGCAAAGAGTCGGACATGACTGAGTGATTGAACTGAACTGAACTGAGTGAATTTCATCTACTCCACTTATTACCATTACTGATGTTCAAGTTACCCCAACTTTGGCTGGTGGGAGCTGTATTCAAACTGTTCTCTGTGTCTTTTTGGCACAGTCTCAATAGTCTTCAGTAACTTCCTTTTGTTCTACGTGGAAAGATGTTTCAGGTTCATCTTTCACATTTCCTGCTACAAACCTGGAGCCAGCCATTCCTTGAAAGATCCCTGGTTCCTTTAGTGAGAAATGTTATCTAGAGGCCACAATTCTCATTAGTTAAGTTATAGGGTTAGGCTGTTCCTGGGTCCTTTTTGGAGACAGAGATAAGAGGTTTTCCCTTCTAAGGAAAAATACACCATACAATTATAATTATACTTCCAGTTCAAATCTTGAGGTATAAGATTTTTACTTTGATCATCTCATATCGGTATCAACTTTGCCAGAAATCTCAGGTTTCAATGAAAGTGAAAGTTGCTCAGTCGTGTCCAACTCTTTGAGACCCCATACAGTCATATAGTCCACAGAATTCTCCGGGCCAGAATACTGAGGTGGGTAGCTGTTACCTTCTCCAAAGGATCTTCCCAACCCATGGATCGAACCCAGGTCTCACGCATTGCAAGTGGATTATTTACCATCTGAGCCACCAGGGAAACTCAAGAATACTGGAGTGGGTAGCCTATCCCTTCTCCAGCAGATCTTCCTGACCAGGAATCAAACTGGGGTTTCCTGCGTTGCAGGCAGATTCTTTACCAGCTGAGCCACCAGGGAATCCCCAGGTTTCAATGACATTAACATAATTACTCATTTGGCTTAGAATAGCCTCAGTATAGCAATGCTACCAACCAGAAAATTTCATTGTTTTTACAGTTCTTGTCCTTGGGGTGCAGGATGTAGAATCCCAAATTACTGAATTTTCATGTTACTTGAAATAGTTTCTCTCTGCTGATTATACCACCACTGGAAACAAGATTTGGTTTATATGTTTCTTTAAATTTTTTTTAATTGAAGTATAGTTGATTTTACTATATTAGTTTCAATTGTACACAACAGTGATGCAAATTTTTATAGATCATAGTCCTTTTACAATTATTATAGGAAATTCCCTGGCAGTCCTGTGGTTAAGACTTGATGCTTTTACTATAGGGGCCTGGATTCAATTCCTGATTAGGGAAATATGATCCTGTAAGCCATGCAGTGTAGCCAAAAAGTAAATAAAGTTATTACAAAATAGTGGCTATATTTCTATGTGCTGCACAATATATCCTTGTTGCTTATTTATTTTGTAAGTAATAGTTTGTATCTCTTAATTGCCTACCCCTATCTTGCTCCTCCTTCCCACTCCTTTCCCCACTGGTAACTGCTAGTTTCCTCTCTTTATATATATATATATGAGTCTGTTTCTGTTTTGTTATATTCATTCATTTTATGTTTTAGGTTACACATATAAATGACAGCATACAGTATTTGTCTTTCTCTGACTTATTTCACTAAGGATAATACCCTCTAGCTCCATCCACATTCTTGGAAATGGCAGAAGTTCGTTCTTTTCTGTATGGTTGAGTAATGTCCCCTTGTGTGTGTATCTGTCATATCTTTATTCATCTGTTGTTGGACACTTAGGTTGCCAACTTTCTTGTCTTGGCTATTGTAAATAATGCTGCTCTGAACATTGGGGTGTATGTGTCTTTTGAATTAGTGTTTTCATTTTCTTCAGATATACCCAGGAGCAGAATTACTAGATCATATGGTAGTTCTAGTTTGACTTTTTGGAGAAATCTCCATTCTGTTTTCCACTTGCATTGATTTACATTCTCACCAACCATGTATGAAGGTTCCTTTTTGTCTACATCCTCACCAACATTATTATTTGTGGTCTTTCTGACAGACGTGAGGTGGTATCTCACTGTGGCCTTTCATTTGCATTTCTTTGATGACTATCAATGCTAAGCTTCTTTTCACGTGTGCCACCTTGTTTCATTTACTTATATTGAGGTGTAGTTGATGTACAACATTACATAAGCTTTAGGTGTACAACATAGTGGTTCACAATTTTTAAAGGTTACGTTTCACTTACAGCTATTACAACATACTGGCTATATTCCCTGTCACTAGTTTGTGCGGTGATATTTCAGATGTGAAGTGGTATTTCATTGTAGTTTTAATTTGTATTTCTTTGATGATTAACCATATTGAGCATCTTTTCATATGCCTGTGGATATTCTTGTTTCTTTTTTTTTAATTTAATTTTTTTGATGTTGCTTTAATTATTTTTAGTCTTGTAAAATACTTACATGGTTACAAACTCAAATTGGCAAAATAAGATATTAAAGAGATCTAGCTTTTCTCTCCACCATATTCCATCTTCCTCAGGAATCTACAGAAAGAAAGAATCTAGCTATTGCAGCTAGCCTTGGGACTTCAAGTGATACTCATGGTCTTCCTTTTCTAGACACTTTGATTTCCCCTCCACGTCAAGGCTGTATATTGTCACCCTGCTTATTTAACTTATATGCAGAGTACATCACGAGAAATGCTGGGCTGGAGGAAGCGCAAGCTGGAATCAAGATTGCTGGGAGAAATATCAATAACCTCAGATATGCAGATGACACCACCCTTATGGCAGAAAGTGAAGAAAAACTAAAGTGCCTATCAGTGAAAGTGAAAGAGGAGAGTGAAAAAGTTGGCTTAAAGCTCAACATTCAGAAAATGAAGATCATGGCATCTGGTCCCGTCACTTCATGGCAAATAGATGGGGAAACAGTGGATACAGTGTCAGACTTTATTTTTCGGGGCTCTAAAATCACTGCGGATGGTGATTGCAGCCATGAAATTAAAAGATGCTTACTCCTTGGAAGGAAAGTTATGACCAACCTAGACAGCATATTAAAAAGCAGACATTACTTTCACAACAAAGGTCTGTCTAGTCAAGGCTATGATTTTTCCAGTGGTCATGTATGGATGTGAGAGTTGGACTGTGAAGAAAGCTGAGCGCCGGCCTCACAAAAGGGTGTCAGGCCGCCTGACTCAGGCGACCCGGAATGCCTCCATACCCACTTGGGGACAAATAAAAACACTCTGCCACCAGGCACGGGGAATAGCTTCCTTACAGGGATCTCCAGCTTCTCCTGAGAAAATGTTTATTGCCATGCTTGCTTTGCTTTCCTGTCAGGGCGGAAAATGATGCGTGGCCGTGGATTGGAGAGAAACCTACGCCTCTCACACGCCTGAAGGCAGGAAGTTCTCAGGGGGACGGAACCTGCCTTCACTTCTCAGGGGGACTGGGACGGTCCCCTCGCCTCGCGCGCCGCCCCCCTGACCCCGACCCTTAGCCCAGCCCCCCCACTCCCGTCTCCCTAACCTCACACTCCCCCACCCCACCCCCATCCCGGCCACCACCGAGGGGGGCCCGGGGAGGGATGGCTGTCTCAGCCCCGGTTCTGAGATGTCACTTGTGAAACCGCTCTAGGCCGAGATGCCAGATGGCCGCCCTGCCGCTTGGTGTCCGTCTCCATCACCCATGCCCGAAAGGCACGTGAGATCACGGACAGCACATCAGATCAGATCAGATCAGTCGCTCAGTCGTGTCCGACTCTTGGCGACCCCATGAAGCGCGGCACGCCAGGCCTCCCTGTCCATCACCAACTCCCGGAGTTCACTGAGACTCACGTCCATGGAGTCAGTGATGCCATCCAGCCATCTCCTCCTCTGTCGTCCCCTTCTCCTCCTGCCCCCGATCCCTCCCAGCATCAGAGTCTTTTCCAATGAGTCAACTCTTCGCGTGAGGTGGCCAAAGGACTGGAGTTTCAGCTTTCGCATCAGTCCTTCCGAAGAAATCCCTGGGTTGGTCGCCTTCAGAATGGACTGGTTGGATCTCCTTGCAGTCCAAGGGACCCTCAGGAGTCTTTCTCCAACAACGCCAAGTTCAAAAGCATCAATTCTTTCAGTGCTCAGCCTTCTTCACAGTCCAACGCTCACATCCATACATGACCACAGGAAAAACCATAGCCTTGACTGGACGAACCTTTGTTGGCAAAGGAATGTCTCTGCTTTGGAATATGCTATCTAGGTTGGTCATCACTTTCCTTCCAAGGAGTAAGCGTCTTTTAATTTCATGGCTGCAGTCACCATCTGCAGTGATTTTGGAGCCCAGAAAAATAAAGTCTGACACTGTTTCCACTGGTTCCCCATCTATTTCCAATGAAGTGATGGGACCAGATGCCGTGATCTTCGTTTTCTGAATGTGGAGCTTTAAGCCAACTTTTTCACTGGAATTTAGAAAGATGGTGACAATAACCCTGTGAACGAGACAGCAAAAGAGACAGTGATGTATAGAACAGTCTTATGGACTCTGTGGGAGAGGGAGAAGGTGGGAAGATTTGGGAGAATGGCATTGAAACATGTAAAATATCATGTATGAAACGAGATGCCAGTCCAGGTTCTATGCACGATACTGGACGCTTGGGGCTAGTGCACTGGGACGACCCAGAGGGATGGTATGGGGAGGAAGGAGGGAGGAGGGTTCAGGATGGGGAACACATGTATACCTGTGGTGGATTCATTTTGATATTTGGCAAAACTAATACAATTATGTAAAGTTTAAAAATTAAATACAATTAAAAAAAATAAACACAAATTAAAAAAAAAAGAAAGCTGAGCGCTGAAGAATTGATTCTTTTGAACTGTGGTGTTGGAGAAGACCCTTGAGAGTCCCTTGAACTGCAAGGAGATTCAACCAGTCCATCCTAAAGGAGATCAGTCCTTAGTGTTCATTGGTAGGACTGATGTTGAAGCTGAAACCCCAATACTTTGGCAACCTGATGCAAAGAGCTGACTCATTTGAAAAGACCGTGATGCTGAGAAAGATTGAGGGCAGGAGAAGGGGACAACAGAGGATGAGATGGCTGGATGGCATCACCGACTCGATGAACATGGGTTTGGGTAAACTCTGGGAGTTGGTGATGGACAGGGGGGCCTGGTGTGCTGCAGTTCATGTAGTTGCAAAAAGTCGGACATGACTGAGCAAATGAACTGAACTGAACTGATTTTCCTGAGAAGTTTCCAGTTCAGTTTCCCGAACTGATTTTCCCAGGTGGAATGTAGCAGGGCCATGTCATGATGGAATCCTTGGTCTAGTTCCCAAGCCAACCGTCAGTTCCAACAAGGTTTTGTGCATACAGTGTTCTCTCAGAGATCCCTTTGAATGTTTTAATCCAGTGCATTAACTGAGGAACCGTTACCAGACCACCTGCAAGGAGCCTGGATACGTGTATAATGCTGGAAGAGATTGGCCTGGGATCAGGTCATGTCCCTCCTGCCTTCTTTGCCAGAGATAATAATTCCTCTCATTACTGGTTCATTTTTGTCCAGACCAGAGCTTTACACAAAGATTTAGAACTCTTGAGAACCTTGTGGTCAATGTGTTGACAGTGAAATTTAAATTTAATCTGGATCCAAGTGGCCTCCTCCCTACCCTAATTTGACTGTGAATGCATCAAAATGATCCCCACACAAATTTTAACTCACTACATATACTTGTCAAAAATAGGAAAAGAAAAAGGTCAGGTCTATTGAAACTGTGGGTAATCGCTGGTTAAATTCATTGCATCTGAAACCCAGCTTCACTAATCAAGGTTATTTTAATTGTTGCTAAGAAATACTCTTGTATATCCTCCAAGCATTGCATGGCTTAAACAATAAGATATTTCCCTGTGTTATTCTCCCGATGTTGGAGTCAGTTGTGTTTAATTCGAGCCAGTTAAGTCTGGATCAGTTCAGTTCAGCTCAGTTGCTCAGTTATGTCCAACTCTTTGTGACCCCATGGACTGCAGCAGGCCAGGCTTCCCTGTCCATCACCAACTCCCGGAGCCTGCTCAAACTCTTGTCCATTGAGTCAGTGATGCCATCCAACCATCTCATCCTCTGTCATCCCCTTCTCCTCCTGCCTTCAATCTTTCCCAATCCAGGGTCTTTTCCAATGAGTTAGTTCTTTGCATCAGATGGCCAAAATATTGGAGTTTCAGCTTCAATGTCAGTCCTTCCAATGACTATTCAGGACTGATTTCCTTTAGGATTGACTTGGAAATGAGGTTTCAGTGACATGAGACCCAGATGTGTCTTGTAGGATTTTGAGGAGTGGAGTATTTCCACTTTGCTGGGGGATGGCTGGAGAGGACTGCCTCCACAGGGAAGGTGCCCAAATTACCAATAGAACCTTCAAGAACCCTGTGGCCTCAGGGCTCAGCTCAGCCACACACTTCAGCTCTCCGCGAGATGCTTCACTGGGATTCCCAGGCTGGACGGCAGGAACTTCAGAGGGTTGACATCTTTGAGAAGTGGGTTGGCCTCCGTGGCGGGGGAAGGGTAGCTGCCTGTGGAACCACACACTTGACCACTGAGCTTAGGAAGAAAGCAGCGGCTGTGAACATAGGTAGAGACGAGCCACTCACTTGGACCTGGGGGTCCTGAGGAGGCTTGCTGAAGGCTGGTCTCCTCCAGGAGGTGCCTAGAGAGACTTTTTAGCTGACCAGCACCCCTGACCACCTACTCCATCCTCACTGATGTCTGCCCTGTGCTGAGTCCAGGCAGGCCTGGCCAGTGGGGAGACGTGGCTGTGTAACCAGAGAGCTGGGGCCCAGCAAGGGTCTGGTTGGATGGAAGGACATAGGAGGCAGCTTGGGAGTGGAAGGAGGGAAACTGAGCTGTGTGGGAGCAAGGGTAGGTTTCCCAGAGGTGGCGATGCCTGGGCTGTGCTGTAAAGACTGAAGCAGAGATCAAGTCAGTGTTTCCAGACTAGGGCCTGCACTTGCACTAGACTGAGGGTGGGAAAGCCTGGTGTTGGTGAGTAAAGAAGAGAGTCTGGAATGGGCAGGAGGCCTGAGGGCTCAGGGGACAGACCCCAGAGGACTGGAAGACTTTAGGGAGGAGCAAGACTTCCTGCCCTGAGGGATGGGGAGCCTTGGAGGCGGTAAGCAGAGGAATGACCTGGTTCATCCAGGCCACTGGCGGGATGGGCATGAGGAGCCTGGTGCCCACGGTGCAGAAGCAGCAGGGGCAAGAACAGCTGGCATGGAAGAGGGGGACAAGGATCCCATGTTAGGAGCACATTGTGCAGCCAAGAGCCAAGGCCGGACAGCACTCACCAGAGTAGCTGAGCAGGGCCACACAGAGCTCCAGGAAGGTGGTGGCAAGCTTCATGGCAGGCTGGGCTCTGTGGATGCTCCTAGGACCAAAGTTGCTCTTCCTAGAGCCTGGCCCTGGGCTTCATATACCCCATCCTCACCCTTCTCCAGGACCAGGGCCTCACTCTATCCTCCTGAGAAATGTACTGTTTGCTCAGATAACAGGAAGAGCCTTGGTCAACTTCCTGCTCAGGCCAGTGGGTCCTAGGAGACCTGTACCCCCACCCCATCCCAGGTCTCAGGGACTTCCTCTTGGCAGTCTCCTGGGCCAGAGGGCTGGGCCCTCCTGTGAGTGCAGGAACAGAGGTTGTGCTTTGTCTGCACAAGGCTCACCCAGGCCTTCACCTGTCTGGAGAGCTCTCTAGCCTGATACCATCTGACCATCAGTAGTACCGTGGGTGTGAAAGGGACAGGTATATGACTCTAGTCCTTTCCTCTGCTCTCAGACCGTAAAATGCTGTGCAGTGGGTGTCCTTGTGGCTCCTTCTGGTCCTGGGGAGGCTAGTGAGGTTGACCAGGGGCAAACTCTGGGTAGCCCTTCAGGTGTCCAGTTCTCACTCCTGGCCACCTCCCCCGTTAGTAAGGCCACAGAATGCTACTAAAGCAAACAGAAGGATGTCAGACATTTTTTCATCTTTGAAATCAGTCTACATACTGAGGGGTTCCTCCTGGAGTCCTCACACATCTGTGACTGCAGAGAGAATGAACAAAACATTTAGCCCCATGACACTGGTGCATCAGAGGGACAATGACTTTTTAGGGAATGTCTTAGAATACCCGCATCGTGGTTACAAGCGGGTCTTGACCTTTGCAGCCTGGAGGGATCTCCAGGCCCCTTTCTCCATAGTCGCCTCTGCAAGGTGCTTCATATTCTTCCTCCTGCAGGCACTGCATGACTTGGTAATAGCCCAGATGACTGTGTGCACATTCACATGGTCTCACACTCCTTTCTCCCATTCTTCCTTGACTGTTTTGTTTGTTTTTTGTTTTTTTTTTTTTTTTGCAGCAGGGTGGGAAAGGCAGATGGCCATGGCCACCTCCAGAGCCCGAGCCTCATCTTCTCAAGTGGATGCCTCCTGAAAAGGTGAGGTTACCTTTTTCTACTAGCCAGGGTAACCATCTCCCCAGCAGGCAGAGGGTGCCAGTGGTGGGGTAAAACCAGAGGAGTTTCTCTATGAAACTCAAGGCCTAAGGGTTTTCCAAATTGGATACTGGTTCCCGGGTGAGTGGGAACAATAGCACAACTTGGATAAGGAAAACCAGACACAGTTGAGAAATTTCTCCCAGTTTCAAACCAAGGAGATTCTGTCTTTGCCCACCTTCCTCTTCCCCATATTAGCGTGTCTCCTGCCATTTTCTCAGGCCTAAGGACAGGGACATGGTGTCCTCTGCACTGTGTCCTTTCCCAGGAACACCTCCTCTGCTTGGAATAGAGAATATGTGCCCTGAGGAGAATCTGCTGGGGCAGAATTGTCAGTAAAGTTTCTTCAATGTGCATGCGTGTGTGTGTATGTGTATGTGTGTGTGTGTGTGTGTGTGTGTGTGTGTGTGTGTTGGGAGCATGGTGCTGGTTGGTGCTAGAATGTTCTTATATGCCCTTTTGTCCCTTTGAGACTTAGGGACATGGGTCTTACAAGAGCATGTATGGTTCATGCCAACTTGGGGTTGGGGAGAAATGTCAGTGGTTCCCAGGGGTCCCAGACGGCCCAGGCCCACCCACAGCCAAAGTGTCCCCACCTGCTGTGGGCCAGCAGTGGTGGGCATAAGGGGTCTCTGGCCTGGGAGAGCCACACGGAAAGGCTGAGGAGAGCTGAGGTCAGACTGCCATTGGCTGTGCGGACTTGAGTCACAGCTTCGTCAGTTGATATTTGGTTGTGGGGATTTTGGAAGGGACTGCACTCCTACAGATGGCCAACTGCAGGTCATGGGGTTGTTGACTTCACCCAGATCCCTTTGTCATCTGCTGGTCAAAGAGCAGCCCTACCTGTAGAGCTTGGAGAGTACAACTCAGCATGATTCCCAATTGGAAATGGAACATGGCAGAATTTGGCATTAGTGGGTCCTCAGAGTCAACATAATTCCTGAACCACTTCACAGTTCTGGAGCTGCATCTAGGCAGCGTCCTTTAAGATACATGAGCTACAGCCAAGTCCCTGAAGACCAGAGTCAGGAAGTTCTGACTCCCTAGGAGGCCACACCTTTAGCTTCAAGAAACAGTTGAAACCCTGAAAACAGGGTTTCCAGAAGGAAGAAAAAGATGGACCAAGTTCCCTACCAGGGAAGAAGAACTCAGCTCCTCTGCTTCTCACTCCAGCCTCTCCTAAAAGAGAGCTCCTGCCAGCCAGTTCCATGCTTTGGATAGTTTGATGGTGGGTCCCTCAGTGGTCAGCCCACTGCTCTTCCTCTTTTTCCTGGTGGCTATTTTTCACCCAGTGCTGACCTTCTCTGCCCCTTGGCTCTTCTTTCTCACAGATATAGGACCAGGAAGCAAGCCCTTAGGCCTGTGATCTAGGCTCTTGGCTCCAATCCAACATAACAGACCTATGAGTTCAGGACTCAAAGTACTCTGGCATTTGTTTTTCTTTGCCATCGCTTCTCACTGAAGCAAGGCAGAATTCGTTGGGTTCTTGGCCAAAACCCATCTAATGGCACCCAAGGGGCAGATAACGTTTTCTAGTACTTTGTCTAATCTTCTGGATCAAATTAATTAATGAGGACTAGGGCCTAGCCTAGACCATTCAGGTATGACCTAAATCAAATCCCTTATGATTATACAGTGGAAATGACAAATAGATTCAATGGATTAGATCTGATAGAATGTCTGAAGAACTATGGACAGAGGTTTGTGACACTGAACAGGAGGTAGTGACCAAGACCATCCCCAAGAAAAAGAAATGCAAAAAGGCAAAATGGTTGTCTGAGGGGGCCTTACAAATAGCTGTGAAAAGAAGAGAAGTGAAAGGCAAAGGAGAAAAGGAAAGATATACCTGTTTGAGTGCAGAGTTCTAAAGAATAGCAAGGAGAGATAAGAAAGCCTTCCTCAGTGATCAGTGCAAAGAAATAAAGGAAAAAAATAGAATGGGAAAGACTAGAGATCTCTTCAAGAAAATTAGAGATACCAAGGGAACATTTCATGCAGAGATAGGCTCAATAAAGAACAGAAATTGTATCCTAACAGAGACTGAAGATATTAAGAAGAGGTGGCAAGAATACACAGAACTGTACAAAAAAATCTTCATGACCCAGATAATCACAATGGTGTGATCCCTCACCTAGAGCCAGACATCTGGAATGTGAAGTCAAGTGGGCATTAGGAAGCATCACTATGAACAAAGCTAGTGGAGGTGATGGAATTCCAGTTGAGCTATTTCAAATCCCAAAAGATAATGCTGTGAAAGTGCTGCACTCAATATGCCAGCAAATTTGGAAAACTCAGCAGTGGCCACAGGACTGGAAATGGTTAGTTTTCATTCCAATCCCAAAGAAAGGCAATCCCAAAGAATGCTCAAACTACCGCACAATTGCACTCATCTCACACACTAGTAAAGTAATGCTCAAAATTCTCCAAGCCAGGCTTCAGCAGTATGTGAACCATGAACTTCAAGATGTTCAAGCTGATTTTAGAAAAGGCAGAGGAACAAGAGATCAAATTGCCAACATCGACTGGATCATTGAAAAAGCAAGAGAGTTCCAGAAAAACATCTATTTCTGCTTTATTGACTATGCCAAAGCCTTTGACTGTGTGGATCACAATACACTGTGGAAAATTCTGAAAGAGATGGGAATACCAGACCACCTGACCTGCTGTTGAGAAACCTATATGCAGGTCAAAAAGCAACAGTTAGAACTGGACATGGAACAACAGACTGGTTCCAAATAGGAAATGGAATATGCCAAGGCTCTATACTATCACCCTGCTTATTTAACTTATATGCAGAGTATATCATGAGAAACGCTGGGCTGGAAGAAGCACAAGCTGAAATCAAGATTGCTGGGAGAAATATCAATAACCTCAGATATGCAGATGACACCACCCTTATCGCAGAAAGCCCAAGAAGAACTAAAGAGCCTCCTGATGAAAGTGAAAGAGGAGAGTGGAAAAGTTGGCTTAAAGCTTAACATTCAGAAAACTAAGATCATGCCATCCAGTACCATCATTTCATGACAAATATATGGGGAAACAATGAAAACAGTGCCAGACTTTATTTTTTGGGGCTCCAAAATCACTGCAGATGGTGACTGCAGCCGTGAAATTAAAAGATGCTTACTCCTTGGAAGAAAAGTTATGACCAACCTAGACAGCGTATTAAAACACAGAGACATTATTTTGCCAACAAAGGTCTATCTAGTCAAGGCTATGGTTTTTCCAGTAGTCACGTACGGATGTGAGAGTTGGACCATAAAAAGGGCTGAGCACCGAAGAATTGATGCTTTTGAACTGTGGTGTTGGAGAAGACTCTTGAGAGTCCCTTGGACTGCATGGAGATCCAACCAGTTCATCCTAAAGGAAATCAGTCCTGAATATTCATTGGAAGGACTGATGCTGAAGCTGAAACTCCAATGCTTTGGCTACCTGATGGGAAAAACTGACTCATTGGAAAAGACCCTGATGCTGGGAAAGATTGAAGGTGGGAGCAGAAGGGGACAACTGAGGATTAGATGGTTGGATAGCATCACTGACTCAATGGACATGAGTTTGAGTAAACTCCGGGAGTTGGTGACGGACAGGGAAGCCTGGCATGCTGCAGTCCATGCGGTCGCAAAGAGTCAGACACGACTGAGCAACTGAACTGAACTGAACTGATGCGTCAATAAAAAAATATAATCCATGTTGGACCCATTATTTTATATATATATATATATATATATATAACTATATATGTTCATTACTATGATGTTTTTCTGATTTAAAGCGAAATACAATGAAACCTTTCCATGTCCTAAGTGCATCACTGGTCCTTAGCTCTTCTCTGGAATTCACGTATCTTATGGAGAGCATCAGCCCTGAACAGAAGTAACTGGAGAACACCTAGCACGTTGTCAGAGAAGCTCTATGGGCCTCTCCCAGCTTCTGGTGTGTATCTCTGTTCATTCTGCTCATGACGCCAATTGTCTTGCTGTATCTCACTGTGTTCACTGTTCACTGAACCCAGGGTAGGCAAGGCTAAAGCTAAGATTCTGGAAAAAGACTTGAGGAGCCATGGGAACTGCAGACACCTTTATTCTCTCCTGGCTGACTCGGCAGCCATAGCATAACCTAACACTACACAACCTCTCTCCTGGCTGACACAGCAGCCATAATAGTATTGTCTCCTCGCTGACGCACAAGCTGTGGCAGTAGACACACTACATTCGCTCCTCTTGTGGCTGACACAACAGACACAGCCATGATACAGCATTAAAACCACCACTTTCTAGGTGGAGCTCATACAGCCTGTGACCAAGCGAGTACCTCGTGACGTGCATGTGTGGTGCTACAAATGATCTCAGCTGTTACATAGTCATTATTTACAAAATGTGGGGTGAGAGAGCCCGAACGGGCCATCATGGCCAATTTGCTCTCTCCCCACACTCCACCCGCTGAGGGTCTCTCACCTCATGTTCTATGCACAGTCCATCTTCTGCGATACTGCCTTGATGAATAACGCTGACCCTTGGACTTACCTCCTGCAACAGCAGTAGCTACAACAACAAACAGTTACATTCCCCAGTACATTGCAAAACCCAATGCCAGGTATCACCTGGGACTCGTGTTCCAGTCCTTGCACTCATGGGGCTAGAAGAGCCACCCACCACAGGCACAGTGCCTTTATCTTCCATGGCCAAGTTCAGTCTACTGTCTGTCCATGTGAAATTGCAGGAACATCTCCACAGGGGCAACTCCACTGCCGTGGGATTTTTTTTTTTTTTGCAGCATTCACATGATCACACTTTGTCCTAATCTGAGGACACTGTCTTTCTAACGCACTATCTACATCCTAGGACACAGCCTCTACAGTACTCTGTTCTAAATCTGTATCACAGGACACAGCTTTATAGTACAACTTCACACAAATCAGCCCACATTGCATCCGTATAACCCAGTGGGACCCCTGCCAGCTCAGGCCCCCTTTGGGATCTTCACATTTTTAAAATGTAGTCTTGCATGCCATCCCTCTACTTCTCTTGGTGAGGACCCACAAACCCCCCACAGGTGCTGGGCCCACCCCTGTGTTCCAGAATTGCAAAAGGCAAGCTGCCAAGGTTTCCCCTTGCTTTTTGCCAAAACTACTTACCCCAGTGGACCAATGGCTCCTGAGTATATGGTTGATACGTCATCAACTCAGTCACACTGGGGCCCCTTGAGGATGTCCCCCCTGGGCCATAAGGTGCTCGTGCTTCACTTTTTGCTGCACAATGGGCCTCTCTGCCAAGTGGGAACCCTCAGTCTCAAAACGTTCATCATCACTGTCACTTACCACCTTGCTGTCAGAGATGCTGGGTTCTTCAGGGCCACAGGGTTCTTGCTGTAACACCAATATACATTGCTCTAGTTCTTCCAAGCGTCTCTGCACATTGTGCACTAGCATGGCAACACAGAGGGCATGATACATACTTGCCTTCAGGTCAATCAGGAAAATCCACCCCCCAGTGCCAGCAGCAGTCCGTGCATTCTTGTTTGGCAAATGGGAACTCACCACCTGTAATGCCTTTCACTGCTATCCAGTGAACCGTCCACTGCTTCCCAGTCTTCCACCAGAGCCCACACTGAGAGAATTGCAGCCACATGGCACCACATGCTATATGGTGGCTACTGGCTTCCTCCATCCAGTGGAGCCTCCATCCCCTACCTGCTGGGTATTCGGCTGACTGCCTATTGTATGGCTGATCCTGTTTGTGATGCCAATTGTCTCACTGTATCTCAGTGAGACACTGTATCTCAGCCTTGCTGAACCCAGGGTAGGCAAGGCACAAGCTAAGAGTCTGGAAAAAGACTCGAAGAGCCATAGGAACTGCAGACACGTTTATTCTCTCCTGGCTGATGCAGTACCATAGCGGCAGACACACTATATTCTCTCGTCTAGTGGCTGACCCAAGGGACACAGCCATGAAACAGCAGTAAACGCCACTGCTTTCTAGGTGGAGCTCATATATCCCTACAACACAAAGTAGCCCATGACCAAGTGAGCACCTCATGATGCTCATTGGCAGTGCTACAAATGATCTCAGCTGTTACATAGTCATTATTTACAAAATGTGGGGTGAGAGAGCCTGAACAGGCCATGTTGGTCAATTTGCTCTCTCCCCACATGGTGGCTGCCAGCATTCCTCAGCTTGTGGCCACACCACTCCAGTATCTGAGTGATCACACATGATCACACTGCCCCTTCCTTTTATATGTGTGTGTGAGAGAGAAAGAAAAGTCTCTGCCTCCCTCTTAAAAGACTTATATGTGATTTCATTCAGGGCTCATTGTATAATCCAAGATAATCTTATTTCAAGGCAATTAACTTCATCACATATGCTGAGAGACTTTTTCCACATAAAGTAACATTCAGAGGTTCAGGAATTGGAAGCTGGATATTTTAGGGATACTTCTAAGGCCACCTCATCCTGAAGGCTCTGCATGACATCCCCATCAAGTCCGTAGAGGGTGCTCAGAGGGATATTGGAAGCCCACTTGGCTCAGGGCGAGGGTGCAGAGGTGAGCAGAAGACATCCGGATCCACCTGGGCCTCCCGGATCTGGATCCTGCACGCCTTCTTCCTGCTGGCAGGGGCTGGGGTGGCACAGAGATGCCCCTCCTACAGATGACATGACCAGCCTGTCCTGGGCAGCTCTGACAGTCCCAGGTGCAGTTCACATACCAAATCTGGGGGCTGAGGCAGACCCTGGGGCTAACCAGACCTGGGAGCCAGGTGCTCAGACGGAGTGCTTCCACAGGGAGCCGAGGGCACATGCAGCCACCTCTGCCTGGGCCTCCTCTGTGGCTCTGACTTCAGCAAACCCCTGGGAAGGGCATCTGGCACTGTGTTGTGACAGGGACCAGTGGCTCCTTCACACTGGGCTGGGGCTACCTTGCAAGCCACTCCCTGCCCCTGAGGTTCCAAGAGATCCCTCAGTCTCGTCCCATTCTCTTTCTGTTAGATTAGCATCTGTGTTTCTGAGCTCTGCCTGAGAGTCTGGCTAAGTAAATTATTAAGCAAACTGGAACAGATTATGGACACCAATTCCACTTCTCACTGAGGGTTAGGGTTAGGGTCAGCCCTAACCCAGCTTCGCCTTTCACACCAGTGGGCAGCTGGAGCCTTGGTTACTGTACATCACTGGAGGGCTCTTGATGCCCACAGTTTTTTTTTTTTTTTTTTTTTTACAATAACTCACTATGGTGTAGTCTCCTCATATTTGTGATGTTTCTCAAGTATAAACTCCTGAGTCAATCTCTGAAGCCAGTGCACATACAAGCCTGGAAACAGCCCCCATGGTGCCTTGCCTCATTCCTTGGTGCTCCTTTCCCAAGGAAGGTGGGGATGGAAGGGCAGTCTTGAGTTGGTTCCCAGGGTCCTGAGGCCCCTTTGCCATAGCCTGGTCTCAGAGACTCCCCCTGCCCTTATGGCTCCCCTCTCCCCTCCCAGGGATGTCCTCGTGGGCCAGGACTTGCCACACCAACCAACCAGGAGAAGATCCCTCCCTCTCCTGTCCTGAGTAGTCACCACGACTCAGGCAGTCATGCCCAGGGCCTTCCTGGGAGCCCAGATGAGGCCGTCCCAGCAAGGCTTCAGGGTTCTCCCTTGTACAGGTCAGAGCAGCTGATGGTAAGCCGGTGGGGGAGGGCCAGAGCAGAAAGCTTGCTGGGCTCGGAGCTGTGTGGTCCTCCCCATGGTCACACCGTGAATCTCGGCCAATACCAACTTTTGGCTCTTCCCTCCTCCTCCTAGCTCATTCATCTGGGCCCTGGGCTCTGGACTATGTCACCAGCACTTCTATTCCTGCCTCCATGGGCACCTTCCCTTGGGTCAATATTTATCTGGCTCCCTCAGCTACTTCCTTCTTCCCTTCCCCTGTGCAGGGCCCTCCTTCTCTCAGAGCCCTGCTGTGGGGAGGGTAGACAGGGTCAGCTGCCATCCACATGGTTTTGCTGTGTGAAAGGGGTGCACTGCACTGGTAAAAGTGATGGGCTATGGCTTAAGCAAAGAATGAAATTCTGCCTTTTCAGCTAGGTGTCTGGCAGCCAGCAGTACCAAACCTCAGACACTATTTCAGGCTAGGGGGACAAGCTGCTATCCTTAGGCCCAGTGTTGCTCTGCTCCAAGTGGCCAAGCTGTGTCCTGCATAATTAAGTCCAGTTTGCCTGTTTCAGCCTGAGCTAGAGTGGGGTCCTACAATTCGTGGACTGAAGGTATGGTCAGCAGTGGTTCCTTACATGGAGTGGCATCACCCTTGTGAATCAGAAGAAAGGCAGCTCAGAGAATGTTGGTGACCTGCCAGGGGTCTGCAGCCAGTTCCGGGTGTGTCTGCAGGGTCTCCTTGGTCTCACCTTATGCCTTCTAGTGCCGCTCAGGACTGGAAGGTCCCCCGCTGACTAGCACCTTGCGCTGCCTCTACACACAGGGGCTGGGGGCAGCCATCTGCCAGCTGAGCAGTGGGAGTTGGTGGATCAAGCCCCGAGGGACATCCCAGCCCAGAGCCCACCCATACAGAGATGTACTCCCTGCCGTTCCAAAGTGAGGACGCTCTGAAGCTTATTCAACAGCTTCAAACCCAAGGGTTTGATAGCAATCCCTTTGTTATTCCCATCTCTCACAGGCCATGGAGGGAACCATGATATCCATCAGTGCCCAGGGTGGGCAGACCCCCTTCTAGGGTGCCCATGCCTGACTGTACTGATCTACACAAACCAGCTCTGATGGACATCACCCTGGGAGACATTCTGACCTAACTGGACCTCATGTCCCATGGAGGCTGACTGAGGCTTTCAAAAATGCTGCCTTACCACCTTCCTAAGCGCTCAATTCTGTCTCTCCAACCTTTCTGAATTCTTCCCTTAGCCCCTTTGTATTTCCCTGTCAGTATCCCTCACCCCCTACCCTGCCTCCCCCGCACATCAGCACTGAGCTGATGACAAACTTTACCTCCTCTGGCTACAGCTGGAAAGTAAAGGGGTTTCCACCTGGATCTAAAGAGACAGAGGTGCTCTCATTCGCTGTGCACCAGGCCAGGGACGACTCACTCACAGTGGTGGCTGCAGCCAGCTGCTCTAGCAGAGCCTCAGAGGAGGCTCACTGACTTCCAGAAGGTGCCCCTTTGGTCTCATACAAGCAATACATTTTCTTCTATTAACGTCATCTTGACCCTAATCCTCCTAAAAATAGGCTTTTCCACCTTCTCCTACTGAAGCCCTAACCAACTAGCTGAGAATAACTCTGTCCCCATCCTGTGGCTGCAGCCCCCAAAGTCTCTGTGATTCCTGAGAGGGGTATTTGTGGGTGGCTGAGTTCCCATTTATTCTGCCATGGGGAATGGGTGTGGAAATGGATGTATGTTTGTATGAGGATACGGGGCTTCCCTGATGGCTCAGACGATAAAGAATCCGCATGCCATGCAGGAGACCTGGGTTTAAGCCCTGGGTTCGATCTCTGGGTTGGGCAGATCCCCCGGAGAAGGAAAGGGCAACCCACTCCAGTATTCTTACCTGCAAAATTCCTTGGACAGAGGAGCCTGGCGGGCTACAGTCTATGGGGTTGCAGAGTTGGACACGGCTGAGCGACTAACACACACACACACACACACACACACAAACACACACATATGGATAGATAGATACATGGAGAGAGGGATGGATGCGTGCATGGGTGTGGATAGATGGATGGGTGGACAGATGGGTGGATGGATGGCACAGTGGGTATCTGGATGATGAGCATGGGAGGTGTTGGTGTTGGGTACCACTTCAGACAGGGTCTTTTCAAGCTGAATTAATGTTGCATTGAAGGACATGACTTGGTGAGGGCAGGGCTTCCTCCTCAGTGTGGTCACTCCTAGGGGCATTTAAATTGTTACCTCATTGTCAAGGTGGCAACATAGCAAGTCACAAATAAGAAACTAAGGCCCAAAGGGGCAGTGCCTGGCCCAGGGCCACGCAGCCTCAGGGTGCCGTAGTCACCACTCTTTGCTGTGAGAAGCCTGCAGAGCAGCCTGGCCCAGGCTCTCTGCCCGGTGGCTCAAGGCACCCGGGCCCCACTCAGGGGAGCTCAGGGGCAGGCCTCCATCCTGGCAATGCTGCAGTTCCCGCTATGAACCTGCATGTGGACATCTGGTGGGGTGGACCCCAGGACATAGGCACTGGCTAGTGCCTCAGACACTGTCTCCAGCGGATTATCTGGGCTGAGTGTCCGGCCTCAAGTTGGCCTGGCACTGCTAAAGACAAGCGGCCTGAGGGATCCACGTGGGGGTGAGGGAGGCCAGTGTCTGTGCTGGAAGCTGCTTTCTGGGTTCCTCCTGCAGACAGTGAACACTGAGTTCATGGATCCTGCATGTTTGAGGGCACTGACAGGGCTGGGCATCCTAGCTGACCCACTCGGGTGTCCCTCTATCTCTCCAGGAGCCCAGCATTGCCACTCCATCCAGCAAGTCCTGGGTGCTTCCAGTACTGCTCTCCCCTCTCTTCTCAACTATTTCTTCTCCCATTTGGACGCTGGCCCCTGCCCAGACCCGAGGAAGTCAGGAAGTCCCCTCCCTGGGTGTCGGTCAGGCCTCATGCCCCCATTGTTCTCTCATCCTCAGAGCTCTTTCCCTGGCACTTGCGCTCCTGGACTGAGAATGCCCTGGGCCTCAGGCAGTGTGGGTAGAGGAGGTTTCAGTTCAGTTCAGTTCAGTCGCTCAGTCGTGTCCGACTCTTTGTGACCCCATGAGTCGCAGCACTCCAGGCCTCCCTGTCCATCACCAACTCCCGGAGTTCACTCAGACTCACGTCCATTGAGTCAGTGATGCCATCCAGCCATCTCATCCTCTGTCGTCCCCTTCTCCTCCTGCCCACAATCCCTCCCAGCATCAGAGTCTTTTCCAATGAGTCAACTCTTCTCATTAGCTGGCCAAAGTACTGGAGTTTCAGCTTTAGCATCATTCCTTCCAAAGAAATCCCAGGGCTGATCTCCTTCAGAATGGACTGGTTGGATCTCCTTGCAGTCCAAGGGACTCTCAAGAGTCTTCTCCAATACCACAGTTCAAAAGCATCAGTTCTTCAGCGCTCAGCTTTCTTCACAGTCCAACTCTCACATCCATACATGACCACTGGAAAAATCATAGCCTTGACTAGACAGACCTTTGTTGTGAAAGTAATGTCTCTGCTTTTCAATATGCTATCTAGGTTGGTCATAACTTTCCTTCCAAGGAGTAAGCGTCTTTTAATTTCATGGCTGCAGTCACCATCTGCAGTGATTTTGGAGCCCAGAAAAATAAAGTCTGACACTGTTTACAGTGTTTCCCCATCTATTCCCCATGAATGATGGGACCAGATGCCAAGATCTTCATTTTCTGAATGTTGAGCTTTAAGCCAACTTTTTAATTCTCCTCTTTCACTTTCATCAAGAGGCTTTTGAGTTCCTCTTCACTTTCTGCCATAAGGGTGATATCATCTGCATATCTGAGGTTATTAGTATTTCTCCCGGCAATCTTGATTCCAGCTTGTGCTTCTTCCAGTCCAGTGTTTCTCATGATGTACTCTGCATATAAGTTAAATAAGCAGGGTGACAATATACAGCCTTGACGTACTCCTTTTCCTATTTGGAACCAGTCTGTTGTTCCATGCCCAGTTCTAACTGTTGCTTCCTGACCTGCATACAAATTTCTCAAGAGGCTGGTCAGGTGGTTTGGTATTCGCATCTCTTTCAGAATTTTCCACAGAAGAAGCCAGGTTAGGCACTTAACTGAGTGGAGTTGAGCCCCAGTGTCCCACTGCTTCTAGCGCCCTCTGCTGGTGGCTTTTGGGGGACTCCACAGCAGAGTGAAAGTTAAGTTGCACAGTAGTGTCCGACTCTTTGAGACCCCGTGGACTGTAGCGCCCCCGTCTTCTCCATCCGTGGGATTCTCCAGGCAAGGATACTGGAGTGGGTTGCCATTTCCTTCTCCAGGGGATCTTCCCGACCCAGGGATTGGACCCAGGTCTCCTACATTGCAGGCAGACGCTTTAACCTCTGAGCTACCAGGAAAGCCACACAGCAGAGTGAAAAAGCTGGCTTAAAATTCAACATTCAAAAAACGAAGATTATGGAATCTGGTCCCATCACTTCATGGCAAACAGATGGGGAAAAAGTGGAAACAGTGTCAGATTTCATCTTCTTGGGCTCCAAAATCAGAGGACAGTGACTGAAGCCACGAAGTTAAAAGACACTTGATCCTTGGAAGAATAGTTACGACAAACCTAGACAGTATATTAAAAAGCAGAGCCATCATTTTGCTGACAAAGATCCATATAGTCAAAGCTATGGTTTTCTCTGTAGTCATGTATGGGTGTGACAGTTGGACCATAAAGAATGCTGAGTGCTGAAGAATTGATGCTTTCGAACTGTGATGTTGGAGAAGACTCTTGAGAGTCCCTTGGACTGCAAGGAGATCAAACCAGTCAATCCTAAAGAAAACCAACCCTGAATATTCATTGGAAGGACTGATGCTGAAGCTGAAGTTTCAGTACTTTGGCCACCTGATGTGAAGAACTGACTGATTGGAAAAGACCTTGATGCTGGGAAAGACTGAGGGCAAGAGAAGTGGGTAACGGAGGATGAGATAGTTGGATGGCATCACTGACTCAATGGACATGAGTTTGAGCAAACTCTGGAGATACTGAAGGACAGGGAAGCCTGGCGTGCTGTAGTTCACAGGGTGGCCAAGAGTCAGACACAACTGAGTGACTGAACAATAACAACCTTTGGGCAGAGAAAGGGGGCATGAGTTACCTCTACTGCCGTTTCCTTTGCATGGCCTGTCCAATGGGCTTGTAGGGCTGATGATCAGGTGGGAGGAAGGCTAGAATAAAATCTTAATAGAGATCTGGAATTTAGCTGAGAATCTATTCACTGTAACTCAAGACTGGCATCAAATTTATTATTATCTTTTGTTAAATACTTTATCTTTTTGGAGCATATGTTCTGCAAGGGGTAGGGGGAGGTTTTCTTCTCAATACATTTTTGTGTGTGCAGTTATGTGACAGGAGCATAGGTGGACACATGTCGGGAGGGGTCTTGGGCCTGGGCCACTGCACGGAAGTCCTTGAGATGCTTCTCTGATTGAAACACCCTCTGGACCTCAACCAGGTAAACCTGAGACCCAGGTCTTACAAGCAGGTGATATCAGGGGAGAAGGACACCTGGGGACAGTTAGGGTTACAGCCACACTTACATTCAATGTATCTTAAAGGAACAATATACAACGTGGTTGGAGTTGGGGGGGGGGGCGGTGGTTCCTGCCGGGCACGCCCCTGCTCGCTGCACAGCCGCCTGTCCTGCAAGCGTCTCATGGTGGGGAGCGGGGTGTCAACCTCCGTGATACTAACTGGGATGAGGGTCTTTCTCCTGGGGTGTGGGTGGCCAGGCAGTGCGGAATGGTCCAGCCTCCAGAGGGCCCTCCACTGTTCTGTGGCAGCAGAGGCTTGACCTGCCAGACCACTGATGTCAGGTACAGATCAGGGGGCAGGAGACAGGGGCCTCCATGGGGGTGTAGGGGCATCTGTGGATTGCCTCCTGGTATACAGTAATACTGGTGGGTCCTCTGGGCCAGCCCCAAAGCCTTTCTTGAAGGAACCCATAGTATTTGCCTCTCATAAGGATGTTCACAGCTTGGGTGGCACCTTGGGTAGCAGATCCAGGCCCCAGAGGGAAGAACCAGGTGGCTTTCCAATGGGCAGCTCTAGACCATCAGATGACTCTTCCAATTCTGGACCAGGCAGGTACGGCTGGGGGCCTTCTCCAGAAAGAAGTGGTAGCCACAGTGGGGTCTTTTATGACAGCAGTTGACTGGGTGTCAGAGGCAAGAATTTTCCAGATTCAGAAACACCTTTCCTGGGTTCCCTTCAGACTGAAGTTTTTAAAAGTAAATTCTTCACAGCAGCTCAAATAGCCTCTGAAATTCTAATAAAAAAAAAAAAGTTGAATAGTTCTCAGCACTCAGGAGAAGAAGGCTGCTGTAACTGGTTTGGAACTGCAGAGATGGCTACTCTGAGCTGCTTGGTCAGGCTCAGGAAAGGAGACTTCCATTCCTCTCCACTCAAATTTCTCATTTGTTGCTTTGAGTTGGAAATATGGCACCTTGTCTGAGCCTTGGAAAGGCAAATGAAGAAAGCCATTCCCACAGGAAGGGGCAGTATTTGGGGCAGGGCTGGGAGACCACAGTTCGACCTGGACTATTATGTTATTCTCTTATTTCTCATCAGAAGTCAGGGATCACACCATCTACCATGCTGAGAGAGGCACCCAAAGAGATATTATTTCCTATGAGAGTGCTCAGCCCAGAGCTGGCCCCTGTGGATGTTGAACTCAGTGGAATCTGAATCTGAAGGGGAGGAGAGCCCCAGAGATCTGCAGGGTGTCCTGGGCAGGCATGGTGATGGAATTGAAGGGAACGCTGGAACCTGGGTTTTACTCTTCCTAGCTAAGGAGGAAGAAATGTTTCCTGGCCCAAACTAGATGAGATAAGCTTCCAGCCTGGGTCTCTAGCCCTCTGTTCACTGGCCAGGCGTGACCCCCACCCACTGTAGAGCCCAGGGTCCAGGGTGGCTTGTCTGAAGCTGCTTTAGTAGCTGCTGTCTGTGAAGAAGGGCGATCGGGCGGCTAGGGTGCTGGCGCTCTCCTCCGGGGGCCCTGCCAGCTCCCCGTACTCGCTGTTGTAGAACACCTGGCCCCGGGGCCCCGGGTCGGGCCACCGCCTCCCTTGGGGGTCGAGGTGTGCCGTGGTCATGCTCACATTCCTGCCTGGTCCTTTACAGCTGCAGAGAGAGGAAGGTGACATCAGTCAGAAAAGAGTAACGATCGGAACTGTGTTCAGGTCTGACTGGAATCACCAGAAACAACCAGAGCAACAAGCAAAGCCAATGGAAACACACACACATTTGACTTAAATAGAAAAACAAAGCAATGTGCCTGCTGGCAAACACCAGGACGTTCTTTGTCATGCCTGGGCACGGGACAATGGAGAAAGCCTGACTCCATCCCCCCAAACCTGCTTCTCTCCCAGTCTTGCTCATCTCTGTAAATGGCACCAACGTTGATTTAATGTCTCAAGCACCCAGGTGTCATCCTTTCCTCCTCCCCTTCCCTCACCCCTCACATCCAGCCCACACGGCAGTCCTGTCCTTTCCGAGCTGAAATGCACGCTCCACCTCTTCTTTAGAGTGAGCTGCCATGACCGCGTGCTCTGTACTGCCCTATCACATCTTTTTTTCTCCCACTCATGCCTCCCTATAGGCCAGCCTTCAGAGATCCTTCAAGTTACACCCTTCAACACAACTCATTCACTACAACTCACTCTCTGAATAAAGTCCAAGCTTCTGCCCCAGGCCCAGAAGGCCCTGCAGCTTCCGGTCCCCTCCTGCCTCACCGATGGCCCAGTGATTCCCCCTCCTTAGCATTCATTTTCTTTGAGATTTCTGCAAGGTTGTTTCATTGTTTTTGCTTTGCATGGTGCTATTGAAAAGCCTGATGCTTCAATCTCTCTCTCTCTCTTTTTTTTTGGTGACTTGGTGTTTTACCTGGATGTTTATCTCTAGCTGAACTTGATAGTTCAACTGGGATATGTCTCAGAGTTTATACTCTTTTTGGACCAGTTTTCCCAGGTACCCTTCTAATATGTAGATTTGGTCTCCTTTTATTTAAGAGCATTATCTTGAATTACATATTTAAATATTAGTTCTATTTCACTGTTGGCATTTTTCTTCTTCAGAGACACCAGTTGTACATCTGTGGGAGTTTTCTATTTAACTTCTAAAATTTTTACATTCCTTCTGACCCTTTAGACCTCTTGATTTATTCTTGACCTCTTTTCATACCTATCAAATGTGCCCTCCACTGCAAGTCTGATCGTATTTAATTGTCCCTTGGGCACTCTGCTTTTCATTTTTGAGAGGCTTTGTCTTTTATTTCAATTTCTTCCATAAATTTAGTCGGCTCCCATTTGATATTGTTACACTTCGTCCATTTTTATTCTGAATTTTTGAATTTATGATTCATAGTACAGCTACTTATTTCATTATGAATTTATGCTGCTGTGTTGTTTCACAGTTTTTCCATGCTATTTTTGGAGTGTTTATGGCTACTGAAAAGTTTTAATTCTGATTTTCTTTTTTATTCTTATAATAACTGTATGGATAGTGCTCATTTTTTTTCTGTTCATGCTTATCAGGCTGAGATTACCTTAATGGGTTTGATCTGACTGCAAGGAGATCAAACCAGTCCATCTAAAGGAAATCAGTCCTGAATATACATTGGAAGGACTGATGCTGAAGCTGAAACTCCAATACTTTGGCCACCTGATGCAAAGAACTGAATCACTGGAAAAGACCCCGATGCTGGGAAAGATTGAAGGCAGGAGGAGAAGGGGATGGCAGAAGATGAGATGGTTGGATGACTTCACCAACTTGATGGACATGAGTTTGAACAATCTCCAGGAGTTGGTGATGGACAGGAAGCCTGGCGTGCTGCAGTCCATGGGGTTGCAAAGATTTGGACACGATTGAGTGGCTGAACTGAACTGAACTACCCTATGGCAGGAGGGCCAGGAATGTAGGTGTCTCCGTAGCTTTCTTCATTCAGGAGTACTGTAACACCATAACCCCTTGAATCCAACTGCATCCCTCTCTCCAAAGGCTCCATTCACGTCCCATGCTGTATCACCAGTGGGGACTTGCCAGTCACTTAAGAGGGAGTGCTGGACACCTCCCCAGCTGCTGCTGTGCAGCCGCACTGACCAACCACAAGCCCAGGGCTTGCAGATCTCCCTTTCACCTAGAGTTGGATGAACTGC
Source organism: Bos taurus (assembly GCF_002263795.3). Classification (NCBI taxonomy): domain Eukaryota; kingdom Metazoa; phylum Chordata; class Mammalia; order Artiodactyla; family Bovidae; genus Bos; species Bos taurus. Next base: position 533,952 of record NC_037334.1, on the reverse strand, counting down.
CATGTCACAGGGAATGGGTAATGGCATCCTAAGTGCCACTGAAAGGACTGGGTGAGTCACCTTGAAGTGAGGATGAGTTAACTTTCCGCAGGGTGAGTACTAACCAGTGGTTAACAGAAGATAGGAAAGAACTGAGGAGATAAACTCCTTCCTTCTCCCTGACAGATGCTTTCAAGGCACGTTCCATCCCACCTCTACATCTGTTTGGGGAATGTTCCATTTGCCAAGTGACCAGCTACACCTCTTTGTGGCTCATCACAATGTGTTTCTAAGGGAACCCGGGAAGAGAATAATGTCCTCTGTTGCTTCCATCATGATGTGCAGTTTCTGTAATGAAGAGACCCTTGGGTGTGTAACTGTCTTTTCAACTCTTAATATAACCTTGCTTCTATAAGACTCTTCTCCAACTCTCCTCTTCCTTCCCCACGAGGCACCTGAGAGGCACGCTCCCCTCCTGCTCACTGTCCTTTCAGAAGCAGAGCCTTCCTAAGGCCACTGTCCTAGTGCTCACACTCTGGAATCTCCTCAGTCTGCATGGCCATGGTCCCAAGGACCTGGAAGGTCCCCTCTCAGGGGGCAGTTCCCAGATGGCTCTCCCCAGCCAGGCTGTGGGCATGGCTCTGCTGGTTCTGCTGCTGAGTTCTCTACTCACACACAACTGGAGTCTCTCCCTTGCTTATGTCACAGTCACGGACTCTGAGAGGTCTTGTTTCAAGTGCTGATTTTAGAAAGATGTGTGGAGACTGGAATTTAAGTACTTAACATCCTCAGCTCATCCTCTTACTGAAATACTTTTTGGGGAGATTAAAAAAAAGTTTGGTAAAGAAAAATTAGCCAGAAACTATTTTTGTTGAATAAATAAAAAGCATTAATTTTTCAAAACTCAGTTACTCATAGAGGTTACCTGACAGAATCAATGAAAACAAAGAAGGAGGCCAAGATGCATGCTAGAGGTTCAGCAGTCATCTGCAAGCATGCGACCCCACAAACCTGCGTGTTCACAGTGCTGCACGCATGCCTTTGCGGGCTGCTGGGAAGGTAACAGATATTTGGCTAAGTTGCAGAGATCTTAATGATACCTGCCAGAAAGGTGAAGAATGACCTCAACTATCCTACTGTGATACAAACTAACACCTGTGGTCTCGGGTAAACTATTCAATGATAACACCTATTGATTCAAAAACAGCCTAGGCAGAAGACAAGTGGAACTACACCAGATGCCCCAAAAGGGGTCCCTGAAAGACACAGGTGTCACACAAGGATCTGGAAACAGCAAAAAAGAGCACTGTTTTATATTAATATAATATTTTAGGTTCTATCATTTAAACAGCTATGAGCAAGTCAATTACTAAAGTAAATAAGCAGCAGCACAGATGGATACGGGGCACATGAAAAGATGTTCAATATCACTAACCATGAGAGAAATGAAAATAAAAACTACAGTGAGATATCACTTCACTCTGGTCAAAATGGCCATCACCAAAAAACCCACAAACAACAAATGCTGGAGAGGGTGTGGAGAGAAGGGAGCCCTTCTTCAATGTTGCTGGGAATGTAAATTGATATAGTCACTACGGAGAACAGTATGGAGGTTCCTTAAAAAACGAAAAATAGAGCTACCACATGGCCCTGCTATCCCAACTCCTGGGCATATATCCAGAGAAAAACATGATCCGAAAGGATGCATGCATCTCAGTATCCATTGCAGCACTGTTTACAATAGCCAAGACATGGAAGCAACCTAAATGTCCATCGACAGAGGAATGAATAAAGATGTGGTACATATATACATTGGAATATTACTCAGCCATGAAAAATAACGAAATAATGCCACTTGGAGCAACATGGATGGGCCTAGACACTGTCATACATACTGAATGAAGTGAGTCAGACAGAGAAGGACAAAGATCATACGACATCCCTTACATGTGGGTGCAATCCAAAAAGATGATACAAAACAGAAAGAGACTCACAGTCTTAAAGAGTGAACTTACAGTTGCTGAGGGAAAAGATGGGCAGAGGGGATATCTAGGGAGTCTGGGATGGACATGTATACACTGCTATATTTAAAAAGGCAACCTACAAGGATGTACTGTATAGCACATGGAGCGCTGCTCAGTGTTATGTGGCAGCCTAGATGGGAGGGGAGTTTGGGGGAGAATGGACACGTGTGTATTTATGGCTGAGTCCCTTCACTGTTCACTTGAAACTATCACAACATTGTTAACCAGCTGTACCCCAATACAAATAAAAAGTTAAAAGACTGCATGCAAAAAGACACTAATCTTCATTTATGGTTCTATATGCAACAGAGTATCTTAGGCCATTGCCCAGACCCATCTTTAATGTGCAGTTTCCACTGGATTTTAAGAGATGCTGTGTGAAAAAAGAATTGTGTGCTTCTCTATGAAGTTGAAAAAATGGATCAAAAGTTTAAAAAAAAATGCACACATTTAACTATTTAATGTATACCCTTAAAAGTTTAAATATTCAGATCTATTTTTAAAGAGTGGAGATATCTTCTTGGAAAATGGAGGTCATTGTTTATGGAGCTCACCCCCTATGCAAGCACGCTGGAAGATTTCTCTGTAACTGTATTCTCATCAAAAAAGTACAACAGCCAGCTCTAGGTCACATGATCTGTGGCCTCCCCTGGCTGGGTGAAGGGTGTTACATCCATTGGACACAGCCGATGTTTCTTGGATTCACAAAGAGGTTATTGTCTAGTATCTGTCAAAGGGGAGGGAGGTTTGGGGACCAGCACCAGGGTGCTGGGTCAGGACAGTGACGAGGGGTGGGGCTTATGGGAAGGCTGGTGGACAAAATCCTCAAGTCCCAGTGTGGTCTGCCTTGAACACACAAAAAGGTAATTTGGAGACATGAAAAGTTTCAGGTAAGAGAGTGAGAGGCACATGCAGGCCTGGCCTCCCTGCACTGGGCCCTGGCCAGGAGGGGGCCTCCAGAAGCCCTACCTGAGCCTGCTCTCTTCTCTGTGCCTGCTCTCCAGCTGCTCAAACTCCTCAGAGGCCAGCACCATCCCACTGTCCGTCTGGCTGTCCTGCGCAGAGAGATCACGCCAAGGTTGTGGGTGGGCCCTAGGAAGGCCCGTCTGTAGGCAGCTGCCCCTCAGACCTGCCCCTCTGCTGCCTGGACACTCATCCTGCCTGTGGGAAACAGGCCTCCGTTCCATCCAGAGGCTGTTGGTCAGGGTTACACACCCCTGCCACAGAGGGAGGAACTGTGACTGGTGGGGCCACACCCTATGATTCAAGAGGGTGGCAAGACTGGGACGCCCCTTTTGGGAGATACACAAGGCAGCCATACACCTGCTCAGGACACAGCAGAGCAGGAGCACCGGGAGAAACAGGGGAAGTCTAGAAAGAACCTGACAGCTCACAGTACAGAAAAAGGATCCTCAGATGCGTCCAAGGATTGGCAGGGCTATGTCACAATCAGTGTGACTTGGAGTGGTCTTGATTTCTGTGGAGGGGGACTGAACCGCACTCTCATCAAAGATGGGAGGCCCTCCCCCTATGCCTTTATCTGACCCTGGGGATGGGAGGTCGGGTCTGCATGGCTGGTTCAGGACACCCATCGCAGCCCCTGTACCCAGCACCCCCCGGGCCTGTACTCACTCCAGCCCCATCTGGATGGAGGCTAGAAGGCTGTGCTTTTACACAACGGTCACTGAGCTGTAAGAGGTCTCCTCTGCTTGACCGCATCTGAGAACATGAGTGGTCTTCCCGCGCCTCTTACCCTAGACTTCTTGTCTAGTGACACCATCTTCTCTCCAGTCACGGGGCCCGATGGCCACCCAAGGAGGGCCCTGACTCGAGTCAATCCCAGGAGAACCATCTAGAAGGAGGAGCTGACTTTCCACTGGGTTTCTACTGGGGTTTCTACCTTGCTGGGAGAAAGAGGCTGGGTGCTGGCGGGGGGGGGGGGGGGGGCCCTGGGTGAGTGAGGAGGGCTCGGGTGAAAGGAGCAAAGACATGGTGGCACTGGGCTCCCTGTGCTGAGCTGGCTTCTGCCATGAGCCTCAGGACTTCCTGACGTCCAGCTCAGCTCCCTGTGGAAGGAGTCCAGTGGCCCTGACCTGGGGCAGGGGCACAGGCCCACTCACCCCACTTACCACTATGGCCTTGTAGGTAGTTGGGGTCATGGGAAATTCCTCAAACGTTTTCATCCTGGAGGAACCCTGGGTTTGCGTTCCTCTGGCAAGGCATCCCGGAAAGGACACACAGTTATAATATCTGTGGGGAGGAAACGGCAAGTGCTGAGAAGTGCCGTCCAGCACCCCTCCTGAACGCTCTCTCCACCTTTCCTTCTGCACCCCTCTCCTCTCGGGAAGGACCCCAGGGGCTGGTCTAGACGGCTCCCCAGGCCCCCGAGTCTTGCCTCTGCTCCCAGGCAAGACGAGCGAACCTCCCTGAGGCCACTGCTCGGGAGGATGTGGGAAGTGAGCAGCAGAGGGCACCTGGCCTGGGTGTGATGTGGAGCTGGAGAGAGGCTGGGGGAGGACTTCCCTCCAGGACAGGCCACCCTATGCAGGGCAGGCAGTACACTGATGTCACAAGCCCCTGCCTGACCTGCACGTGTGTACGTGTGTGTGCACATTCGAGTGCCTACGGCGGGGCTGGTGGAAGGAACCTGGCAAAAACCACCTGGCTGTTCCTGTTCCCCAGGCTCAGCCTTGCTCTCTGCTGGGGAAGATGGCATGGAGAGTCCCGAGCTCTTCTCTCAGCAACACCAACGCGAATGTGGATGTATGACCTTCTTGGAATGTAAATATTCACTAGCCTCTGACCCCAAACTCTGGATACTTAGGCTCCATTCTAAATCCTGAATAAGGTTAGTGAGTGACCAGCCCCACCCTTGGGGTCCCTGGGAACTTGCCCCTCTCCCCGCCTGCTCCATTTTATTTCCTTACAGGGTGGAGCTGGCCAGGCCGTGGTGCCTGAGAGCGGCGCTCCCTTGAAATTGATGGTGGAGGGCCTTTCAGGGCCTAGGAGTGTGGGCAAGCGGAGGAAGCCAGAGGGAAGAACTGAGGGAGCACGGAGAAAAGCAGAGTTCAGAGGCCACATGGGCTTGCAAGGACTTGAGACTGACCACACCCACCAGGGCATCAGCGATGCTGTCACTTAGCTCTTTGAGTTGATAAACAATGGCCTCTTAAGTCCTTCTCCTTCACTTTTCCTTGATGACTGATGACTTACTTGTCCAAACTGCTTTCCCCTTGCCTGGGGGACCCTTGGATCTGAAGGCGGGGGAGGGGGCTGACCTGGCGGCCAGGCTGTGCTGGTGCAGGCTCAGCGGGCTGTCCTCTGTGTCAGCATCCGTCTCTGTGATGTGCATGACCGTGGTGGATGCCTGCAAGAAGCTGCCTTCCTCCGAGCTCTGAGAACCACAAGGAGCCACGCAGTCATCTTCCTGGCAGGAATGGCACAAAAAGCCAGGGTCAGAGGCTCCTTAGCCCCACTTCGCCCCTACTCCTGCACTCAGGACTTCTAGAGTTCCTGATCCTTCAAGTGCTATTCTCAAGGGCTCCAAGGGCTAAAGGAGCTGGGCAAGTTCTCCCCACAGCCCTTCCAGGTGCCCCATCTAAGGAGGAGGCAGGCATAATAACAGCATCCTCGTTTCAGAGCCTGGCTGTCCTACAGCCTTGAACATTGGCACTTCCCACCCTCACCTTGGGGGAGCACTGGCCCCCAAGTGCCCATCTCAAGTCCCTGAGGCTGGGGCAGCAGGCAGCTCCCTGCTTCCTCCTCCAGGTCTCAGGGCTGCCCTGAGCCAGCCCTGAGCTTGGGGAGGGAGATACAAGTCAGAGGTGGGTGCAGGGGGCAGAGGGGCAAAGAGGGAGGGAGAAGAACATGCCACTCTTCTGCCAGGAGGTGGGGGCTCCTTGCTGGCTCCCTGAGGATCAGCCTGGGGCTCTTCGTGGGAAAGTTGGGCTCTGACCATCCATGTGATGGTCCCTGGCTTGAGGGCCAGAGGTTGCTGCAGCAGGACAGGGAGAGTCGGGGCCTCACCTGCTGGGCCCTGCCCTGAAGCAGGTTCCCCAGGATCTCCACCAGATCTGAGAATGCAGGCCTCTCTTTGGGGTCTCCCGCCCAGCAGCTCAGCATGATGCGGCGTCTGTGGGTATAGCTGGATGCTGGACGGCAGTCTGAGTGCACCCTGCACCCGAGCCCAGCAGACCCAAGTCTCCCACCTCCCGCCGATCCCTCACACCTGCTCTGCCTGCCTCCCTCCCCCGGGCTTAGGCGGGCCGTCCCTCCTACCTGCAAGGAGGAGAGTTGTCAGCAGACCCATGGTGGAGTGAGAGGCGGTGTCTGCAGGCCTCCAGCCCGGCTTCTGTGCCTGAACTCCCTCCCGCCTCCCACCCCTGCTGACAAGCCCCCTTTCCCAAGCCTGCACACAACCCCCCTTATCTTTTCCTGGTGCCCACCCACCCCTACGGCCCCTCAGTGCCAGCGGCTTCCCGAGAGACTCACATGGCAGGAGTGGCTAGCTCCGGGGCCCGCATCCGGGTGCCCTCTTTCAGCCGCTGGCAGAACTCCTCATTGATCTGCACCCCAGGGTATGGGGAGGCCCCTGATGGTAGAACAGGATGGGGGCTGGGTGGGGAGCAGGCTACCGCTGTTCAGCTCAGGTCCGACCCGCTTCTTCCCCGGCCCCTTATGGCAGGGAGCTCACCCTGCTGCCCCCCTCCCCTCGGACGAGTTCTTTGTTTGTTTAAGAGGATGGTGGCACCCGCTTGTGAGAACTGCCATGAGCATCAGAGCTTTCACAGGCACACTGGCGGAAATACTTCCCACCCTGGGACCGTCAGGGTCAGTAGAGCTTTGCTGAGCCAGTTGAGTGGCCCTGTCACAGTGAGCCCTCTTCAGAGAAGCCTTCTCCAGTTCTTCCTTAAGTCCTGTGGGCTCTACCAGCAAAAAGGACCTAGCTCCTGCAAGCCATACAGTAGTGGAAAGGCCCTTTTAAGACAAGAGTCCCTCCCTCAAACCCTGCACGGCTCCCAGTAGACTTAAATCCCAGGCCCTCACCCCAGAGGGCCTGCAGGGGCTGCCTGGACCACCAGCACAAGCTTTTGCGGCATCTCCCAATGCTGACTGCTTACACTGCTCAGCTCCCAACACGAGGACCACGGCCCTGACCAACCCTGCACCCTGGACTGCTGTTGTGCAGGCCCTCTTGCCTCCAGCCCACCCACCGTCGTTAGCCTGCCCGTCCTGGCCCCTCTGGCTCACACCCAGCACCGTCCTTCCTGTGCTCCCCGTGCGCTTTTATCTTTACTAACAGTACCGGTCATGGTTGCCATTCAGCCTTTTCACTTTTCTACTTGTTTCCCGCCTCACTCCCACCCTGGTTGGGGCCCCTCATCTTGGATCCAGCGAGGCCCGGTTTACTATGTGAGGCGTTAGCAGCTGTGGTCATCAAGGGAGCAGCTGGTCTCCTTCCAGATGCTCCCCAGACCCACGAAGCCAGGAGCAGTGTCCCCAATGGCTTGTGGGGAAGGGGCTCGGCCAGGGAGGGAGGGGTCTGGGGAACTCCTACGGCCTTTCCCTCTGTGACAGGTAACGAGCCCAGGAGCTGCTGGGTGAACACGGGGTTCTGCTGTGGGCACAGGCTGGACATGAAGGGGGACCCAGGGGGCCCTCCAAACAACTGTCTCAGAATGAGCGGGACTGCTCGGCCCAGGTGTGCATCTCTGCTGAGCTTGCCCTGCCCTGCCCCCTGCCTGTACTCACCCAGGGAGAAAATCTCCCAGAGCAGGACCCCAAAGGACCACACGTCGCTCTGCGTGGTGTACACCTTGTCGAAGATGCTCTCAGGGGCCATCCACTTCAGGGGCAGCCGGGCCTGTGAGATGGACGTGTGTCCCAATGGGGAAGGGAAGAATGGAGAGAGGCCAAACCCAGGGGCATCCCTCCCCTGCCCCTCTTCTCCCCAAGAAAGGCTCTTTGGTCAGGACCACCCTGCGTGTATTCAGATGGCTCCTGCAATTGGCTCTGTCCCTGCCGCCTCCCCCAACTCCATTCCAGAGGTGCCTGGTGACTTCTTTGAAGGCTTCTTCCCTGCTACTCTTCTGGGCAGACATCCGGTCCCTCTCTTCCCCTGTGCTCTCCCAGAGAAAACTTGTAGCCTGTCTCCAGCTCCAGACCCTCTGGCCCAGTATATTGAGGGATGCTGTATCCCTGCACACCCTCACCAACTCCACCTCTATCCATTCACTTGGTCCCCACACTGGAAACCTGGCATCACTCCTGACCCCTCCTCTGGTGGCTCCTAATGTGACTTCCCTCCTATGGCTTCGACCTGGGAGCCTTGAGGACCATGGGCCTTCCTGACTTGCCTCTGCCTCCACCCTAGCACCCCCCACCCCTCTCTTGTTATAGCTTGTAGAGGGAGTTTCTGGACAGCTGACTGTTATCTCCACAGTCCCCACACACCTGAGAGTCAGAATAAAGGACAGAAGCCTGCACGGTGGGCCTCTCATTGTCTGTTGTTTAGTCGCCAAGTCGTGTCCGACTCTTGCAACCCCATGGACTGTAGCCCACCAGGCTCCTCTGTCCATGGAATTTCCCAAGCAAGAATATGGGAGTGGGTTGCCATTCCCTTCTCCACAGCCTGGACCCAATTTGCCTGTCAATCTCCCTCTAAGCCTCTTCCTTCATCCCCTGGGGCAAAACCCTAAACAAATGTAGATGCTCAGATGCCTGCTTGGCTACCTCTGAGCACCACCAAGGAGACACAAGCTGCCGCTAGCACCCAGGTATTTTTCTCTGATTGTGCTACACTAGGTGTGTCCACCTCGAGGACAGACGCCACGTAGGCTCTACCTCTGTATGGCCGGCCCCTACTGAGCAGGTGTGTGGAGTCAGTGCCCACCTAGTGGACCAAAAAGGCCAGAAACAAGCTCCATTCGGAGCACTGGGGCCCTTGTTTGCCAGCTCCTGTCTCCACTCACCTGCTCCAGGTGCCTCAGCAGGATCTCCAGGATCCCTGTGGGTGCAGACCTTCCAGGTCGATGGCAGTGAGTCCCCCACCCTGCTCCGTGGCCCACAGCCCCCAGCCCCGCTCTGTGGCCTGTACTCACGCTGCCCTTGCGCACATAGTCAGGGTCCTTGTAGATGTCCCGGGCCAGGCCAAAGTCACAGATCTTCACCACGTCACTTTCTGACAGCAAGATGTTTCGAGCGGCCAGGTCCCTGTGGATACACTAGGGGGGTGAAGAGGAGCAGTGAGGCGATCAGAGCAGACCCCTGTGGCCACACCCCCACCTAGAGCTCCAGGATGCCCTGCGTGAGTCCCGCTCTCTTGAGGAGAGATTTCTGTGTGCCCCATAACTTGCCATGGAGAGAGCTGGTGGCACTGTGCAGACAGCGAAGAAGGCTGTGCAGTAGGACAGACTGGCTCTATACCTAGCTCTGCCTCTGACTAGCGGAATATTTTGGGAGTTCGGTTCTACCCTTTGGACTCAGTCTACAGCTCTGCAAAGTGGGAGAGATGTGCCTTGACTACAGCTTCACCGTGGGGTAAGCTGGTGAGTTTTGGCCTTTCTCCCCTCTGAAGAGACTGCTGGGGCAGTCACCTTTCGAGAGGCCAGGAACTCCATCCCTCGGGCCACCTGGAAGCTGTAGCAGACAAGGTCTTCCATGGTCAGCGGGCTCAGCCACAGGTCCTTGGCTGCACAAAGAAGTGAGGCTGGCTAGGAGGGTCCTCAGCTGTGACTCCCACTTTCCACCCAGCCCCAAAGGGAGCACTTACGTGTTCACTGAACCTGGCTGTGTCCCTCCTGGCCAGGCTTAACAAGCCTGCTGGCCCACTCTCCTGCCCCTCAGCTTCCCTTCTCTCCGTGGTATCCACTAACTACTCCTAGAGCAGTGAGTACTGTTGCCACACTAAACCTCTGCCTCTGCTACTTCTGCCTGGACCGCTCCCCACCATGTTTGCAGGGTAAACTCTTATTTATCTAGAAGATGACCAAATCAAACATCAGAAGTCTCACACCCCCAGGAGGTTGACCACGTTCAGGGGGTTACCCGTGTGGATTAGGATTTTGAGCTTCGACATTAGGGCGCACGGCTCGCTGGCTATGGCGCCCTCTGGCGGGAACATGGGGGCTTTGCTTCCTGAGGTGGCCTAAGGCAGAGTGCATTTCATACGCTCCCACGTTAAGTCCCTCCAGGAGGGCCCCAGGTTGGCTTATCCCAGGGTCCTGGAGCATGCCAGCCGTTTCGGGCATGGGGAAGCCAGACTCTTACCTTCTTGGACTGGAGCGGCCCGCCCTGCCCCGCCCTTGCCCGTTAAGAGCCTTGTGAGGAGGGCCATGTCGCAGTTCCCTGGCCTCCTCTGGTCAGCCTTGGCGTCCTCCACCATGGAGCAGAAGCGCCTTCTCTGTTCAGCAGACTTCTCCTGCGATGCACAAAGCAGGTCGGAGCGGGAGGAGGCTCGCCATCTACTGGAAAGGCACTTTCCGCCCTCCCCACCCGGCTCACCAGCAGAGGCCTGGCCCTCGGTGGGGCGCCCACCTACCGCGCAGGGATTGAAGGCCTCTCGCTTGGTGCGCAAGAAGTTGGAGAGATTGCCATACTTGCAAAACTCCACGATCACCATGAGAGGGCCTGGGGCAGGGCAGGAGGGTGCGCTGGAGGGCAAGCACCACAGCCACGGCCCCGCCCCCAAGCCCTCCTGTGTCCCGCCTACTCCCGGCCCAGCTGGCCCTTCACACCCACAAAGATAAGGGCACCTTGGGGCTTCGCCCTCCCCGCAGGGCGCCCGAGTTCTTTACCATTGGGCTTGGTGCAAGCCCCCAGGAGGTTGACCACGTTGAGGTGGTTACCAATGTGGATTAGGATTTTGAGCTCCGACATCAGGGCGCGATGCTCGCTGGCTGTGGCGCCCTCTGGAAGCAACATGGGGGCTTTGCTTGGTTCCCGGCTCCACCTGGCCCCTGACCCAGGCCCTGAATATCCCTTTGTGCTGGCCACTAGCTCAGATGGTAAAGAATCCCCCTACAATGCAGGAGACACAGGAGTCCCAGGTTTGATCCCCGGGTCTGGAAGACCCCCTGGAGGAGGAAATGGCAACCCATTCCAGTATTCTTGCCTGGAGAATTCCATGGACAGAGGAGCCTGGTGGGGTACAGTTCATGAAGTAGCAAAGAGTTGGATACAACTGAGCGACTACTTTCACTTTCAGCTGAGCTGAGGCCTGGCCAGCACTCTTACTGGTGGGGGTGCAGCAAATACCACCTCCCTCTCTGAGGCAAAAGGTTTAGGTGGGACTGATAAGTATTACTCAGAGGTGAGCTCCAGGCCATGGATTCCCTATATAACCTCTGGTAAGAATCTGTTCTGAACCTGTTTCCCCTCCGGCACCACAGACCCACCAGCCCACCCAGAGTTGCTGATCCTCACCAGCTCAGCCACCCCTTCTACCCATGACCCCACACCTTTCAGCATTTTCACGGCCACAGTGTCACAGCTGCTGCCCTTGTTGATGCCAAAGGCTGAGGCTTCCACCACCTTCCCAAAGGCCCCGTGGCCGAGGACTCTGCCTGTGGGCGCAGGGAGCCGGTTCCAGGTGAGCTGTATGGGGGTGTGGGTGGAGAGGACTGGGCAGAAGGGACAACCCCTGTGGAGGGCCAGGAAGGAAGGCCCAGGAGGGGGAGGAAAGTCAGGAGCCCCCCTGCCAAACAGGAAGTGCATGGGGAGCAGGGTGGGGAGAGAGGGAGGAGAGAGACTGACAGGAAGGCCTGCATCCTCTCCCAGCAGGTGTGACAGGCCCACCCTGCTCAGAGCAGCAGGAAGTGACCTCGGGGGGCCTGGGAATTGAGAGCCCCTATAATAGTTCTGGGGATGCGTGCCTAGATGGACAGGTCAGGCCAGGTGGGGGCCAGGTGGGACTTTCTGGCATGAGTTCTGAGAATAGAGGGATTGCAGGGCTCCAGCCTGTCTGACCCCAGAGCAGCTGAAGCAGTGTCTGCCCAGCAGGACTGGGTGGGTGAAGCAGGCTGGGAGCGGGTCTCACCGAGGTGCAGCCGTTCCCGGGGGAACTCCCATTGACTAGCATCGTAGGACAGGTATTCACACTGCTCCTCCAAAGGCACCTCCCCGGGGTCCATGATGATGGACAAGTAGCCAGTCTTGATGTCTGCATGGGTTGGCTGGGAGGTGGGGATGGGGACAGCTCACTGACTTGGCCATACCATCCTGGCTTTGGTAAAACTGTGCTCAGGACAGATGGCCTCTCCTTAGGGACTTCTGATATAGGAGGGGACAGATGGACAACCTCTTGTCCTCTAAGAGTGAAGCATGGAGGGGTCTGGGGGGCCTCCCAGGATACAAGGCTTCCAGGTGAGCCAGGGTGAACCATATTCCTTAACTTAAGGGCTGGGCATGAGCAGCTAGGGACGAGGAGTGCTTACCCTCCTCATGTTACAGAAGATGAGGAGAAGGAGGACCCAGAAAAAGACAGCGATGACTCCGGTGCCAACAAGGATCACGATCTCCATGCTGCCTTTATCCTCAGAGCCTGAGTGGGCAGAAAGAGGGGGGTGGCTACTGTGCACATATTGTGATGGGGGAGAGGGTGTACCCTTCCGGCGGCAGCCCTTCTGGTGGGCACAACTGGCAGTGAGGTGGCCGTGAGGAGACGGCATCGAGTGCGGGCAGAAGGTGGGCTGGGGGGCGCGAGGGGGAGGTGGGACCTTCCACAGCCACGCTGGCAGAGGAGTTGACACAGCCCTTGGCGTTGCACACACTGCACAGATAGTGGCCCGCGTCCTCCTCGCGCACGCGCTGGATGCTCAGCCTCTGGTTCGAGTCCGCCAGGTCGATTCCTGCAGCGAGGGCGGTGGACGTTTGAGTTCAAGTAGGTCTGGGGCTTTGGCCTCGAGAGCTTCCGGACCCCGCCCTCCACCTATATCCATCCCCCTACCGGACTCTTCTTCCAGCAGCCTCTCATCTTTGTACCACACGATGCTGGGTACGTGCGTCCCAGCCACTGGGCACCGCATCTCCAAGGAATCGCTCACGTTCACCAGGAGGTCGCTTAGGTTCTGTGTGAGCCGTGGGGCTTCTAGGGCTGGGGGCGGGGGTCGAGAGAGAGCTGAGTGGAGCTGCAGAAAGCAGGAGGGCACTCCAGGAAAGGGCCCTCCAGTGCTAGGAGCTCTCCAAGCTGAAGGGTCAGGATTTGAGCTCGGGGTGGGCAGGGCTGTGCACCTCCCTGGAGGGGAAGGAGACGGGGATGGATGCTCTTGCAGGCTCGGGCTTGTGAATGGACTGCCCAGGCGCGTGCGGGGCGCGGGGGTAAAGGCTCCTTGGGGAGCGCTGCCCTGACTGGCCCCTCTGGCCCGGCTTGCCTCACCCTGCACGGACAGGTACTTCTTATGGCAGTGCTTGTCGTGGGTGCGCCGGTCCTGCACCTCGCACACGTAGTCGCCTTCGTCTTCTGGTGCCACACTGGGGATGGTGAGGGTGAGCGTGGCGTGGGGCTCCCCGGACGCCACCTCCTCCAGGCTGGCGGCCAGTGGCGTGGCAAACAGGTGCACGTTCTTGCAGTCAAGCAGCAGTGGGTTCCCCTGCGCGTCATGCAGCGTGGACAGGTTGAGGCGGTACCAGTGCAAATGCTCATATGTGTAGTTGTCAGCCCGGCAGCTCAGGCGCACGGTCTGGCCCTCTAGGGGCTCTTCTGATGGCTCTGACTCTATGCTGAAGCCATCGGGGATGGCTGGGGAAGGAGGAACCACTCACTGTGACATTGTGAGGTGCTGGCGAACCTACCCACCTGCTCAGGGACTGTCTCTCTCTCTTTCTCATTGACCTTTGAACTCACTCAGCTCTCAAATAAGGGTGTATGTCACCCTACCTCGGCCAGGGACACCACTCTGGAGACCTCCTCTCCCTCTCCCTGACAAGAGACCGACTCTCTCAAGTCAATTCCACCAGGGGCTCCTCCTGCCGTGCCTCCCTCTAGTTTTTCCTGAACAAGCCCCAGCTGGGTACTGCCCCTACCTCTCCCAGGAGCCCAGGCCACCAATGAGTTTCTTGCCAGCAGCTGAGCAAGGGCACAAGGGCCCATTCTCCCTCACTGCTGAGCACACTCCCACCCCTGTCCTCTTCCTGACACAGTCTGGTTCCATTAGCCTTTGGCAGTGGCTCCCGATTTCCTTTCGTCCCTCTAGCTGTCCACTGTCGAGCTCCTATGGGCTCCTCTCTCCTGTAGAGTGTTTTCTTTGGCTCCACCTCTCTTCCAGGTGCCTGCATTTAAACCTCTGGGCCCAGTGACTGTCCTTCCATGGTCTTCTTACTGTTCCTGAGGTCATTAACAGGTTTGAAAAATCTGAGGCAACCATGGACCTTCTTCCCAGGGCCAAATGCACATACGAACCAGCTGCTGTGCAGGATCCATGGCTCAGGAAGAGGGTGGGAGGGAAGCGGAGGTAGGTGGAGCTGTGGGGAACAAGATGGCACCCCTCGGGAGGCACCTCCTGGTCTAGGGGCAGATGGCGCTGCCTCATCCCAGTTCATATGCCTATAGCCTCCAAATCTGTCCTCCTGCCAAGGCCCAGAGGCCCGGGGGGCTGGGGTTTCTCCTGGTGCCTCACAAGACACTCACTGGGGCCTCAACGCAGGTGTGTTTTCTCCTCCCATGCCTGGCCTCCTCCTGCGCCCACCTGGCTCCTGACCTCCATCCAGGCCTGCCCAAGTCACTCACTGGCCACGTAGAAGTAGATGAGACGCTCATCCTGGCCCACTTTGTTGAAGACCACGCACTTGTACATGGCGGACACATTGGCCTCCTGGATCACCAGCTTGCTCACCGTCTGGACAGGATACATGTCAGGTGTAAGGATCCATTCCCTGCCTAAGTTCCCCTACCCTAACCTCCTCTTTCTGCATGGAAGTTGCTGTGCCCACTAGAATAATGGGGGAAACTGAGGCTCTGGGCTGGAGATGACCAACGCTCAGAGACAGTACCAGGACTGGTGAGGCAAGGAGAAGGTGATGAGGTCCTCGGGCAGCAGCAAGCGGTGGCTCCCCTGAAAACTCAAGGGACAGCATGATGGACAGCTGGCCTCAGCTGTGGCTGGGGTCAGAAGGCAGTGTTAGGCAGGACCAGAGAGACCTCTGGCTGCAGATGGGCTCAGGCTACTGCCATGCTGGGGAGGCGACAGGGGCCTGGTGGCACTGGGTTGGTCCAAGCCAGAGTTCCGATGCGCTCTGGTCACATCAAGCGTCAGCCTGTGGTCCCAGGAGTCGCTGTGTGCCCACAGACACCTCGGGGCTGCCTGCAGCGCCTCTCAGTGCTCTAGGTTGTGGCAAGGGGAGGAGACGGGGTCCAGGGCTCCAGAAGGACTCTGGCCTGGGGGAGTGGGCAGCTTGGAGGCAGAGGAAGAGAGAGGGCCATAGGCTCTGCCTACCAGCCCAAGAGCCCACCCCCCAACCTCAAGCCGGGCACTTCCTGGCCAGCCTGGAACAGGAAGAGGCTCTGGAGGTGTGTAGGAAAACAGGAAGTGACTGTAGGAAGTGGGTGCCTTTGTTCAGTCCTTCCCCTGCTTGGCCTCTTCTAGGGATTGCCCCCAGCCTGGGCCAGACGTCTTCGGGGAGGATAAAGCTTGTCCCCAGCCCCAACTCTCCCAGCCTTTGCTAGTTTGGGCCCACAGCCGTGAATCTCAGCTTCCCTCTCTGGGAAGCAGCGGCAGGTCAGGCCCTTGCAGTCTATTGCAGGCAGGGAAGCTGATGTCCAGAGACATTGCAGAAAGGTTACTGACTCTCAGATGCTATTGCAAGAACTCTGCAAGTCCAGTGGAGACCAAGAAGGCTAGGAGAGGACCCCACCTCTCCTTCTGATCCCACCTTTCTTCTTCTGAAGAAAGGACCTCATCTCTCTCTTCTTCTCCCTCAGACACTCAGTGTCCTGGCTGGTCCATACCTTATTTTTGCCCTCCACAAACTCCGTCCAGGTGTCCAGGCTCTCAATGGGGTTCACAGCATCCTGTGTGGTCACCTCCCTCCAGTCCTGGCACTGTGGCATTCGGTCTCGCTGCTGCCGCCGCCGGCTGCTGGAGACAAGGAGGGACAAGGGCAGTTAGGGATCCAGGCAGAGGGGACTACACTAAGGGTAGGGTCAAGCTTTTCTCATACTCAGGGTCATCTCATCTCATGGTGGGGAAGGTTGGTCCCCCAAAGTAAGCGAGGAGGGCAGGGGCTTTGTTGCTGGCACACTGTTCAGGGCTCAGCAACCCATCCTGCATGGGCTGCCAGGCCCAGCCTTACCCAGTAGACCAGGATCTGTGCCTGCAGAGCATCACATGCCTGTGACTCTGTGCTAGTCCTCTGGTCTGCTGTGCCCCCTGCCCCTACCCTCATGTGTCCCTTCCTGCAAAATCCACCTAGATCTCCTGGGGCAGCAAAGTCACTCCTGTTAACTCCTGCTACAGGAAGCCCTCTCCTTCCGTCCCTCTTCTACAGCTGCAGCCCCTCCCTGGGACGGCTGTGCATCCCAGCACCTTTGGGCTTCTGCTGGGATGAGGGTTTAAGGGGGAAGGCATGGCTCAAGGGAGGCTCTTGTCTGCCCTAGGGAAGCAGAACTCGCCCTAGGGCTCTGTAGTCATACAGGGCCTAACAGTAGAGCATCAGATGGAAGCACATTTGGAGGTGCCAGTGATCTGCAGCCTCATGGTCCAGAAGAATCTCTTATGAGCCTCGAGTGCTGTGGGCTGCCCACCCCTACTGAACCTCCCTAACTGACCATGCCAAGGGCCACAGTCTCTCTGCCAGTGTGGCTGCCTCGTCTCCCTTGGTTTCTCAGCTACTGTCCTTCCCCAGCCTGTGACCCTGTCCCCTGTCCCTTAGGATCTCTTGCTAAATGGCAAATGTGACTAGTCCCTCCCTTGCTCAGCACCATTCACTATCTCTCTAGTGCTTTCCAGACCACTAACCATCTTGGAGCCCTCCATTCCTGGCCCTTGCTGGTTCAAGTTTTCCGTTCTCCTGGACTGACTGTCCCACTGGCACCCAGGTAGGGCAGTGTGGCCCAGCAGTTGGGCAAGCTCTGCTGCTTACTGCCATGACATTAGGAAAGTCGTGTCCCTTCTCCAACCTCACTGTTTCTCTCTAAGGGGTAATGGTGAGCACTACACAGATGAACTTAATGTGCCTTGGAGTTCACTCAGTACACGTCTCACAAACCCAGCCCAGGCCTGCCTGCTTGGTGAGGGGTGTCCTCCCTAGTGCCCAGAGGCATGTCCTTTGGTCCCCTCCAGACGTGCAGTTGCGTGTCTGGGGAGCATCGCTTTCAAGGGAGAGGATGGTGGGGGCCGCACCATTCCTGTGTCCAGCCTGGCCTGACAGTACAAGGGAGGGTCTGAGCCTTGCTCAGGCAAGGTGAGGTCAGGGATTGACTTACAATGCATGAATCGTGATAGGGTTTGGGTTTAAAGCGGAGCTATGGGGAGGGGTGCTGGTAGTGAGAGGGGGTTATGGTTGAAGTTGGGGATGGGGCTGGGAAGTAGGGGAGGCGGGGTGGAGCTACACTCACAGGCTGCGCTGGCTGAAGGTCCTGCAGGGCGTCCACGGCCGCCAGTGCCACTGGATGCCGAGAGGAGGGGGCACCCCGTAGGCCGTGCAGGTGAGGGCCTGGCGGCTATGGCGGGAGTAGATGCTGGGGGAGGAGGCCTCCTTTTCATGGATGTGGGGGGGTACTGGAGACACAGGCAGACAGCCAGTCAGTCAGCGTACCCCCAGACACCCCCCTGTCCCCTCTCCCTCTCCTGCCCCACCCACACCTACCATTCACCACCAGCTCTAGGCTGATGTTACGCCTCAGGCCAGCCGCAGTGTTCCACAGGGCCAGGGTGTAGATGCCCGCACTGGCCTCCGTCACCTCCTTGAGCACCAGAACATGGGGACTGTGGCGCCCGGACACTGCCTTTCTGTCCTTGTACCTGGCCCAGGGAAGGAGTTCAGGGGGCTGTGTGACCTCCGCCCCAGCCCTGTCCTGTCCCTTCTTCTCTGAAGCGCCCCAGCCCTGACCACTAGAACACGGTCAGGAAGTGGGAGAGGCCTCCCCGCCCCAGACCTGCTTCTGGGATGAGCAGCAGGAGTGAGGGCTGTGGCAGCCAACTCTGGACTGGGGAACAGACAGCTGCGCAGATGGTCCTTGGGCTTGAGCTGCAAGGGCTCACAACACCCCCAGGCTCAGGACCAACGAGAGTCCCCAGGGGCCCTTGTCTCTGCCATAGGCTTCACGGGGCTGTGCTGTGAAGGAGTGGAGGAGTGGTCCCCGAGGGCGCAGCTCAGACCCTGACCACGTGTGGGTCTGGGAGCCCTGACCCTGACTCTGCCCTTCCTGGAGCTCTCCAGATGCGTGGGCTTCTTGTTGCCCTGCCCCCTTTCCCAGGGCCTTTGTACTCACTTTCCTGCTTTGCTTGGATGCTAGACACCTGCAGGGCTCTCTTTCTCCTATATCCACCATCATCCAGCCATCAGAGCAGCTGTGTGGACCAGGAGCTGGCCCTCGGCCCTGCACGCTAGCTGGCCCTCCATGTCTGGACGCTAGTGTTCACACAGGCGCGTGTTGCTTGTCGGTTCCCACACTGAGCTGTACGTACGGCCACTGCCGTATGCCCTATGTGAAGAGCGGCACCCAGCACACATAGGCTCTCAGTGTACATGGGTATAAATGGATGACTCATACCCCAAAGGAGACTCCTCTCCAGTCCTGAGTTGGGAATGAACGCAAGCTCTGGCCTCTGCCTGGAAGTAGCCCTCAGGAAGGCATCATCTTCTGGTTTACTAAGCCAGAGAGACACGAGGAAAGCACAGCCCTCGGGATGGAAAGTAACAGCGAGGGGCATATAGGGGCCTGGCTCTCAACTGCTGCACCACAGCCCATTCAGAAGAGGTTTGACTTGCCAGAAGTAATACAGCAGGGCAGGGCAGAGTAAGGCCAGGCTGGGAGGCCTGCTGGGCTCTGGTGCAGAATCCTAGTTGCTACCTACTGCGTTTGTGATCCTAGGCACACTCCTTCACTGCCTCAAGCCCCCGAGTCTTCACCTAAAAACCAGGGAAACCAAATGCTCCTTCTTGTAGGTGTGGTCAGGTCTCCCAAGATATAGCCTTGGGGTCAGCATGGTGCTGGACACACAAAGGCTGCTTCGGGGGCGAGGACCAGCCTGTCCACTAGATTTCTGTCTGTTCACTTGCTAGTAATCACCACATGATTACCTGGAAGACTGGACCCTGGTGGGGCTATGCTCACCACTAATGCCCCGGGGCAGGTGTCCCAGTGGACAGTGGGCCCAGCAGAGCACTTCTTGGAGGCAGATATTGACCAAGTGAGAGAAAAAAAAGAAAGGGTCAGATGTGGTGGGAATGGCAAGAGGAAGTCAGCTGCCTGAGGATCAGGCCTGGACCAGATCTTTGATGCAACAGAGCTGGCCACTCTCCCAGATAGGGTCAGTACTACTGGCCTTGGAAAGCAGGGGACAGGGCCTTAGTCCAGACTGCACCAGTGCCCTTCAGGATACTATCTCAAGTGTCCCGGTCCTGCACCAGGTGGCCCTGACGGACCCCAAAGCCTGTGCCTCACAGGGAGAGTCACAGAAGTCCCAGGCCCAGGGCTTCCAGGGCCCTCCCAGGAGAAGCCTGCTTCCGGACTATGGCCAGAGAAGTGGGATGCTGGCTGAGAATGTCTGGGCTTCTTCTTGCCAAGCTCTAGCCTTTCAGAAAAGGTCATCCTGTCTGGTAGGAGGTGCTCCAGGCTAGAAAGGCGAGGCTCCCCTGGCCAATTGTGAAAGAGCAGATGAGTCCCGGGAGGCTCAGGGCTTGGGCAGGAATGCCTTTACCCTTTCCTGGCCTATTTCCCTCCTGTGTATGATGAGAGTCAGACTAGAGTGTGATCTCCCAGGATCAGGCCATATAGACTGCTCAGGAGGCTGAAGGGTGCATGGTGGGGTGCTGTGCCTTCCCGAGTTCTCGGGGAGCATCTGGTGAAAGTAAAGCCACCACTGAGGGACCTCTTTCTGACTCTTGGCATACCCTGCAAGGTGTACCTTATTCTCAGGTCACACACAGAGCAGGGATCTTGAACTTGTAGGCCTCCTGGAAGCTCTAGTTCACTGGCACACAGCTCTCGGGCCCAGCCCAGAAATCCTTGTGAAACTCTTATCATATCTCTAAAATTCTGGTTAGAAGTATCCTGGGGGTGGCAACCTGTTTGGAGAGGAGCCTAGGAGACCTGAAGCCATTCCTGTATGATCCCCTCCAGTGGGGGCCCTCAGGCTGAGTGGGTGCAGGAAAGAGTTAGATAAAGCCCTGTGCTATGCCCACCACACCCACACATAACAGGAGGCCAGTATTCACACTCTTTCACAGTTTAGCAGCAATTCAGGCCAATCTTCCCTCTAGCCAAAATACCACATGATGTGTATATTCCTTGGAATCTTCATAGGGGGTCCCCCACTCCAGGCACAGGTCCCCATCTAGGTCTCAGGAAGTAGGCCCTGATGGGGGGAATTTTGCCCTTCCCTCTCTGTGGCTCTTTCTTGCACTGGACTTGGTGGGTAGGGAGGGGCAGGAACAAGGGAGGTACCATTGGAACTCTGGTGGGGGATAAGCCGCCAGCTTCACGGGCAGCTTCACCAGCTCATCTCCTGCCGTGGCCTCTAGAACCGGACCCTTGAGCCACTCGACGCTGATGAAGGGCTTCTCTGTCAGACAGGAGACATCAGGGTAAAGCCAGGGCTGGTGTGGCTGACCCACCACCACCCAGGGATTTGCAGCCACCCCCAGTGGCCAGATGCCCTGCTCTCTGGGGCGTGGGAACTGGGCAGTCCATCCACTCATGACCCTCCCTTCCCTCTGGCTGGACTCCACATTACTCGGGTGCACCATGACCTATGACCCTGGGCCCACACTGCACAAGAACCCTTGTGCTCCAGGCTTGACAACTGACACCCAACCTAGCCCAGGCCATGCTGGGCACAATGGCCTGACAGGCCGTACCATGCACAATGACCTCAGTGCTCTCCTGGAACTGCTGGATACCATTGTTGGCCTGGCACACGTACGGGCCCAAGTCACGCTGGCTGACGTTGTGGATGGTGAGGATGCTGGAGAGCTCTGTGTGAGTCTGCTGGGAGCGCCGCTCTGGTACCCACTTACCCCGCTCTGCCTGCCCAGGACCAGGGGAAGAACAGGGTCAGAGCAAGTTGGCTCTGACAGAACTGACCCCCGTAGGCACACCCCTCCCCCCAGCCCAACCAGCAGCAGCTCCAGAAGCCTTGGACTCAGACTCTGAGTTTTCCTTGGCATAGGAAAACTTCCCTATCAGACAGGGGCTCCTGGGACAGAGGGAAGTACGTGTGGGCCAGACCAGGGTGAGTGTGGGCCGCGACAGGGATTCCTGGGGATGATTCAGGTACAGCCCCTGCCAGGGATGCTGAGCTCACCTGCTTCCCTGGATAGTTCCAGTCAAAGGTGACACCTGAGTTGAACTCGGCCCACACGGTACAGTTCAGGACTAGTTTTTCCCCAACCAGCAGCTCCAGCGATCTCTTGGGG
Organism: Bos taurus; assembly: GCF_002263795.3. Classification (NCBI taxonomy): domain Eukaryota; kingdom Metazoa; phylum Chordata; class Mammalia; order Artiodactyla; family Bovidae; genus Bos; species Bos taurus. The sequence continues at coordinate 512,374 of NC_037334.1, read as the reverse complement.
AACAGCTGGATGTCATAGAGCTCATTGCCTGGTGACACATGCACAGGGACCCCCATGCCCTTTGTAGGACAGTGCATGTAGAGTACAGGGCACAGGGCATCCCCTGAGACCAGCCAAACCATGGTACCTACAGCCCCACTGCTGGGAGTTAGAGGGTTCCTGTCCAGGACATGGGGAGTAGTCGCTGGGGAGGGTCCTACAGCCCCAGGCAGCCCCCTACCTGTGATGTGCACAACGAAGGGGTTGGACAGGAAGGCCTGGCCGCCCCAGGTGGTCTCACATTGCAGGTACAGGGCATCGCGCAGCAGAGGGGTGGGCACCCGCATGCCCCGGCGGTCATCCCACACCACCTCCTGTCCATCAGGCTGCAGTGCTGAGCTTTGCTGTAGGGACGCAGTGGCTGTCAGGGCCCAGCTACCCCCTGCCCCTTGGCCAGACGACTGGCCATTTTCCCAGGGACAGAACTGGAGGGCCGGATTGAGGGTAGAGATTGGGGTGGGGCTGTACCGAGCGCAACGTGACGTTCAGGCCGGGGATGGACACCAGGCAGGGCACCCACGTGGAGTCCTTCCTGTTGACCAGGAGTGTGTCTGGCTTGTTGATGAATGGCTGCTCCCAGTCTGAAGAGAGGGGACAGGGTGGGGGGGCGGGGCGGGGCTCAGGGAGTCTCTGCCCAGGTGTGGAGCTGCAGGGCAGCGCCCCCTCCCCCAGGGTCCCAAGGCTGGGGTTGCAGCCACAGATGCCAGCCACCTCTTGAGGACCCAGGACCCTGCCCATGGCTCCTGAGTACCCTTGGGGGTGGGTGCTGGGCTGTCTCACCTCTCACAAACACGTAGGTGCTGGCCGCGGTTGTGCCCTCAATGCGAGCCTTGATGTACTTGTAGTAGCAGCGGTAGCTGCCTGTGTTGTTGGCGTGGGCCTCCTGCAGCTGCAGAACCTTGCAGTAGGGCCGGGTGTCTGTGCCTTCACAGTCTCGCACGGTCCCCGTGTCCTCACCATCCTTCTCCTCTGGGACTGGTGCATCCTGAGCCCCCGGCCAGGCCCACTCCAGGGGGTGCTGCCCCCTGGCGAAGGAGACAGGACATCAAGAGAGGCCCAGGCCACAGCCCTGGGGGACAGTCCCTGTGGAGCCTCTCAGAGGCCCAGCCTTGCTCATAGCTGATCCCGTTCAGAGGTCAGGGTAGACCAGCACTTGGGGAGGGTACCCTTGAGCCTCCTGGGGCCTCGACCTGGCTCCTGGGCCTGCATTTGGCAGGCTGTCCTTCAGAAAAGCCTGAGCCTCAGATTACAGCTGGGGCTGAAGGGAAGATCACAGCTTGGCAGTCTGTGCGGGTGGGTCTGGGGCCAGTGAAGGGTGGCTGAGTGTGGGTGCAGGCAACCTATGGTGCAGGCAGTATCCGTGTAGGGTGACCTGGGGGTGGGCATGGGGTGGCCTGGGTCACTACGGGTTGACTCAAGAATGGATGCAGGGTGATAGATCTGTGGTCTGTAGGAGATTGTGAGGTGGGTATGGGTGAAATGGGGTAGGCTGCAGGATGCCTGCGTCTACAGGGCAGGGGATGGTCTGTGCCTCTAGGAACCTACACTGAAGCCACCTGGGAGCACCCCTAAGCCTTGAGGCCTCTCTGCCTTGGGGCTGGGGTGCTGCCTTCTGAGTCCTCTGCCACCATCAGCTCTGCCTTCTATAGTCTCCATGGTCTGCTAGGTAGGAGAGACCCAGGCCCAAGCCCCCCTGGGTGAGGGCGGAATACCTGCAGGAGATGGACAGGCTGTCACTGGAATCGATGACATATGTCTCTTCCGTGATGTTCAGGGTTGGTGGGGTCATGGAGTAGCCACCGGCCAGGCCTGGGTTGGGAGATAGGGTTAGCGTGGGATTGGGTCATAAGTTCACAGGACGATATCCATCTGGTGCTGGCGGGCCCCTCTGCAGGGCAGGTGCTGCCTAGCCTTTCAGCCCAGAGCAGGATTGATACGGCCCAAGACATCTGGGAACCTCCGCCTCAGGCTTAGCCTGCCCACTGGCTGCAGCCCCAAGTGAGCCCTGATTGAGGCCTGGGCTGAACTCAGGCCTCTGGTCCCCCAGGAGTGGAGCTGCCGACATGAAGTCAACAGGGGAGACCAGAGGCTTTCTCCCACATTAGGCGAAGCCTGCAGTACATTTCCTTGGCATTAAGACCCCCCCAGCCACTGCCTGTGAGGGGGTCCTGCACAGCACAGCTCCCCAAACACGCCCCAGACTGAGGCCTTGGTTTCTCCCTGGGATTCTTCCTGTGGCCTTACCCTCTTCTACATCCCATGGAGTCCATCTCACATGTGCTTGGTTCCATCAGTTTCCCTTTGCCCCCAAGGGACCTTCGGGCTGCCCTTGCTCCCCACTCCCTGCTCCCCCTGCCTCAGCCCCTCCATGATTCCAACAGGTCTAATCCCCAAACAGAGAACTGCCTCGCCTGGTTAAACACTTCCTGTAGCCCTCCAGGACCTCGGCCCTGCTGCCCACATGGCTTCTTAGTCTCCATCTTCCTCCCAGCAGGAGAGTGTTGCGTGCGTGTGTACACATGTGTGTGCATGTGTGCACGTGTGTGTTATCTTTGTGTGCATGGGCGTCTGTGGGCATAGATCTGTGTTTATAGGACTGATGATGAGTGCTGTGTGTGTGTGATTTTGTGCATGTGTGTTACTGACATGTCTGTGTGTGTGTGTGTGTGCGTATGATCCTGGAGGAGTGTGGGAGCAGGCCCCAGGGGAGGTCTGGGCCTAGAACTCTGGCAGATGCATCCTGCCAGGACCATCCTGAGACAACAGGAAGTGAGGACTGTGTGGCTGGAGGCCCAGGGCTGTGTTCTGTCCCTCCCCCGAGTCCCTGTCCTCCTGGGGGGCACAGCCCACTGCCCTGCCCTAGGCCCCAGTCCCACAGGTCCAGTTCCTCTGCCCTCCCCAGTTCAGCTTCCTGAGGCTTAGAGTCTTGCCCTGGCAGCAAACTGTGGGAGGCAGACCTTGGAGGAATCCCCACTATAGTGGGTTCTACCTCACCCTGACCCCAAGCTGCCCTAGAAAGCAGCACAGGATGGCACACTCTGCACACCAAGATCTCATTTCAGCATCACATGGACAAGATAGCTCCCAGGGTCTGGCCTCCTGCTGGCCAGACTTCTCTATGTACCACACCACCACTGGTCAGAGGCAGAAGGTCCTCATTGAGCATCTAATCCAACTAGCATCTAGTCCAGCCAGGGAACCTGAGGCCTTCCAGCTGGACTGCGTGGCCAGCTGCTGGGACCACTATGCAGTCTCTCCTTAGCTTGAATCCAGTGCACCCACTCCTGGCACTCAGGACAGAGGCCCCACCCTGGGATCCCCAGGTGGGAAAGTAGCAGGTCCATTCTTTCCCAGGGTGGGTTCTGGCTCCCCATCATACTTCCTCACCTGGCCCTGGGGCTGCTCAGGTGGAGAGGCCCCACAGTGGGGATGATTCCTTCTGGTGGTGAGGGGCTGGGAGTGAATGCCAGGAGGACACCTCTAAGGTGGGTTTTGAAAGAGAAAGGATTTTCCAGGCAGTGGAATGTGAATAAAGCCACTCTACAAACTGGCTTCTGAGCTACAGAAGCGGAGGAGGGGCAGGGATGATGAACTTGGGTTTGTGTGAAGGGATGAAAGAACCAGCTCCCAAGTGGACCACTCAGGGGGCAAGCCTGAGGCTGGCATTTGGGCACCAGAGGAGACAGGCAGCAGCCAGGACCTATTTGCCCTGGGTCATTTGTGCCCCATTGTGAGGGCTGTAGTGTTACTCTGGGGCCCCCGGGAAGGCCAAGCTAGGGCCTCCGTCCCTGAGGTGCTTCTCCAGGGCATGCCCTTGGCACTAGAGCTACGGCAGTCGTCAGCCCAGCTTCCTTTGGCAGCTCTCCTTTGCTCCCAAGATAAAGCGGGGAGACCCTAGGCCTCTCCCTCTGCCCACTCCTCTTCTTTCCGGCTTTATCGAGACATCTGACAGGCACAGACTTCTCACTATCATCCCAGAGTGCCAGACTTCATCTTGAAGTCTCTGTGTTCATTTTTTCACCCTGGACATTTGTACTTCTTCCCTCCTGTGGATCTTCCTCTTTAGGTTCTAATTCACGAGTCCCTCTATAAGGGGCAGTCACTCAGGAGAGACTCAGGTGGTGCTGGCCCCTAGGCTCATGCTGCTAGAACACTTACTAGACTGAATCATGGTTTTCTGGTCACATCTGAACAGAGACTGCATTTTATTCATCTTCCTAACCTTAGTACACAAGAGGTACACACCTAAAATTGAGGATATGTATTCAAGAATACGTAGGCAAACTGGGAGATTGTTGAGCAACAGGGAGGACTGATGTGCTCCAGTCCATGGGGCTGCAGAGTTGGACATGATTTGGTGAGTGAACAACAACAAATTCAAGAATGGTAGGATGGATGAAGGATGATCAGATGAATGAATGGGTGAATATGTGGAAGGATGGTGGGTTGAGTGGCTGGATGGGGTATGGAGCCTATAGGAGCTTCCTTCCTAGAGGCTACCATACCACCAAAGGAAGCATCTGAATCACTGTGCTAAATGGGAGGTGCATCCACTATGCTTGCTGACCCTTTCACCCATCTGAGAGCCTTTCCTTTATTGCCACATGCCCTGAATTTCCCCGGTGCTCCTTTTCTCCCCCGCCTCTTCCACTGCACCCTGTGTGAGCAGTCGTCTGTGCTGTACACATCACTGGCCTCCTCCATCCTTCCTGCTTTAACTGAAATCTGCATTTCTGAGGACACCGCTGCCCCTGGGGTGGTTACTGCTCCCCATTGCACATGTTGGAGAACTCCTTGTGGTCACTTCCCCTTTTCCAGCAGCACCACCCACTCCCCACTAAAGCTGTCATCAGCCCTGTCCTGGTCATTTCCCCTCATTCTCTGCTCCTGGCTCTTCAGGCTCCCCGACCTCAATCCAGGCCATTTCTCAGAACTTCGGCAGCCACAGGACTGAGTCACCAGCACCCCGCCTTTGCGGTCCTCATCCCCATTGTCCCCCGTGTTCAACCCCTCACTTCCTGGGCATACCCTGGTCTTGGTCCGCACCAGAAGCTGTCACCATCAAGAGCCTATTTTCCTGTACTTCTTGCTTTGCCTCCTCTGTCTCCTACTAAATCTCACCAGTGCTAAGTCCTTCAACCTCATCAAAATATCCAGGCCAGGAGCCCCTCTGCACTGCCACCTCCTCCTGGCCCCACCCCTCTCCTGGCACTGCATGGCCCACAGCCCATCATCCTGAACGCTCCCTTGCCCCTGCCTGCTTCCCCAGCCCTGCAGTGCCCATGCCCCTGAGAGGCTCAGCATGCAGCGCAAAGCCCGGGACCCGTGCTGCCTCCCCACTCTCCTGGTGGCAGAGCCTGAGTGGCTTCGGGCTGAAGTTCAGGGCAGTCCCTCCTCCTTCCCTCTCAGCACTAATGAAGTAGAGGCATCAGATGGAGACCCCTCATCTTCCCACACTCTAATCTTACACCCTTCCCACACCCACATCTCTGACATTCCTGCTCCCAAGGCCAAGCCATCCAACATGTCGGGGATCCCAACCCCCCCCAAGATCTGACCTCTGCAGATCATTTCTTTCTTTTCTGGCTACCAACTTTCCTCTATGCAATCATCTCCCATCTTGTAAACAAACAAATAAACAAAAACTCTCCACTTCCTTGATCCTGTATTCCCTTCCCCTTTTCTACCCCCATTCATAGCAAAAATTCTGTTCACTGCCTCCTTCCTTTCACATTTCCTCATCTTCCCACAGAGTGCAGCCTCCCTCTACTTCATGGAGCCACTGGCAAGGTATCCTGTGGCCTCTGTGCCGCTGCAGGAGGCTCTCCAGGGCAGGGAGCAGAGCTGTCCCCTCTTCTGCTAGCTTCTGTGAGCTCACCCTCCCCTTGTCTTCCATCCCTTCTGCCCAGCACCAAATACTGTTCCTAAGTGGTCATGTATTAGGTTGGCCAAAAAGTCCATTCAGGTTATTCCATACAATCATATGGAAAAACCTGAACAACATTTTTGGCCGACCCAGTACTTACAAAATCTCTACCTCCAGCCCAGAGCCCCTTCTCTCAACTGCAGCTTTAAGGGACAAAATCATGCTTAAATGTCATTAGTGACATTCCACTATACTTCAAGGAACATCCAAACTTCTGACTGTGGCCTGGCCGTCATCCCCTTTCCATACCCTCCTGACTAGGAGGTGTGACCACTCTCACCTCCTGCTCTTGTCTTCAGCCCCCGTGGCCCTAGGCTGTTCCATATCATGCCACGCTCCTTCCTACCCCAGGCTTTTACACACACCTCTCCTCCTGATGAGCCTCTGCTCACATGCCTTGCACAGCCAGGCCCTTCTCACTTTCAGGCCTCAGCTTAGACATGGTCTCTGCACTCCCACCCCCAAAACCTAAGTCCTCCTTTAAGCTCCACCTTAACCTCCTGGTTGGTTATTTCATTCTTCTTGTCATAATATGTAATTTTGTTATGTACTTAAGTTATGTTTTTCCATTTCCTCTCCTAGACAGTAAGTTTCAATGGTATAAAGACCCAAACAGTCCCTTTTCCAGCCCACTCCATGCCGGGCACTGTACTTGACACAGAGTCAAGGCTCCATAAACCCTTGTTGAATGAATAAACAAATGGACAGATGGACAAAAGCACAAATGAGTGGATGGACGGACGGAAGGATAGAAATGTGGAAAAAAGAAAGGGTGGCTAGATGGAAGGACAGATGGGCAGTCAGATGGAGGGATGGGTAGAAAGATGAATGGATGGGTGGAGAGAAGGATGAATGAATGGCTGACTGAACGAATGGCTGGTTGGCTAAACAAACCTCTGCAGTCAACCTTTGGGTTAAAACTCTCTCGAACCTTGTTGTGCCTTTGTAAAAGATTCCAGTTTTAAAGGCCAGGTCCCCTGGTGACCATGAATAACCCAGACTGCTCAGCAGCTGGGGAAGATTCAGGCCTGTGCTGCCATGCCTGAGGCTCTATACTGCCCAGCCCCCACGTGCAACCCCAAAGAAGGCGCATCCTTCCTGCCTGGCTGTTGTCTGTCCCCGCTGTCCTTCCCTTCCCGAAGCAGGAAGCACTGTCATCCTGGCCTCTGCTGCACTCCCCCTGCCTTCCTGTTCCTGGCCCAGGAACTGGCTTCTTCCTTCCCCTGGCCAGCAGCCCTGGCCCCCTGGCCTGAGCAGAGCAGTCAGGGTAGGCGCCAGGCTGAGGTCAGGGGGCCAGAGTGCATCCCTCCTCTTCCCTGTGCTGTCAGCAGCCTTGGGCGGGGGGCCGTGGGGTCAGCCGCAGGTGCTGGGTATGGGAGCAGCACCCCGGGATCTTGGGTGAGGGTAGACAGGAGGGTGGGAAGGCCGGTGGGCTAGATACTGACCACATCCCAGCACTTAGCGCCTCATTTGATCCTTACACTTACTGGGAAAGAGGGATGGATTGGGAGTCCAGTCAACAGGGAGGACACTGGGGCTCCAGCCTCCACGTCAGTGGTAACCAGCAGCTGTGCAGGAGCCCAAGTCTGCCCAAGTCCAGGCCCAACCCTGCCCGGGACTTGGCCCTCACACTTCTCCATCTCCTCCTGCCCATTGCCACTGCTAGTGCCAGTCTCCTGACCTCTCTGCTCCCTAGCAGTCTCCTCCCTGGCCTCCAATTTGTCCCTCAGCCCAAAGGACACCTTCCCTGGCTCCTTGTGGCCCTCTGGATCTGTAAAGGCCCTTGGCCCAGCCTCCAGAGCTCTGCCCTGCCCCACTGGCCCCCTTCCTGGTCACCTCCCAATGCTTCTGCCACACAGTCAGGGTATCAGCCACACCCAACGTCCCCCGCGGAGCACCCCAGGCACTCACGCACCACACAGGGAAGGGCTGTACCACTGAGTGGCTCCTGAGGGCCAGGGTGTCACTGGGCCACGTCTCTGTCCTGAGGTCCAGCCCTACCAGCCCAGGCCCATGATGTCAGGATGGTGCTCCAGCTCGGGGGTGCCATTCCACCTCTGGCAGTGTGTTGCAGTAGTGGTTTTTGCATTTGGCAATTTCCTATTTCAGGCCATGTCATGATCACCCAGTGGGTAAGAGGGGCTGTACAGCAGTTCTGCTAGTCGGATCCATGGTCTCCTGAGCAGCTATGCCCTGCAGACTGGGGGCAAGCTGAGGGGGAAGCACCAGGGCCAGGTGAGGCCAGGTGGGGGCTCTGTGCAGCAGTCCCAGGGCTCAGCCAAGTTGGAGAGCCTGCTCTCCCATCACTCTTGGGGCCAGGCTTGTGCATTGACCTTGGGGGAAGGCTCACGGCGTGTTCTGCCTTGGCGTTCCCCTCCAGCCCCACGTAGATGGCAGTCTCTGTGCCTCCAGAGAACAAGGGTGAGGGCATCGGTCCTCCCACCTCCCGCCCTGCAGGGCTGAGAAGGCTACGCCGGGAGGGGCTGTTCAGAGAGAGTGCTCAGCCCTGAGAACCCAGCCGTGTCCCCTCCAGTGTCACTCTGACTGTATGACCTTGGGCAAGTCACTTCCCCCATCCACGCTTATGAAATGAGAATTGTCCCCAGGATCATTGAGAACCACAGACCACAAATAACGTACGATCACACGAAGAACCGTGGTAAGAATGTGCTGTTGTGGGCTGAGGCACACTGAGAGGCACACTGAGAGCCTCTCCCAGCCTTGGAAAAGCTTTGCCTTTCACAGCTGGAGCAGCTACTGTGACTTGGTGCCCTGGCCACAGTGCCAAGGTTGCGGGGTGGTCAGAGAAAGTCTTACCAGTGGAAGGGAGTGTTCACATGAGTTGAAAAGGACTTTGTAGAATGAATAAGAAATCGCTGGTCCAGGAGGAGGGCGCAGAGGGCAGAGGGCCATGTGGCAGAGTGCTGGTGACCTTGGGCTGTCAGGCAGGCAGAGCTGTCAGGGAGGGGGCGCACAGCATGCGGCAATAAGGCCCCAGAGTGGGGCCATGGGTCACAGGCCTAGCCTTAGGCTCTTGGCAGGCTCATTTAACTGGAGCCCTGCTTAAGGTGCGCTTCCTCCTCCTAGAGGGGCTGTCTAGAACCCTCTAGTCTAGAGCCCCAAGACTTCAAGCCCACCTCTGAGCTCCCCCACCCTCTCTGGCAGCTCTCCTGAGCGCCAGCCCTAGGGGGCTCTGCTTCCCAGCTGTTTCCTGCCAAGTGCCCCCAGCCCTAAGACCTAGACCATCCCCACCACTGAGGAGAACAAGGAGCCACAGGGTAGCACAGAAGTGTCCCCGAGCCCAGATAAGCAAGCATTAAAAGGATAGAGGATTCCCAGTATTGGCAAGGCTGTGGGCAAACAGGCACTCACAGAAATGAAAATTATGCTCATTCACTTTGACCCTCAAATTCTGCTTACTCCAATACATCCTGTTACGACAACAGACAACAAGCGCAAACACTTTCTGTATGCCAGCACAGCCTACACACTTGAGCATACCACACCCCTCTATTGCCCCCCTGAAAGAAGAAAGTGAAAATGTTAGTCATTCAGTCATGTCCGGCTCTCTGCGACCCCATGGACTGTAGCCTGCCAGGTTCCTCGGTCCATGGGATTCTCCAAGCAAAAGTACTGAAGTGGGTAGCCATTCCCTTCTCCAGGGGATCTTCCCAACCCAGGGGTCAAACCCAGGTCTCCTGCATTGCAGGCAGATTCTTTACCATTTGAACCACCAGGGAAGCCCCCTGAGGTGGGTACTATCCTGATCATTTTGCAGATGAAAAAACGAAGACACAGAGGTTCACTTACTAGTCACAGATTATCTTTGGGTGACAGGATTATGGAGACTGCTGTTTACTCTATACCTCCTCAGAATCAGCACCAACAGCAGAGTGGCTGGAAGCACCAGGCTTGCTCCTCGCCTCTCCCTACCACCCTGGCAAAGTGCTTTGCACTCCCAGAGCTCCAACACTGAGCAGTAGATGTCCTCTAGCCTGAGTGCGACCCCTAGATGTTCTGGGACTGCCCTTTTCAGCCCCTTTCCTCGCCATCTGACTGACTGGCCAGCCTCAGTGTCCCATCCTTGGGTTACCACACTTTCGTCTCCCCGCTGGTCCAGGCCTTTCGCAGTGGTTAGAGGATTCTTTGAGAACACAAATCCTTCTTCTACCTAAAACCATTTCCTGCCTCTCTGCTGCTTGGAGACGGAATCTGAGCTTCTCATATGACTCTCTAGTCACACTTGTCACTTGCCTGGTACCTACTCCAGCCCTAGGCTTGCATTTTTAGGTTCCTGGGAGCCTCTCTGCACATGTCCACAGCTTCATGCAGCAGCTTGACTCATTACACTCAACAGTTCCTCAGTGCAAGAATTAGATCCTTTCCAGGGTGGCATCGCCAGCATGGGACTTGGCCCTGGATTGCTCTTGACTGGCTTTGAGGATCCAGGGAACAAAATTAGAGTGCACAGTGTGTGGGCAGAGGTGGAGGTGGGGATGGAGGGGCAGAGGTCCTGCACCGAAGCAGGCACATCTGTCAGGGGCAGGTCCAGGGGGAAGCAACGTATCTAGCGGCATGCTGCTTTTGAAAGCTCTCTGGGGCATCTAGGTGAAAATGTCCACAAGGTGGTCAGCAATTTAGGACCCCACATGCCCACCTTGCTGGAATATGGGCACACCAGCTATGCCTGCCCCTTCCTGCTCCTCAGCCCTTATGCCATCTGGCACCAGACCCCAGACACCTGTCACTTCCCTCAGAGCTGCTCTGACAATCTAATGAGCCGTTTCACTCCTCTAATTTTCTAATTAATTTTACTAATCTCCAAAATGGGGACAGTAGCCTACATCACAAGGTTAAAATCTTCACACACCCCGTGTGGAGAAATTTGATTAACCATTTCAGACTGAGGTGGGACTCACTGGCAGTGTGTGTGCACATATGTGTATGTGTGTGCATGAGTGCTGCTTCACACAAACAAAACTTCATTAGGTAGAATTCTGAAGAGCTTTGAGGATGGTGTTTAGGTTGGATAAGGATGAGAGCTTTCCGTGAACCTACCCTAAAGCTTAGACTCTGTGCTCCTGGGGCACACAAGGGGTGGGGAATGAGGCTCTCTTCCTGCCCTAGTAGATCCCTCCCACTTGGTGCAGCATCACCTTCTGCCTGAAATTCTTAGCAGCCTCTGGCATGTATGTGGAGCACAAGAAAGCTCACACACTGAGGCTGTGGTGTGGGTGCAGGCTAGGTGGATATGGGGCTCGGGCTTCTCTTGGAGGAGGCCCTCTAGCAGGAGGGCCTGTACCACCAGCCCAAGAGGACTGAGGGGCTGAGGAAGGCTCAGATCTGTGTTTCAGAGTGGTCCTGCTAAAGCAATTTTTGGAAGCAGGGAGTGTTGGAGAGGCTGAGTGGGACTGTAGGCTGCTTGAGTACCCACAGGGGGTGAGATGGGGGAAGAGCACTTTAGTAGGTGTAGGGATCCCCATGCAGCAGTCATGGGTGCAGCCAGCTTTACCAGGCAGTTGCCCTGGCCTTTCTGGGGTCAGGGCTCTGTTCTGTGGCGGCAGGACGGGCAGTGTTATCAGACAGCCCAGCTGGCTCAGAGGTGGCCCCCCAGTGCTGCTAAATCTGGGCCACGGGCTCCTGCTGCAGGAAGAGGGAACGCAGGCAGGATGTCCTCTCCTGTGGCCGGCAAGTCCTTTCCCATGAACCCATGCTGACCTCACTGGCCACGTGGCGGGGCTCCCCCACTTGCCACCCTGACTTGTGCGTGCTCACAGGGCCATCCGCACCCCATCCGGGCCTCGGAGATGGGGGTGGCCTGGGACACTGGAGCCAGGCAGGGCTGTGCCTCTTTCGGGCCACACCCAGCCTCAGTGGCAGCCAGTCCCAAAACCTGCATCTTCCTGCTCCCAGACTTCTCCCTTCGGTGTGACCGGAAAACGGAGATCCCAGAGGAAGCCAGTGTCTGAAAAGGATCGAAACTCAGGAATCCCTGGCTCCAGCTGGACACATGGGCCATGTCTTGCTCAGAGGTCGGTGCAAGGAGTGTGGGAGTCTCTGGACTCCTCTCCCTACCCATTCCCCTTCGCCAAGGGATATCTCAGGACTGTGGGGCACGGACTGGGTCCTAGTGCAGAGAAATCTGCATGGTGGCGGGAAACACCAAAATGGCAGCAGGAGGGGTGTAAGCTAGACGCAGGGAAAAACTTCCCTTCGTGACTGAGACCCCACTTAATTCCCCTGGATTCCCTGACTTCCCTCTATCATATCACACTCCCAACTTTCTTCCTTCCTGCCTTTGACTGGAGGCCCTGCCTCCCCAGTGGAACGCCTCATCTTTCCCCATCTCCTCCTCTTCTCAGGGTTCCCATCTGGTAAACAATTTCATGATCTATTCTGCCACTTCAGCCAGAGACTGGCACTCGTCCCTCTCTCTCCACCATCCCCTGCGGCCTCCTTCCCTGGTATATCTCCTGGGTGCACCCGCAGCCTCCTTGTTGTGGCCTTGTATCTGCTCTTGCCCCTCTGGTGATGCCTTCAGGAGAGTCTGACCACGTGGCTCCCTGCTCACACCCCGCCCTTTCCAGGTGTGCTGCTAGCTTCTGCGTCTCCATTTCCTGTCTCTTCCACCCCGTCGCTCTGCCCCCAGGACTCCAGCCTCATCTGATCACCATCTGACTTTTCTGTCTCTGGGCCTTTGAGGCAGTCTTTGCCCTGCTTGGAACCCCTTTCCTGGAGTCTGCAGACCCCTCCAGGAAGCTCCAAGCTGGAAGCAACTTGGTGAAGCCCACACCACCAGCTGGACCTCACTGGTCACTGAGCACTCTCACCCCTGGGCTCCGATGTCATGTTTGTGTCCCTGCAAGTCTGGCACTTGAGAAGCTCCTGCAGAGTGGACTTGGTCCAAATCTTCCCTTTGCCACCCTGAGCAGACACTGTAGCTTTCACCTTGCACAGGACTACAGTCCCCTTCCCTGGTTAGGCTGCCTGCCACTGCCTGGGGGTCAGGGTGGGGGTGGCACGGCAAGGAGATGGCCAAACAGTCCCCTTGTTACACCTCGTGCCCAGCCTGGCACTGGGTCATGTGGACACTGTGCTGTGGGGAGGCAAAGAGTCCTTTGGCCACACTGACCCAGTGCCTCCAGCACTCTGGGTATGTAAGCACACCTGTATGTGTGAGTCCTCAGAGCACTGAGCTAAGGCCAGTGCTCCACCCGCACTGACTCACATGCCCACCCCACTGCCACACCTCTGTCCACATCTGGCTCTGGCTCAGGGCTGAGGAGCACAGACGGTGAAGAGCTGGGATGGTCATGTGTGTCTCAGTCGTGGCAGGAGCCAGTATCCTCATGGCAGGCCAACCAAGCTTCCTGGCAATTGCCTCCTTCCCCACATGTCCCTGAGCTGACTGCCCACTGTTCAGAGGCACAAACAACCTTTCTAGAGTCTAAGCCCCAAGAGATAAAGCCTGTGGGAGGTGGCCTCTGCCATCTACTTTCTCTAGAGGGACACGATTGGGGTAAAGAGTCCAGCGCCAAGCACAGCCCCTCAGAGCCTGCCAGCTTGTTGCAGTGCTGTGTGTGGACAAACTGAGGCACAAGGAGAGGAAGGGAGGGGTCCAGGCAACAGAGAAAGTAATTTAGGGGTAGAGCCAGGAAGGAGCCAGCTCTGGGACAAGCACTGCATCTCTGAGGGTCACCTTCAGGGCCAGGCTGCTCACCTGCCAGCACGTGGCCTCCCACGGTGGCCACGCTGACAGCTGGCAGCACTGGAATGTCTGTGCTTCTGCTCCAGCACCCCCATCAGTCTAGGGGCTTCTCAGGTCCTCTTCAGCCCCAAATGGGTGGCACAAGTATAAGGCTCAGGGACTGTGGCCATGGTCTGCTCTCAATGGGTTATCTCCCTACCAGCCATGCCCTGGTCCAGCCAAGGCCATCCCCCTCCACGGGCCCCTTAGCTTCATTCTCTCTCTTCTCCCTCACTGCCCAACTTTGGTAAGAACCACCTGTACTCACTGCAAGACTGACTTATCCCCGCTCTGTCTGCCACCTTCCACTCTGCTCTACTCAGGAGCACCAGGACATGAGTCTCTCCTGGTTTTCCTTACACCCTGCACGTTGGATGTTTTCTGTCTCCCTGGAAGCCTCTCGCTCTCTGGTCCCCTCCTTGGGGAAGACGGTCCCATCCTGGGACAGCTTCCTCTTTAGCCTCTCTTCTGAGCCTTGGACACTATACCCACTGCCCGCCGGATGTCTTCTCAAGGTGGGGTCTCCCACTCCTCAGCCCTGAAGTCCAACCACGGCACCTGTGAAAGCTTGGTCCTGGGAAGGGTGCAGGGGAGCAAAGAGGCAGCCCCTCTGCTCAGACTTGCCCTGACTTGGAGGCCAGAAGATGTCTTCTTCCATCCTCCTCCCCCTAGGTTCACCCACACGTCCCTTCACTCCACTCTCCCCAGCCCTTCAGCCTATATAGACACACAGAACGGGGTTCAGGTACCCCAAAGACCTGGATTGAACATGTCCTTTACTACTGGCTTCCTGAGGACTTTGGGGGAAGTTACCCCTGTCCTTGGTCCAAGTGTTCCCATTTGTAAAAAGGGTCTAACATTTCCTTGTGAGGATTAAAAGAAATGAAACATGTAAAGCCAGTATTCAAAGCCAACAGTGTTTAAAAATAGAGGTACCCATTTCTCCCTTCAGATCTCTCAGAACTACTCCCTCAAACACTGGGGACCCATAATCGGTCCTCTACCCTCTGACCTCCAGGGTCACTGGATCTCTCATGGGCTTCCAGCTCATCTACCTCTCATTCCCGATGCTTTACCCCTGACATCTCCAAACAGCCATCCCTCCCTCACCCCCCAAATTCTCTTCCCTCCAATCCCTCAGAGGCAACCTTTAGTCATGTTCCCATCACCCTGTTTCCACACTGCCTCTCCTGTGTTGAAGACCCTTCCTTGCAGCCCCTGCCTTATGATCCTTAGCTTGGCCATCCAGGGTGCTACCCCTCAAACATGGCGAGGGCCGGCCTTCTGCCTCTCCTGCCATGCTGATCATTTACGAGTTGCTGACTCAAGATTAGCCTCAAATTCCAACACCTGCACCCAGTCTTCCCGGATTACGCCTGTCTCCCTCCGTCCCGAGTTTTTGCCCCAGCAGTCCTTGGCCTGGGGAAAGTGAACAGCAACCAGAGTTCCCTCAGGAGTACTGATCTTGAGCGCAGACTAGAGTCACGGGGAAGTGCGCACCCCAGACTACAACCCGGCGGGGACTGCAACCTCTGCGTTGGGGGACGACCTCAGTGCCCGCAGATCGCAGGATAGAGTAGTGCGGTGCCCCGACTCCGCAGAAAAGCGTGCAAGCAAGAAAAGGATTCAGGCTGAGGATGCAGCGCGAAGGGGCCCGGGTTAAAGGGAGCTGAACCATAGACCGTGGAGTGAAGTCGAGAACCCATCTCCACGCTGCTGGGCTGCCCCGCGGCCCGTCCTCTCTCTTTCCTCATCCCGGCAAGCTCGGCCCGACTCTGTGCTCCTTCCGGGATCTGAATTCCTGGCTCTCAACCCTGTCTCCCCTCGTGCCCAAGGGTCCCGCGGGCCCCGTCCCCCGACCGGTCTCGCGTCCCTGCAGTCCCACCATTTGCCCAGGGAAAGCGTCCCCGCTCGTGGCCAGCTGCGCACTGGGGCAGGCGGAGGGCTCACCACGCTCGTTGTCGAGCAGTCCGAGGCAGAGCCACAGGCGCAGGCACAACGCGGCACCCCGCTGCATCTCCGGCCGCGGTGGCGCGGATCAAACGTGCGACCGCAGCTCTCGCTTGAGTGTGGGCGCGAGGCACCGCGCAGGCGGGGCCGGGGCGGGGCTGCGACCCGGCCGGGGCGGGGCCGGGGCGCCCGCGGCGGGCCTGGGAATCGAAAAGCAGCCCTCGCACCTCTTAGGACCGCCCTCTAGCCTAGGAGACTGCCCCAGAGATGTGAGGGTGCTGGTGGGAGGGAAGGCTGGTCCTTGCCCCACTTCCGAGTCAACCACAACCCTTCAGGCTGGCCATTGTGAGTTAAAAAGGGCATGAACCCAGCCGCCAAGATTGGACAAAACGTGGCAGCACGTATTTTTCTGTAATTTTCTTCAGTTAATAAATACTATATTTAAAGTAGGAAAAAGAAGAAAGCAATATAATTTAAAATAGCAATATATCAAATCTTTGAGACCATTCAGTAAACTTTATCTTACTGCCTACGTGGCGAAGATGGAGACTGTACCCTTGGGGCCAGGCACCCAGTATAACTAACCTCTATCCTGCAGGCATGTCCTCTTTAGATTTCCTCCAAATAGTTTTGCTCTGAGCTCATTCATAAGTCCTTTCATCAGGTGACAGTTTGCTCTCTGACTTGGCAACCCTTTCATAGACTTCCTTTCTCTTTTCAGTTCTGTCTCTAGAATTTTCCTATTTAAAAACAAATCCCATGAGCATGACTGTCTCCCTCTCCTGCTTTCATAATCACACTTTTACTATCCCTCCCCCTACCACCTGCAAAAGTCCATTCATCCTTGTCAAAAACCATTGTTGAAAACAATTGTTACTAATCTCTAATGCAAGAAAGAATTGAATTTAAGTTGTAATCATATATGGAGTATTTAATAAATAATGTGAAAAGTAGGCAACCAAATAAATGAAGTTAGATCCTTTTCCTCAACCACATGTTGATTTTCTTTCAACTTTTGTTTTTAGTTTTAATATATTGAAATTTAGTTTTAATATATTGTATTTAGTTTTAATATATTGATATATAATCAATGTATTATAAATGCAAGTTTTAAAGCAAATACTTCTGTTTCAGTCCCACAGATTAAAGAATATAAAATGGCGCGAGCTTTCCAGAAGCTTTCCCTTTCTCCTCCTTAATCCCCAAATCCTGACTTTATCATTTCCCTGCTTTTCTTTATCATTTTATTTCCCAGACATGTTTTGCTTGTTTTTTAACCTTATTTAAATGGATTCATTGCACAATCTTTTGCTCAGCATCTTTTGTGAGATTCATGTGTATCGCTATGAAGACCTATGAAAAAGTGAGTGTTAGTCAGTCAGTCTTGTCTGATTCTTTGTGACCGCATGGACTGTAGCCCACCAGGCTCCTCTGTCCATGGATTTCTCCAGGCAAGAATACTGGAGTGGGTTGCCATTTCCTTCTCTAGGGGATCTTCCTGACCCGGGATAGAACCTAGGTCTCCTGCATTGCAGGAAGATCCTTTACAGACTGAGCCACCGGGCACGCCCGATACTTCACTGAAGACCAATACTTCACTCATTTTTACTGATGCATAGTCTTCTGTGTGATGCAACATAGTTCATTTGTGCACTGTTGATGGAAGTTTGAATTGTTACCAGTTTCCAACTTTTGCTACAAACATGCTTTTATATGTTTCTTGGTATACATGTCGGAGAAGGCAATGGCACCCCACTCCAGTACTCTTGCCTGGAAAATCCCATGGATGGAGGAGCCTGGTAGGCTGCAGTCCATGGGGTCGCTAAGAGTCGGGCACGATTGAGCGACTTCACTTTCACTTTTCACTTTTCACTTTTCACTTTCATGCATTGGAGAAGGCAATGGCAACCCACTCCAGTGTTCTTGCCTGGAGAATCCCAGGGATGGGCAAGCCTGGTGGGCTGCTGTCTATGGGGTCACACAGAGTCGGACACGACTGAAGTGACTTAGCAGCAGTAGCAGGTATACATGTGCCCTATTCTCTAAGTTATATGTACAAGAATGATACTACTACATTTCTTCTACTTTGTAGTTGGTACCAATTATTCTTCCATTATTTGTATATTTTGCACTCCATGGCAGTGTAATTAGTTCCCTGTGTTCCACACCTTCACTGACACATATTGTCAGTTTTAGTTTTTGAATTTAGCCATTTTAATTGATTTGTAGTGGCATCTCTTTATGGTTTTCACTAGATTTTCCCTAATTGATGTTGAATTTGAGTACATTTTTATAATTTTCCATTTGAATGTCAAGTCTTTTGCTTCTTAGCACTGCCTATTGTCTTTTTCTTATTGATTTGTAGGCATTTTTTTTTCTTTTGGCTGCTGAAATGTTTTAATCTATTTTAAAAAAAACTTTTAATTTTGTATTGAGGTGTAGCCAGTTAACAAACAATGCAATGTTGTAATAGTTTTAGGTGAACAGTGAGGGGACTCAGCTATATATATATATATATACATATATATATACTCCCCCAAACTCCCCTCCCATCCAGACTGTTACATAACATTGAACAGGGTTCCATGTGCTATAACACTAGGTCCTTCTTGGTTATCCATTTAAAATATAGCAGTGTGTACATGTCCATCCCCAAATCCCTAATTACCCTTTCCCCCTGTCCTTCCCCTGGCAACCTTAAGTTCTCTAAGTCTGTGAGTCTCTTGTTTTGTAAGTAATTTTCTTTGTATCATTTCTTTTTAGAGTCCATGTATAATGGATGTCATACAATATTTCTCCTTCTATGTCTGACTTACTTCATTAAGTATGACACTCTCTATGTCTTTCCATGTTGCTGCAAGTGGCATTATTTCGTTCTTATTCATGGCTGAGTAATATTCCTATATATATATGTACCACATCTTTATCCATTCCTCTGTCGATGGATATTTAGGTTTCTTCCATGTCTTGGCTATTGTAAACAGCACTGCAATGAATATTGGGATGCATGCATCCTTTCGGATCATGTTTTTCTCTGGATATATGCCAAGGAGTGGGATTGCAGTGACATATGGTAGCTCTATTTTTAGTTTTTTAAGGAACTTCCTTACTGTTCTCCATCGTGGCTGTATCAATTTACATTCCCACCAACAGTGTAGGAGGATTCCCCTTCTCTTCACATCCTCTCCAGCATTTATTGTTTGTTGATTTAAAAATTTTGTTTTAATTGGAGAATAATTACTTTACAGTACTGTGGTGGTTTATGCCATACTTAGACATGAATCAACCAGGGGTGCACAGGTGTCCCCCATCCTGAACCCCCTCCCCCCTCCCTCCCCACCCCATCCCTCTGGGTAGTCCCAGAGCACCATCTTTGAGTGCCTGCTTCATGCATCAAACTTGCACTGGTCATCTATTTTACATATGGTAATATACGTGTTTCAATGCTGTTCTCTCAAAACATCCCACCCTTGCCTTCTCCCACAGAGTACAAAAGTCTGTTCTTCACATCTATGTCTCTTTTGCAGACTTGCATATAGGATTGTCATTACCATCTTTCTAAATTCCATATATATGCATTCATATACTGTATTGGTGTTTCTCTTTCTGACTTACTTCACTCTGTATAATAGGCTCCAGTTTCATCCACCTCATTAGAAAAGACTCAAATGAATTCTTTTTTTAAAGCTGAGTAATATTCTATTGTGTATATGCATCACAACTTCCTTATCCATTTATCTGCCAATGGACATCTAGGTTGCTTTTATGTCCTAGCTATTGTAAACAGTGTGCAATGAACTTTGGGGTACATGTGTTTCTTTAAATTCTGGTTTCCTTGGTGTGTATGCCCAACAGTGGGATTGTTGGTTCATATGGCAGTTCTATTTCCACTTTTTAAAGGAATCTTGTTGGTGGATGTTTTGGGTAATAGGCATTCTGGCTGGTGTGAGGTGATATCTCGTTGTAGTTTGGACTTCCATTTCTCTAATAATTGGCGATGTTGAACATCTTTTCATGTGCCTAGTGGCCATCTGTATGTCTTTTGAGAAATGTCTATTTAGGTCTTCTGCCCATTGTTTTGAGTGGGTTGTTTGTTTTGATGCCATTAGGCATCATTTGCTATTTGTAAAATTTGGAGACTAATCCTTATTGGTCATATTATTTGCAAATATTTCCTTCCAATTTTTGGGTAGTCATTTCATTTTGTTTATTTTTTCCTTTACTGTGCAGAAGCTTTTGCATTTATTTTTGTTATTATTTTCATTATTTTTGGAAACAGATTGAAGAAGACATTGCTGTGATTTATGTCAGAGAGTGTTCTGCCTGTTTTCCTCTAGGAGTTTTATAGTATCTGATCTAACATTTAGGTCATTAATCCATTCTGAGATTACTTTTGTGAATGATATTACAGAAAGAATGATCTAATTTCATTTTTTTTTTACATGTAGCTATCCAGTTTCCCCAGCACCATTTGTTGAAGAGACTGTCTTTCCAATATTGTGTAATCTTGCCTCCTTTGTCATAGGTGCATGGGTTTCAGGGCTTTCTATACAGTAACATTGATCTATAGTTCTATTTTTGTGCCAGTACCATACTATTTTGATGACTGTGGCTTTGTAGTATGGTCTGAAGCCAGGGAGCCTGATTCCTCCAGCTTTATTGTTCTTTTTCAAGATTGATTTGGCTATTTGGGGCCTTTTGTGTCCCTATACAAAATTTGAGATTTTTTTCCTAGTTCTCTGAAAAACATCATTGGTAGTTTGATAGAAATTACCTTGAGTCTATAGATTGCCTTGGGTAGTTTAGTCATTTTGACGGTATTGATTCTTACACTCCACAAGCTTGATATATCTTCCCATCTGTTTATGACTTTGATTTCTTTCATCACCATCTTATAGTTTTTGGAGTACAGGCTTTTTATGTCCTTAGGTAGGTTTATTCCTAGGTATTTTATTCTTTTTGATGTGATAGTAAATAGAAATGTTTCTTAATTTCTCTTTCTGATCTTTCCTTGTTAGTGTATAGAAATCCAACAGGTTTCTGTGTATTAACTTTGTAACCAGCAACGTTATCAAGTTCACTGATGAGCTCCAGTAGTTTTCTGGTACCACCTTTAGGATTTTCTACATATAGTATCATGGCATCTGCCATCAGTGACAGTTTAACTTCTTCTCTTCCAATTTGGATTCCATTTACTTCTTTTTCTTCTTTGATTGCTATAGCTAAGACTTCCAAAACTATGTTGAATAAAAGTGGTAAAGCAGATAGAAGAAGTAAGAACTACAATCCTGCAGTGGCTAGAATGAAAACCACATCACAGAAGGTTAATCAGAATGAAGAAGCAGCGTGTTAGTTCCCCAGATAAAGGGACAAGATAAAACCCCAGAGGGAGACTCTGGTTCAAGTTGGCAGAGTAGAAGAACCTGTGCTCTTCTCCTCCTGAGAACACCAAAATTACAACTAATTGTTGAACAGCCATTGACAGGAGGATGCTGGAACCCAGCAAAAAAGATACTGCACATCCAAAGACAAAGAAGAAACTGCAGCGAGATGGTAGAAGGGGTGCAAACACAATAAAATCAAATCCTATACCCACTGAGTGGGCAACTCACAACCTGGAGAACCATATAATACCCAAAGAATCCCACTGTTATGAAGGTTCTGAGCCTCATATCAGGCTTCCCAGCCTAGGGAGCTGGCAAAGGAATTGGAAATCCCCAGGGAGTCTGACTTTGAAGGCCAGTGGCATTTGATTTTAGGACTTCCACAGGACTGGGGAAAACAGAGACTCTATTCTTTGATGGCACGTACAAAACCTTGTGCACATTTAGACCAAAGAGAAAGGAGCAGTGATCCCACAGGAGACTGAACTGGACTTACCTGCTAGTGTTGGAGGGTCTACAGTGGAGGAGTGGGGGTGACAATGGGTCACCCTGGGATGGGGGCACTGGCAGCAGCTGTCCTAGAAATAACTCCGTGGCATAAGTCCTCTTGGAGGTCACTGTTAACCCTATTATAGAGTCTCCATAGACCCCAGGGCTGCATCCCCATAGGCCAAACAACTAACAGGAAGGGAGAGCACCACCACCCATCAGCAGATTTTTAAATTTAAGTTTTACTGAGATTGGCTCTGCCCACAAATGCCCTGTTTTCCCCACCACCAGTGCCTCCCATCAGGAAGCTTATACAAGCCTCTTAGCCTCATCCATCAGAGGGCAGCAGCAGAAGAAAGAAGAACCACAATTCCACAGTGGCTGGAATCAAAATCACACCACAGAAAGTTAACCAGGATGAAAAAAACATAGAGTTTTGTCCCAGATGAAAGGACAACATAAAACTCCAGAAAACCAACCAAATGGAGATAGGCAACCTTACAGAAATAGAAATCAGAATAATGATAGTGAAGATGATCCAAGATTTTGGGAAAAGAATGGAGGCAAACATTGAGAAGATGCAAGAAATAATTACCAGTGACCTAGAAGAACTAAAGAACAAACAGAGATGAACAACACACTAGAAGAAATCAATTAGCAGAATAAGTGATGCAGAAGAATGGATAAGTGACCTGGAGGGAAGAATGGTGGAAATCACTGCTGTAGAACAGGATGTAGAAAAATGAATGGAAAAAAAAGACAGCCTAAGAGACCTCTGGAACATTAAATGCACTAACATTCGCATTATAGGGGTTCCAGAAGAAGAGAGAGAGAAATGACCTGAGAAAACACTGAAGAAATAATGCCGAAAACTTCCCTAATATGGGAAAGGAAATAGTCAACCAAGTCCAGGAAGTATAGAGTGTCTCAGGCAGGATAAACCCAAGGAGGAACACATCAAGACACAGAGTAATCAAATGAATGAAAATTAAAGACAAGGGTAAAATATTAAAAGCAACAAGAGGAAAACAACAAGTAACATATAAGGGAACATCCATAAGGTTATCAACTGATTTCTCAACAGAAACTGTAGAAGTCAGAAGGGAATGGCATGATACATTTAAAGTAATGAAAAGGAAGAACCTATAACCAAGAATATTCTAACTAGCAAGACTCTTGTTCAAATTTGACAGAGAAATCAAAAGTTTTACAAATAAGCAAAAGTTAAGAGAATTCAGCACCACCAAACAAGCTTTACAACAACTTCTAAAGGACCTTCTCTAGGCAGAAAATGCAAGCATAGGAAAAGACCTACACAAAATAAACCCAAAACAATTTAGAAAATGTTAATATGATCATACATATTGATAATTATCTTAACTGGAAATGAATTAAATTCACAAACCACAAGACAAAGACTGGCTGGGCAGATGAAAACATCTGCATGTATATAATAATTTTCCTTCCACTTACCACATCATTCCACTTAACCCCCAAATTCTACATAATTATTTTATATTGTTAGGTTAATCATGTTTCCATTATGGCTTGCAATTGTAATTATATTTTATATTTTGTCTGGCTATTGATTGTGAAAACTGGTAAAGATCTTTTGCTATTGTGATTATGTCAGTATTATTCACTTAATACCATTGTATCATGATTGGTCCACAGAAAATAATAGAAAAAATAGAATTAAAGTGGTGAGAGTTGACATTCTTGTCTTTTTCCTGATCTTAGAGGAAATACTTTCAGCTTTTCACTATTGAGTATGATGCTAGCTGTAGCTTTGTCATATATGGTCTTTACTATGTGGAGGCATGTACACGCTATGCCCACTTTTTAGAGAGATTTTACTATAAGTGGGTGCTGAATTTTGTCAAAAGCTTTTTCTATATTTATTGAGATGATCATATGGTTTTTATTCTTCAATTTGGTGATATTGTGTACCACATTGATAGATTTGCACATATTGAAAAATGCTTGCATCCCTGGGCTTTCCTTGTGGTTCAGTTCGTAAAGAATCTACCCACAATGCAGGAGACCTGGGTTTGATCCCTGGGTTGGGAAGATCCTCTGGAGAAGGGAAAGGCTACCCACTCCAGTTTTCTGGCCTGGAGAATTCCATGGACTGTGTAATCCATGGGGTCCACAAAGAGTCGGACACAACTGAGCAACTTTCACTTTCTCACAGGGATGAATCCCGCTTGATCATGGTGCATGATCTTTTTAATGTACTGTTGGATTCTGTTTGTTAGTATTTTATTGAGGATTTTTGCATCTTTGTTCATCATTGTAATTTGTGTGTGTGTGTGTGTGGTATGTTTGTCTGGTTATGGTATCAGGGTGGTTGTGGCCTTGTAAAATGAGTTTGGAAGTTTTCCTTCCCCTCCAATTTCACAAGGATAGGTATTAACTCTTCTCTAAATGATAAAATTCGCCTGTGAAGCCATTTGGTCCTGGATTTTGTCTGTTGGGAGGTTTTTAATTACAGTTAAAATTTCAGTGCTTGTGATTTGTCAGTTCATATGCTTTATTTCTTCTTGGTTCAATCTAGGGAGATTGTACCTTTCTAATAATTTGTCCATTTCTTCCAGGTTGTCCAAATTTTATTGTCGTACAGTTGCTAATAGTAGTCTCTTATGATCCTTGGTTTTGGATTGATGCTTTTGAACTGTGATGTTGGAGAAGACTCTTGAGAGTTTCTTGGACTGCAAGGAGATCAAACCAGTCAATCCTGAAGGAAGTCAATCCTGAATATTCATTGGAAGGACTGATGCTGAAGCTGAAACTAATACTTTGGCCACCTGATACAAAGAACTGACTCATTGGAAAAGACCCTGATGCTGGGAAAGATTGAAGGCAGGAGGAGGAGAGAGAGAGAGAGGATGTGATGGTTGGATGGCATCACTGACTTGATGGACTTGAGTTAGAGCAAGCTTTGGGAGTTGATGATGGACTCCAGAGAAGTCTGGCATGCTGTAGTCCATGGGGTCGCAAAAAGTCAGACATGACTGAGTGAGTGAATTGATCCTTGGTATTTTCATGTAGTCAGTAACTTCTTTTTGATTTCTAATTTTATTGATTTGAGTCTTCTCCATTTTCCCCCCTTGATGATTCTGGCTTAAGATTTACCAATTTTGTTTAAAATTTCAAAGATGCAGCTTTTAGTTTCATTGATGTTTGCAACTGTTTTCTTTGTCCCTATTTCATTTATTTACGCTCTGATATTTATGATTTCTTTCCTTTTTACTAACTCTGGGTTTTGTTTGTTTTTCTATCTCTAATTGTTAAAACAATTAGATGTAAACAAAAAACCACATAAAACAATTTAGGCGTAAGGTTAGGCCGTTTACTTGAGACTTTTTTTTGTTTCTTGAGGAAAGATTAAGTATTGCCACAAACTTCACTCAGAATTGCTTTGCTGCATTCCAGAGTTTTCAGATCATTGTGCTTTCACTTTTCTCTAGATATTTTTTGATTTCCTCTTCATCTTTTTCAGTGATCCATTGGTTGTTTAGTTGTGCAGCCTCTACATGTTTGTGTTTTTTTTATAGTTTTTCTTCTTGTGGTTTATTTCTAAACTAATAATGTTGTCATTGGAGAAGATGCTTGATATGATTTCAATTTTCTTAAATTTACCAACGCTCATCTTGTGGCCCAGCAGGTGGTCAGTCCTGGAGAATGTATAGTGTACTACTTTTTGATGGAATCCTCAGTTATGTCAAACTGATCTAAAGTGTAACTTAAGGCCTGTGTTTCCATATTAATTTTCTGTCTGGATGATCTGTCCATTGATGAAAGTTGGGTGTTAAAGTTCCCCACTATTATTGTGTTACTCTTGACTTCTCCCTTTATGGTTATTAGAATTTGCTTACATATTGAGGTACTCCTATGTTGGTTGTATATATATTTGCTATATCTTCTTCTTGAATTGAACTCTTGATCATTATGTAGTGTCCTTGTCTCTTACAACAGTCTAAGTTTTAAAATCTATTTTGTCAGATATGAATATCACTACTCAAGCTTTCTGTTAATTTCCATTTGTATGGAATACTTTCTCCCATCCCCTTACTTTCAATCTGTAAGTGTCCCTAGGTCTGAGGTGAGTCTCTTATAGACAGTGTATGTATGTGTGTGTGTGTGTGTATAAGATTTTATATATACGTGTATTTATATATAAAATCATGCTTCTGTATCCACCCAGCCAGTTTATGTCTTTTGGTTGGTGAACTCAATCCATTTATATTTAAGGTAATTATTGATATATATGATCCTATTGGGCTTCACATGTGGCTCCCTGGTAAAAAAAAAAAAAAAAAAAGTTGCCTGACAAGCAGGAGATGTGGATTCAATCCCTGGGTCAGGAAGAGTCCCTGGAGAAGGAAATGGCAATCCACTCCAGTATTCTTGCCTGGGAAGTCCCTTGGGGAGAGGAGCCTGGTGGGCTACAAGGTTGCAAAATAATCAGACACGACTTAGTGACTAAATAGCAACAACAGTAATCCTATTACTGTTTTCTTAATTGTTTTGGATTTATTTTTTGTAGATATTTCCTTCTCTGTGTTTCCTGCCTAGAGATGTTCTTTTAGCATTTGTTGCAAAACTAGTTTGGAGAGGCTGAATTCTCTTAACTTTTGCTTGTTTGTAAAACTTTTGATTTCTCTGTCAGATTTGAACAAGAGTCTTGCTAGTTAGAATATTCTTGGATATAGGTTTTTCCTTTTCATTACTTCAAATGTATCATGCCATTCCCTTCTGACTTCTACAGTTTCTGTTGAGAAATAAGTTGATAACCTTATGGGTGTCCCCTTGTATGTTATTTGTTGTTTTCCTCTTGTTGCTTTTAATATTTTATTTTTGTCTTTAATTTTAATCACTTTGACTACTATGTGTCTGGGTGTGTTTCTCTATGGTTTTATCCTGTCTGAGACTCTCTGTGCTTCCTGGACTTGGTCGACTATTTCTTTCCCATATTACAGATGTTTTCAGCTATTATCTCTTCAAATATTTTCTTGGGTCCTTTCTCTCCCTTTTCTCCTTCTGGGATCCCTATAATGTGAATATTGCTGTGTTTAATGTTGTTTTAGAGGTCTCTTAGGCTGTCTTCATTTCTTTTCTTTTTTTAAAAATTCTGTTTTGTGGCAGTGATTTTCATCATTCTGTCTTCCAACTCATTTATCTGCTCTGTCTCAGTTATTCTGCTGTATATTCCTTCTAGTGTATTGTTCATCTCTGTTTGTTTTGTAGTTCTTCTAGGTTATTGGTAAACATTTCTTTTACCTTCTCCATTATTTTTGCAACATCCTGGATCATTTTCATTATCATTATTCTGAATCTTTTCCTGGAATGCTGCCTAGCTCCACTTTATTTAGCAGTTTTTTTTTTTTGGGGGGGGGGTGGATTTTTACATTGTTCCTCCATCTGGGACATAATCCTTTTTATTTTGATTAGCTTTTTATGATTGTGGGTTTTGTTCTGAAGCCTGTGGGGTTCTGGTTTTTCTTGCTTCTTCTGTCTGCCCTCTGGTGGATGAAGTTAAGAGGCTTATGTAAGCTTCCTGATGGGAGGGATGGGCTGTGGAGAAAACTGGGTATTGCCCTCAGTTCAGTCCAGTTCAGTTGCTCAGATGTGTCCCACTCTTTGGACCCCATGAATCCCAGCACGCCAGGTCTCCCTGTCCATCACCAACTCCCTGAGTTCACTCAAACTCACGTCCATTGAGTCAGTGATGCCATCCAGCCATCTCATCCTCTGTCGTCCCCTTCTCCTCCTGCCCCCAATCCCTCCCAGCATCAGAGTCTTTTCCAATGACTCAACTCTTCCCATGAGGTGGCCAAAGTACTGGAGTTTCAGCTTTAGCATCATTCCTTCCAAAGAACACCCAGGACTGATCTGCTTTTGAATGGACTGGTTGGATCTCCTTGCAGTCCAAGGGACTCTCAAGAGTCTTCTCCAACACCACAGTTCAAAAGAATCAATTCTTCGGTGCCCAGCTTTCTTCACAGTCCAACTCTCACATCCATACATGACTACTGGAAAAACCATAGCCTTGACTAGATGGACCTTTGTTGGCAAAGTAATGTCTCTGCTTTTGAATATGCTATCTAGGTTGGTCATAACTTTCCTTCCAAGGAGTAAGCGTCTTTTAATTTCATGGCTGCAATCACCATCTGCAGTGATTTTGGAGCCCCCCAAAATAAAGTCTGACACTGTATCCACTGTTTCCCCATCTATTTCCCATGAAGTGATGGGACCAGATGCCATGATCTTCATTTTCTGAATGTTGTGCTTTAAGCCAACTTTTTAACTCTCCTCTTTCACTTTGATCAAGAGGCTTTTCAGTTCCTCTTCACTTTCTGCCATAAGGGTGGTGTCTTCTGCATCTGAGGTTATTGATATTTCTCCTGGAAATCTTGATTCCAGCTTGTGTTTCTTCCAGCCCAGCATTTCTCATGATGTACTCTGCATATAAGTTAAATAAGCAGGGTGACAATATACAGCCTTGACATACTCCTTTTCCTATTTGGAAGCAGTCTGTTGTTCCATGTCCAGTTCTAACTGTTGCTTCCTGATCTGCATACAGGTTTCTCAAGAGGCAGGTCAGGTGGTCTGGCATTCCCATCTCTTTCAGAATTTTCCACAGTGTATTGTGATCCACACAGTCAAAGGCTTTGACATATCAATAAAGCAGAAATAGATGCTTTTCTGGAACTCTCTTGCTTTTTTGATGATCCAGTGGATGTTGGGAATTTGATCTCTGGTTCCTCTGCCTTTTCTAACACCAGCTTGAACATCTGGAAGTTCATGGTTCACGTATTGCTGAAGCCTGGCTTGGAGAATTTTGAGCATTACTTTACTAGTGTGTGAGATGAGCGCAATTGTGCGGTAGTTTGAGCATTCTTTGGGATTGCCTTTCTTTGGGATTGGAATGAAAACTAACCATTTCCAGTCCTGTGGCCACTGCTGAGTTTTCCAAATTTGCTGGCATATTGAGTGCAGCACTTTCACAGCATCATTTTTCAGGATTTGAAATAGCTCCACTGGAATTCCATCACCTCCACTAGCTTTGTTCATAGTGATGCTTTCTAAGGCCCACTTCACTTCACATTCTAGGATGTCTGGCTCTAGGTCAGTGATCACACTATCATGATTATCTTGGTGGTGAAGATCTTTTTTGTACAGTTCTTCTGTGTATTCTTGCCACCTCTTCTTAATATCTTCTGCTTCTGTTAGGTCCCTACCATTTCTGTCCTTTATCGAGCCCATCTTTGCATGAAATATTCCCTTAGTATCTCTAATTTTCTTGAAGAGATCTCCAGTCTTCCCCATTCTGTTGTTTTCCCATTCTGTTGTTCTCCAGTTTTACTCAATAAAACTTTAATTTGATTATCTGCTGATGGGTGGGGCTGTACTCCCTCCCTGTTAGTTGTTTGGCTCATGCCAGTGGTTACCTCCCAGGAGTGCTGCTGCCAGTGTCCTGCTGCAAGTCACTGCTGACCCATGCCTCCACAGGAGACCCTCTAACACTGTCAGGGAGGTCTTTTTCAGTCTCCTGAAGCGTCACTGCTCCTTTCCTCTGAGTCCTGTTGTGGACAAGGTTTTGTTTATACTCTCAAAGAGTGGAATCTCTGTTTTCCCCAGTCCTGTGGAAGTCATGCAATCAAATCTCACTGGCCTTGAAGGTAAGTCAGACTCTCTGGGAATTCCTAGTTTCTTTGCTGGATCCCCAGACTGGGAAGCCTTACTTGAACCTTCACAACAGAAACATGTGCACCTTCACAACAGTGAGAGAACCTCTTTGGTTTATTTTTCTCCAGTTTGTGGGCCACCTTCCCAGTGGGTGTGTGATTTGATTTTATCATGATTGTGCCCTTCTATGGTCTTGTTGAAGCTTCTTTTTTTCCTTGGACACGGGATATCTTTTTTTCTGGTAGGTTCCAGCACCCTCCTGTCAATGACTGTTCAACAGCTAGTTGTGATTTTGGTGGTCTCGCAGGAGATGAGTGCATATCCTTCTACTCTGTAATCTTGAATCAATCTCTTTTTGTGGTTTTGATTGGCATTTCCCTCATGGTTAGTGATGTTCAACCTCTTTTCTTGTACTTACTGGCCATTTGTACATATTTGGAGAAATGTCTATTCAAGTCCTTTGCCCGTTTTTAAAAAATTGAGTTTTTTTTTTTTTTTTTCCTTCCTTTTTACCCTTTTTTTCTGATATGTTTCTTTGGCACAGAAGAAACAAACTCTGACTCTATGTTGGAAACTGTTTTTATTGCTTTTCATTGCTTTTGTTATTATAATCATACATAATTGCCTGCCTCAGAGGACCTTGACCTGTTACCTGAACTTAAACTAAAGTGCCTTTGTTCAGCTCACAGAGAGATAATCTGACCTTGCCCACCTGTGAATAGAATACATTAACACACCCCAAAGTCTATGGCCATACCAGCCTAAACGCACCCGATCTCATCGGATCTCGGAAGCTAAGCAAGGTCGGGTCTGGTTAGTACTTGGATGGGAGACCGCCTGGGAATACCAGGTGCTGTAGGCTTTTGGGGCTTCCCTAGTGGCTCAGAGGTTAAAGCGTCTGCCTACAATGTGGGAGACCTGGGTTCGATCCCTGGGTTGGGAAGATCCCTTGGAGAAGGAAATGGTAACCCACTCCAGTATTCTTGCCTGGAGAATCCCATGGATGTAGAAGCCTGGTAGGCTAGAGTCCACGGGGTCGCAAAGAGTTGGACATGACTGAGCGACTTCACTTCATCTTCCAAAGACTAGAAATGCTTTGCAAGACTGAAGATCCTTTCACTTTATTTCCCCACTGCCTCTCCTTCTCTATTCTGCCTTTTGACTTTGATTCCTTATAGCCTCTCTCCTTGGCCCTGCAAAAGAATGTGGCTTCCAAACCCCAACAAGATGGTTACTTTGAGACATTAGTCTACCATCTTCTCTGTCAGCTGGTCCAAATAAAGTCGTATGCCTTCCCTCAACACCTTGTCCCTTGGATTTATTGGCCTCTTGTGCAGTGAGCAGAGTGCGCTTGTACTCAGTAACATTGTTTTTGAAAATATGTATGTTTTTATTTAGTTGGCTGCACTGGATCTTAGTTGTGGCACACTGGCTCTTCGATCTTCCTTGTGGCATGTGTGTCCTTTTTTTAGTTGTGTATGTGAGATCTTTTATTTGTGATGTGTGGAGTCTTTTGTTGCAGCGTGTGCAATCTTTAGTTACTGCATATGAACTCTTAGTTGTGGCTTGTGGGATCTAGTTTCCTGACAAGGGCTTAGTCCTGGGCCCCTTCTACACTTGGGAGTGTGATGTCCTAGTCACTGAGCCAATAGGGAATTCCCCCTAGTGAATTTCCATTCAGTTCAGTTAACCTGCCCAGTCATGTCCAACTCTTTGCAACCCCATAGTCTGCAGCACGCCAGGCTTCCCTGTCCATCACCACCTCAGAGAGCTTGCTCAAACTCATGTCCATCAAGTCCATCTCATCCTCTGTTGACCCTTTTTCCTCCTACCTTCAATCTGTCCCAGCCTCAGGGTCTTTTCCAATGAGTCAATTCTTTGCATCCAGTGGCCAAATTGTTGGAGTTTCCAGCTTCAGCATCAGTCCTTCCAATCAATATTCAGGATCGATTTCCTTAGGATTAACTGGTTTGATATCCTTGCTGTCCAAGGGACTCTCAAGAGTCTTCTCCAACACCACAGTTCAAAAAGCATCAATTCTTCTGCGCTCAGCTTTCTTCACAGTCCAACTCTCACATCCATACATGACCACTGGAAAAACCATAGCCTTGATTAGACGGACCTTTGTTGGCAAAGTAATGTCTCTGCTTTTTAATATGCTATCTAGGTTGGTAGTGCCTGGATAATAGGACTTTTCCTTAAGGAAGCTAACAAAAATCTTAGTGTTCCTTGGTGGATTTGCTATTGGTATCTTAAAAAAACAAAAACAAAAACAAACAACTGAGGTAACATTTGCATATAATAAAATACACAGATTTTAAGTGTATCAATTAAGCATCAATTCTCTGGTGCTCAGCTTTCTTTATTGTCCAGCTCTCACATCCATACATACATGACTATTGGAAAGACCATAGCTTTGACTATATGGACCTTTGTCTGTAAAGTAGTGTCTCTGCTTTTTAATATGCTGTCTAGGTTGGTCATAGCTTTTCTTCCAAGCAGCAAGTGTCTTTTAATTTTTTAATCACTGCAGTAACCATCTGCAGTGATTTTGGAGCCTGAGAAAATAATGTCTGTCACTCTTTCCACTGTTTCCCCATCTATTTGCCATGAAGTGATGGGACCAGATGCCATAATCTTAGTTTTCTGAATGTTGAGTTTTAAGCCAACCTTTTCACTCTCCTCTTTCACTTTCATCAAGAGGCTCTTTAGTTCTTCTTTTTCTGCCATAAGGGTGGTGTCATCTACGTGTCTGAGGTTATTGATATTTCTCCATGAAATCTTGATTCCAACTTGTGCTTCATCCAGTCCAGCATTTTACAAGATGTACTCTGCATATAAGGTAAATAATTAAGGTAACAATATATAGCCTTGACCTACTCCTTTCCCAATTTGGAACCAGTCTGTTTTTCCATGTCTGATTCTAACTGTTGCTTCTTGACCTGCATACAGGTTTCTCAGGTAAGGTGGTCTGGTATTCCCATCTCTTGAAGAATTTTCCAGTTTGCTGTGATTCACATGGTCCAAGGCTTTAGCATAGTCAATGGAGCAGAAATAGATATTTTTTTCTGGATTTCTCTTGTTTTTTTCTATGATCCAACGGATATTGGCAATTTGATCTCTGGCTCCTCTGCCTTTTCTACATCCAACTTGAATGTATGTAAGTTCTTAGTTTATGTACTGTTTAAGCCTGGCTTGGAGAATTTTGAGCATTACTTTGCTAGCGTGTGAGATGAGTGCAATCTGTGGTGGTTTGAACAATCTTAGCATCATCTTATATGGGGATTGGAATGAAAACTGACCTTTTCCAGTCTTGTGGCCACTGCTGAATTTTCCAAATTTGCTGACATATTGAGTGCAGCACTTTAACAGCATCATCTTCTATGATTTGAAATTGCTCAGCTGGAATTTCATCACCTCCACTAACTTTGTTTGTAGTGATACTTCCTAAGTCCCACTTGACTTTGCACTCCAGGATGCCTGGCTCTAGGTGAGTGATCATACCATTGTGGTTATCTGAGACATTAAGATCTTTTTTGTATAGTTCTTCTGTGTATTTTTGCCACCTTTTCTTAATATTTTCTGCTTCTGTTAGGTCCGTACCACTTCTGTCCTTTATTGTGCCTATCTTTGCATGAAATGTTCCCTTGTTATCGCTAATTTTCTTGAAGACATCTCTAGCCTTTCCCATTCTATTGTTTTCCTCTATTTCTTTGTACTGACAACTTAGGAAGGCTTTCTTATCTCCTCTTGGTATTCTTTGGAATTCTGCATTCAGATGGATATATCTTTCCTTTTCTCCTTTGCCTTTTGCTTCTCTTCTTTTCTCAGCTATTTGTAAGGCCTCCTCAGACAACCATTTTGCCTTTTTGCATTTCTTTTTCTTGGAGATGGTCTTTGTCACGGCCTCCTGTACAATTTATGAACCTCTGTCCATAGTTCTTCTGGCACTCTATCTATCATATCTAATCCCTTGAATCTATTTGTCACTTCCACTGTATAATCATAAGAGATTTTACTTAGGTCATACCTGAATGGTCTGCTGCTGCTGCTGCTAAGTCGCTTCAGTCATGTCCAGCTCTGTGCGACCCCATAGACGGCAGCCCACCAGGAGCCCCCGTCCGTGGGATTCTCCAGGCAAGAACACTGGAGTGGGTTGCTACTTCCTGCTCTAATGCATGAAAGTGAAAAGTGAAAAGTGAAAGTGAAGTCGCTCAGTTGTGTCTGACTCTTAGTGACCCCATGGACTGCAGCCCACCAGGCTCCTCCATCCATGGGATTTTCCAGGCAAGAGTACTGGAGTGGGGTGCCATTGCCTTCTCCGACCTGAATGGTCTAGCGGTGTTCAATTTTAGTCTGAATTTTGCAATAAGGAGTTCATGATCTGAGCCACAGTCACTTCCAGGTCTTGTTTTTGCTGACTGTATAGAGTTTCTCCATCTTCAGCTGCAAAAAATATAATTAATCTGATTTTAGTATTGACCACCTGGTGATGTCCGTGTATAGAGTCATCTCTTGTGGTGTTGGAAGAGGGTGTTTGCTATGACCAATATGTTCCCTTGGAAAAACTGTTAGCCCTTGCCCTGCTTCATTTTGTACTTCAAGGCCAAATTTGCCTGTTACTCCAGGTATCTCTTGACTTCCTACTTTTGCAATCCAGTCCCCTATGATGAAAAGGCATTTTTGGTTGATGTTAGTTCTAGAAGGTTTTGTATGTCTTCATAGTACCATTCAACTTTAGCTTCTTCAGCATAGTGGCTGGGGCATAGACTTCGATTACTGTAATATTGAATGGTTTGCCTTGGGAATGAAGAGAGATCATTCTGTCATTTTTGAGACTGCATCCAAGTACTGCATTTCTTACTCTTTTGTAGACTGTTATGGCTACTCCATGTCTTGTAAGGGATTCTTGCCCTCAGTAGTAAATATAATGGTTATTTGAATTAAATTCACCCATTCCAGTCCATTTTAATACAGTGATTCCTAAAATGTCAATGTTCACTTTTGCCATCTCCTGTTTGACCACTTCCAATTTGCCTTGATTCATGGATGTAACATTTCAGGTTTCTATGTAGTATTGTTCTTTACAGCATCTGGCTTTAATTCCATCACCATTCACATCCACAGCTGGGTGTTGTTTTTGGTTTGGGTCAAGCAAAGTGAAAGAAAGTGATTTTGTTGGATAGTTTCTATTGTAGTTTTTCAAGTTTCTTGGTTTTTTTCAAGTTTTTCTTCTGCTAATCTGCTATTTAACACTTCCAGTGAATTGTTTATTTCTGATGTTGTATATATCTTCTTACTATATGTTCATTTTGTTCATTTGTTTTCCTTTAAGATTCTTCAACATATTTGTAACTTTTAAAGTCATTGTCCACTAATCCCATCATCTCTCTAATTATGGTTTTGTTTCTGTTGACTGGTTTTTCTCTTGGTTTTGTGTCACATTTTTCCAGCTTCTTTGCTTATCTAATAATTTTTATTAGATTTTAGACATTTTACATGCTATATCTATGAATATCTAGGCTTCCCCGGTGGCTCAGCTGATAAAGAATCTGCCTGCAATGCAGGAGACCTGGGTTCGATCCTTGAGTTGGGAAGATCCCCCGGAGAAGGGAAAGGCTACCCACTCCAATATTCTGGCCAAGTCCTTATGAAAGGTAAATGCAGCTTAACACTCAACAGAAAACTTGAGGTGACTCATTTACAAATTTCTGGAGTACTTTTTATGTATAACATAATCTTATCCTGAACTTTGTACTATAAATTCCAGCTGCCTTGGCCTCCCTAATTCTAAGATATGTTTCCTTATCTCAGCAGGTCTATTAAGCCTTATTTGGGTTTCTTCTCCTCGTGCCATGATACAGAAATTTGAAATTTTAGTATGATGGTTGGACAATTTGTAGAACTCACTTTGATTGCCAATACCTGAAAAACATTGTTTGACAAATTTTGTATGGTTTTCTAATTGTTTATAGTCAGAGGGAAAATTAGTCATGGTGAAAGTAGTCTTCCAATTTTGGTTGAACTTACATTTATGTGTATACTTGTTATTTAGATATTGTCTGTTTTAAACTCTGTTCAGTTTTTTTGTCAGTTATTTTTTATGTGATTGTCTTTTTGTTTTTAATCTGTGGAACTTCTTTATGTAGGATACCTTTGCTAGACATTTATTGCAAACATCATCTACTCAGTGACTTACTTTTGCATTACTTTAGTGCTTTTTTTCATAAAAAATTTATTTAAGTCAGTCCCCTGAATCTTTTTTATGAACAAAGAGAAGAAATACAACTCCACCCATCAGAATACCGACACAAATTTATTTATTTTTTAATTGAAGGATAACTACTTTACAGAATTGACTTTTACACTATCTTTGATAAATATAAGTTATTTGAAAGAATTTTAGTGGAATATGGAAGTTATTACATTTTACATAGTACCTTTTATAATTTTTCCTTTAGTGCATGTTGTGTGTTCTCCTTTCAAAATTTCCTGCTTACTCCAAAGTCATAAAGATATTTTTCTCCACTTTTTCCCCTCAGTACATTAATTTTCCTTTTAACATTTAGATTGACTACCTGCCTAGAATTGATTTGTATATAGTATAAGATTGATATCAAGATTTTTTGGATTGCTATTTCATTGATTTAGCATAATTTATGTAAATAACAAAGCTTTTCTCACTACATTTCAGATGCACATTTGTTATAATCCATGTCACCTTATATGGATTAGTCTGTTTCTAGACTGTTTTGTTTCATTTGTCTACTTGCCCATTTTGCACAATGCCACACAATTTTAATTATGATGGTTTTATAATAACTTTTAATATGTAGTCATGTTTGTTCATGAAATTTATGCTTCTTTTTCCAAAGTGTGTTGCTTTTTATTGGCTTTTTCATTTCCGTATTAATTATAGAATCAGCTTGTCAATTTTCAGAAATGAAAAATATGCTAGTACTTTGATTGAAATTATATTGAGCAATTATCATCTTAATAGTTTTCACTCAGGAATATGTTATGTCCATCCATTTACCTAATTTCTCTTTTATTTATATGTATAATATTTTATAGTTTTGATTTACTTTATTTTATTGTAATTCAGATCATAGAGTTTTATAATTTACAGTATTATTTCTTCTTTGAACTATGGGTTATTTAGAAATATGTTGTTTAATTTAAAAATACTTGGTGATTTTTTATTTATAATTTAAAATTATGTTATAAAGCCAGAAGGAAAAACATAAATACAGTATACTAATGCATATATATGGAATTTAGGAAGATGGTAACAATAACCCGGTGTACGAGACAGCAAAAGAGACACTGATGTATAGAACAGTCTTATGGACTCTGTGGGAGAGGAAGAGGGTGGGAAGATTTGGGAGAATGACATTGAAACATGTAAAATATCATGTAAGAAACGAGTTGCCAGTCCAGGTTCGATACACGATACTGGATGCTTGGGGCTAGTGCACTGGGACGACCAAGAGGGATGGTATGGGGAGGGAGGAGGGAGGAGGGTTCAGGATGGGGAACACATGTATACCTGTGGCGGATTCATTTTGATATTTGGCAAAACTAATACAATTATGTAAAGTTTAAAAATAAAAAAAAATAAAAAAAAAAGATAAAATAGAAAAAAAAATATGTTATAAGAGAATGTATTCTTACTGAGTTCAATCCAATGAAATTTCTTGAAGCTTGCTTTTAGGCTGAGCATGTGGCCTATCATGGTAAATTACCAATCTTGAAAAGGTTGTTTGGTGTAGCATGGTACTGTACATGGTACCTAAATCAAGGAGTTTAATCATGCTGTCCAAGTCTTCTATATCTGTAACCTTCCATTTGTTTGTTTTCTTGTTCTGAAAGAGGTATGCTAAAATTGTTAATTTTTGTTTTACATAATTTCAATATATATTATTATATGTTTATGTATCTTCTTTGTATGAGTTAATGAAATTGGTTTTTTTAACTTTTTAATGGACTAATCAAGTATTTTATTTTTTTTTCTCTTCAATTAATGTGAAGTTTGCAAAGGGGCTACTATCCTTTACTTCTCTCTGTATCTATGCCCTTTACAATGTGCCTTGGCAGCTTCTATCATCAATTTTATGTATTTTGAAGTAATATTGTTAGAAGCATGCAAATATAAGACTGCTTATATCTTCTTATGGAATTGATCCTTTTAGCTGTATGTAATATTTGTAACTTTTATCTCTTGTAATACAACTTACTTAAAGCACACTTTGTCTGACTTTATCATAGCCACACCAGTTCTTTTTTGTTGTTGTTGTTGTTTTGTTTTTGTGTCGTTTATCTTTTATTATGTTTTTCCTTCCAATCCATAATCAATTCTGTTTTAATTCACCATATAGGTTCTTAAAACTCAACATGCCATACAAAATTCCGCAATTAAAATCACAGAGTATATCGGGGAAATGGGACCAGGTGTTAGGGGAAGCACACTGATGGAAACTGCTCACCCTGACCAGGCACAATAGTAACCATTTGCACGAATTGTTTTAAAAGTTCCATATTGCTTATCTGCAGTTGGCAAGAGATGTCTATAAGCTCACCCCTTTTGCCCCCCTCTCCTGCCTTCTTCTCCCTCTTCTTTTAATCTACCTTCCTTTTCTCCCTTTGAAATCTTTGAAGACCTGAGATATTTTCATTTATTTTGTTAGTACTTGGATATGAAGTTCTGTGTATCTATAGGAGGTTTTCTGAGAGACTGTAATCTTGTATTTAAGGGAGTGTCTGATTAGGACTGCTAGGTTTATGTGTGTGTTTTATGCTTTGTATTCTGTGTTGTGATTTGTGATGGCCATTTTGCTCTATGTGGCCACCATTTGGTTTAGACATGCTGCCATTTTATTAGAACTTGAGACCTGGGCTCAGGAATACGTATCTAGACCATCTCCAACTCCTGAGACTGAGGAAAAATATGAAGAAGCCTGTAAACATTTTATTTATTCTAATTGCTATTTATAAACTAGTAAATTTTATATTGTAATATCTAATTCACGACTAAGTTTAGAAAATGAAGCTAAATCTCTGGTTGTGTCTGTCTGGATATGTGTATGTCTCACTATGTGTCTTTGGATAATATTGCTGTTGTTAATTTATAAATGAGTCCTGTTTAATTGACTTACAGTAAAGTTCATTCAGTTCAGTTCAATCGCTCAGTTGTGTCCAACTCTTTGTGACCCCATGAATTGCAGCACTCCAGGCCTCCCTGTCCATCACCAACTCCCAGAGTTTACTCAAACTCATGTCCATCAAGTCGGTGATGCCATCCAGCCACCTCATCCTCTGTCGTCCCTTTCTCCTCCTGCCCACAATCCCTCCCAGCATCAGAGTCTTTTCCAATGAGTCAACTCTTCACATGAGGTGGCCAAAGTACTGGAGTTTCAGATTTAGCATGCTAAATCCCAGGGCTGATCTCCTTCAGAATGGACTGGTTGGATCTCCTTGCAGTCCAAGGGACTCTCAAGAGTCTTCTCCAACACCACAGTTCAAAAGCATCAATTCTTTTGCTCTCAGCTTTCTTCACAGTCCAACTCTAACATCCATACATGGCCACAGGAAAAACCATAGCCTTGACTAGATGGACCTTTGTTGGCAAAGTAATGTCTCTGCTTTTTAATATGCTATCTATAAGGACTTACAAATCAAACAATTCCAAATTAAGCTAAATGAATTTCATGTTCATGTGAACTAGGAAGTATTCAGTATTAAATTAGTACCTGGTAATATAGACATGTCTTTAGAACCATCAATAAGTATAATACTTCTGTTGTACCTAGACTGACTAGAGGTCAAATATGACTGTATTCTATCTGTTACAAGTCTGTCAACAAGAAAAGGAACTCAATGTGGAATAAAACTTTTCAAGGAAGTGTTTTCAGTAAAAGAAGGTGTGAGAAATGAAAAATTACTGAAATAAGTGAGTTATACATGATCAGGATTTTCTAAGATTGGATTGCATTTATTTGGGTAAAAGGATTTTGCTAGGAATGGCACAGCCATAGGACAGTTATTCAGAGCCAACTAGGTCCAAGATGGTAGAGCTGACTTTCACTAGACTGGAGTCTATATATACACATTATAACATATCAGCAAACTAAGTGACACACCCACCAGCATTGGCTAAATCTGACTGAATGTTCTAAACCCTTTTGATTTTTTGGATAAAAGTTCCTAAGTCAAATTCTATTGCAGTTCTTTTGACCTCAGCTAACTTTGGGATGCTTCAAAGAACCCCTGAAACATCTCAAAGAGAGATACTAAACTAATTGTGTTTATTTGGTTGGTTAAATTACATGGGAAGTATTATCAAAAGAGTAATAAATCATCTCAGGTTATATTGTATGGTAAATATCACTAATATAGATATATTAGAAATTATATAGAGTTACTAAAATTCTGATATGTTCTGGTATTCTAATGGGAAACCTGATGACTTCACAAAGGATAACAAAAGGACTGAATTAACTGGCAAATGTGCTTGTAACTTTTATGGTTTCTATCTGAAAAGTTACAGGTTTGAATCTGTGTTTTTCAGGAGTAGGGAAAACCTTCCCCTTAAACTAATTATGAAAGTTATTTGGTAAAATTAAACTTTATAAAAAAAATTGAAACATTTATCTTTTCTATCTGAACCTGGAGGTTGGAAACTCTTAGATTTCTCATAACTTTATTAGGTAAATTAGAAAGATTATCTCACTAACAAGTACAAAAATCTCAAGGAATTTTTGATAACTTGAGAAGGGAGGGATTAGCCTAACAAATCTATGATAAGCTCTTGGCATGACTTTCTTAGCTGTGAAAGGTTTTATTTTAAAAGATCAGTCTGAGACTCTATAAAAGTTTCAGCAAAGCAAAAATGTCTATGATCAGTTAGTGAAGTGAAGTGATCATTTATGGTTATATAAATCATCAGGCCAAGTGTATTGAGACCAGACCTATTTTGCAAACAAGCTAGTCTTAATTTGGTTGTATTTGGTAAAAATGAGGGTGATTTTAGGGAGAAAAATATGTTTCACTGAATGCTAAATCCCAATTTTTTAGTGGAGGTCCATATCTATGAAGACTCATTTCCTGGATAGTTCTTTGCTGTTATGGGAATATTAATATAAAATTTAATTGAATTCTTAAAGAACACCCTAAGTTTGTTTCTGAAGCTTATCTCAGTAATCTGTCTTTGGATGAAGATCAGATGCCTCATGACCTGCAACCAGGACTGGAAAAAGACATAGTTTAAGGGACAATCTCCAACCTGGATGGAAGGAACTTTTTATCCGGTACTCTTAACTAATTCATGCACAGAAAAATTGAAGGGAGATCGACTCTAAGATTAATTCTCACTTCCAAAGGCCCCTACACTGGACTTCCTTACAGAGAGAACAGCTGACCTGATCACACCTTAGAAAGATGCTCAAACAGAAGAAACTGCATTATACTAGGACAAGACGATGATGACATCAGAAGTAGACAGGT
Source organism: Bos taurus (assembly GCF_002263795.3). Classification (NCBI taxonomy): domain Eukaryota; kingdom Metazoa; phylum Chordata; class Mammalia; order Artiodactyla; family Bovidae; genus Bos; species Bos taurus. The sequence continues at coordinate 471,645 of NC_037334.1, read as the reverse complement.
GGTCCAAGATCCTCGACATGACTTGAATGATCATTTATAATGTTTTCTTCACTTCTTGGACCTTTTCCTACGAATCAAATGTTTTTCTATCATAGGTATGACACCATGTAGTTTTAGAAATCAACCTAATTGTTGGGTTTGTGGCCAATTACCTGTGTCTAGTTCTAGGTTATCTTGGTGAACTTCTTTACTCTGAAACTCTAATTGGTTGGCCCCTAGGAAATTTACTTTAAAAAGAAAATTATAGTTCATGTTCAGGTCACTATTGATATTCCTCTCACCTCGTTAATTCAGAATAGTGTGTTCTGACCCTGGTCATAGATTTAAGTTTTCTTTTCAGTTCAGTTCAGTTGCTCAGTCATGTCTGACTCTTTGCGACCTCATGAATCACAGCACGCCAAGCCTTTCTTTTAGGGTCATTCAAACTCAACCAGAGTGATAAGCTAAGTCTCAATAAAAAAACTGTAACCTCTCATCTATTAAAAGGAAAACTCCCATAACTATAGGATGGAATTATGTAGATAATACCTGGCTATGGTAACTTAAGTTTAAAGTCCCTCTATTTTAAAAACAATTAAATCATACTAAGGATAATCAGTCTAGTAACACTAAGGAACTGGGCTATGTGCCTTATAGACAGTGCCAATGTATAATTTCCCTGGAAGATAAGGATTGGAACAGAATAGACTAAGTCAGATGACCTGGGATATTACTGGGCTGCACCTAATGAAAGTTATTGGCTTAATTCTTACTTAAGACTTTACTAATACTGCTAGCTATGTTATTTGTATTTCATCTGTTTTACAGAATTGCTGTTTCTTACACTGCCAAATGTGTGACTGAGTCTCTGATAAAACAATATATTGTTCCATATGAGATCAATGATGATGACAGTGTAATTCTAGATTTGGGAAGAAGTAACAAGAGGGAATGTTTTTTTAGACTAAGAGGCCAGTAAGACAAGTGGTCCAGAGAATTTTGGATATTGTTTCATGGCCTAGTCCAGTAACAGCACTTTGAGGCCTGCCAACAAAATCTTTGCCAGACCTGGGAATCAACATTCTCAGCACTGTGGGATGAAATGGTCATGAAAGCCAGCCCCCGACCTCAAATTATGATCAAGTTTATGACCAAGAAGGGGCCCTCCCAACTGGAAACTGACACTTGTCATCTACCTCTACAAATATTAAATCATGGCCACTACAGCTTCTGACCTTCAACACCTCTGAAAGGAGTGCAGGGTGGAAACAGGAATGAGGCACTCAGTACTCTGCGGAAAACAGGCAGAACTGGCCTTCAGATGGTTAGATTTTTTCCATTGGAAGATTTTATGAGTCCCAATTCTTGCATCTTCTCCTACCTAGAGGAACACTGACATCATTAATGGTGACATCTGCTTTGGTTATTACGGAGAATATTACAATTAAAAGTCAAAATAGAGTAGCTATGGTTCAGATATCCAAGGAAATAACTAGGTGACCCTATGGGTGTAATTTCAGATTAGTCCTTGTATTGCTAAGAACTTGATCTGAGCTGTGTCAGACTTGGATGCCACAGTCTCAAAACAATGTCAGCTGTCAGCTAGTAACCCCAACCTTACTTTTTGTAAAGCTAGGCAACTGGCTACCCAGCTACAAGTCTCCCCAAAGTCCCAGGTCCAGCCTGGGTTTCAGGCTTATTTTTCTGAAAATAAATGAGATTTATTTCGTCTATTAAAATTCCAGTTGTTACTCTTCCAACTACTTCTAATTGGTCTATTATATCAAAATGGCAGACCAAGGGGTTGAGATTTAAATCATGCAAGTCTCCAATCTATGACTTGAAACTCAGAAATGCTTCCAGTTGAGTGTCTAGTCTCCAAACTGAGGCAGCCCTATGCCACATTTTGACAGGAAGTTACCAGAGTCATAGTCGCCCAGTTCCCTGAATTAGAACTGATCGGGACTCTGTGGGGCTCTAGAGTACAGATCCTTTCTGTGTTCCTCATTTCTTATTCATGGGATATAGGCTTCATTCAGCCTCCTTGACCTTCCATGAGTTTCAAAGGGTGGAGTCAAACAGTTGCCAATCAGAAAAGGAGGAGATACAGAAACAGGAGGGACAATCAAATGGTGGTACAGCCTTGGGGCAAGATGCTGGTTCTTACTTAAGCAATATACATAACAATATCTTTGAGTTCTTCTGAAGAACTGGGGCCCCATCCAGGTGGAATATGATAACTTTAGGCTGAGCACAAGATTCCTGGAGCACCACTCTGTTGTTTCACCACCAAGCAATCAGAAGAAAACCACACACATTGCAACCCTCATCCTGAAATTTGCCTTCTGTTTCTGAAGCCCGATGATGATCATCCTGTTAGGTCTCCTGTTTGGCCCCTGTCTCATCTATGACAGGGTCCAACAATTTCAGGCTAAACTGCTATTACTAGGAGGGTGCATGCTGGTTTCAGGGTGAATACCTTGACTTAGATCAGGTAGAGAGAGACTTCTGCTCTGCTAGGCAAGATTACACCCAGGCACAGCAGGAAGAAATTACAGAATGAGACCTCCATCCCAATTCCCAAGAAGCATCTTGAGTATGAAATCTCTCAGGGGGGAGTTGTTAGGTGAAGCACACTGACTGAAACTGTCTACCCTGACCAGGGATGATAGCAACAATTTGTGTGAGTTATTTTATAACAGGAGGTTCTGTAAGGGGAAGCACACTGACTGAAACTCCCCAACTTGGCCAGGCACCATAGTAACCATTTGCATGAGTTGTTTTATGACAGGAGGTCCTGGTAAGGAGTACAGAATTAATAAGCCACCACCAACTCGAAGTGTTCAGGAAAGGTCAGAAGAGAACACCACGTGTCTGACCACCTCCCAGAATCCTTCTTGCTGGCATCCATCTTGGCTGAGCAATGCCTGCACCACCAGGAAGGACTCTGAGTCAGAATGATTGGTCAGAGACAACCCAGAAACTAACCCCATCACCATAAAGCCCAAGACTGCAAGCCATGTGGCAGAGCAGCTTTCCTGGATTCTCTCACCCTACTGGTTTCTGCCTGGGCACACCTTCCCAATAAAATCTCTTCTTTGTCAGCTCATGTGTCTCCTCAGACAATTCATTTTTGAGTGTTGGACAAGAGCTCACTCTTAGGCCCTGGAAGGTGTTCCCCTTCCTGCAACAGGGGTATAACATTAAAAAACTTCATTAGGGACACATGCAAAAGATGGGAACCTAGTAAATATTGTAACACAGATTCTCCTGTTATGACAGTATGAGAAGCTCTATGGACACTGGTGGAAATTATTTTAAAACAAACATTTAAAGTCTCTAAAATGGTCTGAAGCATACAGAAAAGGAAGAAATGTTTATTCAAGAAAATCTAAATATTGGTAAAAAATAGTGAGCATCTGTGGCATCTGAGTCAGAACCTGCTCCTTCCTTCCCATCCCTCAGCTCAGGGTGTTGAAAACTCCACTCCAGACAGGTACAGCCACACAAAAAGGGAATCCTTTCCCTCAGCTCCTAATTGGAAACCCAGGAAGGGCAAGCAGGGGATCAGCATTTCTCATTTGGCCCTTGGATATCCATTGTAAAGGTTAATTCCTGGTGAATGTGGTCAAGAAGTGGGGGCTCCCATATTCTGTCAGTCTCCACTCACAGAAGAGAGGCTGTACTTTGAGTGTGGTCTACTGAGAATACGATGGCCCTGATTGCCCTCACCCCAGCTAGTATTTAAAGTGGAGATTCCATACCAGGAGAGGCAAACCAAGAAGACCAGAGGCTGCAGCTTCCCCTTCTCTTTTATGGAACATCTCATTATTAAAACAGGTGTTTTTTCTCGGAGAGAAGCATGCCACTGTCCGCACCCCCAACTCTAGAGCTGTGGCTCAGAGGTTTTTCCCAGAGGGAGGAGTAGGTGTAAAACAGAATACTTTGAAGCTCTTCCAAAAGGAACTGAGCTTATTTGCAACAGAAAGCAGGGTTGTTCAAACCTAAGGACTGTTTAGCATTATGCTAAAAATAATGGAGGTTATGGTGAAAAACAATAAAAGGAAACATTGCTAGATTTATTAGAAAGTGAAAGTCACTCAGCTGTGTCCTACTGTTTGTGACCCAGGCCAGAATACTGGAGTGGGTAGCCTTCCCCTTCTCCAGGGCATCTTCCCAACCAGGGATAGAACCCAGGGCTTTTGTATCACAAGTGGATTCTTTACCAGCTGAGCCACAAGGGAAGCCCAAAAATACTGGAGTGGGTGGCCTATCTCTTCTCCAGTGGATCTTCCCTAACCCAGGAATTGAACTGGGGTCTCCTGCATTGCAGGAAGATTCTTTACCAACTGAGCTATCAGGGAAGCCTCTAGGTTTATTATAACTGTAAGCTAAACTGTAAGGTGTCTAGTTTACCAGAGAGAACCAAGAAATGAGTCTGCTAAGAAGAGCATTCTTAAGGTTCTTTGTTATCAGAACAAATCTCAAACACAGAGTTTAAACTCTATCCTTGTAACAGAAACCTCAATTAAATTTGATCAGTCTGTGTAGCAGTTTAAATGCCTGGGCATTATTAACAACAACAGAGCAGTCACTCAGCAATTAGTGGAGCTTAACATCTGGGAGTGGACAGGGAGACAGAGAGGCAAAAATCACTCTGTCTTCCCGGGGTGACTGTGCACATGCTTAAGCCTGTACCTTCTAAAGCTTCACACTGCAGGGGATAAACTGACTTCACTAAAATAATTCAATGGGTCAGTAAACAAATAACAAATAATGACAACAAGTCATGGGGAGGGGGAGGACAGATACCAGTCCTCAGAATTTCTATAATATATTACCTAAAATATAGTGTGTGAACCGAGAACTTCCAGATGTTCAAGCTGGATTTAGAAAAGGCAGAGGAACCACAGATCAAATTGCCAACATCCATTGGATCAGAGAAAAAGCAAGAGAGTTCCAGAAAATCATCTACTTCTGCTTTATTGATGACACCAAAGCCTTTGATTGCATGGATCACAGAAAACTGTGGAAAATTCTTAAAGAGATGGGAATACCAGACTACCTTATCTGCCTACTGAGAAATCTGTATGCAGGTCATGAAGCAACAGTTAAAACCAAACATGGAACAATGGACTGCTGCCAAATTGGGAAAGGAGTACCTCAAGGTTGTATATTGTCATCCTGCTTATTTAACTTATATGCACAGTACATCATGTGAAATGCTGGCTGGATGAACCACAAGCTGGAATCAAGATTGCTGTGAGAAATATCAATAATCTCAGGTATGCAGATGATACCACCTTTATGGCAGAAAGCGAAGAGGAACCAAGGAGCCTCTTGATGAAAGTGAAAGAGGAGAGTGAAAAAGCTGACTTAAAACTCAACATTCAGAAAACTAAGATCATGTAAGAAAAGCAACGACCAACCTAGGTAGCATAATAAAAAGCAGAGACATTACTTTGGCGACAGAGTTTATAGTCAAAACAATGTTTTTTTCCAGTAGTCATGTATGGATGTGAAAGTTGGACCATAAAGAAGGCTGAGTGCCAAAAAATTGATGCTTTTTAACTGTGATGTTGGAGAAGACTCTTGAGAGTTTCTTGGACTGTAAGGAGATCCAACCAGTCCATTCTAAAGAAAATCAGTCCTGAATATTCATTGGCAGGACTGATGCTGAAGCTGAAACTCCAACACTTTGGCTACCTGATGCAAAGAACTGACTCATTGGAAAAGACCTGATGCTAGGAAAGATTGAAAGTTAGAGGAGAAGGGGATGACAGAGGGTGAGACAGTTGGATGGCATCACCAACTCGATATACATGGGTTTGGGTGGACTCTGGGAGTTGGTGATGGACAGGGTGTGCTACAGTCCATGGGGTTGCAAAGAATCAGACATGACTGAGTGACTGAACTGAACTGAATTACCTAAAATATCTAGTTTCCAACAATAACAACAACAAAAAAAATTACAAGACATGGAAATAAAACAGGAAAATCTGACCTGTACCCGGAGAAAAAAGCATGAAACAGAAACTGCCTGGAGAAAGAATAGATGTCTGACTTGACAGACAAAGACTTCATAGCAGTCATTATAAATATGTGCAAAGAACTAAAGGAAACCATGCTTAAAGTAAAGGAGGTATCATGAAAATGTCTCATTAAATAGAAGATATAAACAAGATGTAGAAGTGATTAAAAAGAATCAAATGGAAATTCTAGAGCAAAGTATAATAACTGAAATGAAAAATTCATCATAGTAGGCACAACAGTAAACTATCAGAAGAAAGAATTAGTGAGTTTGAATGCAGATTAATGGAAATTATATCAATAGAAGAATGAATATAAAAAGAAATAAAAATGAACAGAACTTCATAGAAATGTGGGACAACATTAAGTGCATAAACATATGTGTAATTTGACTGCCAGAGGATAGAAGATAGTGAAGCAGAAAAAATATTTGAAGAAACAATGGCTGAAAATTTTCTAAATTTGAGGGAAAACTTTACACATTTGAGAAGATCAAGGAATTGTTAGTCGGGTAACCACAAAGAGATTCATGAGCAGACACAAAAATGCTGAAAGACAAAGGCAAAGAGAACATTTTTAAAGCAAGAAAAGAAAAATAAATAAATACTTACAAGGTATCCTCAGTAAGATTTCTTTACTTCTCAGCAAAAACAATGGATGCTAGAAGACATTTGGATAATGTAATCTAAGTGTTCAATGAAATAAAAAGTCAACCAAGAATAATATATCCAAGAAAGTTATATTTCAGAAACCAAGACATAATAAAGACATTCTCATACAAAATCTCAGAGAATTTGTTGCCAGAAAATCCATCTTACAAGAAATACCAAAGGAAGCTCCTCAGACTGGAAGCAAGTAATCTCAGGGAGTAATTTAATTCCACATGAAAAAAACAAAGAACACCAGTAAAAGTAATTATATTGAAGATAGTATAAATGCATATTTCCTTTTCTTTCTACTCCTGACAGACCTAAAACGCAATTGTATGAAATAATGTGTAAATATATTAGTGTTTTGAGCCTTTAAAATATATAAACAGTAGCTCAAAGGAGGAGTATGGGAACTGTGTTGGGCTAAGGAAATGACTCCAGATGTTAACTTGAAGCCTCAGGAACAAGCGAAGAGAACCAGAAGTGATAAGGCTAATATGACAAAAGTTATTAACTGTATCTTTGATCTCCTCTCTTTTGTCAGTTTCTTTAAAGGACATAAAATTAAAGTAATAATTATACAATATATTGTATCTTAAATAGTTATAGATGAAATTGTGTATAAAAGTAATACCACAAAAAGTGGGAAATAGGAATCAGATCAGATCAGATCAGTCGCTCAGTGGTGTCCAACTCTTTGTGACCCCATGAATCCCAGCACGCCAGGCCTCCCTGTCCATCACCAACTCCCGGAGTTCACTCAGACTCATGTCCATCGAGTCAGTGATGCCATCCAGCCATCTCATCCTCTGTCGTCCCCTTCTCCTCCTGCCCCCAATCCCTCCCAGCATCAGAGTCTTTTCCAATGAGTCAACTCTTCCCATCAGGTGGCCAAAGTACTGGACTTTCAGCTTCAGCATCATTCCTTCCAAAGAAATCCCAGGGCTGATCTCCTTCAGAATGGACTGGTTGGATCTCCTTGCAGTTCAAGGGACTCTCAAGAGTCTTCTCCAACACCACAGTTCAAAAGCATCAATTCTTCGGTGCTCAGCCTTCTTCACAGTCCAACTCTCACATCCATACATGACCACTGGAAAAACCATAGCCTTGACTAGATGAACCTTTGTTGGCAAAGTAATGTCTCTGCTTTTGAATATGCTATCTAGGTTGGTCATAACTTTCCTTCCAAGGAGTAAGCGTCTTTTAATTTCATGGCTGCAGTCATCATCTGTAGTGATTTTGGAGCCCAGAAAAATAAAGTCTGACACTGTTTCCACTGTTTCCCCGTCTATTTGCCATGAAGTGATGGGGCCAGATGCCATGATCTTCGTTTTCTGAATGTGGAGCTTTAAGCCAACTTTTTCACTTTCCACTTTCATTTTCATCAAGAGGCTTTTTAGTACCTCTTCACTTTCTGCAGGAAGGGTGGTGTCATCTGCATATCTGAGGTTATTGATATTTCTCCCGGCAATCTTGATTCCAGCTTGTGCTTCTGCCAGCCCAGCGTTTATCATGATGTACTCTGCATATAAGTTACATAAAAAAGGTTGACAATGTACAGCCTCGACGTACTCCTTTTCCTATTTGGAACCAGTCTGTTGTTCCATGTCCAGTTCTAACTGTTGTTTCCTGACCTGCATACAAATTTCTCAAGAGGCAGATCAGATGTTCTGGTATTCCCATCTCTTTTAGAATTTTCCACAGTTTATTGTGATCCATGCAGTCAAAGGCTTTGGCATAGTCAATAAAGCAGAAATAAATGCTTTTCTGGAACTCTCTTGCTTTTTCCATGATCCAGCGGATGTTGGCAACTTGATCTCTGGTTCCTCTGCCTTTTCTAAAACCAGCTTGAACATCAGATAGAGATGAGCTATATAGTAGTAATATTTCTATATCTCACTGAAATTAAGTTACAGTATATCTGAATAGATTCTGGTTGACTAAGATGTATATGTAAGCCCAAGAGTAATCACTAGCTGCTGCTGCTGCTAAGTCACTTCAGTCGTGTCTCACTCTGTGCGACCCCATAGAAGGCAGCCCACCAGACTCCCCCGTCTCTGGGATTCTCCAGGCAAGAACACTGGTGTGGGTTGCCATTTCCTTCTCCAATGCATGCAAGTGAAAAGTGAAAGTGAAGTCGCTCAGTCCTGTCTGACTCTTAGCGACCCCATGGACTGCAGCCTACCAGGCTTCTCCATCCATGGGATTTTCCAGGCAAGAGTACTGGAGTGGGGTGCCATTGCCTTCTCCGGAGTAATCACTAAGGAAATAACAAAAAAATAGTGCAAAAAGATCTTTAAAGAACTCAAAATGTTACATAATGAAATAGCTGAGGAAAGAAGAGAAGTAAAAGGCAAAGGAGAAAGGAAAAGATATACTCAACTAAATGAAGAGTTCCAGAGAATAGCAAGGAGAGATAAGAAAGACTTCTTAAGTGAACAAATGCAGAGAAATATAGGAAAACAATAGGGAAAGACTAGAGATCTCTTCAAGAAAATTGGAGATACTTTCGGGGGAGGTCCATGGGGTCGCTAAGAGTCGGACATGACTGAGTGACTTCGCTTTCACGTTTCACTTTCATGCATTGGAGAAGGAAATGGCAACCCACTCCAGTATTCTTGCCTGGAGAATCCCAGGGACGGGGGAGCCTGGTGGGCTGTCGTCTATGGGGTCGCACAGAGTTGGACACGACTGATGCGACTTAGCAGCAGCAGCAGCAAGGAAATATTTTGTGCAAAGATGGGCACAATAAAGGACAGAAATGGCAGGGACATAACAGGAGCAGAAGAGATTAAGAAAAGGTGGCAAGAATACACAGAAGAACTTTACAAAAAAGATCTCAATGAACCAGATAACCAGGATGGTGTGATCACTCACCTAGAGCCAGACATCCTGGAGTGTGAAGCCAAGTGGACTTTAGACAGCATTTCTACGAACAAAGGTAGTGGAGATAATGGAATATCAGCTGAGCTATTTAAAATCCTAAAAGAGGATGCTGCTACAGGGCTGCACTCAACATGTCAGCAAATTTGTAAAATTCAGCAATGGCCGCAGGACTGGAAAAGGTCAGTTTTCATTCCAATACCAAAGAAAGGCAATGTCAAAGAATGTTCAAACTACCACACAATTATGCTCATTTCACATGCTAGCAAGGTAATGCTCAAAATCCTTCAAGCTAGGCTTCAATAGTACATGAAGTGAGAACTTCCAGATGTTCAAGCTGGATTTAGAAAAGACAGAGGAACCAGAGATCAAATTGCCAACATACATTGGATCAGAGGAAAAGCAAAGGAATTTCCAAAAAAGTTCCAGTAAAAAAAAATTCTACTTCTGCTTCATTGACTATGTATGAGAAAGCATTTGACTGTGAGGATCACAACAATGTGTAAAAAACGAGATGGGGGTACCAGACTGTATCAGCTGCCTCCTGAGAAAACTGTATGCAGGTCAAGAAGCAGCAGTTAGAACCAGACATGAAACAATGGACTGGTTTAAAATTGGGAAAGGAGTATGTCAAGGCTGCATACTGTCACCATGTTTATTTAATTTATATGCAGAGTATATCATGCGAAATGCCAGGCTGGATGAACCACAATCTGGAATCAAGGTTGCTGGGAGAAATCCAGCAATTCCAACAGAAATCCAGCAAATCCAACAACCTTAGATGTGCAGATGATACCACTCTAACAGCAGAAAGTGAAGAGGAACTAAAAAGCCTCTTGATGAGAGTGAAAGAGGAGAGTTAAAAAGCTGGCTTAAAACTCAACATTAAAAAAACTAAGATCATGGCATCTGGTCCCATGCTCCTCCTGCTAAGTTACTTCAGTCATGTTCGACTCTGTGCGACCCCATAGATGGCAGCCCATCAGGTTCCTTTGTCCCTGGGATTCTCCAGGCAAGAACACTGGAATGGATTGCCATTTCTTTCTCCAATGCATGAAAGTAAAAAGTGAATGGCACATAGGTGGGGAAAAAGTAGAAACAGTGACAGATTTTATTTTCTTGGGTTCCAAAATCACTTCAGATGGTGACTGCAGCTTTGCAATGTATGTTCAGTGAGATGGTAAAGCCTTTAAAATGGCAAAGTAACACATGAGTTTTACAGAAGGAATATAATCAATTCTTTCTTACCCTATGACCCTATGAAACAACTTCTAGGCACCACATTCTTTCCTTGAGTGGAAGATATATTTGAACTGTGTTGCTAGAAGAATACTGTATGAGCTCTGTAATATTGCTGTCTTGAGAGGTACTCTAAGATTGTGTTCATTTTGATGTGTAATCACCAAAAGCTGTGAAGGCCTTTCCCTTCTAGTAAAAGGCTGATTTCCCACTAATGGAAAATATCCTTATCATAGAGGTTAGAGGAAGAACGTTTTACATGGCTTGTTCCTTCAGAGTACGGTACTTGAAGCCCCAGTCTGGAGAAGCTTAGAAGAGGCTTGGAGTTCTGCAAACCAACTCTTGGTGAAGTTGCATCAAAATCTGGGAAAAACCCTGCATTTACTGGCAAAATCCTTGTGAGTGCTTGCCAAGGCTTCCTTTTTTTCTGCAAAGTATGTTCACAATGAGGACTAGGGAACTCTTCAGCACAGTGTAGTTTTCAATGTATGGAACTTACCCCAAATAATGACACTAGGTAGTGTTTTCCATGTAACACTAGAGTTTCCACAGGCTATTTGATTATTTCTAAAGAGCATGTATTTCACTGACAACATAAGCAAGGCTTTAAAAAAATTTTTTATTTGGAGGATAATTGTTTTACAATGTTGTATTAGTTTTATCCATACAACAATATGAATCAGCATAAGTGCACATATATCCCCTCCTTCTGGAACCTCCATCGCGCCACCCCCCCATCCCATCCTTCTAGGTTATCATAGAGCACCGGGTTGAGCTCCCTGTGTTATGCAGCTACTTTCCACTGGCTGTCTATTTTACATATGGTAATGTATATGTTTCAATGCTCCTCTCAGTTTATCCCATCCTTTCTTTCCCCTGCTATGTCCACAAGTCTGTTCTCTGTGTCTCTATTCCTGCCCTGCAAATAATAGGTTCAATAGTACCACTTTTCTAGATTCCATATATATGTATTCATATACAATATTTGTTTTTCTAATTTACTTCACTTTGTATAACAGGCTCTAGGTTCATCCACCTCAGTTCAATGGCTCAAATTCATTCTTTTTATGGCCGAGTAATATTCCATTGTGTATATGTACCACCACTTCTTTATCCATTCATCTGCTGATGGACGTCTAGGTTGCCTCCCTGTCCTAGCTCTTGTAAATACTGCTGCAATAAACATTGGGGTACATGTATCTTTTTGAACAATGGTTTTCTCATGGTATATATCCAGTAGTGGAATTGCTGGGTCCTATGGCAGCTTGAAGCCATGAAATTAAAAGATGTTTGCTCCTTGGAAGGAAAGTTATGACCAACCTAGATAGCATATTCAAAAGCAGAGACATTACTTTGCCAACAAAGGTCTGTCTAGTCAAGGCTATGTTTTGCCAGTGGTCATGTATGGATGTGAGAGTTGGACTGTGAAGAAAGCTGAGTGCAGAAGAATTGATGCTTTTGAACTGTGGTGTTGGAGAAGACTCTTGAGAGTCCCTTGGACTGCAAGGAGATCCAACCAGTCCATTCTGAAGGAGATCAGCCCTGCGATTTCTTTGGAAGGAATGATGCTAAAGCTGAAAGTCCAGTCTGACTTTGGCCACCTGATGCGAAGAGTTGATTCATTGGAAAAGACTGATGCTGGGAGGGATTGGGGGCAGGAGGAGAAGGGGATGACAGAGGATGAGATGGCTGGATGGCATCACTGACTCGATGGACATGAGTCTGAGTGAACTCTGGGAGTTGGTGATGGACAGGGAGGCCTGGCATGCTGCGACTCATGGGGTCACAAAGAGTCGGACACGACTGAGTGACTGAACTGAACTGAACTGAAGTGATGGCAGCTTTAGTTCTTTTTTTTTTTTTTTTTAAAGAAATCTCTATACTCTTCTACATATGGCTGTGCCAATTTACATTCCCAATAACAATGCAAAAGTGTTCCCTTTTCTCCACGCTCTCTTCATCACTTATTGTTATGGATTTTTTTGGTGATGGCCATTCTGACTGGAAGGAGGTGATACCTCACTATAGTTTAGATTCACATTTTTCTAATAATGAGTGATGTTGAACATTTTTTCATGTGTTTATTTGCCATCTATATATCTTCAAAAGGGCAAGGTTTTCAAACTTCAGTATAGTCTTGGTGATACAAATCCATAAGACAAATCACTGAAATGATGACTCAATGACTATTATTTCCCTTCAGTAAAAAAAAAGTATGCCTTAAATTTCTTTCAGGTAGTATGCCAGAAACATTTAAAAGTGTTTCAGAGATGAAGATATAAAGGAAGTTAAAGTTTTCTTGTTTTAAAGCTAGTTTGCTAGCCACTTAAATATAGCCTTCAAAACAATGGTGATAGAAATCCATAATACAACTCACTATTTCCACGACTCAGTGCATATTACTTCCTTTCATTTAAAGAATGCTGATCCTAAAGTTTACTTCATTCTATACACGACTGAGCAACTTAGCACAGCACACATACAATGGAATATTGCTGTTGTTGTGCTGTTGTCATGTCCAACTCTTCAAGACCCCATGGAGTGCAGCACACTAGGCCTCTCTGCCCCTCACCATCTCCCAGAGTTTGCCCAAGTTCAAGTCCATTGCATCAGTGATGCCATCCAGCCATCTCATCCTCTGTCACCCTCTTCCCTTCTGCCCTCAATCTTTCCCAGCAACAGGATCTTTTCCAATGAGTTGGCTGTTTGCATCAGGTGGCCAAAGTACTGGACCTTCAACTTCAGTATCCTTCCAATGAGAATTCATTTCCTGTGAGAATTGATTTGATCTCCTTGCTGTCCAAGGGACTCGACTCTTCTCCAGCATCACAGTTTGAGAGCATCAATTCTTTGACACTCTGCCTTTTTATGATCCAGCTCTCACAATTGTACTCAACCATTGGAAAGAGTATAGCCTGGACTTTATGGATCTTTGTCAGCAAAGTGATGTCTTTGCTTTTTAACACATTGTCTAGGTTTGTCATAGCTTTCCTGCCAAGAAGCAATTGTCTTCTAATTTCAAGGTTGCAGACACCATCTGCAGGCTTCCCTTATGGCTTAGCTGGTAAAGAATCCTTCTGCAATGTGGGAGACTGGGTTCAATCCCTGGGTTGGGAAGATCCCTTGGAGAAGGGAAAGGCTACTCACTCCAGTATTCTGGCCTGGAGATTCCCATGGAATGTATGGTCCATGGGGTTGCAAAAAGTCAGACATGACTGAGTGACTTTCACCATACTGTCACCACCCGCAGTGATTTTAAGAGCCCAAGAAGAGGAAATCTGTTACTGCTTCCATCTTTTCCCCCTTCTTTTACCATGAAGTGATGGGGCCAGATGCCATGATCTTAGTTTTTAAATATTTAGTTTTAAGCCAGCTTTTTCCACTCTCCTTTTTTATCAGGAGATTCCTTAGTATCTCTTCGCTTCCTGCCTTTAGAATGATATCATCTGCATATCTGAGGTTGTTGATGTTTCTCCCAACAGTCTTGATTTTAGCTTGTAATTCATCCAGCCTGGCATTTCTCATGATGTGCTCTGTGTATAAGTTAAATAAATAAGGTGACAATAAACAGCCTTGCTTTACTCCTTTCTCAGTCCTGAACCAGTCAGTTATTCCATACAGGGTTCTAACTGTTTTCTTGATCAGCATACTGTTTTCTCAGAGATAGGTAGAATGGTCAGGTATTCCCATCTCTTTAAGAATTTCCCACAGTTTGCTATGATCCACACAAAGGCTTTAGCATAGTCAATTAAACAGATGTAGATGTTTTTCTGGAATTCCCTTGCTTTGTCTATGATCCAGTGATTGTTGGCAATTTGATCTCTTGTTCCTCTGCCTTTTCTAAACCCATCCTGGACATCTGGAAGCTCTAGGTTCATGCTGAAGCCTAGAATGCAGGATTTTGAGCATAACCTTACTAGCATGGGAGATGAGTGCAATTGTCCTGTGGTTTGAACTTTCTTTAGTACTGCCCTTCTTGGGAATTGGGATGAGGACTGACCTTTTCCAGTCCTGTGGCCACTGCTGGGTTTTCCAGATTTGCAGACATATTGCATGCATCACTTTGATAGCGTCATCTTTTAGAATTTTAAATAACTAGTGGAATTCCATGGCCTCCACTAGCATTATTGACAGCAGTGCTTCCTAAGGCCCACTTGACTTCACACTCCAAAATGTCTGGCTCTGGATAAGTCACCATACCCTCGTGGTTATCTGGTCATTAAGATCTTTTTTGTACAGTTCTTTTGTGTATGCTTTCCATCTCTTCTTGATCTCTTCCACTTATATTAGATCTTTACCATTTTTGTCCTTTGTTGTGCTGATCTTTGGATGAAATGTTCCTTTGAACTTTGGGATACAGCTCAGCTGTTTAAAAAAAAAAAGAATGAAATAATGCCATTTATATCTACATGGATGAGCCTAGAAATTATCATACTAAGTGAAGTTAGGATGAGAAAGACAAATACTATATCATATCATTTATATATGGCATCTAAAATATGACACAAATGAATTTATCTATAAAACAGCAACAGAATTGCAGACATAGAGAACAAACTTGAGATGGATGTGTGCTTGGATTGGAATTTAAGACTAGCAGATGCAAACTATTGTATATAGAATGGATAAACAACAAGGATTTGTTGTATAGCACAGGTAACTATACCCAATATCTTTAATAATTCATAATGTAACAGCAAGTGGAAAAGAATATATAGCTGATTCACTTTGCTGTACACCAGAAACTAACACAACATTGTAAACTAAATATATTTCAGTACAAAAAAGTTCATTCATGTAGCTTGCAAAAAACATCTACGTATTTAAAGTGGAACAAGCCTTTACATGCAAACAAAAAGGAAGACACATCCTTTCCCTGTTTGAAACCTAAGCTTTTCCCAGCTTCAAAGTCACAACTTCCCTGAAAGAACTTTGTGTCTAAAATTTCTTTACGGTATCTTGTAACAAACACCTAGCTATCTAATGTATATTTTTGCCAATACCATGCTATTTGATTACTGTTGCTTTGGAGCATTATCTGAGGTTTGGAAGGGTTGGTTATACCTTCAAATTTGTTCTTTTTCTTCAGGATTGCTTTTACAATTCTGGTCTTTTCTGTTTCCATATATTAATACGTGCTCTTTGAAAAATGTAATGGCTATTTTGATAGGGATTGCTTTCGGTAGTATGACCATCTTAACAATATTAATTCTTCCAATCCAAGACCATGAGATGCATTTCTGTAATTCAGTTCAGTTCAGTTCAGTCTCTCAGTCATGTCCAACTCTTTGCGACCCCATGAATCGCAGCACGCCAGGCCTCCCTGTCCATCACCAACTCCCGGAGTTCACTCAGACTCACATCCATCGAGTCGGTGATGCCATCCAGCCATCTCATCCTCTGTCGTTCCCTTCTCCTCCTGCCCCCAGTCTCTCCCAGCATCAGAGTCTTTTCCAATGAGTCAACTCTTCGCATCAGGTGGCCAAAGTACTGGACTTTCAGCTTCAGCATCATTCCTTCCAAAGAAATCCCAGGGCTGATCTCCTTCAGAATGGACTGGTTGGATCTCCTTGCAGTCCAGGGGACTCTCAAGCATCTTCTCCAACACCACAGTTCAAAAGCATCAATTCTTCGGCGCTCAGCTTTCTTCACAGTCCAACTCTCACATCCATACATGACCACTGGGAAAACCATAGCCTTGACTAGACAGACCTTTGTTGGCAAAGTAATGTCTCTGCTTTTCAATAAGCTATCTAGGTTGGCCATAACCTTTCTTCCAAGGAGCAAGCGTCTTTTAATTTCATGGCTGCAGTCACCATGTGCAGTGATTTTGGAGCCCCCCAAAATAAAGTCTGACACTGTTTCCACTGTTTCCCCATCTATTTGCCATGAAGTGATGGGACCAGATGCCATGATCTTCGTTTTCTGAATGTTGAGCTTTAAGCCAACCTTTTCACTTTTCTCTTTCACTCTCAAGAGGCTTTTTAGTTCCTCTTCACTTTCTGCCATAAGGGTGGTGTCATCTGCATATCTGAGGTTATTGATATTTCTCCTGTCAATCTTGATTCCAGCTTGTGCTCTTCCAGCCCAGCGTTTCTGTAATTGGGGAGGGTTAATTTTAAATTTACACTGGATATGCTCCTGTGACTTTAACTCTTTTTTGTTATTGTTACATATTACATAATTGTTACATAATAGGGCTTCCCTGGTAGCTCAGTTGGTAAAGAATCTGCCTGCAAGGCAGGAAACCCCAGTTCGATTCCTGGGTTGGGAAGATTCACTGGAGAAGGGAAAAGCTACCCACTCCAGTGTTCTGGCCTGGAGAATCCCATGGTCTCTGTAGTCCATGGGGTTACAGAGAGTCACACACGACTGAGCAACTTTCACTTTGAGACTTTTGAAGCATACATAATGGCCTGCAACTTGAGCTGCCCACCTATGAAGGATTGTAAGGAAAACTAACACATTCCCATGCCTGAGGCTTGCAATTTTAGGGGACATTTGCAAGGACTGAAGTCTTTTTATTTCCTAACCTCCCCGCCACTGCCATCTCTGATCCATAAAAGTGAAGGAAGAAACAGAACAGGCTCTATCTTGAAAGCAGGACTCCATCTTGGGCTGGACTGTGAACTTAGAGCTATATGCCCAGTATCTATGGAAACGACATACTGTTAGGGGAAACACACTGATTGAAACCGCCCACCCTGGCCAGACACCATAGTAACCATTTGCATGAGTTGTTTTATGACAGGAGATCCTGGTAAAGAATACTGAACTAATAAGCCACCACCAACCAGAAAAGTTCGGGAAAGGTCTAAAGGAGACACTGCTTGTCCGTCCATTTCCCAGAATCCCTCTTGCTAGCATCCATCTTGGCTGAGTGATGTGTACGCCACCAGGAAAGACTCTGAATTAGAATGATTGGCCAAAGACCACCCGGAAACTAATCCCATCACCATAAAACCCGAGACTGTGAGCCACGTGGCAGTTCTCCTGGGTTCCCTTACCCTACTGCTCTCCACCCGGGTGCCCTTTCCCAATAAAATCTCTTGCTTTGTCAGCACATGTGTCTCCTTGGACAATTCATTTCTGAGTGTTAGACAAGAGCCCAGTTTCAGGCCCTGGAAGGGGTCCCCCTTCCTGCAACAGTTTGGTTGGGGTACCCCTTTGTGGAAGGGAGGTGTTGTTGAACTCTACCCTGAACCGGTTCATGAACTAGTTCTCATGGGGGAAGCCCACATTAGTTGGAATTAGCTCATTTGTAGGGTAAATTTATTTACCTGATTTGGGAACTGATCCAGTTGGAACTGGTTCATTTGGGAGCTAGTTCTTGTGTGGTGGGTAGCCTAGTTGGAATTAGTTCATTTGTTTTGTAGGGTAAACTTATTACCCTGTTGGGCTTGTGCCATTTTTGTTAGAATTTGTCTGTGTCTATTGTGTTTTGGTGTTATGAAGCTTATAAAAATGGGACATATTTCATCTATCCTGAAGGAAAGAATTTTGGGGTGCATGTTAGATATTTTAAAATGAGAAGAACAATGGCCCCTGAATGGCTCACAGTTAAGCAATCTGGCAGTCAGAAGTGCTTTACAAAGGAGAGGAACTCTCTGATAATGAACATGACTGGGGTCAGGGTGGGGGTCCCTTGGACTTCAGGCCTCCAGTTCTAATTTCCCCTACAGGAGCCCCAAAGCCCCATATAACTTTGACAGTGGGGAACAAGTTGATTGGCTTTCTAATATATGCTACTCTCCTTTGTAAATTAAACACTCAAATAATCTTTTCCCCAGAACAGCTTGACATCAGGGTCCCACTGGGGCCTTTTTGACCTTGTCCAGTCTGGAGAGCTTCAGCTCCCATCTGGGGGGCTTCACAGGGAGAAGGGAAATTGTTTATAAGGTGCTTTGGAGAAAGGTCACTGATCTAATGGGATTGGGAAGTCATGTTAATGTGACTTTCCAGCTGGCTAGGTTTTGGTTTACTCTGGTTACTTTGGTAATGCACAGACATTTGGTTCTAACTGCTTCATCCAAGTCTTCCTCTACAGTTTTCTCATTTCTTTCTCCTTGAACCCTCTGGGAACAGGCGAGTGGGTGTGGAAGCAATTGAGGAACTTTGGCCAGGGATTACTCTCTGGTGTGTTCCAAAGGCCCACTTATGCACACTTAAGTCGTGCATAAGTGTGTATGGCCAGTACAATAAAACTGAAGATAGTTCATTAAATCAGTTATGGCTTCTTTGGTCACTGAGCCTCAGTTTGTGCCACCCAAGTGAGTAAGGGTACTCCTTTTCCCTTCTTCCCTTATGCTAAGGACCAAGTCAATGGGATTACAGGGTGGATTCCTCAGTCTGTATTTCCCGTCTTTCCTGTTGCCTTTGCCTCTTTCCCCCTCAGTCCTGATTGATTTGCAGGGGCCTGGGTGTTGCCTCTGGGCCTTCCCTAGAGACCTTCTCTCTTAGGCTAGAGTAGGAGGTGGTGAAGCTTTCTAACATGGGCGGATAGATGTGTCAGTCCTTGTTGGGGAAGCCACCCAATTCTTTTGGGAAAGGAGGGAAAAACAAAACTGTTCTTGGTTTACAAATGTGGTCTTTACAGGATCAGAAGAATGGTTCCAAAAATCCTTTCACTGTTCTCAATATCTTCCCTGTTCATCTCATGAAGCTTGTAAATATTAAAGGGAAAACAAAGTCATACTAAGAAGAACTTGCCTGAATCTTTGAGGTGCAAATATCCTCTCTGGTCACATCAATAGTCTTTATCTTTGCTGTCTTTTTAAATGCAAATTTTAGAAAAGGTTAAATAATTTAGAAGTTGCCTGTCCAAGGTAATTAAAAGTTTTTTTTTTCTATAAATATTAATATTTAGCCATCTAGCCAAGACAGCGTGACTTGTTTTATCTGTGAGAACCCCAATTTTAATCCAACCTCTTTTGTGAACTGATGGTTTTACATTGCTGTACCTGACTCAAAGCTGAAATCTTGAAGGAAGAGCTGAAGCCTCATTGTTTGTGTGTATGTGTGTGTTTTTTAAATAACATCGCTGCATTTGATTTGTAAAAAGGGTTTGATTTAATTGGCTTGAATAACAGTAATAAGGGTTTATAAACAAAAAAAATTTCTAAATACAAGAGAAATCAAGTTAAAATGAGTTTCAGATTCACATGAACTTGGAAATATTTAATATTAAATTAGTACCTGGTATTAATGTTTAAGTTTGTTGATCTAATAGTAATAAAATAGACATGTCTTTTTATCAACATATTACACATATTATTAATTATAATATTTTCATTATGCCTGCTGCTAAGTCGCTTCAGTCGTGTTCAACTCTGTGTGACCCCGTGGACGGCAGCCCACCAGGATCCCCCATCCCCTGGGATTCTCCAGGCAAGAACACTGGAGTGGGTTGCCGTTTCCTTCTCCAATGCATGAAAATGAAAAGTGAAAGTGAAGTCGCTCAGTCGTGTCCGACTCTTCACGAGCCCACGGACCGCAGCCTACCAGGTTTCTCCATCCATGGGATTTTCCAGGCAAGAGTACTGGAGTGGGGTTCCATTGCCTTCGCCGATGCCTAGGTTTGACATAAATAAGGTATTATATCTGTTATAAATTTGTCAGCCAAAATGTACCTCAATGTGGAAAAAACTGTAGTAAACTAATATGTGTTTTCAGTAAAAGAAGATGTGAGGGAAAAAAAGAATACTGAAAAGAGTTATGCATGATCAGGATTTCCTAAGACTTGGATATGGCTTTTCTTTTTCTGTTCAGAGAAAATTTTCTTGGAATGCACTTTTGATACAGATTATATGAGTTTCTCTGCCTTTAAATGATTTATATTTGCTTTTGAGATCTCTGGTTACTTTGATTAAGGAATAAACATTATCCAAGCCCTTTGTCAATTGATCAGATGTTTAACCATGATTTTTAAGTGTTTTGTCATTTATAGACACTTTTGTACTCTGATGCTGTGCAGAAAGGGCTTCATTATCAAGCAGATTAACAGGAAGGCTATGGAAGCAATTGCAGCAGTTCCACATGCCTTTTGGAATATATATATCTTTTTCTCTCTACCTGGTTGATTCTGCCAGTAACATACTTATCTCAAAGATTAAGTCGTGCATAAGTGTGCATGGCCAGTACAATGAAACTGAAGATAGTCCATTAAATCAGTTATGACTCCTTTGGTCACTCGATTATTTTCTAAAATCTATTTATTTTTTTAATTGAAGGTTAATTGTCTTACAAAATTTTGTTTTTTTTTTCTGTCAAACATCGACAAGAATCAGCCATAGGTACACCGTGTCCCCTCCCTCCTGAACTTCCCTGCCCATCGAACCCTTCTAGATTGTCACAGAGCCCCTGTTTGAGTTCCTTGAGACATACAGCAAATTTCTCTGTTTTTTCATTTTTCCCAACTTACTGTGTTTGATATCTCCTTTTCCCAGCCTCTAGGGTTATATTTCTTCTTCCTTTTGGTTTCTGCCCCCAGTGGGTGAGGTTGGTCCAGTGGTTGTGTAGTTGTGTAGGTTTGTGTTGGGGGGACTGGCCTCTGCATTCTGGTGAGAGGAGCTGAGTTTTTTCCCTCTAATGGACAGGGATGTGTAAAGTCGTATGTTTTGAGGTGTCTGTGGGAAGCCTGTCTGCTGATTTGGTTTGAGCTTTTGTCTTGCCTGTTGTTTGGGTGAGGCCTCCCACACTTGGTGCTGCCAGCAGTTGGGTGGTGCCAGGTTTTGGATACAGCTGGCAGCCTTAGTGGGAGTTCTCACTAATTTATACTCCCTGGGGTCGTGAGTTCTCTGGCAGTCTAGTGTCCTGGACTTAGCACTCCCACTCTAGAGGCCCAGGCCCAATCTCTGATGGGAACCAAGATTCCATAAGCCATTTGTAATGGCTTGAAGGTGATTTAAACAAATACACAAAAACAAAAAATAAACAAGAAACAAAAAGTGAACACTAGACAAATGGTAAGTACAAAACCAAACAAACAATAATAAAAACAAAGGAACACACACACATGCATGCATGCGTGCTAAGTCACTTAAGTCATGTCTGACTCCTTGCCACCCTATATGAACTTGTAGCCCTCCAGGCTCCTCTGTCCTTGGGATTCTCCAGGCAAGAACACTGGAGTGGGTTGCCATGCCCTCCTCCAGGGGATCATCCTGACCCAGGGATTGAACCTGTGTCTCTTGTCTCCTGCATTGGCAGGCAGGTCCTTTACTGCTAGTGCCACCCGGGTAGCCAAATGGTAAATACAAATGGTAAACACAAAACCAGACAAACAATAGCAAAGACAAAGGAACACACACAGAAAATGAAAACAGTCCAAAGAAAACAAACTACAGGAGAGTGACTTGGCAAGCAAAAGCATCCAAAAATTTTATAGACTGATTAAAAACAAAACTAACTAAAATGCAAACCAGAATACAAGATCAAAGCAGAGTGCAAACTGGTGAATAAAGCGAAAAAAATAAAACAAACCAAAAAACATGATGAAATAAAGAGAAGGAAGAAAAGAAAAAATAGAAAAGCAAAGCTAAATAGAAATCTATAAAAAGATTTACATATATTTAACTATAACTACAGCAGGAAAAGAACGATGAGAAAAACAACAACAAAACATTAAAAAAGGAAAAAGGTTTAAAAAAATCCACAGAACTGCAAAAAGCTAACATAGAGGTAGAAATATGTAATGTAAGTAGAAATTGTGATTTAAAAAATTCTCAAGAGCTTAAATAGAGATAATAATAAAACAACCACAGCCACAGAGAAAAAAAAAAAAATCCAGAAACAACTATAGAATGAATCTAAATACAAGAATCTCAGCTGTCAGTGTCCTTTTCCTTGCTGTGAGTTACAGTCCACCTCCGCCTCCCTTGGATGCCCTCCAATACTATGCCCGTCTCTGGACCTGTTGTGGGGATAGTTCAGACTCTAATCCGGTCTCCACATCCACACCTGCCAGAGCTAGTTCTTTTGTAGCCAGGATGTTCTTTTGTAGGAACACTCATTGCCCTTTTATATATTCCACAGACACAGAGTCTAACAAGTTGATTGTGTGGATTTAATTTTCAACCTGTACAACTGGTGGAAAAGCTTTCAGTTTTCTTCCTTAGCCACACTGCGCCTGGAGCTCAGTTGTTTTTTTCCCCCACCTCAGCATTTGGGTTATCCACAGGAGTTTGCTCCTGGAGGACTTGGGTTTGTCCCCATTGAGGACAGGCTGTGGAGATGACAAATACAGATGGTAAACACAAAACTAGACAAACAATAACAAAAACAAAGGGAAACACACACACACACACACAAAGAAAACAAAAACAGTCCAAAGACTTTTATAGTCCCTGCTTGGATCTCAGGGACCCTAAGAGTGCCAAGTACACAGTGGGGCTGGCAGCACAGGCTTAGGAGATATGAGGCTGTTAGGGCTTTTTTCCTAGCCTCTGGTAGCTCTGCCACAGTGTGGATCAAGCATGGAGCTGGCACAGCTGCTTGGATCACAGGGACCTAGGGGCTCCAAGTGTGCAGGGATGCCAGCAGCCTCAAGCACAGGAGCACAGATATTAGAATCTTTTTCTAGCCTTTGCAGCTGGCATTCAAAGGCCTCCCTGGTTGGGGTCCTCTGTTCCTTGGCATGTGAGGCACTCAAAGGGCCACCCTTTCTGGGATCTTCCTCTTTTGGTCAGCTCTTGGCACTGACATCTGAGAGAGAAGCTACAGAGATGGCTCCATCCCCTGCACATGATTCAGCAACATTGCCTTGTCTGCATGGCTTCCCAGCTTTCCTCCTGCGATCTCGTCCCTCACATCCCCTTGGACTGTCTCCCTGCAGTCAATAGCAGACCTCTCCCTGGGACTGCTCTCCAACCTCTATGTTCCAGCTCCCAGCCATCACACATTCCAGGGTACTTATGTCCCTGTCTGGGGTATTTGGGCTGTGGGAAGGATTGTTTGTGTGGGTTGTCACTCCATTCAGACTGTCCCAGATGAGCTGCTGCACTCTCCAAGGGCTCAAATGCTTCCCCTCTGCCCCAAACAATTGCCCTGATCTGGGGATCTCACTCCCATTTCAGTTCCCTCACTCCCTGGTTGCAGGTCCAGTCCTGCTCACTCTTCTTTTTTCCTTCCTTCCTTTATCTTACTGAGTATTACATGGATCTATATATTCATTTCAAGTTGTCAGAGACTTCTTTCAGCTCTCACCTGGTGTTCTGTGAGATTTTCCACACCTGAAGATATATTCCTGATGCATCTGTGGAGAGAGATGTACTCCTACTCCTCATCGACCTACTCCTTTGCCATCTTGTCTCTTACTTTCAGTTTTTAAATGATAGCTTTGTTGGATATAGGATTCTTAGTTGAGAGCTTTTATTTCTTTTTCAACTTTTTATTTTTTATTGGAGTAGAGCTAATTAACGATGTTGTGATAATTCCAGGTGGACAGCAAAGGGACTCAGCCATACATATACATGTATTCATTCTCCCCCAAACTCCCATCCCATCCAGTCTGCCACATAACATTGAGCAGAGTTCTCTGTGCTATACAGTAAGACCTTGTTGGTTATCCATTTTATTTTTATTTATTTATTTATTTTGGTTATCCATTTAAATATAGCAGCATGTACATGTCAACCCCAAACTCCTTAACTGTCCATTCTTCTAATCTTTCCCCATGGCAATCTTATGTTTGTTCTCTTAAGTCTCTCAGCCTGTTAAAAAAAATTTTTTTTTAAATGAGATGTTTTAAGATCGACTCTCTTCTTGTTGTTGAGCCATTAAGTCATGTCCAACTCTTTTGCAACCCTAGACTGTAGCCTGCCAGGCTCCTCTGTCCTGGGATTTCCCAGGCAAGAATATTGGAGTAGGTTGCCATTTCCTTCTCCAGGTTTTTTTCCTTTTATCACATGGGTAAATTATTATACCTGTGTCTTCCACTTTTTCTGAAAAGTCAGCTATTGTTCCCACTGTTGTTACCCTGTACATAAGTCAATTTTATCTCGTTGTTTTCAAAACTTTCTCACTGTCTTCAACATTGAACAGTTTGACTATAATGGATATAAGTGTAGATGACTTTGAATATATTCAATTTGGAATTCATTAGATGTATGGACAGTTTTTCCATCAGATTTGGAAAGTGTTGGGCCAATATCCTTTCATTTTTTTCCCTTTTGATGTCAATTTTGCTCCTCTTCTTGCATTCCCATTATGCCTATGTTGATTGTGCTTTTCTGTGTCCCGCAAGACTCCAAGGCTGTATTCATTTTTCTGCATTAAAAAAAAATTTTTTTTTTCAGATTGGATAATCTCTATTGGTTCATCTTCAAATGCACCAATTCTTTTCCCTGCCTGCTCAAATCTATTGTTGAGCCCCTCTAGAAAATTTTTGTTTTTCAACTCCAGGACTTCCATTTGGTTCTTTTATGGTATATCATTTCTATCTCTTTATTGTTAGTTTCCATTAGATAAATCATTGTTACCATAATTTTCTTTGTTTAAACATGGTTTTCTTTAGTTCTTTCAAGGTATTTATACTAGCTTTTTTTGAAGTCCATTTGCTAAATCAACATTTGGGGCCTCCAAAGGTAATTTCTATTGCTTATCTTTTTTCCTATGTGTAGATTACACTTTCCTATTTCTTTGTATGTCTTACAGTTTTGTTTTCTTTCTGCATATTGGACATTCTAGATAATATATTGTAGCAATTCTGAATTTTGATTCCTCCAGAGCTTGTTGTTTTTGCTTTTTTTTTGTTTGTTAAATGACTTGCCTTTGAATGCTGTTTTCCCTGTAATGTGCAGTCTTTGATGTTACTGCTCATCATAGTTTACAGTGAAAGACAAAATGCTGTTCCCTAGGATCACCAGGCAAGGATGTCTGATTACACAGCTCATATTCAATATTACATTCATGGTTCTTGCCAGCATAATAGCTCAGGATAAAGAAGTGAAAGTCATCCAGGTTGGAAAAGAAATAAATCTCTCTTTATTAACAAACTACACGATCTTCTATGTAGAAATTGAATGAGTTAAACAAGGTTGCACTGGTAGAGTAGAAGGACATGAGCTCATCTTCTTCTGCAAGAACGCCAAAATTGCTACTAGCTGCTGAACAACCATTGACAGGAGGATGCTGGAACCCACCAAGAAAAAGATACCCCATGTCCAAAGAAGAAGCTGCAATAGGGGTGCAATCATGTTAAAATCAAACCCCATACCCACCAGAGACTCTTAGAAGGCAAAAACACAACAAAACAAAACAACTTGTGTGCACCAGGACCCAGGAAAAGTAAGAGTGATTCCCACTAGAGACTGAGCCTGATTTGACTGTGAGTGTTTGAGTGTCTCCTGTGGAGACGTGGGTCAGCAGTAGCCTGCCACGGTGAGAGGGGCACTGATAGCATCAGTCTTGGGAGGCACAGCATGTTGGCATAAGTCCTCTTTGAAGAGGTCACCATTAGCCCTACCATAGAGCCTGGAGCTCGACCATAGAGGTGATGAGTGGGTAACCCCACAAACTGGAGAACAATTATACCAAAGAAGTTTTCACACTGCTGTGAAGGTTCCAGTCCCCACATCAGACTTCCCTATCTGGGGATCTGGTAAAGGGACTGGGAATCCCCAGGTTTGAAGATCAGCAGGATTTGATTACAGAACTTCCATAGGACTAGGGGAAACAGAGACTCTTGGAAGGGATCAATAAAACCTTGGGTGCACTAGGGCCCCAGTGAAAGAAGTGACCCCAAAAGAGACTGAGCCAGACATGCCTGTGAGTGCTTGGAAGTCTCCTGTGGAGGCTTGGGTTGATATTGGCCTGCCACGGAGTCAGGGTCACTGGCAGCAGCAGTCAATGAGAAACGTGAGTTGTTGGCATCAGTCCTCTTTGAGGAGATAGCCATTCGCCATCCCATAGAGACTGCAGACCCCAGGACTGAGCTGCTCAAGGCCAAACTAGAGGGAAGGAGCACAGCCCCATCCATCAACAGAAAATTGGATTAAAGATTTACTAAGCATGACCCTGCCCACCGGAGCAAGAAACAGTTTTCTTCACAGCCAGTCCCTCCTGTCAGGAAGCTTGCATAAGGTTCTTTAAAAATTTTATTTATTTATTATTTATTGAAGGATAATTGCTTGACAGAATTTTGTGTTTTCTGTCAAACCTCAGCATGAATCAGCCATTGGTATACATATATCTCCTCCCTTTTAAAACTCCCTCCCATTTCCCTCCCCATCCCACCCCTCTAGGTTGATACAGAGCCCTTGCTTGAGTTTCCTGAGTCATACAGCAGATTCTTACATATGGTAATGCAAGTTTCCACATTACTCTTTCCATACATCTCACCCTCTCCTCCCCTCTCCCCATGTCCATATGTCTATTCTCTATGTCTGTTTCTCCATTGTTTCCCTGTAAATAAATTCTTCAGTAACATTTTTCTAGATTCTGTATATATACGTTAGATTACAGTATTTATCTTTCCCTTTCTGACTCACTTCACTCTGTATAGTAGGTTCTAGGTTCATCCACATTAGAACTGACTCAAATGCATTCATTTCTATGGCTGAGAAATATTCCATTGTATATATGTACCACAACTGCTTTGTCCATTCATTGTCAATGGACATCTAGGTTGCTTCCATGTTCTAGCTATTGTAAATAGTGCTGCAATGGACAACGGGATACATGAGTCTCTTTCAGTTTTGGTTTCCTCAGGGTATATGCCTAGGAGTGGGATTCCTGAGTCAAATTGTTATTTCATTCCTAGTTTTTTTTTTTTTTTTTTTAAGGAATCTCCATACCATCTTCCATAGTGGCTGTATCAGTTTACATTCCAAGCAACAGTGCAAGAGCATTCCCTTTTCTCCACAGCCTCTCCAGCATTTATTGTTTGTAGACTTTTTGATGAGTGCCATTCTGACTGGTGTGAGGTGATATCTCATTGTAGTTTTGATTTGCATTTCTCTAATAATGAGCTATGTTGAACATCTTTTATTGTGTTTGTTAGCCATATATCTGTATGTCTTCTTTGGAGAAATGTCTGTTTAGGTCTTTCCCCACTTTTTGACTGGCTTGTTTTTCTGGTATTGAGTTGTATGAACTGTTTGTATATTTTGGAAATTAATCCTTTGTCAGTTGTTTCATTTGCTATTATTTTCTCCCATTCTGAGGGTTGTCTTTTCACCTTGCTTATAGTTTCCTTTGCTGTGCAAAAGCTTTTAAGTTTAATCAGGTCCTGCTTGTTTACTTCTGATTTTATTTCCATTACTCTAGGAGGTGGGCCTAGAGGATCTTGCTTTGATTTATATCTTTGAGTGTTCTGCCAATGTTTTCCTCTAAGAGTTTTATAGTTTCTGGTCCTACCTGTAGGTCTTTAATCCATTTTGAGTTTATCTTTGTGTATAGTATTAGGAAGTTTTCTAATTTCATTCTTTTACATGTAGCTGTCTAGTTTTCCCAGCACCATTTATTGAAGAGGCTGTCTTTGCCCCATTGTGTATTCTTGTCTCCTTTGTAAAAACTAAGGTACCCATAAGTGCATGGATTTATTTATGGGCTTTCTATCTTGTTCCATTGGTATATATTGCTGCTTTTGTGCCAGTACCATACTGTCTTGATAATTGTAGCTTTGTAGTATAGTCTGAAGTAAGGAAGGTTGATTCCTCCAGCTCCATTTTTCTTTCTCAAGACTGCTTTGTCTCTTCAGGGTCTTTTGTGTTTCCATATGAATTGTGAAATTTTTTGTTCTAGTTTTGTGAAAAATGCCATTGGTAAATTGATAGGGATCTCCTTGAATCTGTAGATTGCATTTGGTAATATAGTCACTGTCACAATATTGATTCTTCCTACTCAGGAACATAGAATATCCTCCATGTGTTTATGTCATCTTTGATTTCTTTCATTAGTATCTTATAATCTTCTGTGTCCCATTCCTTTGTCTCTTTAAGTTCTTTAGTTTAGAACTAATTTAGAACAAATTTAGTTCTTTTTGTTGCAATGGGTAATGGGATTGATTCCTTGATTTTTATTTCTGATTTTTCATTGTTAGTATATAGAAATGCAGGTGATTTCTGTGTATTGATTTTGTATCATGCAACTTTGCTAAATTCATTGAGTAGCTTTAGTAATTTTCTGATACTCTCTTTAGGGTTTTCTAATGAGAGCTGTACTTCTTCTTTTATGACCTGGATTCCTTTTATTCTTTTTTCTTCTCTGATTGCTGTAGCTAGGACTTCCAGAACTATGTTGAAAAATAATGGGGAAAGTGGACACCCTTGTCTTGTTCCTGATCTTAGGGGAAATGCTTTCAATTTTTCACCATTGAGAATAATGTTTGCTATAGGCTTATCATATGTGGCCTTTACTATGTTCAGGTAGGTTCCTTCTATACCCATTATTTGAAGAATTTTAATCATAAATGGGTGCTGAAGTTTGTCAAAGGTTTTTTCTGCATCTATTGAGATGATCATATGGTTTCTATCTTTCAATTTGTTAATATGGTGTATCACATTGGTTGATTTCTGTATATTGAAGAATCCTTGTATCCTGGGAATAAACCCAACTTGATCATGGTGTATGAGCTTTTTGATGTGTTGCTGAATTCTGTTAGCTAAAATTTTTTTGAGGATTTTTGCATCTATGTTCATTAGTCATATTGGCCTGTAGTTTTCTTTTTTGTGTTGTCTTTGAATGGTTTTGATATTAGGGTGATGGTGGCCTCATTGAATGAATTTGGATGTGTCCCTTCCTTTGCAGTTTTTAGAAAGAGTGTTAGACGAATATGTATTAGCTCTTCTCTAAATGTTTGATAAAATTCTCCTGTGAAGCCATCTGGTCCTGGGTTTTTGTTTTTTGGGAGATTTTTGATCACAGCTTCAATTTCAGTGCTTGTGATTGGGTTATTCATAATTTCTTTCTTCCTGGTTAAGTCTTGGAAGGTTGAACTTTTCTAAGAATCTGTCCACTTCTTCCAGGTTATCTATTTTATCACCATATAGCTGTTCATAATAGTCTCTTATAATCCTTTGTATTTCTGCATTGTCTGTTGTAACCTCTCCCTCTTCATGTCTAATTTTGCTGATTTGATTCTTCTCTCTTTTTTTCTTGATGAGTCTGGCTAAGGGTTTGTCAATTTTGTTTATCTTCTCAAAGAACCAGCTTTTAGTTTTATTAATCTTTACTATTGTTTCTTTGCCTAACAGAAGCAGAAGATATTAAGAAGAGGTGGCAAGAATACACAGAAGAATTGTACAAAAAAGACCTTCACAACCAAGATAATCATGATGGTATGATCACTCACCTAGAGCCAGACATCCTGGAATGTGAAGTCAAGTGGGCCTTAGAAAGTACATGTATAATATCATATATGAAACGAGTCACCAGTCCAGTTTCAATGCATGATACTGGAAGCTTAGGGCTGGTGCACTGGGACAACCCAGAGGGATGGTATGGGGACGGAGGTGGGAGGAGGGTTCAGGATGGGGAACACATGTATACCTGTGGTGGATTCATTTTGATATATGGGAAATCCAATACATATTGTAAAGTTAAAAAATAAAAAATAATAATAATAAAAAAAAGAAAGCATCACTACGAACAAAGCTAGTGGAGGTGATGGAATTCCAGTGGAGCTATTTCAAATCCTGAAAGATGATGCTGTGAAAGTGCTGCACTCAATATGCCAGCAAATTTGGAAAACTCAGCAGTGGCCACAGGACTGGAAAAGGTCAGTTTTCATTCCAATCCCAAAGAAAGGCAATCCCAAAGAATGCTCAAACTACTGCACAATTGCACTCATTTCACATCCTAGTAAAGTAATGCTCAAAATTCTCCAAGCCAGGCTTCAGCAATACGTGAACCATGAACTTCCAGATGTTCAAGCTGGCTTTAGAAAAGACAGAGGAACCAGAGATCAAATTGCCAACATCTGCTGGATCATCAAAAAAGCAAGAGAGTTACAGAAAAACATCTATTTCTGCTTTATTGACTATGCCAAAGCCTTTGACTGTGTGGATCACAATACACTGTGGAAAATTCTGAGAGATGGGTATACCAGACCACCTGAACTGCCTCCTGAGAAACCTATATGCAGGTCAGGAAGCAATAGTTAGAACTGGACATGGAACAACAGACTGGTTCTAAATAGGAAAAGGAGTACGTCAAGGCTATATATTGTCACCCTGTTTATTTAACTTATATGCTGAGTACATCATGAGAAACGCTGGGCTGGAAGAAACAAGCTGGAATCAAGATTGCTGGGAGAAATATCAATAACCTCAGATATGCAGATGACATCACCCTTATCGCAGAAAGTGAAGAGGAACTAAAAAGCCTCTTGACAAAGGTGAAAGAGGAGACTGAAAAAGTTGGCTTAAAGCTCAACATTCAGAAAATGAAGATCATGGCATCTGGTCCCATCACTTCATGGGAAATAGATGGAGAAACAGTGGAAACAGTGTCAGACTTTATTTTTGGGCGCTCCAAAATCACTGCAAATGGTGATTGCAGCCATGAAATTAGAAGACGCTTACTCCTTGGAAGAAAAGTTATGACCAACCTAGATAGCATATTGAAAAGCAAAGACATTACTTTGCCAACAAAGGTCCGTCTAGTCAAGGCTGTGGTTTTTCCAGTGGTCATGTATGGATGCGAGAGTTGGACTGTGAAGAAAGCTGAGCGCCAAAGAATTGATGCTTTTGAACTGTGGTGTTGGAGAAGACTCTTGAGAGTCCCTTGGACTGCAAGGAGATCCAACCAGTCTATTCTAAAGGGGATCAGCCCTGGGTGTTCTTTGGAAGGAATGATGTTAAAGCTGAAACTCCAGTACTTTGGCCACCTCATGTGAAGAGTTGACTCATTGGAAAAGACTGATGCTGGGAGGGATTGGGGGCAGGAGGAGAAGGGGACGACAGAGGATGAGATGGCTGGATGGCATCACCGACTCAATGGACCTGAGTTTGAGTGAACTCCAGGAGATGGTGAGGGACAGGGAGGCCTGGCGTGCTGCGATTCATGGGGTCGCAAAGAGTCGGACACGACTGAGCGACTGAACTAAACTGAACTGATTGTTTCTTTCATTTCTTTTTATTTATTTCCACTTGGATTTTATGATTTCTTTCCTTTTATTAATTTTGGGTTTGTTTTTTTTTGTTGTTGTTGTTGTTCTTCTTTTTCCAGTTGTTTTAGGTGTAAAGTTAGGTTGTCTCTTCGATGTTTCTTGTTTCTTTAGGTAGGATTGTGTTGTTATAAATTTCCCTCTTAGGACTGTTTTTGCTTCATCCCATAGGTTTTGAGTTGTCATGTTTTCATTGTCATTTATTTCTAGAAAGTTTTTATTCCCCCTTTGATTTCTTCAGTAACCTGTTGGTTTTTTAGAAACATGCTGTTTAATCTCCATGTGTTTGTGTTTCTTACAGTTTTTCTTTTTTTTCTTGTAGTTGATATCTAGTCTCATAGCATAGTTGTCAGAGAAGATGACTGATATAATTTCTATTTTTCAAAATTTACTGAGGTTTGATTTGTGACCCAAGATGTGGTCTATCCTGGAGAATGTTCCATATGCATTTGAGAAGGAGTATTCTGCCTTTGGATGGAATGTCCTGAAAATATCAATGAGATCCATCTTATCTAATGTATTGTTTAAGACTTTTGTTTCCTTATTAATTTTCTGTTTTGATGACCATTGGTGTGAGTGGGGTGTTGAAGTCTCCTACTATTATTATGTTACTGTCAATTTCTCCTTTTATGTCTGTTAGTGTTTGTCTTATGTATTGAGGTGCTCCTATGTTGGGTGCATAGATATTTACAATTGCTATGTCTTCCTCTTGGATTGAGCCCTTGATCATTATGTAGTGTCCTGTCTAATGTCTTGTAATCTTGTTTATTTTAAGGTCTATTTTGTCTGATGTGAGGATTACTACTACAGCTTTCTTTTGAGGAAGCTTGCATAAGCTTCTTATTCTCATACATTGGAGGGCAGACAGAAGCAGCAAAAAGTACAATACCATGGCTTCCAGAATTAAAACCACAGTTACAGAAAGTTAATGAAAACAATCACATGGATCACATCCTGTGTAAATCAATGAAACTATGAGCCATGCCATGTAGGGCCACACAAGACAGATGGAGAGTTCTGACAAAAGGTGGTCCATTGGAAAAAGGAACGGGAAACCACTTTAGCATTCTTGCCTTGAAAACCCCATGAAGTGTATGAAAAGGTAAAATATATGACCTTGCAAGATGAGGCCCCAGGTCAGTAGGTTTCCAAAAGGCTACTGGTGAGGAGAGGAAAAATAGCTTGAGGAAGAAGAATGAAGAGGCTGAGCCAACGCAGAAAGGACACCCACTTGTGGATGTGTCTGTTGGTGAAAGTAAATTTTGACACTATAAAGAGAAATATTGCATATGAACTGGGAATGGTAGGTCTATGAATCAAGGTAAATTCAGTTCAGTTCAGTTCAGTTCAGTTCAGTTCAGTTCAGTCTCTCAGTCATGTCCAACTCTTTGTGACCCCATGGACTGCAGCATCCCAGGCTTCCCTGACAATCACCAACTCCCAGAGCCTACTCAAACTCATGACCATTGTGTCAGTGATGCCATCAAACCATCACATCCTCTGTTGTCCCCTTCTCCTCCCACCTTCAGTCTTTCCCAGCATCAGGGGCTTTTCCAATGCGTCAGTTCTTTGCATCAGGTGGCCAAAGTTTTGGAGTTTCAGCTTCAGCATCAGTCCTTCCAAGGAATATTCAGGACTTGTTTCCTTTAGGATTTACTGGTTGGATCTCCTTGCAGTCCAAGGGACTCTCAAGAGTCTTCTCCAACACAATAGTTCAAAAGCATCAATTCTTTGGCACTCAGCTTTCTTTATAGTCCAACTCTCACATCCATACATGACTACTGGAAAACCATAGCTTTGACTAGATGGATCTTTGTTGACAAAGTAATGTCTCTGCTTTTGAATACGCTATGTAGGTTGGTCATAACTTTCCTTCCAAGGAGCAAGCATCTTTAAATTTCATGGCTGCATTCACCACCTGCAGTGATTTTGGAGCCTCCCAAAATAAAGTCTCTCACTGTTTCCATTGTTTCTTCATCTATTTGCCACGAAGTGATGGGACCAGATGCCATGATCTTCATTTTCTGAATGTTGAGTTTTAAGCCAACTTTTTCACTCTCCTCTTTCACCTTCATCAAGAGGCTCTTTAGTTCTTCTTCACTTTCTGCCAAGGTAAGTTGGATCTTGTCTAACAGGAGATGGCAGAAGTGAACACTGACATTTTAGGGATCAGTGAACTAACATGAATGGGTATGGGTGAATTTAATTAAAATTGACCATTATAGCTACTATTGTTGGCAAAAATCCCTTACAAGAAATTGAGTAGTCCTCATATTCAACAAAAGAGTTCAAAATGTAGTACTTGGGTAGAATCTCAAAACCAACAGAATGATCTCTGTCCATTTCCAGGGCAAATCATTCAACATCACAGTAAGCCAAGTCTATGCCCTAGCCACTAGTGTTTTGGCTGAAGTCAAATGGTTCTATGAAGACCTACAAGACATTCTAGAGGTAACACCAAAAAAAGTCCTTTTCATTATAAGGGATTGGAATAAAAAAGTAAGAATTCAAGAGATATTTAGAGTAACAGGCAAATTTGGCCTTGGAGCATGAACTGAAGCAAAGGCTAACAGAGTTTTGCCAAGAGCATGCACCTGGTAATAACAAACACCCTCTTCCAACAACACAAGAGATGACTCT
Source organism: Bos taurus (assembly GCF_002263795.3). Classification (NCBI taxonomy): domain Eukaryota; kingdom Metazoa; phylum Chordata; class Mammalia; order Artiodactyla; family Bovidae; genus Bos; species Bos taurus. The sequence goes on along the minus strand of NC_037334.1, from coordinate 437,118 downwards.
ACACATGGATATCACCAGATGGTCAATTTTGAAATTACATTGATTATATTTTTTGCAGCCAAAGATGGAGAAGCTGTCAACAGTCAGCAAAAACAAGACTGTAGCTGACTGTGGCTCATGTCATGAGCACTTTATTGCAAAATTCAGACCTAAATTGAAGAAAGTAGGGAAAAACCACTAGGCCATTCAGGTATGACCTAAATAAAATCCCTTATGATTTTACAGGCTTCCCTGGTGGCTCAAATGGTATAGAATCTGCCTGTACTGCAGAGACCCAGGTTCGGCCCCTGGGTTGGGAATATTCCCTGCAGAAGGGAATGGCAAACCATTTCAGTATTCTTTCCTGGAGAATTCCAAAGACAGAGGAGCCTTGTGGTCTACAGTCCCACCAAGACTCAGACATGACTGAGTGATTATACAGTGATTAAACATTTTGTGATTATACAGTGGAAATGACAAATAGATTCAAGGGCTTAGATCTGATAGAGAGGATGCCTGAAGATCTATGGACAGAGGTTTATAACAGTAAACAGGAGGCTGTGACCAAAACCATCCCAAAGAAAAGGAAATGCAAGAAGGCAAAAAAGATTGTCTGAGGAGGCTTTACTCATAGCTGAGAATAGAAGAGAAGCCCCAAACAATGGACCATTTCTATCCATTTATTTCTCCTAAGTATGAGTCCTTCTTTCATATACCATACTTTTTGGAAAAACTTAATATTCAGAATATCAGTTCACATTCAAATGGGAAAACTATGGATATCAGGCTGTCCCCACTACACAGCAGTTATGCGTTCTCAGTTGCTTCAGTCGTGTCCAACTCTGTATGAGAGATTCTCTGTTCATGGATGAGAAGACTCAATATTGTTAATAAGTCTGTTCTTCATAAACTGATTTACAGATTCAGTTAAAATACAACAAATCAAAGTTTTGTGTTGCTTCTAACATTCAAGTGGAAATGCAAAGGGCCTAACATAGCCAAAACAACTTTGAAAAATGATGAAGTGGGAAGACTTGCACTGTCTGTCAAACCTTTTATAAAGCCAAAGGATTCAAGTCAATGTGTCAGTGGGCTAAAGATATATAAGTAGATCTGTGAAGTCCAGAAATAGATCCATACTTGTAAATATAGTCAATTTTTAAAAAAATCAATTATTTTACATTAAAACCCTTCAAGATTTTATTAGGAGTATACATGGAAATCAAGTACAAAGAGAAACATGTTAAACGCAAATATATTTTTAATGCAAACAAATCAAATGATGTTAAAAATCTAATTCATCAAAGGATATTTTAACAGAATGATATTAACATTCCTTTGAAACAAAATTAATACGTATGAAAGCCAAACGATCACACAGATTAGACTAGAACACATTGTCAAAAAACACACCTTAAAATTATTGATATTAGCACAAAACCCAGAAATGTAGAGTACCAAAATAAAATAGAGCAGAATTGATATAATGGGTTTTTTCCCCCTGTGATTGTTCTTTTTGTTTGGGGTAAAGTAAGCTTTTAAAAAGGAGTATATATCAAGTGGAATGGATCTTATACTAAATGGTGTAACAATTGAGCAAAAATAATTCTTAGATCTACAACTTAGACAGAAAATGAACCCATGATTAAATATTTCAAGTAAGATATTGAAAAAAAAATCATATCCTTGGGAAAAATAATATAAAATGGAGCCAAACATTTATTAGTTTTATGGCAGTTTAAAGCCAGTAAAAATATTACAGAGGAAAGAGAGTATTTTCAACAAATGATGCTGTAACAATTGAACATCCAAGTACAATAAAATAAACTCAAGTTATACTTACACTGTATACAAAATTAGCTCAAAATTGATCATAAACCTAAATGTAAAATGTACAACTTAAAATACCTAGATGACAACATAAAAATCTGTTTGGCCTTAAGTTTGACAAGGAGTTTTCAGATAAAAGAGAAAAATCACAATACATGAACGAAAAAAAATGATGTTGAAATTACAAACATTAAAATATTTACTTTTCAAAAGACATTGTTAAGAGATTGAAAGGAAAAACAACAAACGGGGAGAATAAATAGTGCAAATCAGATAAAAGATTACACACAGAATATGAAGAACTTTTAAAATGCAACAATTAAAAAATTAACCAAATTTTTTAAATGGGCAAAAATTTGAATATACTAAACATCTATTTCTGCTTTATTGACTATGCCAAAGCCTTTGACTGTGGATCACAATAAACTGTGGGAAATTCTGAAAGAGATGGGAATACCAGACCACCTGACCTGGTTCTTGAGAAATTTGTATGTAGGTCAGGAGGCAACAGTTAGAACTGGACATGGACAACAGACTGGTTCCAAATAGGAAAAGGAGTACATCAAGGCTGTATATTGTCACCCTGTTTATTTAACTTATATGCAGAGTACATCATGAGAAACACTGGACTGGAAGAAACACAAGCTGGAATCAAGATTGCTGGGAGAAATATCAATAACCTCAGATATGCAGATGACATCACCCTTATGGCAGAAAGTGAAGAGGAACTAAAAAACCTCTTGATGAAAGTGAAAGTGGAGAGTGAAAAAGTTGGCTTAAAGCTCAACATTCAGAAAACAAAGATCATGGCATCCGGTCCCATCACTTCATGGGAAATAGATGGGGAAACAGTGGAAACAGTGTCAGACTTTATTTTGTTTGGGCTCCAAAGTCACTGCAGATGGTGACTGCAGCCATGAAATTAAAAGATGCTTACTCCTTGGAAGGAAAGTTATGACCAACGTAGATAGCATATTCAAAAGCAGAGACATTACTTTGCCAAAAAAGGTCCGTCTAGTCAAGGCTATGGTTTTTCCTATGGTCAGGTATGAATGTGAGAATTGGACTGTGAAGAAGGCTGAGTGCCGAAGAATTGATGCCTTTGGACTGTGGTGTTGGAGAAGACTCTTGAGAGTCTCTTGGACTGCAAGGAGATCCAACCAGTCCATTCTGAAGGAGATCAGCCCTAGGATTTCTTTGGAAGGAATGATGCTAAAGCTGAAACTCCAGTACTATGGCCACCTCATGGGAAGAGTTGACTCATTGGAAAAGACTCTGATGCTGGGAGGGATTGGGGGCAAGAGGAGAAGGGGACGACAGAGGATAAGATGACTGGATGGCATCACTGACTCGATGGACGTGAGTCTGAGTGAACTCCGGGAGTTGGTGTTGGACAGGGAGGCCTGGTGTGCCGCGATTCATGGGGTCGCAAAGAGTCGGACACAACTGAGCGACTGATCTGATCTGATCTGATCTGAATCATAAGTGCCCATCTTTGCATGAAATAGTCCCTTGGTATTTCTAATTTTCTTGAAGAGAAATTTTGGGTGTTTCCCATTCTGTTGTTTTCCTCTATTTCTTTGGATTGATTGCTGAGGAAAGCTTTCTTATCTCTCCTTGCTATTCTTTGGAACTCTGCATTCAGATACTTATATCTTTCCTTTTCTCCTTTGCTTTTCGCTTCTCTTCTTTTCACAGCTATTTGTAAGGCCTCCTCAGACAACCATTTTGCTTTTTTGCATTTCTTTTCCATGGGGATGGTCTTGATCCGTGTCTCCTGTACAATGTCACGAACCTCATTCCATAGTTCATCAGGCACTCTGTCTATCAGATCTAGTCCCTTAAATCTGTTTCTCACTTCCACTGTATTATCATAAGGGATTTGATTTAGATCATACCTGAATGGTCTAGTGGTTTTCCCTACTTTCTTCAATTTAAGTCTGAATTTGGCAATAAGGAGTTCATGATCTGAGCCATAGTCAGCTCCCAGTCTTGTTTTTGCTGACTATATAGAGCTTCTCCATCTTTGGCTGCAAAGAATGTAATCAATCTGATTTCGGTGTTGACCATTTGGTGATGTCCATGTGCAGTCTTCTCTTGTGTTGTTGGAAGAGGGTGTTTGCTATGACCAGTGTGTTCTCTTGGCAAAACTCTATTAGCCTTTGCCCTGCTTCATTCTGTACTCCAAGGCCAAAATTGCCTGTTACTCCAGGTGTTTCTTGACTTCCTTCTTTTGCATTCCGGTTCCCTATAATGAAAAGGACATCTTTTTTGGGTGTTAGTTCTGAAAGGTCTTGTAGGTCTTCATAGAACCGTTCAACTTCAGCTTCTTCAGTGTTACTGGTTGGGCATAGGCTTGGATTACCATGATATTGAATGGTTGGAAGGAAAGTTATGACCAACCTAGATAGCATATTAAAAAGCAGAGACATTACTTTGCCAACAAAGGTCTGTCTAGTCAAGGCTATGGTTTTTCCAGTAGTCATGTATGGATGTGAGAGTTGGACTGTGAAGAAAGCTGAGTGCCAAACAATTGATGCTTTTGAACTGTGGTGTTGGAGAAAACTCTTGAGAGTCACTTGGACTTCAAGGAGATCCAACCAGTGCATCCTAAAGGAGATCAGTCCTGGGTGTTCACTGGAGGAACTGATGCTAAAGCTGAAACTCCAGTATTTTGGTCACCTCATGCGAAGAGTTGACTCATTGAAAAGGCCCTCATCCTGGGAGGGATTGGGGGCAGGAGAAGGGGACAACAGAGGATGGATGGCTGGATGACATCACTGACTCGATGGACATGAGTTGGGTAAACTCCGGGAGTTGGTGATGGACAGGGAGGCCTGGTGTGCTGAGATTCATGGGGTTGCAGAGTTGGACACGAGTGAGCGACTGAACTGAAATGAACTGAACTGAATCATAAGTGTTATGAAGATAGTAAATAAGCACAAGAAAAGATACTCATAATCATTAGCACTATGGAAATGCAAATAAAAATGATGAAATATCACTACACACCCACCAGTATTGCAAAATTTGAAAAAAAAGAAAGAAAAAAGTCAATAGCAAGTGCTGTGAAGCTCCAGAACAACCAAAATTCTCATACACTGCTCATAAGCATGCAAAATGGTATAGACACTGTATATAATTTTGCAGTTTCTTATAAAGTAAAACATCCACTTATTATTCATCAATTCTACTCCCAGAGAAAGCTTATGTTAACCAAACTTGTTTATACCAGCTTTATTCATAATCATCAGAAGCTGGGACTAATACAAACATATTCCAACTGGCAAATGAACTGTGATATAATACTTCCACACAATGGAATACTACTGGGCTATAGAAAAAATTGTGATGTCATAAAAAAATAGCATAGTAGGGAATTCTAATATCTCATTCCTCCACAAAAGCAGCAGACTTTCAAAAGCATCAGAATTAATTTTTTAAGAAGTCTAGATTCTAATTTTAAAAGCTTACAACAACTGGGCAGGCTTACAATTTTTTTTTCTCTAATTTTATTTTATTTTTAAACTTTACATAATTGTATTAGTTTTGCCAAATATCAAAATGAATCCGCCACAGGTATACATGTGTTCCCCATCCCGAACCCTCCTCCCTCCTCCCTCCCCATACCATCCCTCTGGGCCGTCCCAGTGCACCAGCCCCAAGCATCCAGCATCATGCATCGAACCTGGACTGGCAACTCGTATCACAATTTTTAAAAGCTTACAACAACAATGCTTATCAATGAAGCCTTAATGAATAATAATGAAAGCTTAATAAAGCTGCTGAATTTTAGTAAATGTGCTATGGCATTTTAACTTACTCACTTAGTTTCCTCCAATCTCCAACTTGGAAGCATCCAAAAAGACAGCAGCAGGTTTCTGCTTGTTGCTGGTATTAGAGGGTTCAATACAGACCTATTCTTACTGTGTTTGTGTATTCTGACCTGTCTGTTGGCTCCCAGAAAGAATTACACTTGTTTCACCTACTTCAGAGCCTTCCACATCTGAAGCAGATTCCCTGATGACACGTGTCAGAAGCATTTAAAGGCAAATTTATTCACCACAAATATATTTCCTGCAGTTGCTGGGGGCAAGGGATAACATTCTAGGCAAGCAATAGAGCAAAAAGCCTAGGAAAAAGATATGTAAGAGATTAAAATCTTTGAAAAGCTCCTGCCTACATTGAAGAATCTAGAAGACCATGTGCATTCTCAGTAAAGACCTGTGAAGACCCCAAATTTCACCTCTGGCTGACCTTCAGGGTAGTGCAAACAGGAAGAAGGCTTAAGGTAGAGTTGTAAGTGACCTGGCTAAGCAAAGAAGGAGTGCCCCAGTATGAAATCAGTCTGGGAGAATTTTTTTGCTTCATTCATCTAAGGAAATCTCTGTCAAACACTGAGCTAAGCACTAAGCTAACGATACACAGTCTTGAGTGGTCACATACAATGAAGAAAGCACACTTTCTGAAAATTGTTTAGAAAAGTCACTAATCAAACAACAAAACAGAACAAGTGTCAACAATAAATTCTGAGTAGGGAAGAGAATTTAATTTCCAAAGTTGACATTATAAGATGCAAAACATTTAGTGTTTGACAAAAAGACACAAGAAAGTATGGTCTGGGGTGGGGAAAAGACATATAAGAAATTGTCCCTGAGGAAGCTGAGTCATTAAAACCGACTGTCTTAACTGTGCCTCCCAAAACCAAGGAAATCATGGACAAAGAATTAAAACAAAAAAAGAAAAAAGAGAACGATGTCAGGATAAATAGACATCACTAAAGATATAGAAATTATTAAAAAGAACCAAATAAGAATCTATATCTGAAAAGTCCACTAACAAATAAAATTTTACTAGAGAGTTTCAAAAGCTTATTTGAATAGGCAGAAGACTTCACTTTCACTTTTCACTTTCATGCATTGGAGAAGGAAATGGCAACCCACTCCAGTATTCTTGCCTGGAGAATCCCAGGGACGGGAGAGCCTGGTGGGCTGGCGTCTATGGGGTCGCACAGAGTCGGACACAACTGAAGCGACTTAGCAGCAGCAGCAGCAAGAAAGAATTAGCAAATTTGAAAATAGGTTAACTGATATTATCTAGTCTTAAGAGTAAGAAAAAAAATGAATAAAATTAACAGATCTTTAGTGATCCATGGGATAACACTGGCACACCTACATATGCACAATTAGAGTCCAAAAAGGGTAAAAGAGAAAGAGTGGAAAAAATATTTGAATTACCAAGCTCAGCACCTTAAGGGTGTAGAAAAGAAAAGCAAATTAAATCCAAAACTAGCACAAGGGAGTAAACAATAAAAATTAGATCAGCCATAAATATAGGAGAACAGAAAGTGATAGAAAGATGCACCGAAACTAAGCTGGTTCTGCTTAAAAATCAACAAACTGACAAATCTTTAATTACAATGACTAAGAAAAAAGAGAAAAGACTCAAATTGTTACAGTCACAAGTGATATTGGAAATTTCAAATGATCTTACATATATGAATGAAAAGGATTCCAGTACAATTATGTGAACAATTGTATGCCAACACCTTAGATACACATATGACATGGAGAAATTCCTAGAAACAGAAAAACTACCTAACTTGATTCAGGAAATAAATACAAAATCTGAACAGATCTTTAAAAAAGCAAAGAGTTTGAGTCCGTAATCAAAAACTTCCCAATAATAAATACCAGGACCAAATATTTTCAATGATGAAAACTACCAACATTTAAAGAATAATTAACACTAATTATTCTCAAACTCTTTGAAAAAATAGAAGATTTCCTAACTCATTCTATGAGGCCAGCATCACCCTGATAGCATAACCAGATAAAGCTACTGCAAGACAAAACTACAAAACAGTATGCCTTATTAATATAGATAAATCTTCTACAAACTTTTGAGAAAGCATATCCAGAAGCATATAAAAGGATTATGGGCTTCCCTGGTGGTTCAGTGGTAAAGAATTCACTTGCCTTGCAAGAGACATGGGTTTGATTCCTGGGTTGAGAAGATCCCCTGGAAAAGGAAATGGCAAAACACTCCAGTATACTTCCTTGGGAAACTCCAGAGACAGAGGAGCCTAGGGGGCTACAGTCCATGAGGTCACACAAGAATTGGACAGGACTTAGCAACTAAACAACAATAAATGGATTATGCGTCACAACCAAGTGGGAATTAGCCTAGGAATGCAAGGGTGGTTCAGCATCCAAAAATCATTAATGTAATGAAACACATTAATAAAATGAAAGAAAACTAGTTGATCATTTCAAGATGAAGGGAAAGCATTTGACACAATCTAAGAAATTTTCACAACAAAAACATGCAACAAACTAGGAATAAAAGGGAACTTCCTTGATATGACAAAGGGCAGCTACAAAACCTCAGCTAAAATCATCTTTGATGAAAGACTGGAGGGGAGATCAAGATGGCAGTGTTATGAGCACATAGAGCTCACCTCCCCTACCCCAGCCTCAAATACGTAAAAAATACATGTATGTGTGGAAGAGTCCTCACTGAAAACTTAACAAGAAACTGGCAGAAGGACATCTGCACAACCAAACTGTAAGGAAGATACACATATAATTGGGTTGGAAGGAAAAAAAAAAAAAAAGCAATTGGATTGGACATTTGACCTGGGAAGTGAGCAGATCAAGCCACAGACTGGGTATCCCAGTCCTGAGGCCGCAGATAGAGGAAACGAGTTCCCTTTGCTGGTTGGAAGAGCACTGCAACAAACAGAAGGGCTGAGCAAGCCTAACTCTGCTCATGAAGAATGCAGGCATGCTGGCTGGCCCCAAGGGAAGGCAAAGAGAGGCCTACTCTAGCAGCAGTCAGGTTTCCCACAGCTGCCTCTCCATGTGCTCTGGCCCCAGCTGAGCTGAAGGTCTTCAGTTCCTGCCACAATGTGGCAGTGGATCTGGGGCAGCCATGATCAGGGAAAAGACTCAGTCATGGGGCACAGAGGTAGTCTCATCCTGGGGCAGAGCCAGCGTGGGACAGCAGTGGCTCTTGTTGGTGTTTAATCAGGTGGCAGCCCAGAATCTGACAGCAACCACTTTACCACAGTTCAACTCTAGAAACTCACTGAGAATCTGTTTAGGTTCCTACCAGCCCAGCAGAATGGCTTCACAACAGAACAGGAGGTGGAAGGGGCAGAATGCAGTGTTCAGCTACTGAGACAAAGGGGCTTGCACCTGAGGCTGTGTCTGAATAGAGCTGCAGGCACCTACATAGGCAGTGCATTAAACCTATCTTACCCAGGCCCAACTTGCTTTAGCACTTTCCTCCTCTTGGGCAAAAGTTCCAGTGCAAGGAAAGGGGAAACACACACGCACTTAAAAGAGCCAGCTCAAGACAGACCCTAGGGCTCCAGCAACTTGGGCTCAGATTCAACTTGGGCTCTGGGCTAATAGTCACTGAGCAGAGAGAAAGTCCTGCCTCATATTGGATACCAGCTCTAGCCAGTCCATCTCCAGTATCACTCACTACAATGGAGATAGTTGTCAGCATACCCTGCGGAAAGATGTGACAGTCATCCACGTCAAAGTCAGCCCTCCCACGAAAGGTACTGGGCTCACACAGTCTGCATAGGGGTTCTCCCACAGAAGAACACCCCTTCAAGACTGAAACTGGTTAACTGTCTCACCAAATTCAGGGGAACAAAATGATAAGCAAATGAAAAGCAAATATTACTCCATCAAAAATTCATCTGCATATGGAAGAACTCCTACAGAACACCTTCTGAACATTGGCAGAAGACCTCAGGCTTCCGAAAAGGCAAATCAATCAACTCAGGGTGAGGTAGGGCAAAAGATACAGATGAAAAAAGATAAAGGATTTCAGGATGGGGACCTGCACCCCAGGAAGGGAGTCGTGAAGGAGGAAAAGTTACCACACACTCATGCTCAGGGACAAGGGGGAGCTTTGGAACCTCGGAAGGGAATGCAGCAACAGGTGCCTGGAGGGCAAAATGGAGAGAAGGCACCACAGAGATCATTGTTCAATAGTACTTCCCAGCCAAGAAACAGCTTGCACGGCCATGCCTGCTTCAGAGAGTGGGGGCTGGGTACTGAGGCTCAAGCTTGTGGGGTGGGACCCCAGGGAGAGTACTGGGTTTGACTACCATGAAGATATTTTGAGGGGGCTGGTATGACAGAGATAAGGGAGTCCAGGGAAAAGTCTCGGAGAAAGCGATGGCACCCCACTCCAGTACTCTTGCCTGGAAAATCCCATGGATGGAGAAGCCTGCTAGGCTACAGTCCATGGGGCCGCTAAGAGTCGGACACGACTGAGTGACTTCACTTTCACTTTTCACTTGCATGCATTGGAGAAGAAAATGGCATCCCACTCCAGTGTTCTTGCCTGGAGAATCCCAGGGACAGAGGAGCCTGGTGGGCTTCCGTCTATGGGGTCGCACAGAGTAGGACACGACTGATGCGACTTAGCAGCAGCAGCAGCAGCAGCAGCAGCAGCAGCAGCAGCAGGGAAAAGTCTGGGTCTCTGAGAGAGGCAAGAGATTGTTGCCACCTGGTGGCTGCTGCAAAGGCCAGCAGGGGTGCCAGCTGTGGAACTAGATGTGACTGCAGTTGATGATCCCAGAGAAGGGAATGTGAGCCATTGCCAAAGTTGTGGAGAATGCCCGAGGCAGCAGACACAATGTCGTGGCTGCAGGCTGACCCACAGGTGTCAGCTGCCCCCAAATTGTGAGCAGGCACAGGTTAATGTCCTCACCTTCAGGGCAGCCTAAGCAGCTTGGCTCTTCCTAGGGACCCAAGATCCAGGGCCAATACTTTTGGAGGGTGCATGACCCATCTCAGACAGTAACATCTGGGAGGTCTCTACCTGCTTAGGCAGGCCCCTGTGGGTGTGTGCTTAGTTGCTCAGTCAAGTCCGGCTCATTGTGACACCATGGACTGTAGCCCACCATGCTCCTCTGTCCATTGAGATTCTCCGGGCAAGAATACTGGAGGTGGTTGCCATGCAGGCCCCAGTACATCCCAATTGTGGCTGCTATATTTCTCCCTATCCTCAGCCCAACTGAACACGTGAGCCCTAATAAGCCTCATTCTTCACGCCTTCTTCTCTGGGCAGGGAACAGACAGCAGAGGGTGACCTATGAGCAGAAGTGGGGCCAATATCAAAGCAGAACACAAGGGACTTATGTGACTGAAGAAGAGGAAGGGAATTAGCATCTGCAGCCACAGGTGCAACAGATTAAATTCCCACAACCGGTCTGAGACTGCAGACTTTAGGGGCAACAGTGGACTTTCAGCAGAGAAGGCAATGGCACCCCACTCCAGTACTCTTCCCATGGATGGAGGAGCCTGGTAGGCTGTAGTCCGTGGGGTCGCTACGAGTCGGACGTGACTGAGCAACTTTCACTTTCACACAATGGAGAAGGCAATGGCAACCCACTCCAGCGTTCCTGCCTGGAGAATCCCAGGGATGGGGGAGCCTGGTGGGCTGCTGTCTATGGGGTCACACAGAATCAGACACAACTGAACCAACTTAGCAACAGCAGTGGACTTTCAGAGCAAGTACTAGCTGGAGTAAGGCAAGATCTGAGTCTGAGCTGACACCACACTGCCCACAACAGGTCCAAAGACCTTCCTAGAAATAATGGAGGATTTTCTAAGTAGGCAGATTATTCAGAACATACTGTGTGTGGTGAACACAGAGGAGTCATGAGGACATTCCTTACTACCATTCTTTATAAATACATATTTTTCTTTTGTATACTGTTCTATTGTTGTTTTCCTTTATTATTCCTTTAATTTTTATTTTTAATAACCCCTTTTACCTTTCTTAAAACATCTTAAATTTAAATAAATTAATTTCATTTTATTTTCCTATTTTTGCAAATTTTAGTTATATTGCATTTTCCTCATGTTTTTGATTTTGCATTTTTGCTAGTCTAGTTTTTAGTATTCATTTCCACTTCAGTTCAGTCACTCAGTCGTGTCTGACTCTTTCTGACCCCATGAATCCCAGCATGCCAGGCCTCCCTGTACATCACCAACTCCAGGAGTTCACTCAAACTCATGTCCATTGAATTGGTGATGCCATCCAGCCATCTCATCCTCTGTCATCCCTTTCTCCTCCTGCCTCCAATCCCTCCCAGCATCAGAGTCTTTTCCAATGAGTCAACTCTTCACATGAGGTGGCCAAAGTACTGGAGTTTCAGCTTTAGCATCAGTCCTTCCAAAGAACACTGAGGACTGATCTCCTTTAGGATGGACTGGTGAGTCTTCTACAACACCACAGTTCAAAAGCATCAATTCTTCAGCGCTCAGCTTTCTCCACAGTCCAACTCTCACATCCATACATGACCACAGGAAAAACCATAGCCTTGACTAGACGGGCCTTTGTTGGCAAAATAATGTCTCTGTTTTTCAATATGCTATCTGGGTTGGTCATAACTTTCCTTCCAAGGAGTAAGCGTCTTTTAATTTCATGGCTGCAGTCACCATCTGTAGTGATTTTGGAGCCCAGAAAAATAAAGTCTGACGCTGTTTCCACTGTTTCACCATCTATTTCCCATGAAGTGATGGGACCAGATGCCATGATCTTCATTTTCTGAATGTTGAGCTTTAAGCCAACTTTTTCACTCTCCACTTTCACTTTCATTAAGAGGCTTTTTAGTTCCTCTTCACTTTCTGCCATAAGGGTGGTGTCACCTGCATATCTGAGTTACTGATATTTCTCCGGGCAATCTTAATTCCAGCTTGTGCTTCTTCTAGCCCAGCGTTTCTCATGATGTACTCTGCGTATAAGTTAAATAAGCAAGGTGACAAGATACAGCCTTGACATCCTCCTTTTCCTATTTGGAACCAATCTGTTGTTCCATGTCCAATTCTAACTGTTGCTTCCTGACCTGCATGTAGGTTTCTCAAGCGGCAGGTCAGGTCGTCTGGTATTCCCATCTCTTTTAGAATTTTCCACAGTGTATTGTGATCCACACAGTCAAAGGCTTTGGCATAGTCAATAAAGCAGAAATAGATGTTTTTCTGGAACTCTCTTGCTTTTTCCATGATCCAGTGGATGTTGGGAATTTAATCTCTGGTTCCTCTGCCTTTTCTAACATCAGCTTGAACATCTGGAAGTTCATGGTTCATGTATTGCTGAAGCCTGGCTTGGAGAATTTTGAGCATTACTTTACTAGTGTGTGAGATGAGTGCAATTGTGTGGTAGTTTGAGCATTCTTTGGGATTGCCTTTCTTTAGGATTGGAATGAAAACTGACCTTTTCCAGTCCTGTGGCCACTGCTGAGTTTTCCAAATTTGCTGGCATATTGAGTGCAGCACTTTCACAGCATCATCTTTCAGGATTTGAAATAGCTCCACTGGAATTCCATCACCTCCACTAGCTTTGTTCGTAGTGATGTTTTCTAAGGCCCACTTGACTTCACATTCCAGGATATCTGGCTCTAGGTCAGTGATCACACCATCGTGATTATCTGGGCCATGAAGATCTTTTTTTGTACAGTTCTCCTATGTATTCTTGCCACCTCTTCTTAATATCTACTGCTTCTATTAGGTCCATACAATTTCTGGACTTTATTGAGCCCATCTTTGCATGAAATATTCCCTTGGTATCTCTAATTTTCTTGAAGAGACCTCTGGTCTTTCTCATTCTGTGTTTTCCTCTTTTTCTTTGCATTGATTGCTGAGGAAGGCTTTCTTATCTCTCCTTGCTATTCTTCGGAACTCTGCATTCAAATGGGTATATATTTTCTTTTCTCCTTTGCTTTTCACTTCTCTTCTTTTCACAGCTATTTGTAAGGCCTCCTCAGACAGCTATTTTGCCTTTTTGCATTTCTTTTCCATGGGCATGGTCTTGATCCCATCTTGATCTCCTGTACAATGTCATGAACCTCCGTCCATAGTTCATCAGGCACTCTATCAGATCTAGTTCCTTAAATCTATTCCTCAGTTCCACTGTATAATCATAAGGGATTTGATTTAGGTCATACCTGAATGGTCTAGTGGTTTTCCCTACTTTCTTCAATTTAAGTCTGAATTTAGTAATAAGGAGTTCATGATCTGAGCCATAGTCAGCTCCCAGTCTTGTTTTTGCTGACTGTAAAAACAAGAGCGCCTCCATCTTTGGCTGCAAAGAATAGAATCAATCTGATTTTGGTGTTGACCATCTGGTGATGTCCATGTGTAAAGTCTTCTCTTGTGCTGTTGGAAGAGGATGTTTGCTATGACCAGTGCGTTCTCCTGGAAAAACTCTATTAGCCTTTGCCTGCTTCATTCTGTACTCCAAGGCCAAAATTGCCTGTTACTCCAGGTGTTTCTTGACTTCCTACTTTTACATTCCAGTCCCCTATAATGAAAAGGACATCTTTTTTGGGTATTAGTTCTAAAAGGTCTTGGAGGTCTTCGTAGAACCATTCAACTTCAACTTCTTTAGTGTTACTGGTTGGGGCATAGACTTGGATTACTGTGATATTGAATGGTCTGCCTTGGAAACGAACAGAGATCATTCTGTTGTTTTTGAGATTGCATACAAGTACTGCATTTCAGACTCTTTTGTTGACCATGATGGCTACTCCATTTCTTCTAAGGGATTCCTGCCCATAGTAGTAGATATAATGGTCATCTGAGTTAAATTCACCCATTCCAGTCCATTTTAGTTTGCTGATTCCTAGAATGTCAACGCTCACTCTTGCCATCTCCTGTTTGACCACTTCCAATTTTCCTTGGTTCATGGACCTGACATTCCAGGTTCCTATGCAATATTGCTCTTTACAGCATTGGACCTTGCTTCTATCACTAGTCACATCCACAACTGGGTACTGTTTTTGCTTTTGTTCCATCCCTTCATTCTTTATAGAGTTATTTCTCTACTGATCATTTCCACTTATGGGTTTGTTAATTGGCATAATTGCTCTTTTTTTTTAAAATTTGGTATTTATGTTTTTTGTCTTTTTCTTCTCATCTATTCTATTTATAAATATGTGAGCTTCTTTGGGTTTTCTGGGCTGTTGAGCGTTGCTTTCACCATTAATCTTGGGATTTTGTCTTTTGTGCTCTGTGGCCTGTGAAATCTTGGTGCTACAGTAAGTAGTCCTGCCAAAACCCCTGAGGTGGGAGACACAAGTCCAGAACTTTGGAATACCAGCAAACTCCCAACCACATGGAATATTAATTGATGAGAGCTCTACCAAAGGTCTGCATTTCAACACTAAGACCAAGACCTACCCAAAGGCCAGCAAGTTCACTGCTGTATGCCTTATGCCAATCCTTCAGCAAAACAGGAACACGACCTTTAATATACCTAGACAGTATATTAAGAAGCAGAGACATTACTTTGCTGGTAAATGTCTGTTTAGTCAAAGCTATGGTTTTTCCAGTTGTGTATGGATGTGAGAGTTAGACTGTAAAGAAGACTGAGAGTCAAAGAATTCATGCTTTCAAACTGTGGTGTTGGAGAAGACTCTTTAGAGTCCCTTGGACTGCAAGGAGATAGTCAACCCTAGAGGAAATCAATCCTGAATATTCATTGGAAGGACTGATGCTGAAGCTCCAATACTTTGGCCACTTGATGCAAAGAGCCAACTCATTAGAAAAGACCCTGATGCTAGGAAAGATTGAAGGCAGGAGGAGAAGGGGAGGATAGAGGATGAGATGGTTGGATGGCATTACCAACTTGATGGACATGAGTTTGAGCAAGCTCTTAGTGTTGGTGATGGACAGGGACGCCTAGTGTGCTGCAGTCCATGGGTCATAAAGAGTCAGACATGACTGAGTGACTGAACAACAAAAACCATACATATATCCTCTCCACCTTGAACCTCCCTCCACCGCTCACTCCATCCACCCGTCTAGGTAGTTACAGAGCACTAGGTTTGAGCTCCCTGCATCATACAGCAAATTCCCACCAGCTATCTATTTCACATATGGGAGTTCATTGGAAGGATTGATGTTGAAGCTGAAACTCCAATACTTTAGCCACCTGACGTGAAGAGCTGACTCATTTGAAAAGACCCTGATGCTGGGAAAGATTTAGGGCAGGAGGAGAAGAGGATGACAGAGGATGAGATAGTTGGATGGCATCACTGACTCAATGGACATGCGTGTGGGTAAACTCCAGGAGCTGGTGATGGACAGAGAGCCCTGGTGTGCTGTGGTTCATGGGGTCGCAAAGAGTTGGACACAACTGAGTGACTGAACTGAACTCAATATATATGTTTCAATGCTACTCTCTCTATTTGTCCCACCCTCTCCTTCCCCAACTGTGTCCACAAGTCTCTTCTCTATGTCTGCAACTGCACTGCTGCCCTGCAAATAGGTTCATTAATACCATCTTTCTAGATTACATATATATGCAGTAATATCCAATATTTGTTTTGTTCTGACATATGTCACTCTGTATAATAGGCTCTAGGTTCATCTCCCTCATTGAAACTGACTCAAATGCATTCCCTTCTATGGCTGAGTCATATTCCATTGTATATATGTACCACAGCTTCTTTATCCAGTCATCTGCTGATAGACATCTAGGTTGCTTCCGTATCCTGGCTATTGTAAATAGGGCTGCAATGAACATTGGAGTACATGTGTTTTTCAACTATGATTTCCTCAAGGTATATGCCCAGTAGTGGGATTGTTGGGTCCTATGGCAGTTTGGGAGCTTCCCAGGTGGCTCAGTGGTAAAGAATTTGCCTACCAATGCAGGAGACACAGGTTTTATCCTTGGGTTGGAAGATACCCTAAAGAAGAGAATGGCAACCCATTCCAGTATTTCTTTCTGGGAAATCCCATGGACAGAGGAGCCTGGTGGGCTACAGTCCATGGAGTCACAAAAAGTCAGACATGTCTTACAACAACAATGGTAGTTTTATTCCTATGTTTTAAAGGAGTCTCCATACTGTTCTCTATGGTGGGTGTATCAATTGCATTCCCACTAACAATACAGGAGTGTTCGCTTTTCTCTAACCCTCCCCAGCACTTATTGTTTGTAGATTTTTTTTGATGATTTCCATTCTGGCTGCTCTGAGGTGATACCTTATTGTATTTTGATTTACATTTTTCTAACAATGAGTGAAGCTGAGCATCTTTTCATGTGTTTATCAGTCATCTGTATGTCTTCTTTGTATGTTTGTTTAGGTCTTCTGGCCAATTTTTGATTGGGTTGCTTTTTTTTATATTGAGCTGTATGAGCTGCTTCATACCGTTCATGGGGTTCTCAAGGCAAGAATACTGAAGTGGTTTTCTATTGCCTTCTCCAGTGGACCACGTTTTGTCAGAACTCTCTACCATGACCCATCCGTCTTGGGTGGCCCTACACGGCATGGCTCATAGTTTCATTTAGTTAGACAAGGCTATGATCCATGTGATCAGTTTGGTTAGTTTTCTGTGGGTGTGGTTTTCATTCTGTTTGCCCTCTGATGGGTAAGGATAAGAAACTTATGGAAGCTTCCTGGTGGGAAAGACTGACTGAGGGGGAAACTGTGTCTTGTTTTGATGGGCAGGACCACTAGACCATGCTCAGTAAATCTTTAATCCAATTTTCTGTTGATGGGCGGGGCTGTGTTCCCTCCCTGTTGTTTGACCTGAGACCAAACTATGGGGGAGGTAATGAAGATAATGGCGACCTCCTTCAAAAGGTCCCATGCAAGTAGCCCCACACTGAGTGCTCCCAACCCTGTAGCAGGCCACCACTGACCCACACCTATGCTGAAGACTCCTAGACACAGGCAAGTCTGGGTCAGTCTCTTGTGGGGTCACTGCTCCTTTTTCCTGGGTTCTGGTGTGCATAATGTTTTGTGTGTGCCCTCCAAGAGTCTGTTTCCCCAGTTCTGTGTTAAGTTCTGTAATCAAATCCCACTGCCCTCCAAAGTCAAATTCCCTGGGGGTTCAGTTCTTTTGCCAGATCCCCAGGTTGGGACATCTGTTGTGGGTCCTAGAACTATCTTAATAGTGAGAGAATTTATTTGGTATAATTGCTCTGTAGTTTGTGGCTTGTCTCCTTAGCGACTCTGTGGTGGGGTTAATGGTGACCTCCTCCAAGAGGGCTTATGCCACACCCAGGACTACTGCACCAGAGCCGCTGCCCCTGTGGCAGGCCACTGCTGACCTGTACCTCCACAGGAGACACTCAAACAATCAAAGGCAGGTCTGGCTCAGTCTCTGTGGAGTCTCCTGGTGAGCACAGATTTTGTTTGAGCCGTCCGAGTACCTCTGGCAGGTATGGGTTTTGATTCTAAACGTTATTTCACCCCTCCTACTGTCTTGCCAGGGGCTTCAACAGTTCATGAACCATGAACTTCCAGATGTTTAGGCTGGATTTAGAAAAGGCAGAGGAACCAGATATCAAATTGCCAACATCTGCTAGATCATCAAAAAAGGAAGAGACTTCCATAAAAACATTTACTTCTGCTTTATTGACTATGCCAAGGCCTTTGACTGTATAGATCATAACAAACTCTGGAAAAAAAGATATGGGAATACCAGACCACCTTACCTGCCTCCTGAGAAATCTGTATGCAGGTCAAGAAACAACAGTTACAACTGGACATGAAAAAACAGACTGGTTCCAAATAGAGAAAGGAGTACATCAAGGTTGTATATTGTCATCCTGCTTATTTAACTTATATGCAGAGTATATCATGCAAAATGCCAGGCTGGATAAAGCACAAGCCAGAATCTAGATTTCTGGGAGAAATATCAATAAACTCAGATATGCAGATGACTAAAGAGCCTCTTGATGAAAGTGAAAGAGGAGAGTGAAAAAGTTGGCTTAAAGCTCAACATTCAGAAAAGTAGGATCATGGTATCCAGCCCCATCACTTCATGGCAAATAGATGGGGAAACAGTGGAAACAGTGTCAGACTTTATTTTTTGGGGGTTCCAAAATCACTGCAGATGGTGACTGCAGCCATGAAATGAAAAAATGCTTGCTCCTTGGAAGAAAAACTATGACTAACGTAGACAGTATATTAAAAAGCAGAGACATTACTTTGTCAACAAAGGTCCATCTAGTCAAAGCTATGGTTTTTCCAGTAGTCATGTATGGATATGAGAGTTGGACTGTGAAGAAAGCTGAGTGCTGAAGAATTGATGCTTTTGAACTCTGGTGTTGAAGAAGATTTTTGACAGTCCCTTGGACTGCAAGAAGACACAACCAGTCAATCCTAAAGGAAATCAGTCCTGAATATTCATTGGAAGGACTGATGCTGAAGCTGAAACTCAGATACTTCGTGAAGAACTGACTCATTGGAAAAGACCCTGATTGAAGGCCAGAGGAGAAGAGGACAACAGAGGATGAGATGGTTGGATGGCATTACCGCCTTGATGGACATGAGTTTGAGCAAGCTCCGAGAGTTGGTGATAGATAGGGAAGCCTGGCGTGCTGCAGTCCATGGGGTTGCAAAGAGTCAGACGTGAACAAGCAACTGAAGTGAAGCGAAGTGAAGTGGTAGTCACTGTGTCGTGTCTGACTCTGTGTGACCCTATGGACTGTAGCCGCCAGGCTCCTCTGTCCATGGGATTCTCCAGGCACGGATACTGGAGTGGGTTGCCATTTCTTTCTCCAGGGTCTTCCCACCCTAGGGATTGAATCCAGGTCTCCCACATTGCAGGCAAATTCTTTACTATCTGAGCCACCAACTGAGATGATTGTATATTTTGAAGATTAATCTTTTGTCAGTTGTTTCATTTGCTATTATTTTCTCCCATTCTAAGGGCTGTCTTTTCACTTTGCTTATAGTTTGCTGTGCAAAAGCTTTTAAGTTTAATTAAATCCCACTTGCTTATTTTTGTTTTTATTTCCATTACTCTATGAGGTGGGTCACAGAGGATCTTGCTCTTATCTATGTCAGGAGAATGCTGCCTATGTGTTCCTCTAAGAGCTGTAGAGTTTCTGGCCTTACATTTCGGTCTTTAAACCATTTTGAGTTTCTTGTTTGTGTATGGTGTTAGGAAGTGTTCTAGTTTCATTCTTTTACATGTAGCTGTCCAGTTTCCCCAGTTCTGCTTATTGAAGAGGTTATCTTTTGTTTCACTGTATTTTCCTGCCTCCTTTGTTAAAGATATAGTACCCATAGGTGTGTGGGTTTATCTCTGGGCTCTCTAACTTGTTCCACTGGTCCATATTTCTGTTTTTGTGCCAATACCATACTGCCATCGTGACTGTAGCTTTGTAGTATAGTCTGTCAGAAAGGTTGATTCCTTCAGAAAGGTTGATTCCTTCAGAAAGGTTGATTCCTTCAGATCTGCTTTTCTTTCTCAAGATTGCTCTGATTATTCAGATTTTTTTATGTTTCCTTAAAAAGTGTGAATTATTTTGTTCTAGTTCTGTACAAAATTACCATTGGCAGTTTGATAAGGACTCCTTTGAATCTGTAGATTGTGTTGGGTACTATAGTCATTTTCACAATATTGATTCTTACAACCCAAGAACATGGTAGATCTCTCCAACTGTTTATGTTGATTTTGTTTTCTTTCATCAGTGACTTCTAGTTTTTTGCATACAGGTCTTTTGTCTCTTTAGATAGTTGTATACCTAATTATTTTATTCTTCTTGTTACAATGATGAATATAATTATTTCTCCAATTTCTCTTTCTGATTTGCATTGTTAGTGTATAGAAATACAAGCAATTTCTGTGTACTAATTTTATATTAATTGATTAGCTCTAATAATTTTCTGGCAGCATCTCTAGGGTTTTCAATGTATAGTATCATGCCATCTGCAACAGTGAGAGTCTTACTTCTTCTTTTTCAATCTGGATTCCTTTAATTCTTTTCATTCTCTGATTGCTGTGACTAGGACTTCCGTAACTATGTTGAGTTATAATACTGAGAGTGGGCAACCTTGTCTTGTTCCTGATCTTAGAGGAAATACTTTCAGTTTTTCTACATGAGAATAATGTTTCCTGTGGATTTGTTGTATATGCCCGTTATTATGTTGAGGGAGGATCCTTCTATGACTACTTTTTAGAGACTTTAAAAAAAAATCATAAATGGTGTTGAATTTTGTCAAAAGTTTTATTGGCATCAGTTGAGATGATCATATGGTTTTTATCTTTCAATTTGTTAATATGGTGTTATCACATTTTTATGTGTATATTGAAGAATCCTTGCATTCCTGGGATAAAGTCTACTTGATCCTGATGTTTAATGTGTTGTTGGATTCTGTTTGCTGGAATTTTGTTGAGGATCTTTTCATCTATGTTTATCAGTGATGTTGGGCTGTAATTTTATTTCTTTCCTTTTTTTGTGTGGCATATTTGTCTAGTTTTGGTGTCAGGGTGATAGTGGTCTTATAGAATGAGTTCAGGAGTTTTCCTTACTCTGCAATTTTCTGGAAGAGTTTAGGCAGGATAGATGTTACCTCCTCTAAACTTTTTGTGGAATTCACCTATGAAGCCATCTGGCCCTGGCTTCTTTGTTGAAAGAATTTTTTAATTACAGTTTTGATTTATCTGCTTCTGATTGGTCTGTTCATGCTTTCTATTTCTTTCTGATTCAGTTTTTGAATTATACTTTTCTAAGAATTTGTTCATTTCTTAGATATGAACAAATTGATAGTTGATGTCTAATGTATAGTGCTGTGGTCAGAAAAGACACTTGAAATGATTTTGGATTTTTAAAATTTCTCTATGCTTGATTTTTGACCCAAGATATAATCTATCCTCAACAATGTTCCATGTGGACTTGAGAAAAAAGTGAAATCTCCAGTCTTTGGATGAAATATCCTGTAGATATCAATTAGTCAAACTAGTCCAGGGTATCATTTAAAGTTTGTGTTTCTTTATTAATTTTCTATCTGGATGATCTTTTGATTGGTATGAATGTGATATTAAAGGCTTCCACTATTTTTGTGTTAATGTTGATTTTCCCTTTAATAGTTGTTATCATTTGTTTTATCTATTAAGGTGCTTCTATGTTGGAGGGATATATATTAATGTTTGTACCTGTTATATCTTCTTCTTGGATTGATCCCTTGATCATTATGTAGTGTCTTTCCTTGTCTCTTGTAATTGCCTTAATTTTAAAGTCTATTTCATCTGATATGAGTACTGCTATTATTCTTTCTTTTGATTTTTGTTTGCATGGAATATCTTTTTCCAGCTCCTTACTTTCAGTGTGTGTATCCATAGGTCTGAGGTGGGTTTTTGTACATAATTTGTATAAGATCCTTATATAGGGATCTTGTTTTTGTGTCCATTCAGCCAATCTGTGTCTTTTGGTGTGTATAATCCTGTTACCATTTATTGTTTTGTAGGCCTTTTCCTTGCTTGTGTTTTCTGTCTAGAGAAATTTATTTAGCATTTGTTGTAAAGCTGGTTTGGTGGTGCTGAATTTTCTCAATTTTTTCTTGTCTGTAAAGCTCTTGATTTCTCTTTTGAATGTATATGGGATCCTTGCTGGATGGAGTAATCTAGGTTATTTCTTTTTATCACTTTAAGTATATTCTATCCCTCCATTCTGGCCTGTAGATTTCCGGTTGAAAGTTCAGCTGTTGACCTTATTGGGATCCCCTTATATGTTATTTCTTGTTGTACTCTTTCTTTTAATATTTGTTAGTTGTGTTTAACTTTTTTAGTTTGTTTAATATGTGTCTTGGTGTATTTCTCCTTGGGTTTATCCTATATGGCACTTTCTGGGCTTCTTGAACTTGGGTGGCTTTTCCTTTTCAATGTTAGGAAAGTTTTTTACTATAATCTACTCAAATATTTCCTCATACCCTTTCCTTTGTTTTCTTCTGGGACATCTATGAGTCTCATATTATGCTTAATGTTGTCCCAGAGGTCTCTGAGACTGTTCTCATTTCTTTTCATTCTTTTAAAAAATTCTGCTCTGCTTCTGTTATTTCTACCATTCTATGTTGCTGCTTGCTTGTCCATTCTTCTGTCTCAGTTACTCTGATATTGGTTCTTTCTAGTGTATTTTTAATCTGTTTTGTTTTTCATTGATGATTGTTTATTCTTTAATTCTTCTAGATCCTTGTTAAACATCTCTAGTATCTTCATTTGTGCCTGCAGTCTATTTATCTGTGCTTCCATTTTATTTTTAAGTTTTGGGGTCATCTTTACTATTACTATTCTGAATCTTTTTCATTGTAGACTGCCTATTTCCTCTTCATTTGTTTGGTCTTGTTTTTTTTTTTTTTTTTACCATGTTTCTTCATCTGCTGCATGTTTCTCTGTCTTTTAATTTTGTTTAATTTACTGTGTTTGGGATCTCATTTCTGCAGGCTGGAAGATCATATTTCCTCTTAATTGTGGAGTCTGTCCCCCATAGGTGGGGTTGGGCCAGTACCTCATGAAAGTTTCTTGTTTGGTGGGATTTGTGCCTGTGTTCTGATGGATGGAGCTCGATCTCATCTCTCTAAAGGGAAGTGCTGTACACAGTAGTGTGTTTTGGGATGTCTATGGGCTTGGTATGGCCTGCCTGCTAACGTATAGGGTTAGGTTATGTTTTGCTGAAGTATGGTGTGGGGTACCCAGCACTGGAATTTGCTGAACTTTGGGTGTGGCTTAATCTTGGTGTTGAGATGGAGGTCTTTGGGAGAGCTCTTATCAATTAATGGTCAGTGGTGTCAGGAGTTCTCTTGTGGTTCAAAGTCATGGGCTTGGGTTTCCCACTTAAGGTTCAGGCCTTACTCCTTACTGTAGCACCAAGACTTCACAAGCCATGCAGCACAGAAGACAAAACCCCAAGACTATTAGTGAAAGCAACACTCAACAGTCCAGAACACCCAGAGAGACTCACATCAAAGTCCTCCAATATTTCTAGGAAGGTCTCTGGATAACTGTAGTGGGCAATATATGTTCCACTCAGCCTTGTATCTGGCCTTACTCCAGCTTGTACTTGCTCCCAAATTCCACAGTTGCCACTATGTCTATAGTCTCAGGCTAAATGTAGCTATTTAATTCAATGCACCTGTGACTGCTGGAGCCCATTCCCTTTCTATTCTTTGGTCACACAGTCCCTGGTGTTCTGCTTTGGTTTTGGGCCCTGCTCTGCTTATATATCACCCTCTGGTGATTGTCCTCTGCCAAGTCATGAGCTGGAGAAGGCAGAGGCTTATTAGTTCTTAGTTGGGCTGGGTAAAGTGAGGGGTATTACTGCCACAGTTGGGACATTCTGGAGAATGCCTGCACCAAGTAAAGACCTGCCAGCTGTTGTTACAGCCTAAGGCAGGGTGTGTGCTCTCCCAGAGGAATTGGCTCCAGTTGTGGGTCCCTAGGAAGAGTGAAGCTGGTTAGACTCCAGGCAAGATATGGGCAGTAACCTGTGTCTGCTCACAGCCTGGAGGTAGTTGTTACCTCTGGGGTCCTGACTGTATCTGTGGCATTTTGTCTACTGTTTCAGGCACTTTCCATGGCTTTGACAATAGCTGTGGCTTGTTTCCTCTTCTGGGATTGTAAACTGTAGTTGAGGCTAATTCTGCCTGCTGGGAGTCCAACCAATTTTGCAGGTTTTGGAGACTACCTGTAGGCACTGTGAATGTGGAGAATTAGTATATCCCAGGTGACAAGACTTCTTGCTACTCTGTGATGCCACCCTTTACTCTTTCAGCTGTTTCACTGCCCGCCCCTCCCCACCTCCCCCATATTATCCTCATAGCAGCCAACCCTGTTCCTCTCTCTGTGGTCTGAACCTATACCTGAGCCTCAAAACCCAGTCCCCACAATCTGCTGTGGATGGAGATATGCTAGCCACTTCTCGGCTGGGAAGTGTTTCTTGGCAAAGAACACCATAGTGTGTTCTCTGTTTTGCCTTCTGAGTACCTATCATTGCACTCCCCTCTGAGGTTCCAAAGCTCCACCTGGCCAGGCCTGTGAGGAGGTTTCCAAGTGTGTGGAAACTTTTCCTCCTTCATGACTCCCTCCCTGGGTCACAGTCCTCATTCTGAAATCATGTCTATTTTTTAATCTTGATCTTTTGCCCTACCTCATTGTAAGCAGATTGGATTGCCTTTTGGCAAACCTTTCAGGGTCTTCTACTAGCATTCAGAAGTTGTTTTGTAGAAGTTGTTCCATTTCAGATGAATTTTCAATCAGTTTGTGGGGAGGAAGAGGATCACTTTGTCTTAAAGGAAAATTCTTAAAGAGATGGGAATATCAGACCACCTTACCTGACTCCTGAGAAATCTGTATGCAGGTCAAGAAGCAACAGTTAGAACCAGACATGGAACAACAGACTGGTTCAAAATTGGGAGAGGAGTACGTCAAGGCTATATATTATTGTCACCCTGCTTATTTAACTTACATACAGAGTATGTCATGCAAAATGCTGGGCTGGATGAAGTACAAGCTTGAATTAAGGTTATTGGGAGAAATATCAACAGCCTCAGATATGCAGATGATACCACCTAATGGTGGAAAGCAAAGAGGAACTAAAGAGCCTCTTGATGTAGGTGAAAGAGGTGAATGAAAAAGTGGCTTAAACTCAACATTCAAAAAACCAAGATAATGGCATCCGGTCCCATCACTTCAAGACAAATAGATGGGGAAACAACGGAAATAGTGACAGACTTTATTTTCTTGGGCTCCAAAATCACTGTGGATGGTGACTGCAGCCATGAAATTAAATGACATTTGATCCTTCGAATAAAAGCTATGACAGACTTGGACACTGTATTTAAAAGCAGAGCCATCACTTTGCTGACAAAAGTCTATATAGTCGAAGCTATGGTTTTTCCAGTAGTCATGTATGGATATGAGAGCTGGACCATAAAGAAGGCTGAACACCAAAGAATTGATGCTTTTGAATTGTGATGCTGGAGAAAACTCTTGAGAGTCCCTTGGACTGCAAGGAGATCAAACTACTTAATCCTAAAGGAAATCAACACTGAATATTCACTCGAAGGACTGATGCTGAAACTTCAGCTCCAAGTTGAAGTTCTAATCAGGCCACCTGATGCAAAGAGCTGACTCATTGGAAAAGACCCTGATGCTGAGAAAGAATGAGGGCAGGAGAAGAAGGGGGCAGCAGAGGATTAGATGGTCAGATGGTATCACCAACTCAATGGACATGAGTTTGAGCAAACTCCATGAGATGGTGAAGGACAGGGAAGCCAGGTGTGCTGGAGTCCATGGGGTCACAAATAGTCAGACATAACAGTGTGACTGAACAACAACAATGACAAACCTATAATCAACAGTGAAAAGCTGAAAGTGTTCCCTTTAATATCAGGAACAAGACAAAGACATCTACTCTTGATACTTTTATTCAATGTAGTTTTGGAAGTCCTAACTACAGAAATCAGAGAAGGAAAAGAAGTAAAGGGAATACAAATTGGAAAAGAAGTTAAACTGTTACCGTTTGCATATAACATGTACATGTACATAGAAGATCTGAAAGATGCTACCAGAAAACTACTGGAACTCATTAATGAATTTGGTAAAGTCACAGGTTACAAAATTAATACAGAGAAATCTGCTGCATTTCACTATACTAACAATGAAAGATCAGAAAGAGAAATTCAAGAAGAAATTCCATTTATGATTGCATCAGAAAGAATAAAATACCTAGGAATAAATCTACCTCAGGAGACAAAAGACCTGTACTCCAAAAACTATAAGATGCTGATGAAAGAAACCAAAGAAGACATAAACAAATGGAAAGACATACTATGTTCGTGGATTGGAAGAATCAGTATTGTCAAAATGACTATACTATCCAAGGCAGTCTAGAGATTCAATGCAATCCCTGTCAAATTATAATGGTATTTTTCACAGAAGTAGAACAAAAATCTCAAAATTTGTATGGAGACACAAAAGACCCTGAATAGCCAAAGCAATAAATAGAGCTCAAGGAATCAGCCGTCCTAGTTTCAGACTATACTACAAAGCTACAGTAATCAAAACAGCATGGTATTGGCACAAAAATAGAAATATAGATCAATGTTGCAGGATAAAAAACTCTGAAATAAGCCCATGCACCTATGGCAAATTAATCTATGACACCAATGACAAAGGTGGCAAGACTACACAATGTTGGAAAGATAGTCTCTTCAACAAATAGTGCTGGGAAAACTGGACAGCTACATGTAAAAAAATGAAATTAGATCATTCTTTAACTCCAAACACAAAAATAAGGTCAAAATGGATTAAAGACCAAAAAGTGAGACCAGATACTATAAATTTCCTCAAGGAAAATATGGGCAGAGCACTTTCTGACATAAATGACAGCATCATTTTTTTGATCTGTCTCCCAGAATACTGGAGATTAAAACAAAAATAAACAAATGGGACCTACTTAAACTTAAAAGTTGTTGCATAGCAAAAGAAACAATAAACAAAATGAAAAGACCACCTAGAGATTGGGAGAAAATATTTGCAAATGATGTGATTGATAAGGGATTAGTCTCCCAAATTTACAAACAGCTCATGATGCTTTATGGCATCAAAATAAACAACCCACTCACAAAATGCGCAGAAGACCTAAACAGATATTTCCTCTGAAGAAGACATACAGAAGGCCAATAGACACATGAAAAGATGTTCAACATCGCTAAGTATTGGAGAAACAAAAGTCAAGACTACAATGAAATATCACCTCATACCAGCCGGAATGGTTATCAACAAAAAACTCACAAAGAATAAATGCTGGAGAGAAGGTAACTCTCCTGTGCTGTTGGTGGGAATGTAAATTGATACAGCCACTATGGAGAACAGTATGGAGGTTCGTCATAAAGCTAAAAGTAGAGCTACCATATGACCCTGAAATCCCACTCTTGGACATATATCCAAATAAAAAACATGATCCAAAAGGATGCATACATCCCAATGTTCATTGCAGCACTGTTTACAATAGCCAAGACATGGAAGCAACCTAAATGTCCATTGACAGAGGAATGGATAAAGGAATGGATAAAGATTCCATTGTACATACACACAATGGAGTATTACTCAGACATTATAAAGAATGAAATAATGCCATTTGCAGCAATGTGAATGGACCTGGAGCATATCATACTGAGTGAAGTAAGTCAAAGAAGGAGAAATATTGTATGACTTCCCTTATATGCAAAATCTAAAAAGACATGATACAAATGAACGTACAAAACAGAGAGAGACTCACAGACTTAGAGAACGAATTTATGGTTGCTGGGAGGAAGGGATAATTAGAGAGACTGGGATGAACATTACACACTGCTATATTTAAAATGGATAACCAACAAGGACCTAGTGTATAGCATATGAAACTCTCTGCTCAATGTTATGTGGCAGTCTGGATGGGAGGGGAGTTTGGGGAGAATATATACGTATGGCTGAGTCCCTTAGCTATTCATCTGAAATGATCACAACCTTGTTAATTGGCTACACCCCAATACAAAATACAAAGTTAAAAAATTAGTGGTTAAAAAATTCCTTTAGAAAATTTTTATTGGATAACAAATTTTAATGTGTATATTATTAAGATTTATTTCCTTAACTGAGGAATGGATTACCTTCAAATACCTGGAATAATTCCATTCATATTGTGGTAGTATATCCACCCATCATGAATTTTTCTCTTATTTCATTATTTATTTATTTATTTATTTTTATTTTTTAACTTTACAATATTGTATTGGTTTTGCCATATATCAACATGAATCTGCCACAGGTATACATGTGTTCCCCATCCTGAACCCTCCTCCCTCCTCCCTCCCCATACCATCCCTCTGGGTCGTCGCAGTGCACCAGCCCCAAGCATCCAGTATCGTGCATCGAACCTGGACTGGCAACTCGTTTCATATATATTATACATGTTTCAATGCCATTCTCCCAAATCATCCTACCCTCTCCCTCTCCCACAGAGTCCAAAAGACTGTTCTACACATCAGTGTCTCTTTTGCTGTCTCATATACAGGGTTATGTTACCATCTTTCTAAATGCCATATATATGCATTAGTATACCATATTGGTGTTTTTCTTTCTGGCTTACTTCACTCTGTATAATAGGCTCCAGTTTCATCCACCTCATTAGAACTGATTCAAATGCATTCTTTTTAATGGCTGAGAAATACTCCATTGTGTATATGTACCACAGCTTTCTTATCCATTCATCTGCTGATGGACATCTAGGTTGCTTCCATGTCCTGGCTCATTTCATTTCTAAAAGAACTTTGAAGCATAGCAGACAGATAAAAAACACTGGGAGGTTGTCAATATTGTTAATTTTTTTTTTTTTGCATAAAGATGAAAGTCAAACTCCTGAATTTTATAACCCGCTAGAATATTTAGTTAAAGTATAGCCCTTTGGATGCTGCTTATACAAAATCATACTTCCCTTCTCTGCTTGCTGAGCATAGCACTGACTAGAATAACTCCTTTGAAAAACTACCTGGTCTAGTAAAATGTCAAGCATAATTCACTAAGTGATGATAATCCAAAATAAGGCAAAATGATTTCAAAACAAAAAACAACCAAATCAAAGTGAGTGTAGCTATGAAAACATCAAAGATGTTTAAATAGTCTGAATATTCTAATGTATTCACCTTTCAACTAATACTAACTGCAGTCAGAATACTTACAGAGAGCCAAATTCTGAGTTCTAATTTGAATTGCCAGGTCCCTTCTCCCATCCATAGACACAGACTTACTGAAAAGGAATGACACAAAGCCCTACAGGATCTGTTGAGGGGCAGAAAGCAAAGATTAGGGTAATGGCAAAGTACGACCTTCAACATTCAAGTTTAAGTCCCAGATAACACTGCTCCTAGATATGTGTGTTGTGTGTGTGTTAGTCGCTCAGTCGTGTCCGACTCTTCGCGACCCCATGGACTCCTCTGTCCAAGGAATTCTCCGAGCAAGAATACTGGAGTGGGTTGCCATTTCCTTCTCCAGCTCCCGGATATACAGCTGCCTAAAAAGATACCAATTCTCTACTTCTGGTCATTGTAAACTGTTTTGGAAACCTTACTTTCCAGGGGAGGAGGAGGGGGTGCGATATCAGAAAAGTAAGATTCACCGGAAAGGAAACAGGACGGGGAGCATCCACTCTGGCTTGCCGCGTCCAGCTGGTTCCCTCCTGCAGCCCCCAGGATCTCGGTGGCACGGAGTCAGAACGGCTTTCCCCTGGGGTATCCGGTGCTGACCCTGGAGCTGCAGCATAGAGTGGGCGCTGCTGAGCCCGGAGCCAATAGGTTTGGGGAACACTGCCAGTCACCTTCCAGTGGCGCAGCTGGAGCCTGGTTGCGGGAAGTGCGACTGCGCCCAGGGGGCCGGTACTCCAGGCGCCAACACCTGCGCCCCGCCGACACCGGTGCCCCGGAGACACTTGCGCCCCGCCGACACCGGCGCCCCGAGACACCTGCGTTCCGCCGACACCTGCGCCCCGCCGACACCTACGCCGCATCCGGCAGGAAGCACCCGGGTGCGCTTAACCCTCCCTCGCGCAGGCCTAGCGTCCCCTTTCTTCGCTCACGCGTTCCAACGACGCGTCACAGGCGCCTCCCAACAGTAAGCGCTTTGCCTGGCACCCCTTAGGCAGCTAACGGAAATCTCTCTGAGCCACTAGACTCCATTTGAAGGTCCCGACAGTGCAGAATTGCGCCTCATGGGCGGTTGCCTGAGCCGGCCTCGCCCTCGCCAGTCGTCGTCACCTGCTCTGCGGGGCGGGGACCAGCCAGAGAGCACCGAGTGCCTCGGGCCCGCGCACACTGCCAGCCGTGTTCCCCCAGCTTGCCGGGTTCACTCGTGGGCCCCAACTCTGGACCTGGCTCGCAGGCTGTCCTATGAGGGTCTCATGGCTTCACCCCGTCGTCGTCTGCACCTTCGGGGGTTTGTCCTAGTCCATCGGCGGCAATATTCAATCCAGCAAGCCCGGTGTTTATTTTGGTGTTTTTTTCCCTCTGTGCCCCGGAGTGGCCGTCAGAAGCCATTGCCGTCAGCTTGCAGTTCCAAGATGTTCCACACCTCAGTAATCCTGAGGATGGCATCCGCAAAGGGCAAACTGACGCTCCGTTTGCCTCTGAAGCAGACAGTCATCTGTACGTGGTCTTCATTTTCTGTTCACCTCCCAAACCTTTGTGTAAAGGAAATTCTGGTGAGGGCCCTAGAAGAGAGTGGCCAACTGAGAGGAAAGGAAGAGAAGGACCTGACAGCCTTGGCTGAGAGCAGAAAGGGGCTAGCAAAGCAAAAGAAAGGACAATCAGCCCAGGAGAGTCAGGATAAACAGAGAAGGGGCTCGAATCCAGGAGGAAATGCGCAGTCCGCGTTTAGACACCTCATAATCAACGGGGTCCTCTCTTCCTTTGTGCCCAGGCCTGGGCCTCTGGTTCTCTGTTCCAAGAGCTCGGATATCCTGATTAGGAAATCCCAGACCTACTTTTTGAGTTCATGCAGCAAACGAAATGCCATCACCAGTTCATACAGCTCCACAAGAGGTTTCCTACAGCTCCAGAGGATGGGTCCAGGCGCAGCCCGGCTCCTGGGCCCAGAGTCATCGCATCTTCATGAGGTCTCAGATAAAACCAGCGAGGAATGCCATTGGCCTAACCCTTCAGCCTCAATGGAACCGCAGAGGAAGATCAAAGATGAAAAAATTGCAGATGACCACTTAAGGAAGAAACAAAACTTAAATTGCTCACAGTCATCTGACAGTTTCAGGCCCCGCAAACGCAAGATTCCTCTGCTGCTGCCCACCAGGCGAAACGGTCCACTGATCCTGCCCCCACCTCTCCAGATAGGTTATCCAGTCACTGCTGAAGACCTTGACCTAGAGAAGAGAGCTGCGATACAGTGGATTAACAACGTCTTGGAAGGGTAAGACTGAAACCATCTCAGTCTGCAGAACCCCTCAGCCTTCTATTCTGCCAGCTCCTAGCTCTAATTCATAGCGGAGGAGCTTCTGGAAGATGTAGAGCTCCCCAGGCCTGGTGGCCTTCTTGTAGTTGGTTGGAGTAGCCATCTCTATGAGGTATTTTGTCTTGGTTTTCCCTGTTTGTCTTGCTCCACTTGGCTTAAAAAGTTGGTTCCTTTTTCCTGGCCCACTAGGGCCTGTTCCCCAGTACTTTGCTGCTTGCCCCTCAGTGGTTCCTTGGAGAAGCAGTGCAAGACCATCAGAGTCCAGCTTTGCTCTTGAGGGAACCCAGAGTGCTGCTCCTGTGAGCCCATTCCCCTACCAAGTCAGTTCTCTCCAGAGAGACAACATAACATTGTTATCATCTTACTGTCAGAAGTGCACCTGGAACTTGGGCAGCTGGAGGTTGTTAGTCTGGTCTGACCCAGTGGTCAGCATCCTTGCAGCAGAAGAGGGAAGCTTTGGACCAGTTTCACTCCAGGCAGGAGCAAGCGGGACACCCACTGCTGCAATCGTTGCCTTTTCCTGCCTTCCCCATTTTCTTAACTGGGACCTGGTTCATCTTTCTTAAAATCTCTATATTCTCTCTCTGAACATTTGGTACCACATAAATACTTAGTTGATGAACAAAGTCATATATGTTGCATACATATAGTCACATATATTTATACATGTCATTTATATATTAATATAGTCATATATATTATGTGTATGTGAAATGAAATTCAGTCATGTTCGACTCTTTGTGACCCCATGGACTATAGAGTCCATGAAATTCTCAGGCCAGAACACTGGAGTGGGTAGCCTTTTGCTTCTCCAGGGGATCTTCCCAACCCAGGGATCAAACCCAGGTCTCCTGCATTGCAGGCAGATTCTTTAGCAGCTGAGCCACAAGGGAAGCCTGTATTATGTGTATATGTATATATTATATATAACTTATGAGAATACATAGTTCATATACATTATATATTAGATATGTATAATATATATGTATATTGTTTAGTCAATCTGTCCTGTCCAACTCTTTCACGACACCACAAACTGTAGGCTGCCAGGCTCAATCTGTCCATGGGATTTTCCAGGCAAGAACACTGGAGTGGGTTGCCATTTCCTTCTCCATATATGTATATATGTATGTATAATATTAGTATATGATTATATTCATAGTAATCAATATTTAATGTATGTAATGTTACACACTCATATGTAATATGTATTAATATAACCATGTACAATACATATGTGTTTTTAACATATATGTATGTGTTTAGTACATTATGTATAGAATATATAATGTGAATTACATTACATATAATAATATGTATTGAATACATATATGACCTTTGCTAATTTATCAAGTATTCCTGCCTCTGCTTTTTGAATTCACAGTGAAGAAAGAAATGACTAGTATGAGTGGCCAGACTTTTAACTCTAGGTTTTCTGTGTCCCACAGTCAGAAAAGCTGGAACCACCTTACGTCTCTAAATGTTGAGTCTAGAAAAAATGCACTTGCCTTTTTTCTCTCTGCTTGTCATCTGCCCACTTGACTTCACTATGGATTGGATCATGCCTACTGTATGTTAAGAAATGACTTGTGACAACTTTAGTCTTTAAAAAAGAATTGAATTTGATATAATTTTAGACTTACAAGAATAGTAGAGAGAATCCCAAACCAGTCTTCACTGAGCTTCTCCTAATGTTAATATCTTACAGAACAGTTATTGAAACCAGGAAATTAACATTGTTGCAATGTTATTAGCTAAACTTCAGACTTTAAACATATTTTCCCATTTTCCAGTAAAATTTTCTTTCTGTGCCAGTATAATCCCACATTTCATTTAGTTGCCATGTCTCCTTAGTTTCCTCCAAACTGACCATTACTCTATCTTAATGTCTTCTGTGACCTTGATACATTTGTAGAGTACCAGTTAAGTATTTTGTAGAATTTTCCTCAATTTGGATTTGTGCTGTTTTATCATGAGTACATTGAGGTTTTGAATTTTTAAGAAATCACACACTTGTGATGTGTCATCCTCAGCACATGGGAAATGTTAATCTTGACCACAATTAAAGTGGTGTCTGGCCCGGGTTCTCCTCTGAATAGTTACTATTTTTCTCTAGTACATATTTAAGAGGGTCTTATGTTGATGTGACACAAAAATCCTGTTTATCCTTAAACTTTCACCACTAATTTTGCCATCATCAGTGGATCTTGCCTGTAGCAATTATCATTGTGGTGTTCTATGGTGATTTTATATCTTTATTGTTCTACATTTGATTAGAATTACTCTCCAAGGCAGAGTTCTCTGCATTTATATAGTCACTTATATCTGTATGGTCTCATCAATATTTCTTTTTATTATTTGGGCTATGTCTAATACGATCACTGTTAATTTTATTGCTCATATTGTTCCAGATTTGATCATTATGAGTTCTTTCAGATTAGCTCCTGAGTCCTTTAAAATGCCTGCATCTCCCTCCCCACTTTTCCCAAGGATTCCTTTACCTTATAGCCCCATAACGTATTCCAGAATTATCTTATATTTTACCTGTCCCAGTTCTGGAGTCAACCACTCTTCTAAGAAGCTTTGGTTCATTTTATTGGAGAAATTAAAAAAAAAATCTGGGCATTCAGGTGTTGTTATGACTACTAGGGAATCTTTGCTTCTAAGTCCTCTCAACAGACAGAATTGGAAATGTATGTTCCCACTTATAAACTTGTATCTATTTCTGTATGCTGGGTGTATGTGTACACATGTGTGTGTGTGCACACATGTGTGTGTGTGTGTGCAAAAGAGTTAATACTGATACCGCTAACTAATGTAGTGCACAATCAGGGTTCATCTTAGAAATGTTCCCCTTTGCTTATGTGTAACTTCTTCAACAGTTTCTCCAGAGAAACCTGGTCTGATTATAATTTAATTACTTATTTGTTCAATCCAGAATGTACATAGTTTCACAATTGGCAGCCCTGTGAGCCGCTCACCAAAGTGTTCATGTACAGTTCTTTCTGTATGGCCTTGCAGCATCCAAGCAAACATTGCTTTAAAAAACTCCTTGGTTTAGCTTCTTTCAGCAACTGTGTAGCGAGGTTATATGTAACACATTTAGATTCACTTGTCATTGTCTACATTCCATTTTGGGCTCCTGCAACAACCTGGTTGATTTTAATTTTCAAAGTGAACCCCAGTCTTTGTGGTATAAAATTTGCTTAAATTTTTTGAGTATTTTTTGTGTCTGTATTCATGAGTGATGTTGATCTGAAATTTTCTTTTCTTGTGATGTCTTTATCTGATTTTGGTATCAGAAAATACTGTCCATACAGAGTGAGTTGGGAATGCCAGTCCAGGTTCGATGCATGATACTGGATGCTTGGGGCTAGTGCACTGGGTGACCCAGAGGGATGGTATGGGGAGGGAGGAGGGAGGAGGGTTCAGGATGGGGAACACATGTATACCTGTGGCGGATTCATTTTGATATTTGGCAAAACTAATACAATTGTGTAAAGTTTAAAAATAAAATAAAATTAAAAAAAAGAGAAATGTTGGTACAATTTCTTCTTAAAATATTTGGGAGTATTCATCAATGAAGCCATTTGGGCCCAGGTTTTTATTTCTGGGAAAATTTTCAATTATTAATTCAATCTCTTGTTATAGGTCTAAGGTTTTCTAATTCTTCTTGAGTCAGTTTCAGTAACTGGTGACTTTCTGGAGACTTTGCCTACTTCATCTAAATTGTATAATTTATTGGCATGAAATTGTGCTATTTTCTTATAATTCTAGTATCTCTAACGTAGGAGATGATATCCTTTCTTGAATTCCTAATTTTGTTAATCATTTTCTTCTCTCTGTATCTCTTTCTCTCTTATTCTTGCCCTTTCTCTCTTTCACTGTGGCTAAAAATGTATAAATTGTGTTGATTTTTTAAAAAAGAGTCAGTTTTTGTGCTTTTCATTTTGTCTATTTTGCTGTTTTCTATTTCTATTTTAGGCTCTAATCTTTACTATTTCTTTCATTCTTCTTCCTTTAGGTTTGATTTGCTCTTTAACTATTTCTTAAATTGAAAGACTAGGGTATGGATTTGAAACTTCTCTCTAATAAACTTTTAAATGATGTAATTGATATAACATGCACAGAGGAGCCTGGCAGGCTACAGTTCATGGGGTCACAAAGAGTAGGACACAACTGAGTAGCTAACATTTTCACTTTCACTTATGTAAATTTAAGGTATAAATCTAATGTTGATTTGATACATTTATGTAATTAATATGATTCCCATTGTAGTGATAATTAACACCTCCTTCATGTTGTATAACTATCATTTCTTTCTAGTGGTTGGAATTATTAAGATCTGTCCTTGTCAAGTATGATTACAGTAATACAATATTATTGTCTGTATTCACCATACTGTGCATTAGAATTTTAGAAATTATTAGCTTCTTGTTGCAAATTTGTACCCTTAAATAGCATCTCTCCTATCTCACCACCCCCTAGCTTTTGGTAACCACTATTTTAGTCTCTGGTTTTATGATTTTGGCCTTTTAAGTTTACACATATAAGTGATATCATACGGTATATGTCTTTTCTTGTCTGACTTATTACTTAGCATAATGTCCTCAAGGTCCATCCATGTTGTTGCAAAGGTGCCCGTCTTACTCATGACTAAAAAATGTCCCCTTGTGTATACACCACATCTTTCTTATCCATTCCTCCTGCAATGGGCATGTGGATTGTTTCCATATCTTGGTTATTATGAATTATACTATAATAAATATCAGAGTACAGATATCTCTTTGAATCTTGTTTTCATTTCCTTTGAGTATATACCCAGATGTAGCTCTATTTTTATTTTTTGGAGAACCTTCATACTGTTTTCCATAATGCATGAACTAGTTTACAATTCCACCATCAGTATACATGGATTCCCTTTTCTCCATATCCTAGACCAATACTTGTTATCTCTTGTGTTTTTCATTGAAGTATAGTTGATTTATAATGCTATACTAGTTTCAAGTGTTCAAAATTGGGAAAGGGGTACATCAAAGCTGTATATTGTCACCTTGTTTATTTAATTTACATGCAGAGTTCATCATGTGAGATGCCAGGCTAGATGAAGCACAAACTGGAATCAAGATTGCCAGGAGAAATATCAATAACCTCAAATATGAAGATGACACCACCATTATGGCAGAGAGCAAAGAGGAGCTTAAGAGCCTCTTGATAAAGGTGAAAATGGAGAGTAAAAAAGCTGGCTTAAAGCTGATTATTCAAAAAGCTAAGATCATGGCATCTGGTCCCATCACTTCATGACAAATAGCTAGAGAAAAAAAAAAAAAAACAATGACAGACTTAATTTTCTTGGGCTCCAGTATCACTGTGGATGGTGACTGCAGCCATGAAATTAAAAGATGCTTGATCCTTGGAAGAAAAGCTATGACAAACCTAGACAGCATATTAAAAAAGAGAGACATCACTTTGCTGACAAAAGTGCCTACAGTCAAAGCTATGGTTTTTCTAGTAGTCATGTACGGATGTGAGAGCTGGACCATAAAGAAGCCTGAGTGCCAAAGAATTGATGCTTTTGAACTGTGGTGCTGGAGAAGACCACTCTTGAGAGTCCCTTGGACAGCAAGGATATCAAACTACTCAATCTTAAGGGAAATCAACCCTGAATATCAGTTGGAAAGACTGATGCTAAAGCTGAAGCTCCAATACTTTGGCCACCTGATGTGAAGAACCGACTCATTGGAAAAGACCCTGATGCTGGGAAAGATTGAAGGCAGGAGGAGAAGGGGGCAACAGAGGATGAGATGGTTGGATGACATCAACAACTCAATGGATATGAGTTTAAGCAAACTCTATGAGATGTTGAAGGACAGGGAAGCCTAGCCTGCTATAGTCTGTGGGGTTGCAATGAGTCAGACAAGACTGAGCAACAAAGTTTCAAGTGTACAATATAGTAATTAAGTATTTTCAGATTATACTCTATTATTGGTTGTATTCCATGTAGATCCTTTATTCCATTATATCCTTGTCAGACATGACTTAGCAATTGAACAGCAACCTAGTATTGATAGTTCATATCTCTTAATTCCTTTTCCTTATTATGCCCCTCCTCCAAACAGTCTCCCCACTGGAGAGACAAAGTATTTATACCAATAGTTTGTCCGCTATATCTATGTCTGTTTTCATTTTGTTATATTTATTTAACTTTTAAAATTCTACATTTAACTTAAACATATAGTATTTGTCTTTCTGTCTTACTTCGCTAATCATAACACTCTCCAGGTACATCAGTGTTGTGCAAATGGAAAAATTTTATTCTTTTTATGTGTGTATCTTGTTGATCTTTTAATCTGTTTATGGACACTTAGATTACTTCCATATCTTAGCTATTGTAAATATGATGTTATGAACTTTGGGGTGCACATATGTTTTCAAAGTAGTGTTTTTGTTTTGGATATATACCCATGAGTGGAAATATTGGATCATATGGTCATTCTATTTTTAATTTTTTGAGGAACCTCCATATAGTTTCCCATAGTGGTTTACCAATTTAAATTCTCACCAAAGTGGGCTAGCATTTCCTATTTTCCACATCTTTACCTACATTATTTGTTAAATTTTTTGATGATAGCATTTCTGACAGATAAAGATGATGAGTCATTGTGGTTTTGATTTGCATTTCCCTAATGATGGGTGATGTTGAGCATCTTTTCATGTGCCAATTGGCTATTTGTATGTCTTCTTTGGAAAATGCCTATTCAGGTCTTCTGTTCATTTTTTAAGTTTGTTATTTAAATATTTTTGTTATTTTAAGTATTAACCACTTATCAGACATATCATTTAGAAATATCTTCTCCCATTCAATAGTTTGTCTATGCTTTATGATGGGTTACTTTACTGTGCAAAAACTTTTAACTTGAATTAGAATCCATTTGCTTATTTTTGCTTTTGTTTCCCTTGCCTGAGGAGGCAGATCTAATAAATACTGCTAAGATTTATGTCAGAGTGTACTGCCTATGTTTTCTTCTAGGAGTTTTATGATTTCTGATCTTAAGTTTAGGTCTTTAATCCATTTTGAGTTTACTTTTGTATGTTATGTGAGAAAATGTTCTAATTTTATTCTTCTACATGTAGCTGTTCAGTTTTCCTAGCACCACTTATTGAAGAGACTTCTTCCCATTGTATGTATTTGTCTCCTTTGTTGTAGATCAATTGACCATAGTTGCATGACTTTATTTTTGGGCTTTCTATTGTTCAATTGATCTATGTGTCCTTTTGGTGCCAGTACCATACTGTTTTGATTACTATGGCTTTGGAATATAGTCTGAAGTTAGAGAGTGTGATTCCTGCAGCTCCATAGCATTGGCTATTTGGGGTATTTTGTGTTTTTCATACAAATTTTAGGACTCTTTGTTTTAGTTCTGTGAAAAATATCATGAGTTTTTTTTTTTTT
This sequence comes from Bos taurus, assembly GCF_002263795.3. Taxonomy (NCBI): domain Eukaryota; kingdom Metazoa; phylum Chordata; class Mammalia; order Artiodactyla; family Bovidae; genus Bos; species Bos taurus. Next base: position 398,094 of record NC_037334.1, on the reverse strand, counting down.
TTAATAGGGATTGCAGTTGATCTGTAGATTGCTTTGAGTAGTGTGGTCATTTAAACAATAGCAACTCCTCCAATCCATGAGTATGGATATCTGTCCACTTATTTGTATCATCTTCAATTTACTTCATCAATGACTTATAGTTTTCTAAGTATGGGTCTTTCATTTCCTTGGCCAAGTTCATTCCTATGTATTTAATTCCCTTTGATGCAACTGCAATTGGGTTTTTTGTTTTGTTTTCTCTTTTGGTACTTTGTTATCAGTGTATAGATAAACAATAGATATCTATGTATTAATCATGTAACCTGGAATTTTGCTGAATTATTTTTTAGTTCTGATAGTATTTTGGTGATGACTTTAGTGCTTTCAGTATACAATATCATGTCATCCGCAGTGACAATTTTACTTCTTCCCTTCCAATTTGCATGACTTCTTGTCTGATTTCTATGGCTAGGACTTACAATATTATGTTAAATACATGTGGCAAGAGTAGGCATCCTTGTCTTGTTTCTGATTTTAGAAGAGAAAATTTCAATTTTTCACCATTGAGTTTCTTTCAGCATTTGAAAAATTTTGTGCCACTTCATTGTTTTGGAAGAGAAATCTGCTGGTCATTCAAATTTGCATTTTTTTTGTACAATATCTTGTACAAAATACAAAATGTTATCTGTTTTAAAATTTTATCTTTGTTAGTTTTCAGAAGTTTAATATGCTGTATATTGATATGGATATTTTTTGTTGTTATTTTTAATATTTTTGGATTGGCTCAGTTTTTTGAATCTGATTTATGTATTTTGACAGATTTGTGACATTCTCAGCCATTATTTTTTCTGATACTTGTTCCACACTGTGTCCTCTCTTTCTGAGGCTCTGATGATATATGTTCTAGACCCTTTGTTATAGTCCCTCAAGTTGGTAAGGCTCTGTCTTTTTTGTCTATGGTCTCTCTGTTAAAATCGCACAACTTCTACTGATTTATTTTCAAGTGTATTGATTCTATCCTCTGTCATCTTCAGTTGTATTGAGTCCATCTATCAGGTTGAAAAAATTTAGCTGATGTAGTTTTCAGGTGTATTATTTCCATTTGCTCCCATTTTGTCCTTTTTATAACTTCTATCTTATTGCTTAAATATTAATTTTTTCATTTGTTTCAAGAGGATTTGTAATTGATTATTGAAATGTATTCATGATGGCAAATTTAAAATCCTTGTGTGACAATTCTAATATTCAACTTGGTACTGGTGTCAGTTGATTGTTTTTTCTCACTGTTTATGGTTTCACTGGCTTTTGGCATGAGGAAAGTTCTTTCTGTTGTATCCTTAATATTTTGGTTATTATGCTTAGATACTCCTATTTTTTAATATAAATTTATTTATTTTTATTGGAGGCTAATTACTTTACAATATTGCATTGGTTTTGCCATACATCAACATGAATCTGCCATGGGTGTCTTCTACTTAGTAGGCAATTTTGCTGTTTAGGTTTAGCTTGTAAGTTGACCTATTTTGTGAACTTGACAGTTTAGCTTCCTGAACCCTGGAAATATTCCTGCTATTCTGATTTGCTTCATTCTTCTGGGGCCTCTGTCAATTCCTGCTGGTGCTGTATGTGGGAACATAAAGGTGTTTCCTGGGTTGTCTAGTGTCTGTGGGCCATCACCTCTTGAACAGGGAAGAAGGTGAGTCAGAAGCCATTGTTCTTGTGTTTCTTTATGCTACTGGTGGAAGTCAGGGAGACAATGGCTTTGCTGTGGGTATTTGGAGCTTTTGTGGGCAGTTGACGCTGCTTGCTGGTAACTCAGTTGTGGATGCAGGTTTGGACTCTTCACTCAATCTGTTTGGCATCTTGTTTCTTATCCTTTGGCCAGAAAGATCAGTCTTTTTACTGTTGGTGGGTTTTGATTTTTACATATCTGGTAGTTCCAGGTTTCAAAACTCCCTGTATCAAGTCCTGGTATATGTGAGACCAAATAATAATAATACAAAGAAAGAAAAGAAAGAGAAAACCCTACAGGAAAACCCTGTGTTATTCTTCAAGTCCTGAGATCCCTAGTCAGTCTGATTTCTTTTTTCCAGGCTTCAGAGTTCTTTTATTATTGTCTGTGTAATAATTTCCAAGATACTTAATTTCATTAGAAAGGATAAGTGGGAAAAAGTAAGACAATACTGTCTATTATGGAGCTGGTGATTTTAACATTGCTTTTTGAGGAGAGGATTTGGTAACCACCTTGTTCTGCCCTTCCGAAAGCCCCATCCCCAGATCAGTCTCATTATAGCTTTTCTAACAAGTTACATTTATTGCACTGTAGTATTCTCTTCTCAATGGTCCTGCATGTGTGCGAGCTAAGTTGCTTCAGTTGCGTCTAACTTTTTGTGACGCTATGGACTATAGCCTGCCAGGATCCTCTGTCCATGGGATTCTCCAGGCAAGAATACTGGAGTGGGGATGCCCTCCTCCAGGGGATCTTCCTGACCCGGGGATCAAACCCATGTCACATGTCTCCTGCATTGGCAGGTGGGTTCTTTACCATGAGCATCACCTGGGAAGCCCCTCAATGGTCCTAGCACAGTCCAAATATCCATAAATTATTGCCATGTATCAGTATTTCTTGTAATTTAGACACTTGTCTTTTAAAATAAGGAAATTAATTATATAATTATTTTTATATTATTATATTATAATTATATAACAAATAATTATATAATTATATATTATATAAATTATATACATTTGTCTTTTTAAAATAAGGAAATTAATTATATAACTATTTTATATTATTATAATTGTATAACATATAATTATATGATAATTATATAACCTATAATAATTATAATCATATATTATATTATAATTTATATACTATATAAATTATATAAATATATATTATAAAATTATATATTATATATATTATATAATTATATAATATATATTATTTTAAAATATATAATATATAAAATATATTATATAAAATTATAAAATATAATTATATATATTATATAATTATATATATAATATATAAATCCTCTGTTTACTTACAGATGAAATGACAATCATAAGTGAGCATTATATCAAGTACTTTTTGTTTATGATCCCATTGATTCTTTTTCACATAGTCACAACCATTTTTATTTTTTACAGATAATGGAACTAAGACCCTAAACAATCAAATGACTTGAGAATGGTGACATCATGATTCATCTGCATAGGCGCCGATCTTCAAACACAAATACCTAAGCTGTACTCTTTTCTTGTAGTGCAATATCACATTCCATGTAGAGTCATTTTGATACTTAAATAAAATAATCAATCTGAAGTGCTAACTGTAGTGTCTGACTTATGTGTTTGGTTCATGTTATCACTTATTATGATTAGTTTCCTCCTCTGTTGATCACATCTGTCCTGCTTTAGAGAATCCTCCTACTTCACTTGGCTGTCATGAGAATGTTCATGTGTCAGCTGACATGCTGGCTCAGGAGGCTCCTCAACCTTTCACTTCTCAAGGAGCTACAAGCAGTTCCACCTCCCATGTAAAGCTTGGGGAAGTGCCCCTTCCTCCTTCTGGAACACCCTCTGTATCTTGCTACTGAAGCATCTGTATTTGTATCCAGAGCATCATAAAACTCCCTTCTCAGTGGCACCAACAACTTCAACCTCTGACCCTTCTCTCTACATAAATGTTCAAGTCAGATACATGGGACAGGTTGAGGACAGATACCAATTCATTGTCCTGCACACGCATGACTTCTCTCTTGCCTCTGTTTCCCTCAGATTTCACTTGTCTCTCCATCCCACTTCCAGCCACTGATCTTTTCAACCACAAACTTTATCAAATCCAATTTAGTTTACTATTCTGGAATAGTGAAAGCCAGGGCAGAGCTTCAACTGTTTAAGAGAATAGGGGCCTGAGACCTGAGTCAGAGATAAATCCTAAAAGAGGAGCAGAAGGCTGAGGCAAGATGTGACACGGACACTGGAGCAGAAGGGCCTCTATGAGGCTATAGCAGAGGAAGGCTAGATTGTTCTAGATTGGGACAAGGAAAGATCAGGTGATGGGAGAACCTAGTGTTAGGTGGAGAGAAAAGTGATCCCACCCTAGACCATCCCCTATGGGCCCCTTCATGGGTATGGAGGATGAGGGGTTCCCATAGCAGTCTGTCCTGAGTGAGAGTCACTGATTGTGGAATGACAGACATTGGGAAGGCAAAATATGACCCTTGTTGCTTAGGGTTGAAACCTAGCATTTGTTTCTTATAGCCAATGCTGAGCATTGGGAGATGGCAGCACCAGGGGACTGAGTGGGTTGGCTGTGGCCAAGACTCCTTCTCATTCTCCTAGCAGAGATCAGATACTTTCCCTCAGCTCAGGGCCTCAAGATATGTGATTGATATCTTGTGATTCAGGGGACACATGCCAAATTCCATAGGCTTAAGTGCAAGGGGAGTGTCTAACATAACTTAAGAGACCCTGGCATCATGGAGTGGCTTTCCTGGATGAGGCAAGTGCTGGCCTGGGTTAAGGGTCTTCACTGCTGCCTCTTTGACATGGTTTCCTATGAAGATGATACGTGGGCTTCTCTATGTGAGATTCTCAGAGGCCTCAGGTTTATTATCAGAAACATTGCATTATGTATTCTATTTTGCCTGTTTTTTCTCTTTCACATGAGAGTAATAGCTTATGGTGAACACTGCCAGTACTCATGGAGAAAATTTCACTCCAGGACCTGAAAGATGTGGTCTCAGTCACTCAGAGCTTTGTGTAGCAAAGTTTAATTAGAGTGAAAAGTATAGAGAAAGCCTCCAGCAAAAGGCACTGGAAGGGAGTAGGAGAGTACCCCACCTCACTATTTTAAGCAGGGAAGTATATACTTTTCAAACTGGCTGCTGAGAACAGATAGAACACTTCAAGGATGTGAGAGTTCCATTAGACCTTTCCCAAGGCATACATCCTGAGATAACTTCAGTACAAGTTTAGCCAGAAAGAAGGAGTTCCAGGCAATGTGTTTCTGGGTGAGATATTCTGTTGTTGAGAGACAGGTTCCCAAGCAAGATTGTTACAATTATAATTATTAGCATAGAGTCGAAGAAAAGCATTTCCATAAGTAAGACATTGTGCTGTGTAGTCATTACTCCCGGACCTAAAGAAAGGCCAATTTTCAGGCAAGATACAGTTGCAAAAGGCTTAAGGAAAGCATGAGGGAAAATGTTCACCTCTTCCTTAAAGGGTGCTAAGCTTTAACTCTCTCATTAGGCAGGCTCTGCCTCTTTCCTAAGGATGTGGGAGAATTTCATTTGTATTTGTCATCTTGTAAATCGAGGAGTCCAAGGACAAGTGACTGGATAGGGAAAGGTGGACAGGGGCCAGGTAGAAGACGGAAGCTTGAGGACCCATGATTCTTTCCCTATGAGACCAGTGGAGTCAAAAGAGGTGAATGCCCCTTTGAAAATGCAGTTAAAAAAAATCTTTCCCCTCGTCTCCCTGCCGTTATCTTATGTTAATGATGTTCTTCTATGAATGTATGTGTATTAACATAAATGGCACATAGAAAAAGCTGGTACCTTACAAAAATAGGATATAAAGTATGCAGTTCTGTGCATCTTACTTTTCTTAACAACATCAGTTTCGTGCAGTTCAGTTGCTCAGTTGTGTCCAACTCTTTGGGACCCTGTGGGCAGCAGCAGTCCAGGCTTCCCTGTCCTTCACCAACTCCCAGAGCTTGCTCAATCTCACGTCTGTTGACTCGATGTGATGCCATCCAACCATCTCATCCTCTGTTGTCCTCTTCTCCTTTGTCATATTTAAGAATGAATCAGCCAATAGGGTCTAATACATTCCTTTTAAGATCCTGTCCTGTGAGGCACCTAACCCTAAGGGCTAATCCTAATGTGTTAAATCTAAGGTCCTAGCCATGAGGCCTTACCCCAAACCCTAACTCCAACCCTAACACTAGGGTCCTCACTAGAACCCTAATCCCCAGGCCCTAATCCTATAAAACCTAATGCTGACTCTGAGGCCCTAATCCATGTGGAAATAAGCTGCAATGTACTCAACTCCTCACTATTAAAAAAAAATCGTTGGAGTATAGTTGATTTACAACAATGTATTAGTTTTAGGTGTACAGCAAAGTGAATTAGTTATACATATACATATGTCACCTCTTCTTCAGATTCTCTTCCCATACAAGATTATAGAAATATTGAGTATAATTTTCCATGCTATGCAGAAGTTCCTTATTATCTACTTTATAATTTTATATATAATAGCGTGTATACCTTAATCCCAATATCTTAATTGATCACCCCCTCCCCACTATTTTTCTCCTTTGGTAACTATAAGTTTGATTTTGAGATCTGTGAGTCGATTTCTGGTTTGTAAATAAGTACATTTTTATCAGTGGTTATTGCATTCCACATATAAGTGATATCATATGATATTTGTCTTTCTCTGTCTGACTTGCTTCACTTAGTATAATAATCTCTAGGTCCATCCACGCCTTTTGGTTGGAGTGCTTAATCCATTTACATTTAAAGTTAACTACTGATATGCAGAGTACATCATGAGAAATGCTGTGGTGGATGATTCACAGGCTGGAATCAAGATTGCTGGGAAAAATATCTAACAACTTCAGATATGCACAAGATACCACTTGAGCGGCAGAAAGTGAAGAGCTTCTTGATGAAGGTGAAAGAGGAGAGCGAAAAAGCTGGCTTAAAACTCAACACTCAAAAATCTAAGATCATGGTATCTGGTTCCATCACTTCATGGCTAATAGCTGAGGAAATAGTGGAAGCAGTGACAGATTTTATTTTCTTGGGCTCCAAAATCACTGCAGATGGTGACAGCAACCATGAAATTAAAAGACACTTGCTCCTTGGAAGAAATGCTATGACATACCTAGACAGCATATTTAAAAGCAGAGACATCAGTTTGCTGACAAAAGTGCATATAGTTAAATCTATGGTTTTTTCCAGTAGTCATTTATGGATGTGACATTTGGACAGTAAAAAAGTTGAGAGCTGAAAAACTGATGCCTTTGAATTGTGGTGCTGGAAAAGACTCCTGAGAGTCCCTTGGACTGCAAGGAGATCAAACTAGTCAATCCTAAAGGAAATCGACACTGAATATTTATAGGGAGGACTGTGGCTGAAGCTGAAACTCCGATACTTTGACCATCTGATGCAGAGCTGACTCATTAGAAAAAGCCCTGATGCTGGGAAAGATTGAAAGCAAAAGAAGAGGGCAGCAGAGGATGAGATGGTTAGACGGTATCACCAACTCAGTGGTCATGGATTTGGGCAGACCCTGGGAGACAGTGGAGGACAGGGAAGCCTCATGTGCTGTAGTCCATGGGGTCACAGAGAGTCGGACATGACTTAGGGACTGAACAACAACAATGTTCCTATTGCTGTTTTAAAAATTGTTTTGGGTTTGTTTTGGTAGGTCCTTTTTTTTTTTTCCTTTTCTTCTTTTGTTCTCTTATGATTTGATGACTATTTTTAGTATTGCATTTGGGTTACTTTTTCTGTTTTGTGTGTGTTTATCTGTTGTGGTTTTATAGTTTGGAGTTCCCATAAGGTATGACATAGCATACAAGGTTGTTTTAAGTTGTTGATCTGTTAATTTTAAATACATTTCCCATTTCTTGCATTTGTACTCTCCTCAGAGTTGCTTGTTTCACTATCATATTTATGTGGATAATTCCTACTTTTACTGTATGTCTGCCTTTACCAGTGAGCTTTCCTATTTGTGATTTTAGTGTTTCTAGTTGTACCTTCTTTATTTTCACCAGCTAAACAAGTTCTTTCAACATTTACTGTAAGGCTGCTTTTGTGGTTCTGTATTCTCTTACCTTTTGTTTGACTGTAAAACTTTTTTTCTTTAGCAAATGAATGACAGCCTTTCTGGGTAGCATGTTCTTGGTTGTAGGTTTTTCCATTTCATCACTTTAAATATGTCATATCTCTCACTTCTGACCTGCTGAGTTACTGCTGAAAAATCACCTGATAACCTTATGGAGATTCCCTTGTATATTATTTGTTGCCTTTCCTTTGCTGTTTTTAAAAAATATTTTTTCTTCATATTTTAATTTTTTTCCAGTTTATTATATGTATTTCAATGTGTTCCCCTTTGGATTTATTCTGTTTGGGACTCTGTGCATTTATTCTGTTTGGGACTCTGTGCACTTCTTGGACTTGATTTTTTCCTGTCTTATATTAGGGAGGTTTTCATCTATAAGCTCCTCAAATATTTTCTCAGGCCCTTTCTCTTCTCCTTCTGGGATCCCTATAAAACAAATGTTGCATCTGTTGAATGTCAGATATTGTCCCAGAGGTCTGTGAGACTGTCCTCATTTCATTCTTTTTTCTTTATACTGCTTGGTGGCAGTGATTTCCTCTAATTTGTCTTCCAGATCACTTATTTGTTCTTCTGCCTCAGTTATTTTGCAATGGATTCCTTCTAGTGCATTTTTCATTTCAGTCATAGTATCGTTCATCTGTTCTGTAAGTCTTCTAGTTCTTTGTTAAACATTTTTTTGTATCTTCTCCACCTGTGTTGCCATTCATTTACTGAGACGATCATCTTGGGATCATCTTCACTATCATTACCCTGAATTCTTTTTCAAGTAGGTGGCATAACCCTTCTTTATTTACTTGTTCTGCAATTTTATCTTGTTCTTTCATCTGCAGCATGTTTATCTGTCATCTTATTTTGTCTTTCTACATTTCTGTTTTCACAAGCTACAGGGTTGTGGTTCCTCTCTTTCTGGTGTTTGCATCCTGGTGCACCAGCTTGCATAGGTTTCCTGGTGGGAGGGGCTGGTGCTTGCCTTGTGATTGGCTTCCTGGTGGGAGGAACTAGTGCTTGCCTTCTGATTGGCTCCCTGGTGGGAAGAACTAATGCTTGCCTTGTGATTGGTGGAGCTGGGTCTTGACCCTCTGGTAGGCAGGGCTGCGTCAAGGGGTCTGTTCTGAGGTAACTGTGAGTGCAGTATGACTTTAGGTCTTCAGTTGAGTGATAGGTTGGGCTCAGTTTCTATCTTGCTGGTTGGTTGGCCTGAGGGCTCTTGGGTGGGGCCCTCATAGGTAAAATGGGGATCTCTCAGAGGTCTCCCACTGCTCAATATTCCCTTGGTCTTCTGCCACCAGTGTGTACCCACATAGGGCTAGTTAACCTCTATCTGCTCAGGAGATCCTCTAAGATCCATAGGTATATCTACCCAAGACTCAAACAGGACACACTGGATCCTTCTTCATGAACATTGGTTTGAGTAGAGAGTTTTGTGACTAGTTAGTACAATACCTATAACTAACCTGATTAGGTGAAAATGTACTCTGAGATTATCTCCTAACAAGGAGTTTCAAGCAGCCTGTTTCTTTCAGAAAACTCAGGGGTTAGACAAATTTGCTGAGCTGAATACAAGAAAGGTAACCAAAGTGTTTTCCAACTAGCTTTTAGTCTACAACTAACTGGCTTCCAGAGGCAGATAATACATCTTTAGCCAAGGGTCTTGGATTTGAAGATTCACACACATCATGTTTCTGAACAATGTAGACACAAGATGCCCTGGATTCTTTTTCGTGATCACTGGTTTGAGCAGAAAGTTATGTGACTACCTAGTACTATACCTATGACCTGCTAACAAGGAGTTCCAAGCAGCCTGTTTCTTCCCCAAAACTTAAGTGTTAGACTAAGGAGATTGTAGCAAGAGCAACCAAAGTGTTTCTCAACTACTATTCAGCCTACAACTCACTAGGTTTCTGAGGCAAAAAATACAGCATTAGCCGAGGCTCAGATTTCAGGATTCATATGCATCGTGTTTCTGAATAGTGTAGAGACTCAAGTAGGACACACTAGATTTTTCTTTATGAGAATTGATTTGAGCAGAGTTCTGTGACTAGTTAGTAGTAAACCTAAAACTAACCTTGTTATGTGAAAATGTACTCTAAGATGACCTCTAACAAGGAGTTCCAAACAGCCTCTTTCTTTCAGAAAATTCAACTGCTAGACTAAGGACGTTTTTGAACTGAATACAACAAAAGTCCCCAAAGTGTTGTTAAACTAGCCATCAGTCTACAACTAACTAGCTTTCTGAGGCAGATAATACAGTATTAGCCAAGAGGCTCATATTTCAAGATTCACACACAGTGTGTTTCTGAACAGTTTATAGACTCAAACAGGATGCCCTGGATCATTCTTCATGATCACTTGTTTGAGTAGAGAGTTCTGTGACTAGTTAGTCCTATACCTATAACTAACCTTGTTTGATGAAAATGTGCTCTGAGATGACCTCCTAACAAGGATTCCAAGCAGCCTGATTCTTTCAGAAAATTCAATGGTTAGACTAAGGAAATTTGAACTGAATACAAAGAAAGTAACCAAAGTGTTTTTATTTATTTATTTTTGTTTGTCCAAATGCAGTTTATTATTTTTTTTTAATTTTATTTTATTTAACTTTACAATATTGTATTGGTTTTGCCATATATCAAAATGAATCTGCCACAGGTATAACTAGCTATCAGTCTACAACTAACTAGTTTTCCAAGTCAGATAATACATATTTAGCCAAGAGGCTCAGATTTCAAGATTCACACACAGTGTGTTTCTGAACAGTGTAGTTAGCCAAAAAGGGCAACTGGATCCTTCTTATGAACACTGGTTTGAGCAGAGAGTGCTGTGACTAGTTAGTACTATACATATAAATAACCTGAATTGGAGAAAATGTATTCTGAGATGACCTGCTAAAAGGAGTTTCAAGCAGCTCGTTTCTTTTTGACAGCTTAAGAGTTAGACTAAGGAAGTTGTTCAACTGAATATATCAAAAATAACCAAAGTGTTTTCAACTAGCATTTTGTTTACAACTAACTGGTTTTCTGAGGCAGATAATACAGCTTTACCCACAAGGCTCAGCTTTCAAGATTCAGCTTGTTTTTGAACAACGTACAACCTCAAACAGGATATGATAAATCCTTCTTTGTGAATACTGATTTGAGCAGAGTATACTGTGACTCTTTAGTTCTACACCTATAACTAACTGGTTTGATGTCAATATATTCTGAAATAACCTCCTAAGGAATTCCAAGCAGCCTGAGTCTTACAAAAATTCAATGGTTAGACAAAGGAACTTTTTGAACTGAATACACCTAGGTAACCGAAGTGTTTTTCAACTAGTTTTCAGTTGACAACAAGCTAGTTTTCTGAGGAAGAAGATACATTGTTAGCTAAGAGGCTCAGATTTCAAAACTAACAGATAGCGTGTTTCTGAACAGTGTGGAGTCTCAAGAAGGACACACTGGATCCATCATTGTGAACACTGATTTGAGCAGATAGTTCTGTGACTAGTTATTAGTAGACCTATAACTAATCTGGTTTGGTGAAAATGTACTCTGCGATGACTTCCTAAGAAGGAGTTCCAAGAAACCTGTTTCTTTTGGAAAACTCAAGTGTTAGGAGAAGGCAATGGCACCCCACTCCAGTACTCTTGCCTGGAAAATCCCATGGACGGAGGAGCCTGGTAGGCTGCAGTCCATGGGGTCGCTAAGAGTCGGACATGACTGAGCGACTTCATTTTCACTTTTCAATTTCATGCATTGGAGAAGGAAATGGCAACCCACTCCAGTGTTCTTGCCTAGAGAATCCCAGGGGTGGCGGAGCCTGGTGGGCTGCCGTCTGTGGGGTCGCACAGAGTCGGACATGACTGAAGCGACTTAGCAGCAGCAGCAGCAGCAGGCTAAGGAAGTTGTTGAGCTGAATAAAACAAAAGCAAGCAATGTATTTAACTAACATTCAGTATACAATTAACTAGTTTTCCTAGGCAGAAGATACATCTTCAGTTCAGAGGCTGAAATTTGAAGATTAACACACAGCAATGTCTGAGAAGTATAGTCTTAAACAGGATACTCGGCATCCTTCTTTGTGAACAATAGTTTGAGCAGAGAGTTTTGTGACTAGTTATTAATATACTTATAACTAACCTGGTTAAGTAAAAATGTATTCTGAGAAGACCTCCTAAAATGGAGTTCCAAACAGGCTGTTTCTTTCAGAAAATTCAACGGTTAAACTAAGGATGTTGTTGAGCTCAATACAAGAAAAGTAACCAAAGTGTTTTTCAACAGCTTTCTGTCTACAACTAAATAGTTTTCTGAGGCAGGTAATACAGTTTTAGCCAAGAGCCTCTGATTTCAAGATTCACACACACCATTTTTTTCTGAACAATGTAGAGACTCAAATAGGATGCACTGGATCCATCTTTGTGAATACTGATTTGAGCAGACAGTTCTGTGGCTAGTTAGTACTGTACCTATAACTAATACAGTTAGGTGGAAATGTGTTTTTAGAAGACCTGTTAACAAGAAGTTCCTAGCAGCCTCTGTATTTCAGAATATTCACGATTAGACTTGAACTGAATGCAACAAAAGTATCCAGTGTTTTTCAAGTAGTTTTCAGTCTACAACTAACCAGGTTATCAAGGCAGAAAATACATCTTTATCCAAGAGGCTCAGATATCAAGATTTATACATAGCATGTTTCTGATTGGTGTAGAGACTCAAGTAGGATACACTACATCCTTCTTTGTGAACACTGGTTTAGGTAGATAGTACTGTGACAAGTTAGTACTATACCTATAACTAATGTGGTTAAGTGAAAATGTACTCTGAGGTGACCTTCTAATAAGGAGCTCCAAGCAGCCTGTTTCTTTCAGAAAATTCAAGGGTTAGGCTAACAATGTTGTCGAACTGAATACAACAAAGGTAACACAAGTGTTTTATAGCTAGAATTTAGTCAACAATTATTTCAACACAGATTATACAGCTTTAGCCAAGAGGCTTGGGTTTAAAGATTTACACACAGCATCAGATCAGATCAGATCAGTCGCTCAGTCGTGTCTGACTCTTTGCGACCCCATGAATCACAGCACGCCAGGCCTCCCTGTCCATCACCAACTCCTGGAGTTCACTGAGACTCACGTCCAGCGAGTCAGTGATGCCATCCAGCCATCTCATCCTCTGTCGTCCCCTTCTCCTCCTTCGCCCAATCCCTCCCAGCATCAGAGTCTTTTCCAATGAGTCAACTCTTCGCATGAGGTGGCCAAAGTACTGGAGTTTCAGCTTCAGCATCATTCCTTCCAAAGAAATCCCAGGGCTGATCTCCTTCAGAATGGACTGGTTAGATCTCCTTGCAGTCCAAGGGACTCTCAAGAGTCTTCTCCAACACCACAGTTCAAAAGCATCAATTCTTCAGCGCTCAGCCTTCTTCACAGTCCAACTCACATCCATACATGACCACAGGAAAAACCATAGCCTTGACTAGATGAACCTTTGTTGGCAAAGTAATGTCTCTGTTTTTGAATATGCTATCTAGGTTGGTCATAACTTTCCTTCCAAGGAGTAAGCGTCTTTTAATTTCATGGCTGCAGTCATCATCTGTAGTGATTTTGGAGCCCAGAAAAATAAAGTCTGACACTGTTTCCACTGTTCACCCATCTATTTCCCATGAATTGATGGGACGGGATGCCATGATCTTCGTTTTCTGAATGTTGAGCTTTAAGCCAACTTTTTCACCCTCCATTTTAAATTTCATCAAGAGGCTTTTGTGTTCCTCTTCACTATCTGCCATAAGGGTGGTGTCATCTGCATATCTGAGGTTATTGATATTTCTCCCGGCAATCTTGATTCCAGCTTGTGCTTATGCCAGCCCAGCGTTTCTCATGATGTACTCTGCATATAAATTAAATAAGGAGGGTGACAATATAAAGCCTTGACGAACTCCTTTTCCTATTTGGAACCAGTCTATTGTTCCACGTCCAGTTCTAACTCTTGCTTCCTGACCTGCATACAAATTTCTTAAGAGGCAGATCAGGTGGTCTGGTGTTTCCATCACTTTCAGAATTTTCCACAGTTTATTGTGATCCACACAGTCAAAGGCTTTGGCATAGTCAATAAAGCAGAAATAGATGTTTTTCTGGAACGCTCTTGCTTTTTCCATGATCCAGCAGATGTTGGCAATTTGATCTCTGGTTCCTTTGCCTTTTCTAAACCCAGCTTGAACACCAGGAAGTTCACAATTCACATATTGCTGAAGCCTGGCTTGGAGAATTTTGAGCATTACTTTACTAGCGTGTGAGATGAGTGCAATTGTGCGGTAGTTGGAGCATTCTTTGGCATTGCCTTTCTTTGGGTTTGGAATGGAAAACTGACTTTTTTCAGTCCTGTGGCCACTGCTGAGTTTTCCAAATTTGCTGGCATATTGAGTGCAGCACTTTCACAGCATCATTTTTCAGGATTTGGAATAGCTCAACTGGAATTCCATCACCTCCACTAGCTTTGTTCACAGTGATGCTTCCTAAGGCCCACTTGACTTCACATTCCAGGATGTCTGGCTCTAGGTCAGTGATCACACCACTGTGATTATCTGGGTCGTGAAGATCTGTTTTGTACAGTTCTTCTGTGTATTCTTGCCACCTCTTCTTAATATCTTCTGCTTCTGTTAGGTCCATACCATTTATGTTCTTTATCGAACCCATCTTTGCATGAAGTGTTCCTTTTGTATCTCTGATTTTCTTGAAGAGATCTCTAGTCTTTCCCATTCTGTTGTTTTCCTCTATTTCTTGGCATTGATCACTAAAGAAGGTTTTCTTATCTCTTCTTGCTATTCTTTGGAACTCTGCATTCAGATGTTTATATCATTCCTTTTCTCCTTTGCTTTTCGCTTCTCTTCTTTTCACAGCTATTTGTAAGGCCTCCCCAGACAGCCATTTTGCTTTCTTGCATTTCTTTTCTATGGGGATGGTCTTGATCCCTGTCTCCTCTACAGTGTCACGAACCTCATTCCATAGTTCATCAGGCACTCTATCTATCAGATCTAGGCCCTTAAATCTATTTCTCACTTCCACTGTATAATCATAAGGGATTGGATTTAGGTCATACCCATATGGTCTAGTGGTTCTCCCTACTTTCTTCAATTTCAGTCTGAATTTGGCAATGAGGAGTTCATGGTCTGAGCCCCAGTCAGCTCCTGGTCTTGTTTTTGCTGACTGTATAGAGCTTCTCCATCTTTGGCTGCAAAGAATATAATCAGTCTGATTTCAGTGTTGACCATCTGGTGATGTCCATGTATAGAGTCTTCTCTTGTGTTGTTGGAAGAGGGTGTTTGTTATGGCCAGTGCATTTTCTTGGCAAAACTCTATTAGTCTTTGCCCTGCTTCATTCTGTATTCCAAGGCCAAATTTGCCTGTTACTCCAGGTGTTCCTTGACTTCCTACTTTTGCATTCCAGTCCCCTATAATGAAAAGGACATCTTTTTTGGGTATTAGTTCTAAAAGGTCTTGGAGGTCTTCATAGAACCGTTCAACTTCAGCTTCTTTAGTGTTACTGGTTGGGGCATAGACTTGGATTACTGTGATATTGAATGGTCTGCCTTGGAAACGAACAGAGATCATTCTGTTGTTTTTGAGATTGCATCCAAGTACTGCATTTCGGACTCTTTTGTTGACCATGATGGCCACTCCATTTCTTCTGAGGGATTCCTGCCCGCAGTAGTAGATATAATGGTCATCTGAGTTAAATTTACCCATTCCAGTCCATTTCAGTTCGCTGATTCCTAGAATGTTGACATTCACTCTTGCCATCTCTTGTTTGACCACTTCCAATTTGCCTTGATTCATGGACCTGACATTCCAGGTTCCTATGCAATATTGCTCTTTACAGCATTGGACCTTGCTTCTATCACCAGTCACATCCACAGCCGGGTATTCTTTTTGCTTTGGCTCCATCCCTTCATTCTTTCTGGAGTTATTTCTCCACTGATCTCCAGTAGCATGTTGGGCACCTACTGACCTGGGGAGTTTCTCTTTCAGTATGCTATCATTTTGCCTTTTCATAGTGTTCATGGGGTTCTCAAGGCAAGAATACTGAAGTGGTTTGCCATTCCCTTCTCCAGTGGACCACATTCTGTCAGATCTCTCCACCATGACCCGCCCATCTTGGGTTGCCTCACGGGCATGGCTTAGTTTCATTGAGTTAGACAAGGCTGTGGTCCTAGTGTGATTAGATTGACTAGTTTTCTGTGAGTATGGTTTCAGTGTGTCTTCCCTCTGATGCCCTCTTGTAACACCTACCATCTTACTTGGGTTTCTCTTACCTTGGACGAGGGGTATCTCCTCACTGCTGCCCTTCCTGACCTTCAACGTGGGATAGCTCCTCTAGGCCCTCCTGCACCCACGCAGCCAGGGCTCCTTGGATGTGGGGTTGGTCCTCCCGGCCACTGCCCCTGGCCTTGGGCCTGGGGTTGCTCCTACCACCTGCAGCCCCTGTCTCTGGCTTAGGGGTGTGGGGTAGCTCCTCCCGCCCACCGCCCCTGGCCTCGGGCTTGGGGCATGGGGTATCTCCTCCCGGCCGCCGCCCCTGACCTTGGACGGTGGGTATCTCCTCTCGGCCGCACCCCTGACCTCGGATGCGGGGTAGCTCCTTTCCGCTGTTCCTGCGCCATCACAGTCTGGTACTCTTGGCCGCTGTCCCTGACCTCAGACGTGGGGTAACTCCTGTTGGCCGCCGCCCTTCGGGCATGGGGTCCTCCCGGCTTCTGCCCCTGACTTCGGACGTGGGGTGGCTCCTCTTGGCTGCGCTTTAGCGTGCCCGTGGCAGCCGCCTGCACTTTAGCACACCCGTCAAAGCTGCCTGCACTTTAGCGCACCCATCATAGCCCTGAACAATGTAGAGACTCAAAAAGGATGCACTGGAATCTTTTTTTCTGAACACTGCTTGAACAGAGTTCTGTGACTAGTTAGTACTATAGCTCTAACTAACCTGGTTAGGTGAAAATGTACTCTGAGATAATCTAGTTAAAAGGAGTTCAAAAGAGCTTGTTTCTTTCAGAAAACTCACAGGTTGGACTAAGACAGTTGTAGAACTGAATGTAACAAAAGTAACCAAAGTGTTTTTCAACTAGTTTCAGTTTACAACTACTAACTAGCTTTCTGAGTCAGAACATAGTGTTTTAGCCAAGAGGTTTGGATTTCAAGATTCACTCACAGCATGTTTCTGAACTGTATAGAGAGTTATATAGGACACACTAGATCCTTTGTGGGCACTGGTTTTAGCAGAGAGTCCTGTGACTAGTTAGTACATAACCTATAACTAATCCAAGGAGCCATGGCTGTGCGGGGCAAGAGGGCCTAGAGGAGGTATCCCACATTGAAGGTCAGGAAGGGCAGTGGTGAGGAGACACACTTCGTCCAAGGTAAGGAGCAGTGGCTGCACTATGCTGGAGCAGCCGTGAAGAGATACCCCACGCCCAAGGTAAGAGAAACCCAAGTAAGATGGTAGGTGTTACAAGAGGGCATCATAGGGAAGACACACTGAAACCATACTCACAGAAAACTAGTCAATCTAATCACACTAGGACCACAGCCTTGTCTAACTCAATGAAACTAAGCCATGCCCGTGAGGCAACCCAAGATGGGCGGGTCATGGTGGAGAGATCTGACAGAATGTGGTCCACTGGAGAAGGGAATGGCAAACCACTTCAGTATTCTTGCCTTGAGAACCCCATGAACACTATGAAAAGGCAAAATGATAGCATACTGAAAGAGAAACTCCCCAGGTCAGTAGGTGCCCAACATGCTACTGGAGATCAGTGGAGAAATAACTCCAGAAAGAATGAAGGGATGGAGCCAAAGCAAAAAGAATACCCGGCTGTGGATGTGACTGGTGATAGAAGCAAGGTCCAATGCTGTAAAGAGCAATATTGCATAGGAACCTGGAATGTCAGGTCCATGAATCAAGGCAAATTGGAAGTGGTCAAACAAGAGATGGCAAGAGTGAATGTCAACATTCTAGGAATCAGCGAACTGAAATGGACTGGAATGGGTAAATTTAACTCAGATGACCATTATATCTACTACTGCGGGCAGGAATCCCTCAGAAGAAATGGAGTGGCCATCATGGTCAACAAAAGAGTCCGAAATGCAGTACTTGGATGCAATCTCAAAAACAACAGAATGATCTCTGTTCGTTTCCAAGGCAGACCATTCAATATCACAGTAATCCAAGTCTATGCCCCAACCAGTAACACTAAAGAAGCTGAAGTTGAACGGTTCTATGAAGACCTCCAAGACCTTTTAGAACTAATACCCAAAAAAGATGTCCTTTTCATTATAGGGGACTGGAATGCAAAAGTAGGAAGTCAAGGAACACCTGGAGTAACAGGCAAATTTGGCCTTGGAATACAGAATGAAGCAGGGCAAAGACTAATAGAGTTTTGCCAAGAAAATGCACTGGCCATAACAAACACCCTCTTCCAACAACACAAGAGAAGACTCTATACATGGACATCACCAGATGGTCAACACTGAAATCAGACTGATTATATTCTTTGCAGCCAAAGATGGAGAAGCTCTATACAGTCAGCAAAAACAAGACCAGGAGCTGACTGGGGCTCAGACCATGAACTCCTCATTGCCAAATTCAGACTGAAATTGAAGAAAGTAGGGAGAACCACTAGACCATATGGGTATGACCTAAATCCAATCCCTTATGATTATACAGTGGAAGTGAGAAATAGATTTAAGGGCCTAGATCTGATAGATAGAGTGCCTGATGAACTATGGAATGAGGTTCGTGACACTGTAGAGGAGACAGGGATCAAGACCATCCCCATAGAAAAGAAATGCAAGAAAGCAAAATGGCTGTCTGGGGAGGCCTTACAAATAGCTGTGAAAAGAAGAGAAGCGAAAAGCAAAGGAGAAAAGGAATGATATAAACATCTGAATGCAGAGTTCCAAAGAATAGCAAGAAGAGATAAGAAAACCTTCTTTAGTGATCAATGCCAAGAAATAGAGGAAAACAACAGAATGGGAAAGACTAGAGATCTCTTCAAGAAAATCAGAGATACAAAAGGAACACTTCATGCAAAGATGGGTTCGATAAAGAACATAAATGGTATGGACCTAACAGAAGCAGAAGATATTAAGAAGAGGTGGCAAGAATACACAGAAGAACTGTACAAAAAAGACCTTCACGACCCAGATAATCACAATAGTGTGATCACTGACCTAGAGCCAGACATCCTGGAATGTGAAGTCAAGTGGGCCTTAGGAAGCATCACTGTGAACAAAGCTAGTGGAGGTGATGGAATTCCAGTTGAGCTATTCCAAATCCTGAAAAATGATGCTGTGAAAGTGCTGCACTCAATATGCCAGCAAATTTGGAAAACTCAGCAGTGGCCACAGGACTGGAAAAGGTCAGTTTCCATTCCAAACCCAAAGAAAGGCAATGCCAAAGAATGCTCCAACTACCACACAATTGCACTCATCTCACACGCTAGTAAAGTAATGCTCAAAATTCTCCAAGCCAGGCTTCAGCAATATGTGAACTGTGAACTTTCTGATGTTCAAACTGGTTTTAGAAAAGTCAAAGGAACCAGAGATCAAATTGCCAACATCTGCTGGATCATGGAAAAAGCAAGAGCGTTCCAGAAAAACATCTATTTTTGCTTTATTGACTATGCCAAAGCTTTTGACTGTGTGGATCACAATAAACTGTGGAAAATTCTGAAATGGATGGGAATACCAGACCACCTGACCTGCTTCTTGAGAAATTTGTATGCAGGTCAGGAAGCAACAGTTAGAACTGGACGTGGAACAATAGACTGGTTCCAAATAGGAAAAGGAGTTCGTCAAGGCTGTATATTGTCACCCTCCTTATTTAATTTATATGCAGATTACATCATGAGAAATGCTGGACTGGCAGACGCACAAGCTGGAATCAAGATTGCCGGAAGAAATATCAATAACCTCAGATATGCAGATGACACCACCCTTATGGCAGAAAGTGAAGAGGAACTCAAAAGCCTCTTGATGAAAGTTAAAATGGAGGGTGAAAAAGTTGGCTTAAAGCTCAACATTCAGAAAACGAATATCATGGCATCCGGTCCCATCACTTCATGGGAAATAGATTGGAAACATTGGAAACAGTGTCAGACTTTATTTTTCTGGGCTCCATAATCACTGCAGATGGTGGCTGCAGCCATCAAATTAAAAGATGCTTACTCCTTGGAAGGAAAGTTATGACCACCCTACGTAGCACATTCAAAAGCAGAGACATTACTTTGCCAACAAAGGTTCGTCAAGTCAAGGCTATGGTTTTTCCTGTGGTCATGTATGGATGTGACAGTTGGACTGTGAAGAAGGCTGAGCACTGAAGACTTGATGCTTTTGAGCGTCCCTTGGACTGCAAGGAGATTCAAGCAGTCCATTCTGAAGGAGATCAGCCCTGGGATTTCTTTGGAAGGAATGATGCTGAAGCTGAAACTCCAGTACTTTGCCCACCTCATGGGAAGAGTTGACTCATCGGAAAAGACTCTGATGCTGGGAGGGATTGGGGGCAAGAGGAGAAGGGGACGACAGAGGATGAGATGGCTGGATGGCATCACTGACTCGATGGACTTGAGTCTGGGTGAACTCCCGGAGTTGGTGATGGACAGGTAAGCCTGGGGTGCTGCGATTCATGGGGCCGTAAAGAGTCGGACAAGACTGAACACTGAACTGAGCTGAACTGATAACTAACATGGTAGGGGAAATGTACTCTGAGATGAACTCCTAACAAGTAGTTCCAAGCAGCCTGTGTTTTTTTTTTTTTTTTTTAACTCAAGTGTAAGACTAAGGAAGTTGCTGAATTGAATACAACAAAAGTAACCAAAGTGATTTTCCACTAGCTTTCTGTCTACAACTAAATATTTTACCAAGTCAGAAAATACAGGTTTAGCCAAGAGATTGGGATTTTATGATTCACAACAGCATGTTTTTGAACAGTGTAGGGACTCAAATTGGATGCACTGGATTCTTCCTCATGTACACTGGTTTGAATAGAGGGTTTTTGTGACCAGTTAATACTATACCTATAACTGACTTGCTTAGGTGAAAATGAATGTTGAGATGACCTGCTAATAAGGAGTTCCAAACAGCCTGTTTCTTTCAGAAAATTCAACTGTTAGACTAAGGACATTTTTGAACTGAATACAGCAAAAGTCCCCAAAGTATTTTTAAACTAGCTATCAGTCTACAACTAACTAGCTTTCTGAGGCAGATAATAGAGCTTTAGCCAGAGGCTAGAATTTCAAGATTCAAATATAACATGTTTCTGAAGAACGTAGAGACTCACACAGGGCAACTAGATCCTTATCTGTGAACACTGCCTTGAGCAAAGAGTTCTGTGAATAGTTAGTACTATACACAAAACTAACCTGGTTACGTGAAAATGTACTGAGATGACCTCCTAATCCAAAGAGTTAGAAACAGCTTGTTTCTTTTAGAAAACTCACAGGTTAGCATATGAAAGTTGCTAAATTGAATACAAAAAATGTATCTAAAGTGCTTTGCAACTAGCTTTCTGTCTACAGCTAACTAGCTTTCCAAGGCAGATAATACAGCTTTGGTCCTGAGGCTTGAATTTCAAGATTCACACACAGCATGTTTCTAAACAATGCAGAGACTCAAACAGTACACACTGAATCTTTCTATGTGAACACTGCTTTGAACAGAGAGTACTGTTACGAGTTACAGCAGTGTAGTATAACTATAAGTTATATAAGTATAGTTATAAGCATGCAAGTATAGTTAGTAGTATACCTAAAACTAAGTTATTTGATGAAACTGTACTCTGTGATGACCTCCTAACAAGGACTTCCAAGAAGCCTGATTCCTCCAGAAAATTCAAAGTTTAGACTAAAGATATTGTTGAACTGAATACAACAAAATTAACCAAAGTGTTTTTCAACTAGCTATCAGTCTACAGCTAACTAGCTTTCCAAGGTAGATATTAGAGCTTGAGCCAGAGGCTTGCATTTCAAGACTCAAAAACAGCATGTTTCTAAACAATGTAGAGAGTCAAACAGGACCCACTGGAATCTTCTTCATGAACACTGGTTTGAGCAGAGAGTTCTGTGATTAGTTAGTACTATTCAAACAACTAATCTGACTAGGTGAAAATGTATTCAGAGATGACTTCCTAATGAGTTCTGGCAGCTTGTTTATTTCAGAAAACTCACAGGTTAGACTAAGGAAATTTCTGCACTGAATACAACAAAAGTAATCAGTGTGTTTTTCAACCAGCTTTCAGTCTACATCTAACTAGCTTTCTGAGGCAGAAAATACACCTTTATCCAAGAGATGTATTTCACAATTAGGTGAAAATGTCCTCTGTGATAACCTTCAAACAAGGATTTCCAAGAAGCCTGTTTGTTTCAGAAACTCAAGGATTAGAATAAGGATGTTGAACTTAATGCAAACAAGTAACCAAAGCGTTTTTCAACTAGATTTCTGTCTGCTACTAACTGGCTTTTCAAGGTAGATAATACATCTTTAGCAAAGAGCCTCGGATTTCATGATTCACACACATCATATTTCTGAACAATGTAGAGACTCTAACAGGATGTACTGGAACTTTCTTCATGAACACTGGTGTGACCAGAGAGTTCTGTGACTAGTTATTACTATACCTATAACTGACCTGGTTAGGTGAAAACTTATGCTGCAATAACATCCTAACAAAGATTTCCAAGCAATCTGTTTCTTTCAGAAAATTCAACAGTTAGACTAAAGAAATTGTTGAACTTAACACAACAAAACTAACCAGTGTTTTTCCACTAGAATTCAGCCTACAACTAAACAGTTTTCTGAGGCAGAAAATACAGCTTTAACCAAGAGGATCGAATTTCAAAATTCACTCACAGGATGCTTCTGAACTGTGTAGAGACTCAAATATTACACACTAGATCCTTCTTTGTGAAATCTGCTTCGAGCAGAGAGTTCTGTGACTAGTTAATACTATACCTCTAACTAACCTCAGGTTAAATCTATTCTAAGATAACTTCCTTACATGGAATTCCAAGCAGCTGTTTCTTTCAGAAAACTCAAGGGTTAGACTGAAGAAGTTGTTGAACTGAGTACACTATATATATATATATATAACCAAAGTATTTTTCAACTAGCTTTCAGTCTACAACTATCTTGCATTCCAAGTCAGATAATACAGCTTTAGTCAAGAGACTTGGATTTCAAGATTCACACAGCATGTTTCTGAACAATGTAGAGTCTCAAAAGGATGCTTGTGTCCTTCTTCATGAACACTGGTTTGAGCAGAGAAAAAATTCAAGTGCTTGATTCGGGAAGTTGTTGAACTGAATACTACAAAAGCAACTAAATTGTTTTTCAACAAGTTTTCAGTCTACTAACTAGTTTTTGAGGCAGAAAAACTTTAGTCGATGTGCTTGGATTTCAAGATTCACTCACAGCAGTTTCAAAAATGTGCAGAGGTTCAAATAGACACACTAGATCCATCTTTGTGAATCCTGGTTTAGGCAGTTCTGTGACTAGTTAGTAGTATACCTATCACTAACCTGATTAAGTGAAAATGTTCTCTGAGACGACCTCCTAACATGGAGTTCCAAGCAGCTAATTTCTTTCAGAAAACTCAATGCTTAGACTAAGAAAGTTGTTGAACTGAATAAAACAAAAGCAAACAAAGTGTTTTTAAATTAGCTTTCAGTCTACAATAAAATACCTTTCCGAGGCAGATAATATTGCATTAGCCAAGAGACTCGGACTTCAAGATTCACACACAGCATGTTTATGAACAGTGTAGAGACTCAAATAGGACCCATTGAATCCTTTTTTGTGAACACTGTTTGAACAGAGAGTTCTGTGACTAGCTAGTACTTGTCAGGGAATGTTTAACAGGAGGATTCCTGTGTGCTGCTTTCTGTCTCTCATAAATCCTCTGTTCTTTATCAATTCCTGATAATGGCAACGAGTGGAGCAGCACGCTGCTCCCAGAACTGAGGTCATGGGATGAAATGCATGTGTGGATTTCTTTCAGTAAAAATTCTCCTTACGACAAAACTGCTTAGTCATGACCCTCTTTCTTGAGATATGGATTGTCTTCTGACTTTATGACCATTGCGAATTCCTTGTTTCCTTGATAACAGTTGCTGTGCATTTGGTTTTCTGATCTTTATCATTGTTGAAAGAAATTCCTTGTACAACAGCCTATAAATACTCACAAAAAGATCATTAAAACACCCTTGCTCCACCAGAGACTTGGGTCCCTGTGTCTTTCTCTCTCTCCCTCTGGCTAATTCTCTGGAGCATGGAAACCCACCGAACTCACTCCCCTGTCCGGCCTTTCAAGACCTCCTCGAGAGGATGCCCTGTGCCTTCGTGAGCCCTGCAAGCCCTGTTCTAGGGTTTTCTTGGTTCTCTGCATAAACCAGGAAATACTAGCTTCTTTCTCTCTTTCACTTTCTTATCATCGACTCCTGACCACCAGGTTCTGGTCCATTAAAGGGTGCGCAACAAGTACTATACCTATAACTAAGTAAGATGGCCTGCTAACAAGGAGTTCTAAGGAGCCTATTTCTTTCAGAAAACTTAAGGGTTAGACTAAGGAAGTTTTTGAACCGAATATGACAAAAACACCCAAAGTGTTTTTCAGCTACTATTCAGCTACAACTAACTACCTATCTGAGCC
Organism: Bos taurus; assembly: GCF_002263795.3. NCBI lineage: Eukaryota > Metazoa > Chordata > Mammalia > Artiodactyla > Bovidae > Bos > Bos taurus. Next base: position 373,579 of record NC_037334.1, on the reverse strand, counting down.
ATAAAATATGGCTTAAACTAGAGGCTTGGATTTCAAGATTCACACACAGCTTATTTCTGAACAGTGTAGAAACTCAAGCAGAATGCATTGGATCTTTCTATGTGAACACTAAGGAAGCTGCTAAACTGAATAGAACCAAAGTAACCAAAGTTCCCCCCCCCTTTTTATTTTTTTAATTGAAGGATACTTGCTTTACGGAAGTTTGTGGTTTTCTTGTCACACATTAACAAGAATCAGCCATAGGTACAGCCATGTCCCCTCCCACCTGACCCTCCCTTCCATCTTCCTCTCCATCCCACTCTTCTAGATGGTCACAGAGCCCCTGTTTGAGTTCCCTGAGTCATACAGCAAATGCCCACTGGCTATCTATTTTACATATGGTTTTATAAATTTCTATATTACTCTCTCCATACATCCCACCCTCTCTCTCCTTCCCTCCTCCCATGTCCTTAGGTCTGTTCTCTGCGTCTGTTTCTCCATTTCTGTCCTGAAAACAAATTCATCAATTTCATATTTCTAGAGTCCATATATATGCATCAGTATATGATATTTTTGTTTCTCTTTGACTTATTTCACTTTGTATAATAGGCTCTAGGTTTGTCCATCTCATTAGAACTGACTCAAATGCATTCCTTTTTATGATGGAGTAGTGTTCCATTGTATATTTGTACCACGGCTTCTTCATCCATTCATCTTTTGATGGACATCTAGGTTGCTTCCATATTCTATCTACTGTAAATAGTGCTGCAATGAACATTGAGGTATATGTGTCTTTTTCAATTTTGGTTTCCTCAGGGTATATGCTTAGGAGTGGGATTGTTGGGTCGTATGATGGTTTTATTCCAAGATTTTTAAGGTATCTCCATATTGTCTTCCATACTGACTATCAATTTATAGTCCCACCAAAAATGCTAGAGAGGCCCTTTTCTCCAAAACCTCTCCAGCATTTATTGTTTGCAGACTTTTAGATGATAGTATTTCTGACTGGTGCAAGGTGGTACCTCATTTTAGTTTTGATTTGCGTTTCTCTAATCATGAGTGATGTTGAGCATCTCTTCATATGTTTGTCAGTCAATTAGTTGTATGTCTTCTTTGGAAAAATGTCTGTTTAGGTGCAGAATACTCCTTCTTCTCAAGTGCACATGGAACATTCTCTAGGATAGACTGCATCTTGGGTCACAAATCAAACCTCAGTAAATTTGAGAAAATTGAAATCATATTAAGCATCTTCTCCAACCATAATGCTAAGAGAGTAGATATCAATTACAAGAAAAAACTGTAAGAAACACAAACACATGGAGATTAAACAATACATTTGTAAATAACCAATAGGCTACTGAAGAAATCAGAAGGGAAATAAAAAAAAATTCTAGAAACAAATGACAATGAAACCATGACAACTCAAAACCTATGGGATGCAGCAAAAGCACTTCTAAGAGGGAAGTTTATAGCAATATAATCTTACCTCAAGAAACATGAAAAACATGGGATAGGCAACCTAACTTTACACTTAAAGCAACTGGAAAAAGAAGAAGGAAAAAAACCTCAAAATTAGTAGAAGGAAAGAAATAATAAAGATACAATCAGAAATAAATGAAAACAAATGAAAGAAACAATAGTAAAGATTAATAAAACTAAAAGCTGGTTCTTTAGGAAGATAAACAAAATTGACGAACCCTTAGCCAGACTCATCAAGAAAAAAAAGAGAGAGAAGAATCAAATCAACAAAATTAGAAATGAAAAGGGAGAGGTTACAACAGACAATGCAGAAATACAAAGGATTATAAGAGACTATTATAAATAACTATATGGCAATAAAATTGATAAGCTGGAAGAAATGGACAGATTCTTAGAAAAGTTCAATCTTCTAAGACTGAACCAGGAAGATATAGAAATTATGAACAACCCAATCACAAGCACTGAAATTGAAGCTGTGATCAAAAATCTCCCCAAACACAAAAGCCCAGGTCTAGATGTCTTCGCAAGAGCATTCTATCAAACATTTAGAGAAGAGCTAATGCCTATCCTTCTAACACTCTTTCAAAAATTGCAGAGGAACACTTTCAAACTCATTCAATAAGGCCACCATCACCCTTATATCAAATATATAAACCAAATATCAAATATCAGCAAATATCAAAACCATTCAAAGACAACACACAAAAAGAAAACTACAGGCCAACATGACTGATGAATATAGATGCAAAAATCCTCAACAAAATTTTAGCTAACAGAATTGAGCAACACATCAAAAAGCTCATACATTATGATCAAGTTGGGTTTATTCCAGGGATGGACGGATTCTTCAATATACAGAAATCAATCAATGTGATACACCATATTAACAAATTGAAAGATAAAAATATATGATCATCTCAATAGATACAGAAAAAGCCTTTGACAAAATTCAGCACCCATTTATGATTAAAACTCTTCAAAAAAAATGGGTATAGAAGGAACCTACCTCAACATAGTAAAGGCCATATATGATAAGCGTACAGCAAACATTATTATCCATTGTGAAAAACTGAAAGCATTCCCCCTAAGATCAGGAACAAGACAAGGGTGTCCACTTTCACCCCTATTATTCAATGTAGTTCTGGAAATCCTAGCTACAGCAATCAGAGAAGTAAAAGAAATAAAAGGAATCCACACTGGAAAAGAAGAAGTACAGCTCTCATTGTTTGCAGATGACATGTCAATGTACATAGAAAACCCTAAAGAGAGTATCAGAAAATTACTAGAGCTACTCAAGGAATTTAGCAAAGTTGCAGGATACAAAATCAATACACAGAAATCACCTGCATTTCTATATACTAACAATGAAAAATCAGAAATAGAAATTAAGGAATCAAACCCATTCACCATTGCAACAAAAAGAGTTAAATATCTAGGAATAAATTTACTTAAGGAGACAAAGGAACTGTACACAGAAAATTATAAGACACTAAAGAAAGAAATTAAAGATGACATAAACAGATGGATAGATATTCCTTGTTCCTGGGTAGGAAGAATCAATATTGTGACAGTGACTATACTACCAAATGCAATCTACAGATTCAAGGAGATCCCTATTAAATTACCAATGGCATTTTTCACAAAACTAGAACGAAAAACTTCACAGTTCATGGAAACACAAAAGATTCTGAATAGCCAAAGCAGTCTTGAGAAAGAAGAATGGAGATGGAGGAGTCAGGAAGTCAGGAAGCTTCCTGACTTCAGGTTATACTACAAAGCTACAGTCATCAAGACAGTAGGGTACTGGCACAAAAGCAGAAATATAGACCAATGGAACAAGATAGAAAGCCCAGAAATAAACCCATGTACCTACAGGTACTTTATTTTTGACAAAGGAGGCAAGAATATGGGGCAAAGATAGCCTCTTCAATAAATGGTGCTGGCAAAACTGGACAGCTCCATTTAAAAGAATGAAATCAGAATGCTTTATAACACCATACACAAAGATAAACTCAAAATGGATTAAAGACCTAAATGTAAGACCAGAAGCTATAAAACTCTTAGAGGAAAACATAGGCAGAAGACTCGAAGACATAAATCAAAGCAAGATCCTTTATGACTCACCACCCAGAGTAACGGAAATAAAAACAAAAGCAAAAAAGTGGGACCTGGCTAAACTTTAAAACTTTTGCACAGCAAAGTAAACTATAAACAAGGTGAAAAGACAACCCTGAGAATGGGAGAAAATAATAGAAAATGAAACAACTGACAAAGGATTAATTTCTAAAATATACAAGCAGTTCATAGAACTCAATACCAGAAAAACAAACCAAACAAAAAGTGGGAAAAAGATCTAAACAGACATTTCTCCAAAGAAGACATATAGATGGGTAACAAACACATGAAAAGATGCTCAACTTTGGTCATTATTAGAGAAATGCAAATCAAAACTACAATGAGATACCACCTCACACCAGTCAGAATAGTCATCATCAAAAATCTATAAACAATAAATGCTGGAGAGGGTATGGAGGAAAGGGAACAGTCTTGCACTCTTTATGGCAGAAAGTGAAGAACTAAAGAGCCTCTTGATGAAAGTGAAAGAGGAGAGTGAAAAATCTGGCTTAAAGCTAAGATCATGGCATCTGGTCCCACTACTTCATGGCAAATAGATGGGTAAACAGTGTCAGACTTTATTTTTGGGGGCTCCAAAATCACTGCAGAAGGTGACTGCAGCCATGAAATTAAAAGACACTTACTCCTCGGAAGGAAAGTTATGACCAACTTAGCATATTAAAAAGGGGAGACACTACTTTGCCAACAAAGGTCCATCTAGTCAAGGCTATAGTTTTTCTAGTAGTCATATATGGATGTGAGAGTTGGACTATAAAGAAAGCTGAGCGCTGAAGAACTGATGCTTTTGAACTGTGGTGTTGGAGAAGACTCTTGAGAGTCCTTTGGACTGCAAGGAGATCCAACCAGTCCATTCTAAAGGAAATCAGTCCTGGATATTCATTGGAAGGACTGATGTTGAGGCTGAAACTCCAAGACTTTGGTCACCTGATGTGAAGAACTGACTCATTGGAAAAGGCCCTAATGCTGGGAAAGATTGAAGGCAGGAGGAGAAGGGGATGACAGAGGATGAGATGGTTGGATGGCACCACCGACTCAATGGACATGAGCTTGAGTAAACTCCAGGAGTTGGTGATGGACAGGGCAGCCTGGTGTGCTGCAGTCCATGGGGTTGCAAAGAGTCAGGCATAACTGGGCGACTGAACTGAACTGAACTGAACTTGCACTCTTGGTGGGAATGTAAATTGATACAGTTACTATGGAAGTTGGTATGGAGATCCCTTAAAAATCTAGGAATAAAACCAGCATATGACCCAGCAATTCCACTCTTAGACATATACCCTGAGGAATCCAAAATTGAAAGAGACACATGTATCCCATTGTTCATTGCAGCACTATTTACAATAGCTTGAACATGGAAGCAACCTAGATGTCCATTGACTGATGAATGCATAAATAAGTAGTGGTACATACACACAATGGAATATTGCTCAGCCATGAAAAGGAGAGCATTTGAGTCAGTTCTAATGAGGTGGATGAACCTCGAACCTATTATACAGTTAATGAAGTCAGATAGATAAAGATAAATATCATATTCTAACGCATATATACAGAATTTAGAAAAATGTTACTAAAAATTTATTTACAGTCTAATAATGGAGAAACAGACATAGATAATAGACTTATGGACATGGGGAGATGGGAGGAGAGGGTGAGATGCATGAAAAGAGTAGCATGGAAACTTACATTATCATATGTAAAATAGACAGCCAATGAGAGTTTGCTGTATGGCTCAGAAAACTCAAACAAGGGCTCTGTATCAACCTAGAGGGATGGAATGGGGACGGAGATGGGAGGGAGGTTCAAAAGGAAGCAGATATATGTATATCAATTTCTGATTGATGTTGAAATTTGACAGAAAACATAAAATTCTTCAAGAAATTATCCTTCAATAAAAAATAAATTAATTTTAAAAAAAGTAAAAGAAAAAAAAGATATTTGAAATAACCCAAATATTTTCAAGTCCGGTGTGACATTTACCAAGAAAAATTTTGACTTATTCATTGAAAGCCTGAATAAAGTTGAAAGACTGAAAAAACACAGAGAGTGATTGCAGAGAAGAAAGTATTTAAATGAGAAATTAATATCAAAATGAGGATTTAGTATCAAAGATTCTTTAAAAGGCACATGTATTTGGAAAATTAATGTCTATTTTAAAATGATGGGTATATCTAAGAAGCCATACCAAGGGAAATTCAAATATGTTTGTAACAGAATAAAAATGAAAAGAGAATTTACCAGAATTTGTTGCATGCAGCTGAAGCTGCTCAAAGAAACTAAATACAACAAAGAATCTTGACTAAGCTATGAAAATGAACATGGACTCTAGCATAAAATTTTGTGAAATTTGAACCAAATCTGTACTTTAGTTAATAATATTGTACTGCATGTTAATTTTCCTATTTTTTCTACAATAGTATTTCTTTATATTCTCAGACTTTGATTATGGAATTTAGAAAGATGGTAATGATAACCCTGTATGTGAGACTGCAAAAGAGACACAGATGTATAGAACAGTCTTTTGGACTCTGTGGGAGAGGGAGGGGGAGATGATTTGGGAGAATGGCATTAAAACATGTATAATATCATATAAGAAACGAATCGCCAGTCCAGGTTCAATGCAGGATACAGGAAGATTGGGGCTGGTGCACTGGGATGACCCAGAGGGATGGTATGGGGAGGGAGGTGGGAGGGGGGTTCAGGATAGGGAACACGTGTACACCCGTGGCAGATGCATGTTGATGTATGGCAAAACCAATACAATATTGTAAAGTAAAAATAATAATAATAATTAAAAAAAAAGAAGTTTCAATTCTCACTCATTTTTTTAACATCACTAAAATAATAAATTTTCTAGTCTTTTAGCCGTATTTAGATGCCAAAATACATACAACTATATCAAAGTTTTCAGTGAATATAAATTAGGAAGCTAGCATTCTATCCATACTAAGTCGAACAAGTGGAATCAACATGTCATAATTTTTTAGCTAGGCAAAAATTCATAGGTTTCCTAAAATTTATGTATTATATTATACTTACTATATATGTGTGTATGTACAAAAGTTTTTTTTTAAACTATGCTTGATAGTAGCTGAAGTTGAACGGTTCTATGAAGACCTACAAGACCTTTTAGAACTAACACCCAAAAAAGATGTCCTTTTCATTATAGGGGACTGGAATGCAAAAGTAGGAAGCCAAGAAACACCTGGAGTAACAGGCAAATTAGGACTTGGAATATGGAATGAAGCAGGGCAAAGACTAATAGAGTTTTGCCAAGAAAATTCACTGGTCATAACAAACACCCTCTTCCAACAACACAAGAGAAGACTCTATACATGGACATCACCAGATGGTCAACACAGAAATCAGATTGATTATATTCTTTGCAGCCAAAGATGGAGAAGCTCTATACAGTCAGCAAAAACAAGACCAGGAGCTGACTGGGGCTCAGACCATGAACTCCTTATTGCCAAAATCAGACTGAAATTGAAGAAAGTAGGGAGAACCACTAGACCATATGGGTATGACCTAAATCCAATCCCTTATGATTATACAGTGGAAGTGAGAAATAGATTTAAGGGCCTAGATCTGATAGATAGAGTGCCTGATGATCTATGGAATGAGGTTCGTGACATTGTACAGGAGACAGGGATCAAGACCATTCCCATAGAAAAGAAATCTAAAAAAGCAAAATGGCTGTCGGGAGAGGCCTTACAAATAGCTGTGAAAAGCAGAGAAGAGAAAAGCAAAGGAGAAAAGGAAAGATATAAACATCTGAATGCAGAGTTCCAAAGAATAGCAAGAAGAGATAAGAAAGCCTTCTTCAGCGATCAATGCAAAGAAATAGAGGAAAACAACAGAATGGGAAAGGCTAGGGATCTCTTCAAGAAAATCAGAGATACCAAAGGAACATTTCATGCAAAGATGAGTTCGATAAAGGACAGAAATGGTATGGACCTAACAGAAGCAGAAGATATTAAGAAGAGATGGCAAGAATACACAGAAGAACTGTACAAAACAGATCTTCACGACCCAGATAATCACAGTGGTGTGATCACTGACCTAGAGCCAGACATCCTGGAATGTGAAGTCAAGTGGGCCTTAGAAAGCATCACTATGAACAAAGCTAGTGGAGGTGATGGAATTTCAGTTGAGCTATTTCAAATCCTGAAAGACGATGCTGTGAAAGTGCTGCACTCAATATGCCAGCAAATTTGGAAAACTCAGCAGTGGCCACAGGACTGGAAAAGGTCGGTTTTCATTCCAATCCCAAAGAAAGGCAATGCCAAAGAATGCTCCAACTACCACACAATTGCACTCATCTCACACGCTAGTAAAGTAATGCTCAAAATTCTCCAAGCCAGGCTTCAGCAATATGTGAACTGTGAACTTCCTGATGTGCAAGCTGGTTTTAGAAAAGGCAGAGGAAGCAGAGATCAAATTGCCAACATCTGCTGGATCATGGAAAAAGCAAGAGAGTTCCAGAAAAACATCTATTTCTGCTTTATTGACTATGCCAAAGCCTTTGACTGTGTGGATCACAAGAAACTGTGGAAAATTCTGAAAGAGATGGGAATACCAGACCACCTGATCTGCCTCTTGAGAAATTTGTATGCAGGTCAGGAAGCAACAGTTAGAACTGGACATGGAACTACAGACTGTTCCAAACAGGAAAAGGAGTTCGTCAAGGCTGTATATTGTCACCCTGTTTATTTAACTTATATGCAGAGTACATCATGAGAAACGCTGGACTGGAAGAAACACAAGCTGGAATCAAGATTGCCGGGAGAAATATCACCAACCTCAGATATGCAGATGACACCACCCTTATGGCAGAAAGTGAAGAGGAACTCAAAAGCCTCTTGATGAAAATGAAAGTGGAGAGTGAAAAAGTTGGCTTAAAGCTCAACATTCAGAAAACGAAGATCATGGCATCCGGTCCCATCACTTCATGGGAAATAGATGGGGAAACAGTGGAAACAGTGTCAGACTTTATTTTTCTGGGCTCCAAAATCAGTACAGATGGTGACTGCAGCCATGAAATTAAAAGACGTTTACTCCTTGGAAGGAAAGTTATGACTAACCTAGATAGCATATACAAAAGCAGAGACATTACTTTGCCAACAAAGGTCCATCTAGACAAGCTATGGTTTTTCCAGTGGTCATGTATGGATGTGAGAGTTGGACTGTGAAGAAGGCTGAGCACCGAAGAATTTATGCTTTTGAACTGTGGTGTTGGAGAAGACTCTTGAGAGTCCCTTGGACTGCAAGGAGATCCAACCAGTCCATTCTAAAGGAGATCAGCCCTGGGATTTCTTTGGAGGGAATGATGCTAAAGCTGAAATTCCAGTACTTTGGCCACCTAATGCGAAGAGTTGACTCACTGGAAAATACTTTGATGCTGGGAGGGATTGGGGGCAGGAGGAGAAGAGGACGACAGAGGATGAGATGGCTGGATGGCATCACTGACTCGATGGACGTGAGTCTGAGTGAACTCCGGGAGTTGGTGATGGACATGGAGGCCTGGTGTGCTGGGATTCATGGGGTCGCAAAGAGTCGGACACAACTGAGTGACTGATCTGATCTGATGTTTGATAAAGAATAAGCAACAAAAAAGATATGGATAAATTCATAAACATAAACTAAATGAAATGGGAGCCCTGTATGTGAAATAGTAAATCGTGAAACAATCTAAATAAAGGTGAAAAATCATCATATAGCCCAGTCATTTTTAAACATATGTGCCCATTAGAAAAACATATGGAGCTTTGGAGAAGAAAAAGCCATACCTGGATATTTGCATTTTTCAAAAAATTCCAAGATAATTCAGATGTGCATCTGGATTTTTAAAAAGTGATTACAAGGTTTTCTCTTAAAAAGGTAAATTTTGTGATATAGGGGCTTCTCTGATCGCTGAGTTGGTAAAGAATCCACCTGCAATGCAGGAGACACTGATTCTATTCCTGGGTCGGAAAGACCTACTGGAGAACGATAGGCTACCCACTCCAGTTTCCTTGAGCTTCCCCTATGGCTCAGATGGTAAAGAATCCGCCTGCAATGCGGGAGACCTAGGTTTGATCACTGGGTTGGGAAGAACCCTTGGAGATGTGAAAGGCTACCCACTCCAATATTCTGGCCTGGAGAATTCTTTGGACTGTATAGTTCATGGGGTCACAAAGAGTTGTACACGACTGAGTGACTTTGACTTTGTGATATAGAATCCTATTATTTTCTGTTGAACAATCATGATACAATAGTATTGAATTCAATGGTATTTAGTGAATAGTAGTTATATAATCACAATAGTAAAAGATGTTTATGTTTTCACAATCAATAACCAGACAAAAAATAAAAGATAATTACAATAATAAGCCATAATGAAACATGATTAATCTAACAATATAAAATAACTGCATGCTACTTCAGGGGTTAAGTAGAGTGATGTGGCAAGTGGAAGTCCATACATGCACACATTTTCATCCATCCGTCCAGTCTATGTCTTTTGTTTGGCACATTTAATCCATATATATTTAAAGTAATTATCCCTATGTATGATCCTATTACTATTTTCTTAATTATTTTTGGTTCACTTTGTGTAGGTCTTTTCCTTCTCCAGTGTTTCCTGCCTAGATAATTCCTTTAGTATTTGTTGTAAAGCTGGTTTGGTGGTGCTGAATTCTCTTAACTTTTGTTTGTCTGGAAAGCTTTTGATTTTTCCATCAAATCTGAATGAGATTCTTGTAGGGTAAGGTATTTTTGCTTGAAAGTTCTTCACTTTCATTCCTTTAAATATATTGTGCCTTTCGCTTCTGGCTTGTAGAGTTTCTGCTGAGAAATCAGCTGAGTTCCTTTGTATGTTATTTGTCATTTTTCCCTTGTTGCTTTTAATATTTTACCTTTGTATTTATTTTTCATCAGTTTGATTACTGTATCTTCTTGTCTTGACTATTTCCTTTCCCATGTTAGGAAAATTTTCAGCTATTATCTCCTCAAATATTTTTTTGGGGGGTCCTTTCTCTCTCTCTTCTTCTGGGACTCCTATAATGTGAATATTGGTGTGTTTAGTGTCCCAGAGGTCTCTTTGGGCTTCCCTTGTGGCTCATATGGTAAAGAATCTGCCTACAATGCAGGAGACTGGGTTCAATCCCTGGGTCTGGAAGATCCCCTAGAGAAGGGAATGGCTACCCAGTTCAGTATTCTTGCCTGGAGAATACTATGGACAGAGGAGCCTGGAAGGCTACAGTCCACAGGATTGCAAAGAGTCAAATATGACTGAGCAACTAACACTTTCACAGAGATCTCTTAGGTTGTCTTTGTTTTTTTTTTCATTAATTTTTCTATATTCTGTTCTGTGGCAATTATTTCTACCATTCTATCTTCCAGGTCACTTATCCCTTCTTCTGTCTCAGTCATTCTGTTATTGATTCCTTCCAGTGCATTGTTAATCTCTTTGTGTTTCTTCTTTATTTCTTCTAGGTCTTAGGTAAACATCTCCTGCATCTTCTCCATTGTTTTTCTGAGATCCTGGATCATCTTTATTATCACTATTCTGATTTCTTTTTCTGGAAAACCTACCACTTCATTTAGTAATTTTTCTGGGGTTTTATCTTGTGCCTTCATCTGAAACGTAATCCCCTGCTTTGTCATTCTGATTAACTTTCTGTGTTGTGATTTTTGTTCTAGTTGCTGTGAGATTGTGGTTCTTCTTGCTTCTTCTGTCTGCCCTCTGGTGGATGAAGCTAAGAGGCTTGTTGTAAGCTTCCTGATGGGAGGGACTGGCAGTGGGAAAACTGGGTCTTGCTCTAGTGGGTAGGGCCATACTCAATAAAACTTTAATCCAATTATTTGCTGATGGGTGAGGTTGTACTCCCTCCCTATTAGTTGCTTTTCCTAAGGGGACCCATTCCCCTAGGTTCTATGGTGGGGTTAATGACAACATCCAAAAAGGCTTTTGCAAAAAGCCTCTTCCATGAGTCCTGCTGCCAGTGCCCCTCTCCCTGTGGTGAGCCACTGCTCACCAATACCTCCACAGGAGACCCTGGAACACTAGCTAGTAGGTCCAGTTCAGTCTCCTGTAGGGTCACTGCTCCTTTCTTCTGGGTCTTGGTGTGCACACGATTTTGTCTGTGCCACGAGTGGAGTCTCTATTTCCCTCAGTCCTGTGGAAGTCCTGTAATCAAATCCTGTTGGCATTCAAAGTCATATTCCCTGGGAATTTCCAGTTCCTTCGCAGATTCTCCAGGCTGGGAAGCCTGACATCCAGTCTCAGAACCTTCACAACAGTAGAAAAACTCCTTTGGTATTATTGTTATCCAGTTTGTGGGTTGCCCACCCAGCAGGTATGGGATTTGATTTTATCGTGATTGTGTCCCTCCTACCTTCTCATTGCAACTTCTTTGTCTTTGGATGTAGGGTGTCTTTTGTTGTTGTTGAGTTCTAGCATCCTCTGTTGACATTTGTTCAACAGCTAGTTGTGATTTTGGTGTTCTCACAGGAGGAGATGAGCATACGTCCTACTCTGCCATTTTGAATCAATTCCAATAAAAAACATTGCTTAATTTTTTAATAAAGTGGTTGTTGTTGTTTAGTCACTTCGTTATGTCCTCCTTTTTTGTGACTCCATGGACTATAGCCGACTAGGCTACTCTGTCCATGGCATTTCCCAAGCAAGAATACTGGAGTGGGTTGCCATTTCCTTCTCCAAGGAATCTTCCCAACCCAGGGACCAAACCTGTGTCTCCTGCACTGGCAGTGGGTTCTTGCCACTGAGTCACCAGGGAACCCTTTTTATAAAGTGGCAGGTAGTAAACGTCCTCAGTATCACAGGGCACGTGGTCTCTGTGGCATCGACTCACGTCTGCTGTTAGAAAACAATCATCAGTCATAAACACATAAATTAATGATCATGGCTGTGTTTCAGTTACATTTCATTTATAAAAATAGACAGTTTGCTTACTCCTCTTGGACATGTCCTATTATTTTTTATAGCTAACTCTCATGTACTAGTACAAAATCCTAATACAATCAGAGTAATTCTTATTCACATTTATTTCCCCAGGTACCCATTCCCTCTTTATGGAGAAGAGAACTGCCCCTGGCCTCTCTCTCTACCCTTCCAGAAACATCCTTGGCAACCCCAAGATGTGTGTTTTATTGTGGGTTTCTAGTTCCTGTGTTCCTCTATTTCTCTCTTGTTATAATCATTTATTTGATGCTACAAATCCTTCGGTAAGTTCATGAGCAAGGGAAATCTCTTTATAATTGGCTTCAGTTCAGTTCAGTTCAGTTGCTCAGTCGTGTCCGACTCTTTGCGACCCCATGAATCCCAGCACGCCAGGCCTCCCTGTCCATCACCAACTCCCGGAGTTCACTCAGACTCACATCCATCGAGTCAGTGATGCCATCCAGCCATCTCATCCTCTGTCGTCCCCTTCTCCTCTTGCCCCCAATCCCTCCTAGCATCAGAGTCTTTTCCAATGAGTCAACTCTTCGCATGAGGTGGCCAAAGTACTGGAGTTTCAGCTTCAGCATCATTCCCTCCAAGGAAATTCCAGGGCTGATCTCCTTCAGAATGGACTGGTTGGATCTCCTTGCAGTCCAAGGGACTCTCAAGAGTCTTCTCCAACACCACAGTTCAAAAGCATCAATTCTTTGGCGCTCAGCCTTCTTCACAGTCCAACTCTCACATCCATACATGACCACTGGAAAAACCATAGCCTTGACTAGACAGACCTTTGTTGGCAAAGTAATGTCTCTGCTTTTCAGTATGCTATCTAGGTTGGTCATAACTTTCCTTTCAAGGAGTAAGCATCTTTTAATTTCATGGCTGCAGTCACCATCTACAGTGATTTTGGAGCCCAAACAAAATAAAGTCTGACACTGTTTCCACTGTTTCTCCATCTATTTCCCATGAAGTGATGGGACCGGATGCCATGATCTTCGTGTTCTGAATGTTGAGCTTTAAGCCAACTTTTCCACTCTCCACTTTCACTTTCATCAAGAGGCTTTTGAGTTCCTCTTCACTTTCTGCCATAAGGGTGGTATCATCTGCATATCTGAAGTTATTGATATTTCTCCCAGCAATCTTGATTCCAGCTTGTGCTTCTTCCAGCCCAGCGTTTCTCATGATGTACTCTGCATATAAGTTAAATAAGCAGGGTGACAATATACAGCCTTGACGTACTCCTTTTCCTATTTGGAACCAGTCTGTTGTTCCATGTCCAGTTCTAACTGTTGCTTCCTGACCTGCATATAGGTTTCTCATGGGTGACTTTAATTTTAATAAAGGATTATTTTCACTACATTAAATTCTCAAAGCCTTTAAGGTGAGAACTGTTTTTATATTATGTGATGAGAAATTCTCTGTACCAGTTAATTGTGTCAAATATCTCTAAATTAATTCTAATTACTCCTACTTAAGGGCTTCCCCCGTGGCTCGGTGGTAAACAATCTGCCTGTAGTGCAAGAGACTCAAGTCTGTTCCCTTGGTCGGGAAGGTCCCCTGGAGGAGGGCCTGGCAGCCCACTCCAGTGTTCTTGCCTGGAGAACCCCATGGACTGAGGAGCCTGGTTGGTTACAGTCCATAGCGTTGCAGAGAGTGGGACATGACTGAGTGACTGAGCATGCATGCACTCCTGTTTAAAATAGGTTTCAACACACAACAACCTCCTTAAAGTTTCTATCTGAATGATTTGAAAAATTTAGACTTAGTTTCTGCCAACTATATTTTATTGGATAAATATCTGTATTGGATTCCTACTGCTGCTATAAGAAATTAACACAATAGTGGCTTAAAAACACACACACACACACACACGCACACACAACAACAACTTTCTGTCTTAAACATATAGAAATCAGAAGCCTGAAATCTGGAGGGCTTAGATCTTTCAGGATGTTCCAGGTGAGAACTGAATTCCCTTTTCTATTGCAGTTTCCAGGGGCAACTTGCATTCTTTGGAGCATGGTGTTTCCTCCTTCTACAGTGCCAGTAGCACAGTCTTTAAATGACTCTCTGACTCCAAGTCTTCTTCCTCTCTCTTCCACACCCAGAGAATCATTGTGATCATATTAGTCCAAGGTGGATAATTCAGGCAAAATTGATATCTGAAATAGATGTATAGTAACTTTATTCCAACTACTATCTTTATCCTGCTATGGAAACAAATATATTCCAAAGTTCTTCCATTTAGCATAAGCCATCTTTTAGACTCCCTTAATCTGCCTACCACAAAGTTTTTTATTTTATTTTATCTTTATATTTTATTTGATGTGACAGAAGAGCTATTATATTTAAAATATCTGGACACATAATTTACCACTATCTATAAAGAGAGGCAGGTCAGGTGGTCTGCTATTCCCATCTCTTTCAAAATTTTCCACAGTTTATTGTGATTCACACAGTGAAAGGCTTTGGCATAGTCAATAAAGCAGAAATAGATGTTTTTCTGGAACTCTCTTGCTTTTTCCATGATCCACCAGATGTTGGCAATTTGATTTCTGATTCCTCTGTCTTTTCTAAAACCAGCTTGAACATCTGGAAGTTCAAGGTTCATGTATTGCTGAAGCCTGGCTTGGAGAATTTTGAGCATTACTTTACTAGCGTGTGAGATGAGTGCAATTGTGTGGTAGTTTGAGCATTCTTTGGCATTGCCTTTCTTTAGGATTGGAATGAAAACTGACCTTTTCCAGTCCTGTGGCCACTGCTGAGTTTTCCAAATTTGCTGGCATATTGAGTGCAGCACTTTCACAGCATTATCTTTAAGGATTTGAAATAGCTCAACTGGAACTCCATCACCTCCACTAGCTTTGCTCGTAGTGATGCTTTCTAAGGCCCACTTGACTTCACATTCCAGGATGTCTGGCTCTAGGTCAGGGATCACACCTTCGTGATTATCTGGGTCATGAAGATCTGTTTTGTACAGTTCTTCTGTGTATTCTTGCCATCTCTTCTTAATATCTTCTGCTTCTGTTAGGTCCATACCATTTCTGTCCTTTATCTAGCCCATTTTTGCATGAAATGTTCCTTTGGTATCTCTGATTTTCTTGAAGAGATCCCTAGTCTTTCCCATTCTGTTGTTTTCCTCTATTTCTTTGCATTGATCGCTGAAGAAGGCTTTCTTATCTCTTCTTGCTATTCTTTGGAACTCTGCATTCAGATGTTTATATCTTTCTTTTTCTCCTTTGCTTTTCACTTCTCTTCTTTTCACAGCTATTTGTAATGCCTCTCCAGACAGCCATTTTGCTTTTTTGCATTTCTTTTTTTTGCTTTTTTGCATTTCTTTTCCATGGGAATGGTCTTGATCCCTGTCTCCTGTACAATGTCACGAACCTCATTCCATAGTTCATCAGGCACTCTATCTATCAGATCTATGCATGTATTATTCAAACAACTATGACATAACAAACATGTTTTGTTTTAACATTAAATTTTACTGTCATCATCTTTGTGTCCCTATCTACAAACTGTATCAATTGGGTGTATGAGAGCGTCTGACAAACAAGTGACTCAGGAACGACAAAGACCTCCTGCCAGCATCTAACTGAGATTATTTCTAAAACCCACAGGCTGACCATGGCAGTCTAGTTGTCAAAGGTAATTGATTGTTAAATAAGGATAAAAGGTCCTCTTTAGACTGGTTCAAGGAAATAGCCATGTATAATACCATAGAGATGTTTTCATTAATTGATAGCATTTTAAAATATATTCTATAATATTTTAAATTTGCATGCAAATTAAAATGCACTTTTTTTGTTGTAAACTTTTTGAGAAGTCTGACAAATTCACAGAGTTATGTTACCAAAAACATGATCAAAATACAGAACAGCTTGATAACTCTCCAAAATTCTCAGTTTTTTGTCTCTCTAGTTAATACCCTACCAATTTACTACCAGCTGACCAGTCCTCTGTCCATATGCCTTTTTCAAAGTGTCATATAAATGGAATCATAAAGCCTTTTAAGTCTGAATTTTAACTTTGCATAAATAATTTAGCATATTGCTGCCTGCATCAATATAGTTTGCATATTTATATTTCTTAGTAGTGTCTCGCACTGTGTAATATACCAGAGTTTGTTTACTCATTCCTTGGGTGAAGAACATGTTGCTGTTTCCAGAATTTCACTGTTATAGCTGCCCTGAATGTTTGGTAATGGATTTTTGTGTAAATACAAGTTTTCATTTCTCTATAAATTGGGATTTCTGGATAAATGTGTTTTGTAAGTGTGCAATTACCTTTATAATGAACCACCAACCTTCAGAGAAGCTGTCTCAATTTTATTTTCTTTTTTAAAAAATTTATTTATTTTAATTGGAGATTAATTACTTTACAATATTGTATTGGTTTTGCCATACATCAACATGAATCTGCCGCAGGTATACTCATGTTCCCCATCCCGAAACCCCCTCCCTCCTCCCTCCCCATACCATCCCTCTGGGTCGTCCCAGTGCATCAGCCCCAAGCATCCAGTATCATGCATCGAACTTGGACTGGCTATTCATTTCATATATGATATTATACATGTTTCAATGCCATTCTCCCAAATCATCCCACCCTCTCCCTCTCCCACAGAGTCCAAAAGACTGTTCTATACATCTGTCTCTTTTGCTGTCTTGCACACAGGGTTATCGTTACCATCTTTCTAAATTCCATATATATGCGTTAGTACACTGTATTGGTATTTTTCTTTCTGGCTTACTTCACTCTGTGTAATAGGCTCCAGTTTCATCCACCTCATTAGAACTGATTCAAATGAATTCTTTTTAATGGCTGAGTAATACTCCATTGTGTATATGTACCACAGCTTTCTTATCCATTCATCTGCTGATGGACATCTAGGTTGCTTCCATGTCTTGGCTATTATAAACAGTGCTGCGATGAATATTGGGGCACACATGTCTCTTTCCCTTCTGGTTTCCTCAGTGTGTATGCCCAGCAGTGGGATTGCTGGGTCACAAAGCAGTTCTATTTCCAGTTTTTAAAGGAATCTCCACACTGTTCTCCATAGTGGCTGTACTAGTTTGCATTCCCACCAACAGTGTAAGAGGGTTCCCTTTTCTCCACACCCTCTCCAGCATTTATTGCTTGTAGACTTTTGGATAGCAGCCATTCTGACTGGCGTGAAATGGTACCTCATTGTGGTTTTGATTTGCATTTCTCTGATAATGAGTGATGTTGAGCATCTTTTCATGTGTTTGTTAGCCATCTGTATGTCTTCTTTGGAGAAATGTCTGTTTAGTTCTTTGGCCCACTTTTTGATTGGGTCGTTTATTTTTCTGGAATTCAGCTGGGAGTTGGTGATGGGCAGGGAGGCCTGGCGTGTTGCAATTCATGGGGTCACAAAGAGTTGGACACGACTAAGTGACTGAACTGAACTGATCTGAACTGAGGGCCAGAAAGCACCTTCCTTTTCTCGTCTTCCCCGTCCTTCTGTGCCTGCCCAGACTGCTGCAGCCCGTTCTTGGGGAGCAGACTCTTCGGGCTGACACTGGCAGCTTGCGGCTGGTTGGGCTGTGTAAAGAGTGAGGCCTGGTGAGCCTGTGCAAACCTGTCTGTCCGCAGGCTCCCTGAATGCCCCTTCCTGGGGGCTGGCCTTGCACAGCCCCAGGTTCAGGCTGGGGTTCACCTGGGAGAGAATGGCCGTAAGCTGGACCTTCCTGTAGTTGGAGATGATTGGGGCCCCAGCAGCCCTGGCCTCCCCAGGAAGGCAGGAGAACTTTTGCTTTGCCTCTGGTCAGGCCGTCTGGGCTCAGAGAGTACAGGCTGGCCCAGAGGCAGCATGTTCCCAGTCCCGGGGTACAAGCTGCAGGGAACAGAGACGAAGGACTCCATCCCCCCACCCGGCACCGAGGAGCCGCACAATGCCCTGGGGCCCTTGGTTTGTGTTCTTGCCTTGTCTTCCACCTTCATCCATCCCCTTTCTCCAGATCAAGTTGATTCAGGAAGGGGGTGGGGTGCGTGGGGAGGTGCATGGAGGAGGTGGGGAGGGGGCGTTGGGATTAGCTCCCAACACTTCTCCATTTTACAACCCAGTTAGGCTGGTCCATAAATTGGAAATAATGAATGACACCATATGATCACAACCTTAATGCTGTAGCCCCAGCTATGAAGGCTCCATAGGCAATAACAATGAATTTACTGACTTCATTCATTAGCAAGTATCAAGTATTTTGCAGCTATAGATTTAGCTAATATATTCTGTTTAGTGCCTATTTCGAATGCCTCTCAGAGGAAGTTTGCTTTCACCTCTAAAGGGACACAAGATACTTTACTTGACTACTCATAGGGTATCTCAGTAGCTTGGCCATCTCATACAATTTTTTCAAGATATTAACTGCATTCAACTCCTTCTGGAAATATGGATATGACATTGTGTATAAATGGATTCAGGCTTCCCCAATGGCTCAGTGGTAAAGAGTCTGCCTGTTGAGCTGCAGGTTCAGTCCCTGGGTTAGGAAGATACCCTGGGGGAGAGTATGGCAATCCACTCCACAGAGGAGTCTGGTGAGCTGCAGTCCAGAGGGTCACAAAGAGTCGGACACGACTGAAGCAACTTAGGACTTATGCACACAAAGGGATTCGTTTGACAGATTCATTTAGGACCATGGGAGGAGGTCGTCTGGAGAAGGTGACATCTGGTTGACTGGCAAACTGGACCTGTGTACTCCTCACCCTCTCCTTTGTCTTTAGAATGTACATTCTGTCCATCATTCCTTCAGTGAGAAATATTTTCAAAGACCACACAAACAGTCTTGAGAGAGCAACTTGTTCAGACCATCTGAACGGTATACATGCTTGAAGCTGGTTAAGACCTCTATATAAATATTTGAAATTCTGACTGGTGGGTATTGAGATATACTTGTCTCACAGCCTCCCATGAAGAGCCCTATATATGAGACTATAAACAATAATTTGATGCTTATTCTAGAACATGAATTCAACTTTAATTCAATTGTATTTTACTGACCTGCCATAAAATTAATTCAACTTATTGGGATATCAGGGCTTCCCCAGTGGTTCAGTGATAAAGAATCCACCTACAGTGCAGGAGACCCAGGTTTGATCACTCGGTCAGCAAGATCCCCTGGAGGAGGAAATGGCAACCCACTCTGGTATTCTTGCCTATGAAATTCTATGGAAAGAAGAGCCTGGTGGGTTACAGTCCATGGGGTTGCAAAGAGTCAGACATGACTTAGAGACTAAACAACAAGAATATCTGGATATTGATACCAAGGATGAGAAGAATCAGGAATTTTTGTTTGATGATGGTTTACTGGAACCTGAGAGTCACAGTTTCCTGCACAGAGAGGAGTGTTACAAATTTACTGAGTAATGGGAGAATCTTTAAAAGAAAATTTAAATTTCTTAAAAAAACCCATATATACATGGTGAGAAACAGAGTACTAACATAATTGGAAATCTTAATTGCACAAAAATCTTTAAGAATACTGAAAGTTTACTTTTTCAGACTGACTTAGAGGCATACTAACTAGATTGCACTCATCTCACACGCTAGTAAAGTAATGCTCAAAATTCTCCAAGCCAGGCTTCAGCAATACAGGAACTGTGAACTTCCAGATGTTCAAGCTGGTTTTAGAAAAGGCAGAGGAACCAGAGATCAAATTGCCAACATCTGCTGGCTCATCGAAAAAGCAAGAGTGTTCCAGAAAAACATCTATTTCTGCTTTATTGACTATGCCAAAACCTTTGACTGTGTGGATCACAATAAACTGTGGAAGATTCTTCAAGAGATGGGAATGCCAGACAACCTGACCTGCCTCTTGAGAAACCTATATGCAGGCCAGGAAGCAACAGTTAGAACTGGACATGGAACAGCAGACTGGTTCCAAATAGGAAAAGGAGTACGTTAAGGCTGTATATTGTCACCCTGCTTATTTAACTTATATGCAGAGTACATCATGAGAAACGCTGGGCTGGAAGAAGCACAAGCTGGAATCAAGACTGCTGGGAGAAATATCAATAACCTCAGATATGCAGATGACACCACCCTTATGGCAGAAAGTGAAGAGGATCTAAAAAGCCTCTTGATGAAAGTGAAAGTGGAGAGTGAAAAAGTTGGCTTAAAGCTCAACATTCAGAAAACGAAGATCATGGCATCCGGTCCCATCACTTTATGGGAAATAGATGGGTAAACAGTGGAAACAGTGTCAGACTTTTTTGGGGGGGGGGGCTCCAGAATTACTGCAGATGGTGATGGCAGCCATGGAATTAAAAGATGCTTACTCCTTGGAAGGAAAGTTATGACCAACCTAGACAGCATATTCAAAAGCAGAGACATTACTTTGCCAACAAAGGTCTGTCTAGTCAAGGCTATGGTTTTTCCAGTGATCATGTATGCACGTGAGAGTTGGACTGTGAAGAAAGCTGAGTGCTGAAAAATCGATGCTTTTGAACTGTGGTGTTGGAGAAGACTCTTGAGAGTCCCTTGGACTGCAAGGAGATCCAACCAGTCCATTCTGAAGGAGATCAGCCCTGGGATTTCTTTGGAGGGAATGATGCTAAAGCTGAAACTCCAATGCTTTGGCCACCTCATGTGAAGAGTTGACTCACTGGAAAATACTCTGATGCTAGGAGGGATTGTGGGCAGGAGGAGAAAGGGACGACAGAGGATGACATGGCTCGATGGCATCACTGACTCGATAGATGTGAGTTTGAGTGAACTCTGGGAGTTGGTGATGGACAGGGAGGCCTGGAATGCTGCAATTCATGGGATCGCAAAGAATTGGTAACGACTGAGCAACTGAACTGAACTGAACTGAGCTAGATTATATAGCTGTCTCTGGTGCCATCTATTGTCTGAAAGATGCAAGAATTCTAGCTTCTTGGGTATATGGAAAACACTTTTTAAGTTCATTCTTCTCAAGCAATGCCAATGTGCATTTGCTAGGAAAGTCTGTTTTCTTAAGGCTTATTTATGGTAAGCATTTAAGTATTTGAGTGGAAGTAGCATATATTTTCTTGATGACCCCCTTTACCACATTATTTGCAAGTTTCAAACCAAAGATACTTCATACAAACCCTTTTGACCTTGTCACTTTTCATCCAACTCTTTGCTTTTCAAAATTCAATGTATCAATAAATCCACTCAATAAGTTGTTAATTTAGATGTATTTTTCAGTTCTATTTTATTTTCTAAGGTTTCCAATCATTTGTGGAATGTCTCCCAACTTTTGTCATTTTCAATTTTTTTTTGGACAATTTTCTTTAGGATGTTTTTAGAATTATTTTTAAACTCTTGCTTGCCAACTCCAATTTTGGTTCAATGTGTATTTGCTTTTGGCATTTTCCCTCTTGTATGGGCATAAAATCTTTCCTGTTATCATGCTTAGTAATTTGTTTATTACATGCCATACAGACTACAAAGATGTTCTACAGAATTTCTCAAATCAATGAAGCTTCAACTATTTTTCTGATGCAATTAAGAGTGACAAGCTCCATTCAATAGAAAACGGATTCTTTTGGTTTTGGCAACATGCACTGTGTCTCCAGTTCACCCCTCTTACTAGGACATAATGACCTAAGACTTTCACATAAGTACTTAAGCTTTCTTGGAGTCTCTTCAGCACGAAAGTAATATAGAATTGTCTACTCTTGTATTTCAGAGGTTTTTGACATATCTTTAACCCCCCACTCCAAGCAATTTAAAATTTGGCAAATGCTGTGAAGGGAAGACAGCTCTGTGTTTGTAGCCATGCAAATTTCCAGTTTGGGTACTCTAGTACTGTGTAATTACCAAAAGTTCTGCAATTGTTTCTGAGAGCAGCTGAAATATCATTGTTTAGTGAAACTGTCCAGAGAAGGAAATGGCAACCACTCCAGTACTCTTGCCTGGAAACTCCCATGGATGGAGGAGCCTGGTGGGCTGCAGTCCATGGGGTCACTGAGGGTCGGACATGACTGAGCGACTTCATTTTCACTTTTCACTTTCATGCATTGGAGAAGGAAATGGCAACCCACTCCAGTGTTCTTGCCTGGAGAATCCCAGGTACAGGGGAGCCTGGTGGACTACCGTCTATGGGGTTGCACAGAGTCAGACATGACTGAAATGATTTAGCAGTAGCAGCAGCAATGAAACTGTCATACAAAACGCACATAAGAACAATCAAGTTGAAAATGGAAAACTGTATTTGCTAACTGGGATGGTTTTATCTTCTTTTGATGCTCTCAGGCATAAGACTCTTATTTTAAAGTCCTTCTGAGACTTTCCTGGTGGTCCAGTGGTTAAGAGTCTACCTGCCCCTGCAGAGGACATGGAATCAATCCCTGGTCCAGGGAGATAACCACAAGCCAAAGGGCATCTAAGCCATGCACCCCAACTGTTGAGCCTGTGATAAAAAACTTAAACTTGTTTGCTCAGTCGTGTCTGACTCTTTGCAACCCCATGGACTGTACCTGCCGGGCTCCACTGTACATGGGATTCTCCAGGCAAGAATACTGGAGTGGGTTGCCATTTCCTTCTCCAGGGGATCTTCCCAACCCAGGGATCGAACCTGGGTCTCCTGCATTGCAGGCAGATGCTTTATCCTCTGAGCCAATATTAGAGCCCAAATTCTAGAGCCCATGGTCTGCAACAGAAAGTACCCCCACTCTCTGCAACTAGAGAAAGCCCATGCACAGCAAGGAAGACCCTGCACAGCCAAAAGTAAACAGACAGGTAGATAGATAATTTTTAAAAATAAAGTCCTTTCATCTTCTCAGAAAGCACCTATGATAACAGGTTCTATAGTAGCCTCCGCTGGTCTCACCCTTCAGTGCAACAAAATATATTACATTTCAGTGCTGAGGGTATCAAGTAACATTTTTAGGAACTTCCATGTGGTTTTGAAATAATTTAAATGAGAGCTACATTTTAAAATATATGAACTATTTAAAAGAACCTTTACAGTATCAGAGTATAGGACTCTAGTGGGATTTCAAGTGTCAGGAAAAAAACAACCACAATATTACTGACAGTAAAAATTGCCTCTTCAAACTAATGCTAACAGAATTGCTATTATAATTACGAAGTTGTTTCAAAATAATAATTCACAATAACCTACTAATTATTCCCTAGGAATCTCTTGGAAATGAACATGTTTGGAACCTTCGGTTATTAGGTCCCTAACTACCTGCGAATGTATATAAAAGTCCTTGGTTCTATTGGTGAAATTATTCATCTAGGTAATAGGAAAATGTCTCCTCCTTTGTAAGTAGCTTCTGTGTTTACCAGATTGGCTTTATTGATGCAAAAATAGACTTTTATGGATCTGAGATCACTGACATGTGTCAAAATAGTTACAAAATCATATGTATTAGCATATTACCCACAAATAAATCTACCTGTGCCATTCTTCTGTAGCTTCTACAGGTATCTGAGACACTTACCTTTTTAAAATATTTTCTTTTTTGTTAACAGAAATAAACTGAAACATGATAGTTTCAATTAATTTATTTTCTATTCTAACATTGTTTTGCTATATATTTATGAAAAAATTAGCAAATCACTTCAGTTTGATTGAATCTTTTTGGTCATTCCCATTGAAAAGCAAGAATCCAAGATTCACTCTCATCTCTGACTTTTCCCTTCGTGCTTCTCTCCTCACTCACGTTTCTCTACGTGGATGGTGGTGGTGGTGGTAGAGTTGATTTAGTTACTAAGTCGTGTTCCACTCTTTGCAACTGAGGCCCTGCCAAGCTCCTCTGTCCATTGGATTTCCCAGGTAGGAATACTAGAATGGACTGCCATTTCTTTCACCAGGGAATGTTCCTGACCAGGGATCAAACCCAGGTCTCCTGAATCGTAGGCATTCTCCTGCATTGTAGGCAGATTCTTTAAGGGTTGAGCCACCAGGGAAACCCTTCTTAGTCTATTGGACGGGATGCTCGCTGTGAGTCCCCGAGAGTAATGGACTGTGTTTTCAGGAAATAACTTGAGTCATTCTGCGCTGCCTTCAGCAAGTCTGCACCACAGCCTGTCTCATGGAGGCCACACTGTTAATTCTCTAACCACCTTCATGGTTGTCGTTGTGAGCTTTGACTTCACACATATCTGAATTTGAATTATACCTGTCAACTACTTGCGGACTGACTTGGAACATTAAGCTTCAATGTCCCCATGTAACATACGGAATCAGTAATGAGAATCTAGCTTACACAGCCCATCTGTCTTGAAGTTTTGGAGGCAGGAGCCTGGGCTCCAATCCTATTTTCATCACGTCTTAGCTCTCCAGCTCTCTGTGCTTTAGCTCCCTCAACTGTAAGAGAAATACTACAGTGACAGCAACTGCTGTGAAACTTTGTTAGTATACTTTTGTGTGACAAGTAAATAAATTATATGTAAAGTGTTTAGAATATTGCATTTCACATCACAATCATTATATAAATGATAACTATTATTTTAAAAAACCTAGTGACATAGTTCTAATTATTAGCTAGGGATAAGTGAGAGCAGTGGGTTGTTTCTGTTGTTGTTTAGTCGTTAAGCTGTGTCCGACTCTTTGTGACCCCATGGAACTGTAGCCCATCAGGCCTCTCTGTCCATGAAATTCTCCAGGCAAGGATACTGGAGTGGGTTCCCATTTTCTTCTCTAGAAGATCTTCCCAGATCAGGGATTGAACCCACATCTCCTGCTTTGGCAAATGGATTCTTTACTGCTGAGCAGAGAGCAGTGGAGTAATTGAAACTAATCTTCACTCTTTACCTATTATTTGCCAATCTATCTAAAGTAAAACAGCAAGAAAGTATAGATAGATAGTTTTCCTCATTTAACCTGGCAGAGAAACCACGTGAAATACTGTTGTCATTATTATAGTAAAATTTTAAATATATATGTTATATATAATAATATACATATAGTATATGTATTAAGTATAACAGATTCTCTCTCTCTCTCTCTCTCTCTATATATATATATATATACACACACACACACATATACACACATACACACACATAATTGTGCAAGGTCATACAGTCCACATGGCTAATATGAGATTCTAACCAAATGCTTATTAACTCTAAATTTAGGTCATATCATTTCTGAACACTCTGATTACGTTGAAAACAGGCAAAATAAGGATAAATTAACTACTATCCTAACAAGGTACTGCATCTCATTCACAGTCTTTGAGGTAATATCATAAGACAGTATCCTAACCCTTCTAATTCTCTTAGACTTTTCTGTGCCTATGTTATAGCATACTTTTAGTGATTAGATGATATTACAACAATGAAGTTCTTAGCTCTGTACTGTCTCAATAATTTTATATAAGTGAGAGAATGACCCCAACCATTTGTTCTAGCCAACTGTGGCAGTAGTAACAAAGCTCATTGGAGGTTTCACTTGCTTGTTTTATAGATTTCCAAGTCATCCTTCAAGGCTACAATAAAAAGTCTTCTATTTCAAAGTCATGTTCAAATTATCCTTGCTTCCAGAAAATTTCTGAGATTACAGAAACAGAAGTTGACAAAATTCTTAGACTCAACATCCTGAATTATACTAGGATAAAAATTAAATGCAGCTATTTGTGTTTGCTCACATATATAATTAGTGAGGAGGCTATATAGAGTAATTTTTAAAAATGAGAAGTTAATACTAATTTTTTTGCCCACTTTACTCAGTCATCTTATATTTATGCTGTGCTTACTAGAAGCCAAGAAGATAAAGAATGCCAAAGAGAAAAGCAGTTAATTACTTTAATCTCCTTAACTTAGTATCTTGACAGGATTTAAGGATTTGCCTTAAACTTGTCACTTTCTAAAACATGCTCTCAGCTGATGTTTACTGACATTTGCTTTAATTTCACTAATCACTTTTGCTTTTATTTTTTTTAAATAGCTGAAGTATATTTCATTGCATCATTCTAATCACAATCAAGAGTACAACACACTGCTATTTATTAAATACTGGACAGAAGGAGTACATTGTTCTAGAGTTATCATTGCAAGATGTACTCAAGTTAACATACTTTTAATAACAGATATATTTTCTCTCTTATCATCATCTCATTTATTACTTCATTATTCATTTACTTCTCTGTAGTAGCTATAGGTCTATACTTGAGAATTAAAAAGTAAGAAATATGAGATGTTATCTGCACATGTCTGTCCAGTGGAAGAACTAGCTATTAATCAAACAAAATAAAACTATCAACCATGAGATAAAGCTACTAAATTCTGAAATATGTTTCTCAGGATTTATATTTGGAAGGATATTTGGTCTGGGACTCTTGATTGCTTGTTTGTTTGTTGAAACAACAAAATAACCTTATAATTATATCTAATTTTTTTCTCTATCAACATAGCATCTTAGGATGTTAGAATTCTCATAAGAAGAAAACAGCACAGAATATGACTTTTAAGATGGAAACTATACCTTGGTGACTGAATTTATTCTGTTAGGGTTTCCAACTTGCCCTGAACTGCACATTGTCCAGTATCTCCTGTTTCTGACTTTGTACTCTATGATTTTAATGGGGAACGTTGGATTGATGATGTTAATCAGGGTTGATCTGCATCTTCAAATGCCCATGCATTTTTTCCTTAGTAATCTATCCTTTGTAGACCTTTGCTATTCTTCAGTCATCATTCCCAAAATACTTGTCAACTTCCTCTCTCAGAACAAGTCAATTTCCTATCACAGCTGTGCCCTGTAGTTTTATTTCTTTTGTACTTTCGCAGATACGGAATCCTTTATCTTGGCTGCCATGGCGTGTGACCGCTATGTTGCCATATCCCTTTACTGTACACGGTTGTGATGTCTTGGGGCATCTGCATATGGTTGATCGTCTTGTCATACTTTGGAGGCAATATGAGTTCCCTGGTGCACACATCCTTTGCGTTTACTCTGAAATACTCTGATAAAAATGTCATTAATCATTTTTTCTGTGACCTTAAGTTATTGTGCACAGACACGTCACTTAATGAGTGGCTTCTCTCCCCATAGGGCAGCTCAGTGGAAATTATCTTCTTCATCGTTTTCATCATCTCCTACTTTAACAGTCTGCTCTCAGTCTTAAAGATCCATTCTTCCAGCAGGAGGAAGAAGACCTTCTCTACCTGTGCTTCTCACCTGACATCCGTGGCCACCTACCAGGGAACTCTGCTCTTCATTTACTCACGACCCAGCTACCTGTATTCTCCAAACACTAATAAAATCATCTCAGTGTTCTACACCATCATCATCCCAATGCTGAATCCTTTGATTTATAGTTTGAGAAACAAAGATGTAAAAGACGCTGCTAAAAATGTCTTAAAACCAAAGATAAATCCCTCCTGAGATATAAGGTTCCAGGATTCATCTAAATCCCTGATTACAAACTCCAGCTTGTATGTGTGTATGCTCGGTCATGTCCAACTCTTTGCAACCCTATGGACTATAACCTGTCAGGCTCTTTTGTCCTTGAAATTATCCAGACAAGAATACTGGAGTGGATTGCTATTTCCTCCTCCAGGGAATCTTCCCCACCCAGGGATGGAACCTGTATCTCTTGCTTATCCTGCATTTACAGGTGGATGCTTTATCCCTGCAGTGCCTGGGACAAACTGTAGCTAAGAACCTGCCACAACCTTGCCAGCACATACACAACTTCTCACACAAACATTTTATCAAACACTTGTTTTTTTATTTTTTATTTTTAAATTTTATTTTATTTTTAAACTTTACAATATTGTATTAGTTTTGCCAAATATCGAAATGAATCCGCCACAGGTATACCTGTGTTCCCCATCCTGAACCCTCCTCCCTCCTCCCTCCCCATACCCTCCCTCTGGGTCGTCCCAGTGCACCAGCCCCAAGCATCCAGTATCGTGCATTGAACCTGGACTGGCATCTCGTTTCATACATGATATTTTACATGTTTCAATGCCATTCTCCCAAATCTTCCCACCCTCTCCCACAGAGTCCATAAGACTGTTCTATACATCAGTGTCTCTTTTGCTGTCTCGTATACAGGGTTATCATTACCATCTTTCTAAATTCCATATATATGCGTTAGTATACTGTATTGGTGTTTTTCTTTCTGGCTTACTTCACTCTGTATAATAGGTTCCAGTTTCATCCACCTCATTAGAACTGATTCAAGTGTATTCTTTTTAATGGCTGAGTAATACTCCATTGTGTATATGTACCACAGCTTTCTTATCCATTCATCTGCTGATGGGCATCTAGGTTGCTTCCATGTCTTGGCTATTATAAACAGGGCTGTGATGAACATTGGGGTACACGTGTCTCTTTCCCTTCTGGTTTCCTCAGTGTGTATGCCCAGCAGTGGGATTGCTGGGTCATAAGGCAGTTCTATTTCCAGTTTTTAAAGGAATCTCCACACAGTTCTCCATAGTGGCTCTACTAGTTTGCATTCCCACCAACAGTGTAAGAGGGTTCCCTTTTCTCCACACCCTCTCCAGCATTTATTGCTTGTAGACTTTTGGATTGCAGCCATTCTGACTCGCGTGAAATGGTACCTCATTGTGGTTTTGATTTGCATTTCTCTGATAATGAGTGATGTTGAGCATCTTTTCATGTGTTTGTTAGCCATCTGTATGTCTTCTTTGGAGAAATGTCTATTTAGTTCTTTGGCCCATTTTTTGATTGGGTCATTTATTTTTCTGGAGTTGAGCTGTAGGAGATGCTTGTATATTTTTGAGATTAGTTATTTGTCAGTTGCTTCATTTGCCATTATTTTCTCCCATTCTGAAGGCTGCCTTTTCACCTTGCTAATAGTTTCCTTTGTTGTGCAGAAGCTTTTAAGTTTAATTAGGTCGCATTTGTTTATTTTTGCTTTTATTTCCAATATTCTGGGAGATGGGTCATAGAGGATCCTGCTGTGATGTAAGTCGGAGAGTGTTTTGCCTATGTTCTCCTCTGGGAGTTTTATAGTTTCTGGTCTTACATTGAGATCTTTAATCCATTTTGAGTTTATTTTTGTGTATGGTGTTAGAAACTGCTCTAGTTTCATTCTTTTACAAGTGGTTGACCAGTTTTCTCAGCACCACTTGTTAAAGAGATTGTCTTTAATCCATTGTATATTCTTGCCTCCTTTGTCAAAGATAAGGTGTCCATAGGTGTGTGGATTTATCTCTGGGCTTTCTATTTTGTTCCATTGATCAATCTTTCTGTCTTTGTGCCAGTACCATACTGTCTTGATAACTGTGGCTTTGTAATAGAGCCTGAAGTCAGGTAGGTTGATTCCTCCAGTTCCATTCTTCTTTCTCAAGATAGCTTTAGCTATTCGAGGTTTTTTGTATTTCTATACAAATTGTGAAATGATTTTTTCTAGCTCTATGAAGAATACCGTTGGTAGCTTGATAGGGATTGCATTGAATCTATAAATTGCTTTGGGTAGTATACTCATTTTCACTATATTGATTCTTCGAATCCATGAACATGGTATATTTCTCCATCTATTAGTGTCCTCTTTGATTTCTTTCACCAGTGTTTTATAGTTTTCTATATATAGGTCTTTAGTTTCTTTAGGTAGATACATTCCTAAGTATTTTATTCTTTCCATTGCAATGGTGAATGGAATTGTTTCCTTAATTTCTCTTTCTGTTTTCTCATTATTAGTGTATAGGAATGCAAGGGATTTCTGTGTGTTGATTTTATATCCTGCAACTTTACTATAGTCATTGATTATTTCTAGTAATTTTCTGGTGGAATCTTTAGGGTTTTCTATGTAGAGGATCATGTCATCTGCAAATAGTGAGAGTTTTACTTCTTCTTTTCCAATTTGGATTCCTTTTATTTCTTTTTCTGCTCTGATTGCTGGGGCCAAAATTTCCAAAACTATGTTGAATAGTAATGGTGAAAGTGGGCACCCTTGTCTTGTTCCTGACTTTAGAGGAAATGCTTTCAATTTTTCACCATTGAGGATAATGTTTGCAGTGGGTTTGTCATATATAGCTTTTATTATGTTGAGGTATGTTCCTTCTATTCCTGTTTTCTGGAGAGTTCTTATCATAAATGGATGTTGAATTTTATCAAAGGCTTTCTCTGCATCTATTGAGATAATCATATGGTTTTTATTTTTCAATTGTTAATGTGGTGTATTACATTGATTGATTTGCGGATATTGAAGAATCCTTGCATCCCTGGGATAAAGCCCACTTGGTCATGGTGGTATGATCTTTTTAATGTGTTGTTGGATTCTGATTGCTAGAATTTTGTTAAGGATTTTTGCATCTATGTTCATCAGGGATATTGGCCTGTAGTTTTCTTTTTTTGTGGGGTCTTTGTCAGGTTTTGATATTAGGGTGATGGTGGCCTCATAGAATGAGTTTGGAAGTTTACCTTCCTCTGCAATTTTCTGGAAGAGTTTGAGCAGGATAGGTGTTAGCTCTTCTCTAAACTTTTGGTAGAATTCAGCTTTGAAGCCGTCTGGACCTGGACTTTTGTTTGCTGGAAGATTTTTGATTACAGTTTCAATTTCCGTGCTTGTGATGGGTCTGTTAAGATTTTCTATTTCTTCCTGGTCGAGTTTTGGAAAGTTGTACTTTTCTAAGAATTTGTCCATTTCTTCCACGTTGTCCATTTTATTGGCATATAATTGTTGATAGTAGTCTCTTATGATCCTTTGTATTTCTGTGTTGTCTGTTGTGATCTCTCCATTTTCATTTCTAATTTTATTGATTTGATTTTTCTCCCTTTGTTTCTTGATAAGTCTGGTTAATGGTTTGTCAATTTTATTTATCCTTTCAAAGAACCAGCTTTTGGCTTTGTTGATTTTTGCTATGATCTCTTTTATTTCTTTTGCATGTATTTCTGCCCTAATTTTTAAGATTTCTTTCCTTCTACTAACCCTGGGGTTCTTCATTTCTTCCTTTTCTAGTTGCTTTAGGTGTAGGGTTGGGTTATTTATTTGACTTTTTTCTTGTTTCTTGAGGTATGCCTGTATTGCTATGAAGTTTCCCCTTAGGACTACTTTTACAGTGTCCCATAGGTTTTGGGTTGTTGTGTTTTCATTTTCATTAGTTTCTATGCAAATTTTTATTTCTTTTTTGATTTCTTCTGTGATTTGTTGGTTATTCAGCAGCGTGTTGTTCAGCCTCCATATGTTGGAATTTTTAATAGTTTTTCTCCTGTAATTGAGATCTAATCTTACTGCATTGTGGTCAGAAAAGATGCTTGGAATGATTTCTATTTTTTTGAATTTACCAAGGCTAGATTTATGGCCCAGGATGTGATCTATCCTGGAGAAGGTTCCGTGTGCGCTTGAGAAAAAGGTGAAATTCATTGTTTTGGGATGAAATGTCCTATAGACATCAATTAGGTCTAACTGGTCTATTGTATCATTTAAAGTTTGTGTTTCCTTGTTAATTTTCTGTTTAGTTGATCTATCCATAGGTGTGAGTGGGGTATTAAAGTCTCCCACTATTATTGTGTTATTGTTAATTTCTCCTTTCATACTTGTTAGCATTTGCCTTACATATTGTGGTGCTCCCGTGTTGGGTGCACATATATTTATAATTGTTATGTCTTCTTCTTGGATTGATCCTTTGATCATTATGTAGTGACCATCTTTATCTCTTTTCACAGCCTTTGTTTTAAAGTCTATTTTATCTGATATAAGTATTGCTACTCCTGCTTTCTTTTGGTCCCTATTTGCATGGAAAATCTTTTTCCAGCCCTTCACTTTCAGTCTGTATGTGTCCCCTGTTTTGAGGTGGGTCTCTTGTAGACAACATATGTAGGGGTCTTGTTTTTGTATCCATTCAGCCAGTCTTTGTCTTTTGGTTGGGGCATTCAACCCATTTACGTTTAAGGTAATTACTGATAAGTATGATCCCATTGCCATTTACTTTATTGTTTTGGGTTTGAGTTTATACACCGTTTTTGTGTTTCCTGTCTAGAGAATATCCTTTAGTATTTGTTGGAGAGCTGGTTTGGTGGTGCTGAATTCTCTCAGCTTTTGGTTGTCTGTGAAGCTTTTGATTTCTCCTTCATATTTGAATGAGATCCTTGCTGGGTACAATAATCTGGGCTGTAGGTTATTTTCTTTCATCACTGTAAGTATGTCTTGCCATTCCCTCCTGGCTTGAAGAGTTTGTGTTGAAAGATCAGCTGTTATCCTTATGGGAATTCCCTTGTGTGTTATTTGTTGTTTTTCCCTTGCTGCTTTTAATATTTGTTCTTTGTGTTTGATCTTTGTTAATTTGATTAATATGTGTCTTGGGGTGTTTCGCCTTGGGTTTATCCTGTTTGGGACTCTCTGGCTTTCTTGGACTTGGGTGATTATTTCCTTCCCCATTTTAGGGAAGTTTTCAACTATTATCTCTTCAAGTATTTTCTCATGGTCTTTCTTTTTGTCTTCTTCTTCTGGGACCCCTATGATTCGAATGTTGTAGCGTTTAATATTGTCCTGGAGGTCTCTGAGATTATCCTCATTTCTTTTAATTCGTTTTTCTTTTATCCTCTCTGATTCATTTATTTCTACCATTCTACCTTCTAATTCACTAATCCTATCTTCTGCCTCTGTTATTCTACTATTTGTTGCCTCCAGAGTGTTTTTAATTTCATTTATTGCATTATTCATTATATATTGACTCTTTTTTATTTCTTCTAGGTCCTTGTTAAACCTTTCTTGCATCTTCTCAATCTTTGTCTCCAGGCTATTTATCTGTGATTCCATTTTGATTTCAAGATTTTGGATTAATTTCACTATCATTATTCGGAATTCTTTATCAGGTAGATTCCCTATCTCTTCCTCTTTTGTTTGGTTTGGTGGGCATTTATCCTGTTCCTTTATCTGCTGGGTATTCCTCTGTCTCTTCATCTTGTTTAAATTGCTGAGTTTAGGGTGTCCTTTCTGTATTCTGGCAGTTTGTGTAGTTCTCTTTATTGTGGCATTTCTTCACTCTGTGTGGGTTTGTACAGGTGGCTTGTCAAGGTTTCTTGGTTAGGGAAGCTTGTGTCGGTGTTCTGGTGAGTGGAGCTGTATTTCTTCTCTCTTCTTCTGAAGACTTGGGTTGCTTTTCTGGGTGCCTGATGTCCTCTGCTAGCATTCAGAAGTTGTTTTGTGGAATTTACTCAGCGTTTAAATGTTCTTTTGATGAATTTGTGGGGGAGAAAGTGTTTTCCCCGTCCTACTCCTCTGCCATCTTAGTTCCTCCTCCCAAACACTTGTTTTCACAGAGCCAAACACATTTCATAGCCCCCATATAAAGGAAACATTTAAAAGTTTCAAAATTGCTTCAAACTAATAGTTGGATAACTTTCCAACTATTCAGTTCAGTTCAGTCACTCAGTTGTGTCTGACTCTTTGCAACCCCATGGATTGCAGCATGCCAGGCCTTCCTGTCCATCACCAACTCCCAGAGCTTGTTCAAACTCATGTCCATAGAGTTGATGATGCCATCCAAGCATCTCATCCTCTGTCATCTCCTTCTCCTGCCTTCAATCTTTACCAGCTATGGGGTCTTTTCCAATGAGTCATTTCTTCATATAAGGTGACCAAAGTATTGGAGCTTCAGCTTCAAAATCAGCCCTGCCAATGAATATTCCTTTATTATTGACTGGTTTGATCTTCTTACAGGCCAAAGGGTTCTCAAGAGTCTTCTCCAACATGACAGTTCAAAAGCATCAATTCTTTGGCACTCAGCTTTCTTTATGGTCCATCTTTCACATCCATACATGACTACTTGAAAAACTATAGCTTTGACTCAATGGACTTTTGTTGCTAAAGTAATGTCTCTGCTTTTTAATATGCTGTCTATGTTTGTCATACCTTTTCTTCCATGGAGCAAGTGTCTTTTAATTTCATGGCTGTAGTCACCATCTGCAGTGATTTTGGAGCTCAAGAAAATAAAGTCTGTCACTTCCAACCATTAGGAGCTGGGACTTAATGCTAGAACAGATTGTAATAGGTTGTCTTAAAAGATATAGTAAGAACCTCAGAGATTGTGTCTGTGTGTGTTTTCATGTGTAGAATATCTCATTGACAAGATTGCATTTACGAAATTACTGGATTAGAGAGGAAGCCAGATTCCTTTCGTTCCTTTGCTATCTCTTGTACCCAACTAGTCAATTGCACTTTGATCAATTGCACTATCAATTGTACCCAACTAGTCAATTGCACTTTATTTTTTCTGTCTCAATTGTCTGACCTGTAAAATTAGGAGAGTATAGTACCTACATCAATGACTGTTGCATGTTTGACTAAATGCTGAGAATCATGCCTGAATCATTTTAAACACTTGATAGATCTTAAATACATATATTTCTTTAATCAATTAAAATACATAAAGTGCAACAAGATGTTGTGAGGCAGGGGTGCTAAGAAAGCGATAATACAAAATCAAATACCTTTCTTAAGTGATGTCCAATAACAAGTCAAGAACCTTCTATACCCAATCTAATCCAAATTAATTTGAAAACTTTTTCTAAGTAAGTGGCATCTTACAGACTAAAGGTTAATTGCAAGCAAAGTATTTGTTTTCCCCCCTATCTTTTATTTTTATGTGTGAAAATATTACTGAAAGTATGGAACATCCTTCTCTGGTATCTCAGAAACACAATGAGCTACTGAGCATATAACTTGTGTCTTCAATGGCTGGTCAACTGACGTGACATTGAGAAGCACCACAGAGAACACTCACTTGAAGCCTGGACATAAAAAGACAGGTATAACTGCAAAATATATTTCTATAACTTATGTTTTTGCTGTTTACTATTATTTTCATAATTATTATTTATTATATCATTAATTACCATTTATGTATCTGTTGGTGAGGTATCTGTTCAATCATGTCTCTATTTTTAATTGGGTTGTGTTTTTATTATTTATAAATATTTTTGTATAGTCTAGCTACAAATTGTTGCAAAAATGTTTTGCAAATATTTTCTTCATTTCATCTATAAATCTAACATCTATCTATATTACATAATAATACATAGCATTACATAATAACACAAAACATTAAAAAGATTTAATAAAATTATGTAACAGGAATAATTAATAATCAACAAAACATTTTCCCCCCTCTGCTTATATTCTATTCATACTGCTTCAGCTTTCATTTGCTATATAAACACTATTTCAAAATGGCACAGTTTAAATAACTGGGCTGTATTCTGTTATTCTTCATGTTGACCATGATCAGATGGTATCAATCAGATGGTATTGAACTGTACAGCATTCCATGGACAGAGGAGCCTGGTGGGCTACAGTCCAGGGGGTCACTAAAGTTCCAAACATGACTTAGTGACTAAATAACAACAACAGCCAAGTATAAACATCAGTTTGAAGATTCTTGTTGCTTTATTTCAAAAGTATTTGAGGTTCCATCTTACAAATAACAACATGTGAAAAACTGAACTTCATGTGAACAATATGTCATATTCTTTAGGTCTAAAAAATATACATATCACTCACACTCCAATTTTCACATATTATCCAAGACACACACACATGCAAACACGTGATGGACATATAAATGCATGCAAACACAATGGAGATAAGTCTATATATTTCAGAAACAATTGAAAGTGAAAGTCACTCAGTCGTGTCTGACTTTGTGACGCCATGAACTATACAGTTCATGGAATTCTCCAGGCTAGAATACTGGAGTGGGTAGCTATTTCCTTCTTCAAGAGCTTATTCCCAACCCAGGGATCAAACCCAGGTCTCCCTCATTGCAGGCAGATTGTTTACTAGCTGAGCTATAAAGGAAGCCCACAGCATTTATTATCACTCATCTCATTTCCATTTTACAAAGAAAAAGTCTTTTTTATATTTCACTGGAGTGGGTAGCTGTTCTTTTCTCTAGGGGATCTTCCCAACCCAGGGATCGAACCCAGATCTCCCACATTGCAGGTAGATTCTTTACCATCTGAGCCACCAGGGAAGCACAAGAATATTGGAGTGGGTAGCCTACCCATTCTCCGGGGATCTTCCTGCCGCAGGAATTGAACCAGGGTCTCCTGTATTGCAGGCTGATTTTTACCAGCTGAGCTACAGGGTAGCTCAATAGATTAAAAATATATGAGTTAAATAAGTTTGTAGACATGTTTTCTTTCAATGAGTAAAGAGATTCTTTCTTTGGCACCAGACAATTCCCACAGAAAGGTAATTAATATTATGACAAAACAAAAATACACAACTAGAGAACAGCTCATTAATACTTGCTTAATGTCTCACCAGATAGTGAACATAACATAAACCAAAACCAGAAGCATAATTATTTTATTATGATCAATCCATGATATGCTCATTATTTCTGGAACTGATACAGATACTCTTAAAACAGCCATGGTTTTGAGAAATATTAAAATTGTTACCTTGTTTTGCATCCACATGAATATTCACAGAAAATGCTTAGTCCTGACTCTTACAGCCAGGTATCTCTAACATTAGAGTCTCACCCACATTATTTTGTAGAGGAGAAGACAGGTAAGTTCATCAAATGTATTCTTTGAGGTAAAGAAAGGAAGGCTCAGAGACAAGCTTGTAGAAAGTAACATGTCTCACAAATTACATTTAGATTTGGTTCAGTTTCCCAATGCTCTATACCAGGTATTTGTTTTTATTGAGTAATAACAGTTATGCCTTTTAAAAGAGTGCATGCATAAATGTATAATTTTCTGAATATAAAGACAATTGCATATAGAATTGTATTCTATCTTATGATATATTGCAGATGTGCAGAAGTGTTACACATCCATGTGTTCTTTTCTTGATCATTTTCTAAAATCTTAGACAAGAACAAAGGAAAATGGATGGAGGGAACTGCTCCTCTATTACTGGATTCATTTTCTTGGGAATTATTGATAATGCCGAGGACAAAGTGACCATATTTAACATAGTTCTAATTATTTATCTCACTGGCCACTTGGCAAATCTTGGGATGATGTTCCTGATTAAGATGGATCTGCAGCTTCACACACCTGTGTACTTTTTCCTTGGTCACCTCTTCTTCTGTGTCCTCTGCTATGCACTGCAATTCACCCCAAGATGCTCTTGGACCTATTTGCCAAGAACAAATCAATACCCTCCTATGGCTATGCTCTGCAATTCTTGGTCTTCTGTATCTTTGCAGATTAGGAGTGTTTCCTGCTGGCCGTGATGGCCTATGACTTGTACAAGGCCGTCAGCAGCCCCTTGCTCTATGCAGTCAGCATGTCCAGTGGGGTGTGCTCCCCGCTTGTGGCTGGGGTTTTCCTAGTGGGAATGGCAGATTCTCTGATACACAAGACATTAGCATTCCATTTATGCTTCTGTGGGTCAAATGAGATTAATGATTTCTTCTGTGACTTACCTCCACTTTTACTCCTTTCCTGCTCTGATATACAGGACAATGAATTGGTGTTATTCACTATTTTGGGTTTTATTGAACTGAGTACTATTTCAGGAGTCCTTTTCTCTTATTTTATCATCCTTTCAGTCTTGAAGACCCACTCTACTGATGGGAAGTTCAAAGCTTTCTACACCTGCACCTCTCATTTAAATGTTGTGACAATTTTCTAGGGAACTGTACTTTTCTTGTATTTCAGGCCAAATACTTTCTACTCTCAGATCAAGGCAAAATGACCTAATTGTTCTATACCCTTGTGATTCCCATGTTAAATCCTCTGTTATATAGCCTATAGAACAAAGATGTGAAACAGGCCCTGAAAAACTGGAAAATGAAAGGTGGTTTTAAAGGGTGTACTATAAATATATAGACACACATATATATGTTTGTTGTTTTTGTAAAATTATATTCATGATCCAAGGGAAATGAAATTGTTTCAAATACTATAAAGGAGCAAATAAATATTTATAATAAAATGTAATCTTTAAAACACAGCATGCTTCATTGTGTATATACAATTAATATATAGCACTTCCTCTTTGCTGAGTACTTCCAGAATTTTGCAATTTTGTCAAATATTATGGTTAATTCTTTCATTCAAATATTATTTCAATTACACTAAAATTTATTGTATATTTACTGAGAGACCTTTGAACATTTAGGTCCTTTATATTCTATGACATACACTATATTTTCTACATTAATGACTATAGATCAGATCAGATCAGTCGCTCAGTCGTGTCTGACTCTGCAACCTCATGAATCGCAGCACGCCAGGCCTCCCTGTCCATCACCACTTCCGGAGTTCACTCAGACTCACGTCCATCGAGTCAGTGACGCCATCCAGCCATCTCATCCTCTGTCGTCCCCTTCTCCTCCTGCCTCCAATCCATCCCAACATCAGAGTTTTTTCCAATGAGTCAACTCTTCTCATTAGCTGGCCAAAATACTGGAGTTTCAGCTTTAGCATCATTCCTTCCAAAGAAATCCCAGGGCTGATCTCCTTCAGAATGGACTGGTTGGATCTCCTTGCAGTCCAAGGGACTCTCAAGAGTCTTCTCCAACACCACAGTTCAAAAGCATCAATTCTTCGGCGCTCAGCCTTCTTCACAGTCCAACTCTCACATCCATACATGACCACTGGAAAAACCATAGCCTTGACTAGATGAACCTTTGTTGGCAAAGCAATGTCTCTG
Organism: Bos taurus; assembly: GCF_002263795.3. Classification (NCBI taxonomy): domain Eukaryota; kingdom Metazoa; phylum Chordata; class Mammalia; order Artiodactyla; family Bovidae; genus Bos; species Bos taurus. The sequence goes on along the minus strand of NC_037334.1, from coordinate 334,509 downwards.
CTTTTGAATATGCTATCTAGGTTGGTCATAACTTTCCTTCCAAGGAGCAAGCGTCTTTTAATTTCATGGCTGAAGTCACCATCTGTAGTGATTTTGGAGCCCAGAAAAATAAATCTGACACTGTTTCCACTGTTCACCCATCTATTTCCCATGAAGTGATGGGACTGGATGCCATGATCTTCATGTTCTGAATGTTGAGCTTTAAGCAAACTTTTTCACTCTCCACTTTCACTTTCATCAAGAGGCTTTTTAGATCCTCTTCACTTTCTGCTATAAGGGTGGTATCATCTGCATATCTGAGGTTATTGATACTTCTCCTGGCAATCTTGATTCCAGCTTGTGTTTCTTCCAGTCCAGCATTTCTCATGATGTACTCTGCATGTAAGTTAAATAAGCAGGGTAACAATATACAGCCTTGACGTACTCCTTTCCCTATTTGGAACCAGTCTGTTGTTCCGTGTCCAGTTCTAACTGTTGCTTCCTGACCTGCACATGAATTTCTTAAGAGGCAGATCAGGTGGTCTGGTGTTCCCATCTCTTGAAGAATTTTCCACAGTTTATTGTGACCCACACAGTCAAAGGCTTTGGCATAGTCAATAAAGCAGAAATAGATATTTTTCTGTAACTCTCTTGCTTTTTCCATGATCCAGTAGATGCTGGCAATTTGATCTCTGGTTCCTCTGCCTTTTCTAAAACCAGCTTGAACATCAGGAAGTTCACGGTTCACATATTGCTGAAGCCTGGCTTGGAGAATTTTGAGCATTACTTTACTAGCATGTGAGATGAGTGCAATTGTGCGGTAGTTGGAGCATTCTTTGGCATTGCCTTTCTTTGGGTTTGGAATGAAAACTGACCTTTTCCAGTCCTGTGGCCACTGCTGAGTTTTCCAAATTTGCTGGCATATTGAGTGCAACACTTTCACAGCGTCATCTTTCAGGATTTGAAATAGCTCAACTGGAATTCCATCACCTCCACTAGCTTTGCTCATAGTGATGCTTCCTAAGGCCCACTTGACTTCACATTCCAGGATGTCTGGCTCTAGGTCAGTGATCACACCATCGTGATTATCTGGGTCGTGAAGATCTTTTTTGTACAGTTCTTCTGTGTATTCTTGCCATCTCTTCTTAATATCTTCTGCTTCTGTTAGGTCCATACCATTTCTGTCCTTTATCTAGCTCATCTTTGCATGAAATGTTCCTTTGGTATCTCTGATTTTCTTGAATAGATCTCTAGTCTTTCCCATTCTGTTGTTTTCCTCTATTTCTTGGCATTGATCACTGAAGAAGGCTTTCTTATCTCTTCTTGCTATTCTTTGGAACTCTGCATTCAGATGCTTACATCTTTCCTTTTCTCCTTTGCTTTTCGCTTCTCTTCTTTTCACAGCTATTTGTAAGGCCTCCCCAGACAGCCATTTTGCATTTTTGCATTTCTTTTCTATGGGGATGGTCTTGATCCCTGTCTCCTGTACAATGTCACGAACCTCATTCCATAGTTCATCAGGCACTCTATCTATCAGATCTAGGCCCTTAAATCTATTTCTCACTTCCACTGTATAATCATAAGGGATTTGATTTAGGTCATACCTGAATGGTCTAGTGGTTTTCCCTACTTTCTTCAATTTCAGTCTGAATTTGGCAATAAGGAGTTCATGGTCTGAGCCCCAGTCAGCTCCTGGTCTTGTTTTTGCTGACTGTATAGAGCTTCTCCATCTTTGGCTGCAAAGAATATAATCAATCTGATTTCGGTGTTGACCATCTGGTGATGTCCATGTATAGAGTCTTCTCTTGTGTTGTTGGAAGAGGGTGTTTGTTATGACCAGTGCATTTTCTTGGCAAAACTCTATTAGTCTTTGCCCTGCTTCATTCTGTATTCCAAGGCCAAATTTGCCTGTTACTCCAGGTGTTCCTTGACTTCCTACTTTTGCATTCCAGTCCCCTATAATGAAAAGGACATCTTTTTTGAGTGTTAGTTCTAAAAGGTCTTGTAGGTCTTCATAGAACTGTAATAGCAAGCATTAATTAACTATACAGTCAAGTAATTCCTACGAAGCCTCAAAATCACTCTGAAGTAAAAACTGAGAACTATAAATGCAGCGGAGGCAGGACTATCAAAAGAGAAAAGGCAGTCTCTTCAATAAGTGTGCTGGGAAAATTGTACCACTCATGTAAATGCATGAAATTAGAATATTTTCTAACACTGTCAGATCAGATCAGATCAGATCAGATCAGTCGCTCAGTCGTGTCTGACTCTTTGCAACCCCATGAATCGCAGCACACCAGGCATCCCTGTCCATCACCAACTCCCAGAGTTCACTCAGACTCACATCCATCGAGTCAGTGATGCCATCCAGCCATCTCATCCTCTGTCGTCCCCTTCTCCTCCTGCCCCCAATCCCTCCCAGCATCAGAGTCTTTTCCAATTAGTCAACTCTTCGCATGAGGTGGCCAAAGTACTGGAGTTTCAGCTTTAGCATCATTCCTTCCAAAGAAATCCCAGGGCTGATCTCCTTCAGAATGGACTGGTTGGATCTCCTTGCAGTCCAAGGGACTCTCAAGAGTCTTCTCCAACACCACAGTTCAAAAGCATCAATTCTTCGGCGCTCAGCCTTCTTCACAGTCCAACTCTCATATCCATACATGACCACAGGAAAAACCATAGCCTTGACTAGACGAACCTTTGTTGGCAAAGCAATGTCTCTGCTTTTAAATATGCTATCTAGGTTGGTCATAACCTTCTTCTAACACTGTACACAAAAATAAATGCAAAATGGATTAAAGACATAAATATAAGATGAGGTATTACAAAACTCTTAGAGGAAAACATAGGTGTAACAGTCTTTGACATTCATTGCAGCAATATATGTGTGTGTGTGTGTGTGTGTGTGTGTGTGTGTGTGTGTGTGTATAGTATCTGCCTCCTAAGGCAACAGAAATAAAAACAAAAATAAACTAATGGACCTAATTAAACTAAAACAACAACAAAAAAAGTTCTGCACAGCAAAGGATACCATAAAAACAATGAAAGGACAACCCATAGAATGGGAGACAATATTTGTAAATGATGTTAGCAACTAGGGATTAATTCCAAAATTTACAAACAGCTAATGCAGCTCAGTATACAAAGCAAACAACCCAAACAAAAACATGCACAGAAGATCTGAATAGACATTTCTCCAAACAAAATATACAGGCAACCAAGAGGTACATGAAAAGATTCTCAACACATGAATCATTAAAGAAAAGCAAATTAAAACCGTAAAGAGATATTATCTCACACTGGTTAAAATGACCATCATCAAAAAGCCTACAAACAATAAATGCTGGAGAGGGTGCCAGCTCATTTCAGTTCATTTGCTCAGTGGTGTCCAACTCTTTGTGACCCCATGGACTGCAGCACACCAGGTCTCCCTGTCCATCACCAACTCCTGGAGTCCACCCAAATCCATGTCCATTGATTCAGTGATGCCATCCAACCATCTCATCCTCTGTTGTCCCCTTCTCCTTCTGCTTTCAGTCTTTCCCAGCATCAGGGTCATTTCAAATGAGTCAGCTCTTAGCATCATGTAGCCAAAGGATTGGAATTTCAGCTTCAACATCAGTCCTTCCAATGAATATTCAGGTCTGATTTCCTTTGGGATGGACTGATTGGATCTCCTGGCAGTCCAAGGGACTCTCAAGAGTCTTCTCCAACACCACAGTTCAAAAGCATCAATTCTTCGGTGCCCAGCGAAGAATTTTCTTTCTAGTCCAACACTCACATCCATACATGACCACTGGAAAAACCATAGCCTTGACTAGACGGACCTTATTTGGCAAAGTAATGTCTCTGCTTTTCAACATGCTATCTAGGTTGGTCATAATTTTCCTTCCAAGGAGTAAGCGTCTTTTAATTTCATGGCTGCAGTCACCACCTGCAGAGATTTTGGAGCCCCCCAAAATAAAGTCTGACACTGTTTCCACTGTTTCCCCATCTATTTGCCATGAAGTGATGGGACTGGATGCCATGATCTTTGTTTCCTGAATGTTGAGCTTTAAGCCAACTTTTTCACTCTCCTCTTTCACTTTCAAGAGGCTCTTTAGTTCTTTTTCACTTTCTGCCATAAGGGTGGTGTCATCTGCATATCTGAGGTTATTGTCATTTTCCCCGGCAATCTTGATTCCAGCTTGTGCTTCATCCAGCCCAGCGTTTCTCATGATATACTCTGCATATAACTTAAATAAGCAGGGTGACAATATACAGCCTTGACGTACTCCTTTTCCTATTTGGAGCCAGTCTGTTGTTCCATGTCCAGTTCTAATTGTTGCTTTTTGTCCTGCATACAGATTTCTCAAGAGGCAGGTCATGAGAGTGTGTGGAGAATAGAAAAACCTCCTACGCTGTTGTGGGAATGTAAATTTGTACGGCCACAACGGAGAACAGTATGAAGGTCCCTTAAAAACTTAAAAATTGAGCTAGTGCATGATCCAACCATCCCAATGCAGGGCATATATTCTGAGAAAACTGTAGTTTGAAAGGATATGTGTACCCCAGTGTTCACTGCAGTGCTGTTTACAATAGCCAAGATATAGAGGTAACCTAAATGTCTGTTAACAGATGAATGGATAAAGAAGATTCAGTACATATTTATAATGGAGGATTTGTTGTTGTTCAGTCACTTAGTCATGTCCAACCCTTGCAACCCCATGGACTGCAGCATGCCTGGTCTCTCCTTTCTTTATCTCCCAGAGCTTGCTCAAACTCATGTTCATTGGGATGCCATCCAACCATCTCATCCTCAGTCATCCCCTTCTTATCCTGCATTCAACCTTTCCCAGAAGCAGGGTGTTTTCTAAAGAGTCAGTTCTTTGCATCAGGTGGCCAAATTATTGGCGTTTCCACTTCAGCATCAGTCCTTCCAATGAATATTCAGGACTGATTTTCTTTAGGATGGACTGCTTTGCTCTTATTGCAGTCCAAGGGACTTCATACTCGAAGTTTACCCCAATAGATAGCTTTGCCTCTTTAAAGAGTGGGCACATGACTGGATGCTTTTCTGAATACAAAAATACAGTTATAGAAAGAAATGTGTTCTGCTTTATGATATTTTGAAGATGTGCAGAAGTGTTACCTACCCATGTATCTTTGTTATTTATTTTAAAAATATTTTTCTAAGAGTATAGACAAGAGCAAAGACGGATGGACAGAGACAATTGCTCCTCCTTGACTGAATTCATTTTCTTGGGAATTAGTGAGAACACTGAGAACAAAGTGACCCTATTTACCATGGTTCTCCTTGTTTATCTCATCAATCTTCTGGCAAACCTTGGAATGATAACCCTGATTAGGATGGATCTCCAGCTGCACACACCCATGTACTTTTTCCTCAGCCACCTCTCCTTCTGTGACCTCTGCTATTCCACAGCCACCAGCCCTAAGATGCTGGTGGACCTGTTTGCCAAGAACAAGTCAATCTCTTTTCATGGTTGTGCTCTGCAATTCTTGGTCTTCTGTATCTTTGCCAATTCTGAGTATCTCCTGCTGGCAGTGATGCCCTGTGACCAGTACAAGGCCATCAGCAGCCCCTTGCTCTTTGCAGTCAGCATGTCCAACAGGGTGTGCTCCCTGCTCGTGGCTGGGGTTTACCTGGTGGCAATGGCAGATGCTCTGATACACACAACATTAGCATTCCGCTTATGTTTCTGTGGGTCAAATGAGATTAACCATTTCTTCTATGATTTGCCTCCACTTTTCCTCCTTTCTTGCTCTGATATACAGGTCAATGAGTTGGCATTATTCCTTGTTTATGGCTTCATTGAACTGAGTACCATTTCAGGAGTTCTTGTCTTTTATTTTCATATCATCCTTTCAGTCTTGAAGATCCACTCTGTAGAGGGGAGGTTCAAAGCTTTCTCTACCTGCACCTCTCACCTAACTGCAGTGACAATTTTCCAGGGAACCATTTTCTTTATGTATTTCAGACTGAGTTCATCCTACTCTCTAGATCAAGACAAAATGACTTTGTTGTTTTTTACTCTAGTGATTCCAATGTTAAACCCTCTGATTTACAGTCTAAGAAACAAGGATGTGAAACAAGCCCTAGAAAAAATAAAACTTAAAAGATGATGCTAAATATTTATATTTCACACACAGAAAAACACACACGTTGTGGTTTTTGTGTTTGTAAAATTATGTGGCATTATACAAGACAAAAGAAGTTCTCTTACTAAATACATAAATTAATAATAAGCATTGGTTATAAAGCCAAAATTTTAGAAACGTTACAACTTCCAAATACAGCATACTCATATGTATCAAGAATTTATATATGGCATGTTCTCTTTGTTGAAAACTTTCCTGAGTGTTTTAATTTTGTCACATTGTATTGATTCATTCTTTCATTTATGAAATTCTTTCATTTCCTGTTTCAATTGCTAGATAATTATCATGTGTTTATTGACAGATATTTGAACTTTTTATAAAATATTCTATGGTACGTACTGTATTTTCTGTACTAATGAATATAAGCTAGTGTTAACCATAAGCATTTGCTAACAAGCTAAACATTCATAAGATTCCCCAAATCCTCATGTAATTTAAAAAATAAGGGTTATAGACCAAAATCTAAAAACAAAACTAGTATATCTTTGGATAGATACACTCAGCCTCAGATCTAAAAATCATTCAAGTTAAGAAATGAAAGGATATTAGTAAGAGGATGGAACAATTAGATGGATTTTAAGGTGGACAAGCACATGTCCTTTAGAAGTACGGTATCCTTGTTTGCCACAACATGGAAAAAACTTGAAGGCAGCATGCTAAGTGAGATCAGTCAAACAGTAAAAGACAAATACTGGATCAGATCAGATCAGATCAGTCGCTCAGTCGTGTCCGACTCTTTGTGACCCCATGCATCGCAGCACGCCAGGCCTCCCTGTCCATCACCAACTCCCGGAGCTCACTCAGACTCACATCCATCGAGTCAGTGATGCCATCCAGCCATCTCATCCTCTGTTGTCCCCTTCTCCTCCTGCTCCCAATCCTTCCTAGCATCAGGGTCTTTTCCAATGAGTCAGCTCTTCGCATGAGGTGGCCAAAGTACTGGAGTTTCAGCTTTAGCATCATTCCTTCCAAAGAAATCCCAGGGCTGATCTCCTTCAGAATGGACTGGTTGGATCCCCTTGCAGTCCAAGGGACTCCCAAGAGTCTTCTCCAACACCACAGTTCAAAAGCATCAATTCTTCGGCGCTCAGCCTTCTTCACAGTCCAACTCTCACATCCATACATGACCACTGGAAAAGCCATAGCCTTGACTAGACGAAACTTTTTTGGCAAAGTAATGTCTCTGCTTTTGAATATGCTATCTAGGTTGGTCATAACTTTCCTTCCAAGGAGTAAGCGTCTTTTAATTTCATGGCTGCAGTCACCATCTGTAGTGATTTTGGAGCCCAGAAAAATAAAGTCTGACACTGTTTCCACTGTTTCCCCATCTATTTCCCATGAAGTGATGGGACCGGATGCCATGATCTTCATGTTCTGAATGTTGAGCTTTAAGCCAACTTTTTCACTCTCCTCTTTCCCTTTCATCAGGAGGCTTTTGAGTTCCTCTTCACTTTCTGCCATAAGGCTGGTGTTATCTGCATTTCTGAGGTTATTGATATTTCTCCTGGCAATCTTGATTCCAGCTTGTGCTTCTTCCAGTCCAGCGTTTCTCATGATGTACTCTGCATGTAAGTTAAATAAGCAGGGTAACAATATACAGCCTTGACGTACTCCTTTTCCTATTTGGAACCAGTCTGTTGTTCCATGTCCAGTTCTAACTGTTGCTTCCTGACTTGCATATAGGTTTCTCAAGAGGCAAGTCAGGTGGTCTGGCATTCCCATCTCTTTCAGAATTTTCCACAGTTTATTGTGATCCACACAGTCAAAGGCTTTGGCATAGTCAATAAAACAGAAATAGATGTTTTTCTGGAACTCTCTTGCTTTTTCCATGATCCAGCAGATGTTAGCAATTTGATCTCTGGTTCCTCTGCCTTTTCTAAAACCAGCTTGAACATCTGGAAGTTCACGGTTCACATATTGCTGAAGCCTGGCTTGGAGAATTTTGAGCATTACTTTACTAGTGTGTGAGATGAGTGCATTTGTGCGGTAGTTTTAACAATCTTTGGCATTGCCTTTCTTTGGGTTTGGAATGAAAACTGACCTTTTCCAGTCCTGTGGCCACTACTGAGTTTTCCAAATTTGCTGGCATATTGAGTGCAGCACTTTCACAGCATCATCCTTCAGGATTTGGAATAGCTCAACTGGAATTCCATCACCTCCACTAGATTTTTTCATAGTGATGCTTCCTAAGGCCCACTTAACTTCACATTCCAGGATGTCTGGCTCTAGGTGAGTGATCACACCATTGTGATTATCTGGGTCATGAAGATATTTTTTTGTATAGTTCTTCTGTGTATTCTTACCACCTCTTCTTAATATCTTCTGCTTCTTTTAGTTCCATACCATTTCTGTTCTTTATTGAGCCCATCTTTTCATGAAATGTTCCCTTTGTATCTCTAATTTTCATGAAGAGATCTCTAGTCTTTCCCATTCTGTTGTTTTCCTCTATTTCTTTGCATTGATTGCTGCTGTGTAAAATAATCCCAGTACTGGAAAAGATTTGGAAAAAAAAAAAAAAGAAGTTACTTTAGGTTGAAATCAGAAATTGTACTGTACTTGTAGACTGTTTCAAACTTTAATAGTGGTTACATTAAGCCATCTAGATATTATGAAATTCAGGAGGACAAATACTTTCAAACATAGTCCTTTTATGTAAGTTGTAATTCATATTCAGAATACATAGACTCCTCATCAAAGTGAATATCCAAATGTAGTAGCCCTCTAGTAAGTAAAACTTAAATAAAAGGTTAATAGCAAATAAAAGCATTATGAGTCACCTAAAGAATAGTAAGGTGTAAATGATTGAATTAGCAACTGTTAATGAGGATGTGGAATAAGTATGGCTTTATAATTTACAATTGGATGAGAATTGCCTGTATATTTTATAAAACTCTAAACTGTGTCCAATACTGTAGAACATATACTAATACATTTCCTATGGCTCAAAAATGGCATTTTTTGAATTATACCTAAGAGAAATGGATGAATATGACCACCCAAAGACTTATACAAAAACGTTCTTCATTGAATTATTTGTAATAATATAAAACTGAAAACAACCCCCACATTTTACACACTTTAGATCAGTACTTGACAAATATCCTTAAAATGTTAAATAGTGTATATATTAGAATTTATAGTTCATAAACTTTGTCACAATCCTCAGATTTTTGCTGTATCACAAAAGCAACCATAAAAATATACAGATAAATGGTATGTTCATCTCCAATAAAACTTTAGAGGTCAAGTATACTGACCCCAGCTCTAAATTAGATAAATTACTGTATGGACATCACCCGATGGTCAACACCAAAATCAGATTGATTATATTCTTTGCAGCCAAAGATGGAGAAGCTCTATACAGTCAGCAAAAACAATACCAGGAGCTGACTGGGGCTCAGACCATGAACTCCTTATTGCCAAATTCAGATTGAAATTGAAGAAAGTAGACCATTCAGGTATGACCTAAATCAAATCCATTATGATTATACAGTGGAAGTGAGAAATAGATTTAAGGGCCTAGATCTGATAGATAGAGTGCCTGATGAACTATGGAATGAGGTTCATGACATTGTACAGGAGACAGAGATCAAGACCATCCCCATAGAAAAGAAATGCAAAAATGCAAAATGGCTGTCTGGGGAGGCCTTACAAATAGCTGTAAAAGAAGACAAGTGAAAAGCAAAGGAGAAAAGGAAAGATATAAACATCTGAATGCAGAGTTCCAAAGAATAGCAAGAAGAGATAAGAAAGCCTTCTTCGGCGATCAATGCAAAGACATACAGGAAAACAACAGAATGGGAAAGACTAGAGATCTCTTCAAGAAAATCAGAGATACCAAAGGAACATTTCATGAAAAGATGGGCTCAATAAAGGACAGAAATGGTATGGACCTAACAGAAGCAGAAGATACTAAGAAGAGATGGCAAGAATACACAGAAGAACTGTACAAAAAAGATCTTCATGACCCAGATAATCACAGTGGTGTGATCACTGACCTAGAGCCAGATATCCTGGAATGTGAAGTCAAGTGGGCTTTAGAAAGCATCACTACGAACAAAGCTAGTGGAGGTGATAGAATTCCAGTTGAGCTATTTCAAATCCTGAAAGATGACGCTGTGAAAGTGTTGCACTCAATATGCCAGCAAATTTGGAAAACTCAGTAGTGGCCACAGGACTGGAAAAGGTCAGTTTTCATTCCAATCCCAAAGAAAGGCAATGCCAAAGAATGCTCCAATTACCGCACAAATGCACTCATCTCACACACTAGTAAAGTAATGCTCAAAATTCTCCAAGCCAGGCTTCAGCAATATGTGAACCGTGAACTTCCAGATGTTCAAGCTGGTTTTAGAAAAGGCAGAGGAACCAGAGATCAAATTGCCAGCATCTACTGGATCATGGAAAAAGCAAGAGAGTTCCAGAAAAACATCTATTTCTGCTTTATTGACTATGCCAAAGCCTTTGACTGTGTGGATCACAATATACTGTGGAAAATTCTTCAAGAGATGAGAATACCAGACCACCTGATCTGCCTCTTGAGAAATTTGTATGCAGGTCAGGAAGCAACAGTTAGTACTGGACATGGAACAACAGACTAGTTCCAAATAGGAAAAGGAGTTCGTCAAGGCTGTATATTGTCACCCTGTTTATTTAACTTACATGTAGAGTACATCATGAGAAACGCTGGAGTGGAAGAAGCACAAGCTGGAATCAAGTTTGCTAGGAGAAATATCAATAACCTCAGATATGCAGATGATACCACCCTTATGGCAGAAAGTGAAGAGGAACTCAAAAGCTTCTTGATGAAAGTGAAAGAGGAGAGTGAAAAGGTTGGCTTAAAGCTCAACATTCAGAAAATGAAGATCATGGCATCTGGTCCCATCACTTCATGGGAAATAGATGGGGAAACAGTGGAAACAGTGTCAGACTTTATTTTTCTGGGCTTCAAAATCACTACAGATGGTGACTGCAGCCATGAAATTAAAAGATGCTTACTCCTTGGAAGGAAAGTTATGATCAACCTAGATAGCATATTCAAAAGCAGAAACATTACTCTGCCAACAAAGGTTCGTCTAGTCAAGGCTATGGCTTTTCCAGTGGTCATGTATGGATGTGAGAGTTGGACTGTGAAGAAGGCTGAGCGCCGAAGAATTGATGCTTTTGAACTGTGGTGTTGGAGAAGACTCTTGGGAGTCCCTTGGACTGCAAGGAGATCCAACCAGTCCATTCTGAAGGAGATCAGCCCTGGGATTTCTTTGGAAGGAATGATGCTAAAGCTGAAACTCCAGTACTTTGGCCACCTCATGCGAAGAGTTGACTCATTGGAAAAGACTCTGATGCTGGGAGGGATTGGGGGCAAGAGGAGAAGGGGACGACAGAGGATGAGATGGCTGGATGGCATCACTGACACGATGGACATGAGTCTGAGTGAACCCCGGGAGTTGGTGATGTACAGGGATGCCTGGTGTGCTGCCATTCATGGGGTTGCAAAGAGTCAGACACGACTGAGCGACTGATCTGATCTGATCTGATCTGAAGTTTATATCTGGGAGTACTACACAGCAATGAGGGTGAATTGTGTGAAAGCGGTAAAAATAAAGCTGTGAAAGCTGTATGATTTTGTTACTGTATCCTTTAAAAGTATCCAAGCTGAGTATCATGTGTGCCTGTTAAGTCGCCTCAGTCCTGTGTAACTCTGTGCAACCCTATAGACTGGAGCCTGCCGGGCTCTTCTCTCCATCGGATTCTCCAGTCAATAATACTGGAGTGGGTTGCCATACCCTCCCCCAGGGGATCTTTCTGACTCAAGGATCAAACACATATCTCTTTTATCTCCTGCATTGGTAGCTGCATTCTTATCCAGCTGAGTCATCTGGGAAGACCCTGAAGTATCATATTTGATATCAATTTGTGATGGATGTGTGGGGACACTTTCTGAGATGTTAGTAATGTTTTCTCTTTGTTTTCATTCTGGGAGCAGAATTTCTTCATTACTTAAGCTTACATGTATAGAAGAAATTTTCTAAATATGTATTGTACTCTAAAAAAGAGTTTTCCTTAAACAAAGCATGTTCACTATCAGAGTACTATTTTTTTTTTCTTTTAATATGATAGTTTCTTATACAAAATAAGTATTGACTATACATTTGTGAAACTGATGTAGTACACACATTCATATCTCAGAACACAATTAATCTTTATATTACTAGAAGTATTCCTTTCTTGTCGAACAACACCCACTGGCTCTCCTAGTCATTCCCCCAGCAGCCATGAGACATAATGAAATTTGATAACTCGATCATGCAGTGAACTCTGTATCACAGTACTCCAGGTTTGATGGCATACAAGTATGTTCTGAGAAAGTCATCTTCTGAGTAGATAGTTGCCTACACAGGATTTTACTGTCACCATGGGCACAAGGAAATCCTAAAATCTAATTTTTTCTCACTTGCTCTTATCCGACGCATGCATTTTCTCCTTGACACACACTTTTCAGTTATCTCAGATCTCCATTTTTAATGAAACACAAATCCCATTGGGAGATCTTTTGGTTACCCAGCTTGTATTAATAATGTAGCTACCCAAAGTCAGGTTGAAATTGTTGGGAGGGAGTAGATTGAAAGGAGTTTATCCTGTGTGGTCTTGAGGAGCAGCAATGATAAAAAGCTAATGCCAGGTCTGGTTGATTAAAATGTAACCCAAGGGATTTTTGCATCCCAGAAGATAGGGATATACCTGAGGGAAAAATTAATCTGATCAGGGATAGAATTAGGTGATCAAGGACTATTCCACACACATCCACAGTGTGCCAGAGAGGAAATAAATAATGGTCACGAATTCTTTTGTAACGCAGAGACATCAATTCCTTGATTTTAACTGGTGGAAAATTATTGGCAATTAGTTATGTGGCTTAACCTTTGCCTCAACTGTATTTCTACAGGAGGACAGCTGGTATTTGAGGATTGAGTTGGTCAAGAATGGCAATGACATATAAAATGACATAAAAAATGTATCTCTATTACTTTCCCAAAACTAAAAACATAGTAATTACATGAAATTTGGTTTTATGAGTTTCCTAGCTTTAGAAAAAATAAGGTAGGTAAAAAGCAAGAAACAATTAAAAGGAATAATCAGAGAAGTAACTCCAAAAATAAAAAGATAATCTGTGTCCTTGTTAAATCCCAAATGAGAATTCAGATGAAACAGGAAAAATTAGGTATGCTCAGTATTTCTAATTTTAACCCATTTAACAGATATTGTCATTTTCCTAAAAACTAATGATACTGAGCAAACACATATACAATGTTTCTGTTTGCACATCTTGGTGAGCATATCTATTCAATCCTTTGCCTAAATTTTATTATTATAATTTTTTTTCTTATTATTGATGAAAGCATTTCATAAAGTTTGGATACAAGTTCTTTTTCAGATGTGTAGATATACTTTTCAAATATTTTCTTCACTTTTCAGATTTGTATTAATATATATAATAAATATATAATGCAAATATATAAAATAAATATATATAATGTAAATATATATGGAAAATAATTACCCCTAAACTATTCTCTTATTTATATATCCACACTGCTGCTGTTATCTCTTGCTACCTAAACAGTATTTCAAAACCACATGACTTAAATAGCTTCCTGTGTAGCTTAGTTTGTAAATATCTCCCTGCAATGCGGGAGACCTGGATTCAATTCCTTGGTTGGGAAGTTCCCCTGGAGAAGGAAATGTCACCACTCCAGTATTCTTGCCTGGATAATTCCATGGACAGAGGAGCTTGGCAGGCTACAGTTCATGGGCTCACAAGAGTTGGACATGACTTAGCAGTATCTTTCTTTTAAAACAATGATCTCTGATTCATTATTTTGTTCATCCTCATGTTGACTAAGGTCACATAAAATATTCAGTGGGAGGATAGGCTAGGTTATAAGGTAACTCACATCTGTCACTGGATGAGAATGGCTGGACAGATGAACTCATATTCTCCTCTTCCCCCTTTAAGCAATCTCAGAATCTGTCTGTCACAAGGTATTCTCAGATGGTTAGATGGACTTCTTATCTGGTATCATGTGGCTTTCAGATACTGTCTTCCTAAAGGCTTAATGCAGGATTGACTCACAGGTGTTCCCCTGGAGGCCTGATGGGTGACTCCATGTTTCTACCACAGGCACATTTCCGTCCCTGGTTGGGAAATAAGATCCCAGTATTGTGTGGTGCAGAGTGGTGGTGGGGGGAAGAAATGTAAAACAGACTTACATTATTTCTGCCAATTTTTGTTGGGCAAAGCAGCTAAAGTATAGCAAATATTCAAAGGGAGGATAAATAAGTAATGTATCTCTAAAAAAATGTGTGAAAAAATGACAGTTATCTTTAATCTACACAAACTGTCACTTTCCCATTGTAGAACTCTGTAGTTTCTAATTCCAGATAGATTTATTAATAGCTTTAATATTTTAATTAGATCTGTCAGCTAGTGTACAATCTCTTTTCAATTTTGTTGTGCATATACTTACACAAAGTCCCTGACTGAAGCAGTACATCAACAGCACACAAAGCAATTGAGAGTGATTGGCATTTAAATCATTCAGGTCATTGTGAAAGGAACATTTCTTCAGAGACCTCAGGAAGTACCCTTATCACAACCAGATACTGAGATGTTAGACTGAGTTTTAGGAGTTCAGAGAATTTCATTGCTCTCTGTTGAAAGGATTTGGGGAAGACCCTAAAGTGAAAATTTTGATATATATTTTCCCAAGAACTAATACGGATAATTGCAAGTAAGAGGGTAACAGGTAGGAAGGCCAGGGGTCTCCAAATGGAGGAAATAGGCTGCAAGTGTCAGACATTTTTATCTCCCTTAAGTGGCAGGAGGAAACAAACTAATGATATTTTTTTTCCCTTCTCTATACAAATTTAAAAGGTTTCTCCTAAAATACTGTGTTGCCATAATGACACATGGTTTCACCTGAAGTTAACTATTCTCAAACCTTGAGTTAACCAATGCATTTTTCTTATGTAAATGTTTGTCTTAAGCTATGTTAATGTACTATGCATTTACCCCAGACTCTGTCTTCAAGTTGTTTCCGCCTAATGGCTCAGAACCTACTTGACAAGCCAGTATGTTATACTCAGACATTGTTCCCCTAATCTATGTAAACGAAACTATTTGTATGGTAATCTGCCCTTCTGCAAGATTCAAGTCAATCGTTTTATGGCCCAGGATGAATCGTCTGGTGCCAAGATTACCCCCAAAATACCTCTTATGGATAAGGGGCCTGGTGCCATTCTGAGTTTTAAGACATTCCTTTCTTTCATTAACAGACTGAGTGAGTGAGTGAGTGAAGTTGCTCAGTCGTGTCCGACTCTTTGAGACCCCATGGACTGTAGCATATCAGGCTCTTCTGTCCATGGGATTTTCCAGGCAAGTGTACTAGAATGGGTTGCCATTTCCTTCTCCAGACTACTATGTTAACAGACTACTAGTGACTATATAACATCCAGCTGAAGACTAGCAGGGGGGTACTCTTTCTGCCCCCTTCTGATGACTATGTCAGAAGCTTTCTCTATCTCCTTTATACTTTAATAAAACTTTATTACACAGAAGCTCTGGGCGATCAAGCCTCGTCTCTGGCCCCGGATTGAATTCTTCTCCTCTGGAGGCCAAGAATCCTGGCGTCTTTTCGTTCAGCAACAACCTTTCACAAGCAAATTATTTTAAGAAAAAAAATGGAACTCTGCTGATGTAGAAAACTCATCTCCATGCTTAAATATTTTAAAGTAGTCATTTTTGCACATATGAGCTATTGTGGTTTAGTTGCTAAGTCATGTCCAACTCTTGTGACCACGTGGACTGTAGCCTGCCAGGCTCCTCTGTCCATGGGATTCTCTAGGCAAGAATACTGGAGTGAGTTGCCATTTCCTTCTCCAGGAGATCTTCCTGACCCAGGAATCTAATCCAGGTCTCCTGCACTGCAGGCAGATTCTTTACCAACTGAGCTTCAAGGGAAGCCCATGTATATCCAAAGAAAAATCCACAAAGCAGGTATATTTCTATTCTTTGTATATTATTCTCCACTTTAATAGACAGAAGTACTGAGTGATCAATATTTTAAAAGCACTACCTACCCAAATTCTTTTATCAAGGGGTTTACAAAATAGAAAATAAACATTGCTCTTATTCTTGAGGCCTTAAATGTAGTAAAGAGATTCTTACATGATTAAAATAAGCATAATTCAAAGAAGGGTGCACTACTTAGAGAATATGAGGAAGTTGCAAAGTTAATGAAATATTCTTGGACATGTGGTTGGAGGATGGGAATAAAAGGTTCTCTGGTGATGAAGTCTGCTTGAAAGGTAGCACTGACAGAATGAAATGGCATCATTATTCTTAATAGCTAAAGAGTAAAAATAACCACATGCTCATCCACCTGAAGACTGGATCAATAAACTGTTTTATATCCATAAAAAGAAACATTATTATGCTAACTAATGAAACAGGTTTCTGACACAAGCACAATGTGGCTGACACTATATTTACCTAAATATTTTACTGAAGCAAATATAGTATTTTACTAAAGAAAAGAAGCCTGACAGGAAAATAAATAATATATTGCATGCTTCTGCTTGTATTCAAGACCAAGAATAGGAAACCACACAGACTCAGAATGTAGATTAGAGGTTTCAGGGGTGGGGGAGGTTTCAGAGAGGGAGCAAGTGCTAATAGATATAGTTTTCTTATGAGACTGATGAACATTTTCTGAATGCAGATGCTGGTGATAACTGAACAACCTTGAAAATATAATAAAAACAAAACAAACAAACAAACAAAAAACTGTATACATTAGAAGGGTGAATTTTATGGTATATGTATTACATTTCAATATTAAAGAAAATACAGTTGAAATACAGTTTAATTCTTAAATGAGGTATGAAGGATAAAGTTTCAAAAACATAATGAACAATCCAAAGGCACTGGAAATGATTGAGGGAGATCTTTTTGAGTTTCATTAGGTTTCCTCTCAAATTAGAGAAGGAGGAGATTAGGGGTAACTATAAAACAATCCTACAAACAATACACAGTATCCTTCTTACCATAGAGCAATTTGGTGACAGTAGTGAAGCACAAAAACTCAGCTTTTGTCAAACTGTTTCTGAGTTCACAACAGAATATATAGAAGCAGGAAAATACTTAATAAAACCATATGAGCATTAACTTCAGGGATTTAAGTCCCAGTGTACCTGGTAAAATAAAAGGCTATTTGCCTATTGTTCAGCTACCCAAGATCTCATCTCAGGTAGATTTCCAGATCCTAACTTAAAGAATGTAGGAGAAAATAGTTAACTTTTAGAGAAAAAAAAAATATATATATGAATCATTTTATGCTAGCTTACCTATTAAAACCTGCATTTAATGACTAGAAATAATATTTTCTTTTCAGAATCAGGAGGA
Organism: Bos taurus; assembly: GCF_002263795.3. Lineage (NCBI taxonomy): Eukaryota > Metazoa > Chordata > Mammalia > Artiodactyla > Bovidae > Bos > Bos taurus. The sequence goes on along the minus strand of NC_037334.1, from coordinate 316,913 downwards.
TCTATCTAAACTTGCTGATATCCATGACATAACAATTTATTATTTACTTTATTTACTCTTGGTTCATAGGAAAGCCTTTAATCTTTTCATCATTGGGCAAGTGTATACAGAAATTTAAGGTATGTTTTGTTTTATTGAAAAGTTCGTGTAGGTACCACAATAAAAATGGACAAATTCATCTCCATGTGAACCATGAGCATGTATACTTAGGTAGGTCTAAGGAAAAAGTTCATTACTTACATACTATTCTCATATATATTAAAATATATACACATGATCACACATAAATATACACATATAATAGCAAGGTATATGTTTTTAAGAAGTATTTATTGTTCCTCTACTCATTTCCATTTTATAATCTAGAAAAGTCATTAAAAAGATTAATGGATGCAAGTGTATGTGACAAATTCTGTTATTTTCACTTATTTTTGTCTTTTTTTTTTCCTGTTCATCAAGATATTCATCCTTTAACAACCATTCTACAAATAAGTAATGAGCATTGTGGGAAAGCAATTAAAAATCTCTAGAAAACTAGATCAATAATACTTACTTCACATCTCAGAAAATACTAAATACAACATAGACTAAAAGCTGCTGCTGCTGCTAAGTTGCTTCAGTCATGTCTGACTCTGTGCGACCCCATAGACGGCAGCTCACCAGGCTCCCCTGTCCCTGGGATTCTCCAGGCAAGAACACTGGAGTGGGTTGCCATTTCCTTCTCCAATGCATGAAAGTGAAAAAATAAAGTGAAGTTGCTCAGTCGTGTCCGACTCTTAGTGACCCCATGAACTGCAGCCCACAAGGCCCTTCCATCCATGGGATTTTCCAGGCAAGAGTACTGGAGTGGGGTGCCAGGCTAAAAGCAGTAGCAATTATTTTTTTATTATGCTAGTCCTTGATATACTATTTCTGGAACTAAGGCAAAGACTCTTAAACCAATCATGCTTTCTTGAGAAATATAAAAATTGTAATCATTTTTAAAATCATATTTTAATAAATATGATTTAATAAATATGATCAGATAAATATTTTCCAGCATGGGAAATGCTTAGTCCTTAGATCTTGCAGCCTGGTCTAACACTGGTGTTTCTTCCATATTATTTTGAAGAGGTAAAGTTAGTTAAATTTATCAAAAGCTCCTCCCTGAGACAAGAAAAGCAATGCTCAGAGATGAGCTTGTATAAAATAACCTACTCATGAATGACATCTACATTTAGTGGAAACAGTGAAAACAGTGGCTGACTTTATTTTTTGGGGCTCCAAAATCACTGCAGATGGTGACTGCAGCCATGAAATTAAAAGACGCTTACTCCTTGGAAGGAAAGTTATGACCAACCTAGATAGCATATTCAAAAGCAGAGACATTACTTTGCCAACAAAGGTCTGTCTAGTCAAGGCTATGGTTTTTCCAGTAGTCATGTACAGATGTGAGAGTTGGACTATAAAGAAAGCTGAGCGCTGAAGAACTGATGCTTTTGAACTGTGGTGATGGAGAAGACTCTTGAGAGTCCTTTGGACTACAAAGAGATCTAACCAGTCCATCCTAAAGGAAATCAGTCCTGGGTGTTCATTGAAAGGACTGATGTTGAAGCTGAAACTCCAATCCTTTGGCCACCTGATGCTAACAGATGACTCACTTGAAAAGACCTTGATGCTGGGAAAGATTGAAGGCAGGAGGAGAAGGGGACAACAGAGGATGAGATGGTTGGATGGAATGACTGATTCAATAGACATGAGTTGGGTAAACTCCGGCAGTTGGTGACGGACAGGGAGGCCTGGTATGCTGCAAAAGAGTCAGACATGACTGAGTGACTGAACTGGACTGAACAGATAGCTATCTACCTTTAAATAGTGGATATCCATGATCTAGATTATTTTGTAATTATAAAAACACAAATACAAACAAAAATCACCTTCCTCCTTATGATATTTTGCAGTTGTGCAGAAGTGTTCCACATCTGTGTGTCATTTTCTTGATCATTTTCTAAAAGTTTACATCAGAACAAAAAAGGATGGATAGAAGGAATTTCTCCTTTCTGACTGAGCTCATTTTCTTGGGAATTACTGATAACACTGAGAACAAGATGGCTCTTTTTACCATGGTTCTACTTGTTTATCTTATTAACCTTCTGGCAAACCTTGGAATGATAACCCTGATTAGGATGGATCCCCAGCTACACACACCCATGTATTTTGCCTCAGCCACCTCTCCTTCTGTGACCTCTGCATTTCCACAGCAATTGTGCTCAAGATGCTGGTGGATCAATTTGCCAAGAACAAGTCAATCTCCTTCAGTGGCTGCGCTCTGCAGTTCTTTGTCTTCTGTATCTCTACAGAAGCTGAATCTCTTCTCCTGGCAGTGATGGCCTATGACCTGTACAAGGCCATCAGCAGCCGCTTGCTCTATGCAGTCAGCATGTCCAGCGGGGTGTGCTCCCTGCTCGTGGCTGGGGTTTACCTGGTGGGAATGGCCAATGCTCTGACACACACAATATTAGCATTCTGCTTATGTTTCTGTGGGTCAAAGGAGATTAGCCATTTCTTCTATGATTTACCTCCACTTTTCCTCCTTTCCTGATGTTATATACAGATCAATGAGTTGGTGTTATTCATTATTCTTACCTTCATTGAACTGAGTACCATTTCAGGAGTCCTCATCTCTTATTGTTATACTACCCTTTCAGTCTTGAAGATCCACTCTGTTGAGGGGAGGTTCAGAGCTTTTTCCACCTGCACCTCCCACCTAACTGCAGTGGAAATTTTCGAGGGAACTATGCTCTTTATGTATTTCAGGCTGAGTTCATCCTAATTTTCTAGATCAAGACAAGATGACCTCATTGTTTGACACTCTTGTGACTCCAATGTTAAACCCTATGATTTACAGTCTAAGGAACAAAGATGTGAAACAGGCTCTGGAAAAAGTGAAACTTAAAAGATGGGGCTAAATGTTTATATTTCACACACATAAACACATTTTGGGTTTTGTATTTCTAGAATTATATTTCATCATACAAGAGAACTAAAAATTCCCCAGTGCTTACAATGTTATAAATGAACATTTGTTGTATAGCCCAAATTTTAGAAATGCTACAGTCTCCAAATACAGCATGCTCATATGTATCAAGAATTTATATATGGCACCTCTACTTTGTTGAAAACTTCCCTGAATTTTCTAACTTGATCAAATATCATTGGTTTATTCTTTCATTCAAACAACATTTCAATTTTCCTGAAGATTTGTTATGTACTTCTTGAGAGATTTTTGAGCATTCTTTATATTTAATGGGACATACTGTAGTTTCTGTACTAATGAATATAAGCTAGTGTCACAAACATTAATTAACTAAGCAGGTAAGTAACTCAATAGAAGCCTAACAATCATGAAATAAAATATCGAGTGTTATGAATCCAAAGCAAAATCTAAAACTAATATGTCTTTGGATAGATACATTCAGTCACAAATCTAAAAATTATTCAAGTGGTAAATGAAACAATATTAGTCAGGGAATCTGATAATTAAATGAGCTATGAGGTAGACAAGCTCACGTATTTTAGAAGTAAAGAAGCCTGGTTAGCCACAACATGGAAGAACCATGAAGTCATTACTCTAAGTGAAGTAAGTCAGACAGTGAACAATAACTACTGTATTATCTCACATGCATGTTTAATACAAAAAGGATTAATTTATAGAAATACAGAGTAGATTTATTGTTTCCAAGGTCTGGTAGGTGAAAGAAGTTTGAAATATTTGTCAAAGTGTACAACTTTTCTGTTATATGATGAATAAGTTCTGGGACTCTAATGTATACTAAGACTTCAGTTAACAATTCTGTATTTTAAACTTTAAATTTTCTAGAAAAGTAGATCTTAACTGTCCTTATTAGACACACACTCCAAATGATAACTATGTGAGTTAATGAATGTGTTGATTAATCTTATGTGGTGATCATGTCACAATGCGTTCTCAGTCACTTCAGTCATGCCCAACTCTTTGAGACCCCATGGACTGTGGTCTGTCAGGCTCCTCTGTCCATGGGGATTCTCCAGGCAAAATACTGGAGTGGGTTGCAATGCCCTCCTCAGGGGGATCTTTCAGACCCAGGAATTGAAACCATGTCTCTTATGTCTCCTGTATTGGCAGGCGAGATCTTTGCCACTTGCGCCACCTGGGAAGCCCAGTCATAATGCACACATGTGTCTAATCTTCACCTTGTACACCTTATACATGCTAATTGTCAATTTTGTCTGAACAAAGCTTAAATAAAGAAAAAGAAAATTTAGGGGACAGTGGAAAGGACCTTGATAAAGTACATCAATGGGCTATCATTATCAATATTTTTATCACTATCTCCATGACAATTTCATCCTCTTCTTTCCTCTTCTTGACCCTTGTTGAATGTCCTCTTTATCTCCTTGTCATTCACAAACAACTATCTACTTAAAGCATTATTTTATTTCACCTTGTTTGTGAGAAATCAACTCCATTATCCAAAAAAACCCCATGTTGTCCAGATCACAATGGAGGAATAAATAAATACATAATAAACTGAAAACACTAGGTAACATTTTTGAGTATTAATTTTATCTCAGTGGCAAGATCAACAGAGGGATAACATCTACTATGTATATATATATATATATATATATATATATATATATATATATACATTATAACATAAATTATATGCATATTTTTGGAAGATACATAAAGTGGCATGGATGCTAATATAATGGACTGATAAAGACATTCGTGTTAATTACACTAGGAGTAAAGAGCTATAAGTTCTTGATATTTGACTATTTTATTTGCTTTTTCCCCCTTCTTTATTGAAGGCTAGAGCATTAACTTTGTCCCTTATGCAAGTGTGATCTTGACCATATATTTGAAAAATCTCTTAAGACAGAAAAGCATTCTTAATTATTCATTAAAATTGTAAAAGATAAAAGCCACTGAAGTTCTTAGGCTTTCTCACTGCCATTGTAAAATACCCTTATGAGAAAATATCTTAGAATGACAGTAAAGCCTAAAAAATGCCTCTGTTACACAGGGTGGTATTTGTGAGACATTATGACATGTTAGGAAAAGGTCTCATGGTGGATAAAAAGCCACAGAGAATTCTCATTTTAGATAAATGTTTTAAAAGTCTAGAGGGATGGTATGAGAAGGGAGGTGGGAAGGGCGTTCAGGATTGGGAACACGTGTACACCCGTGGTGGATTCATGTTGATGTATGGCAAAACCAATACAATATTGTAAAGTAATTAGCCCCTAATTAAAATAAATAAATTTAAATTAAAAAAAAAGTCTAACTAGCATATTTCATTAATTCACCTAAATTCTCTTGGAATTGTTGCTTATAGGAAACAGTATGGCAGAAAACCTCTGAAATATAATAAAGTCCAATCAAAATAGGATGCCATCATGTTGCCATGGATAATACATTTCCATCTATATGACAGAAATTTATTATTGCATCTAAAGAAGTATTTTAAGTATTAACCCATTTTATTAGGTCTACTTGTGTCATATAAAAAAAAATCATCCCATTAAATGGAAGACCAAAAATAGAATTGACTGATTCTACTTCTCCCAGAAATTGTATGGTTAAGTAACAAATTATGGAAATATATTTTAAATAATTTATAACTCAAAAGGTTGAGCAAGAATATATAATGCTCTTCTATCAGGATTCTGCAAAATAAGGAAACTGCACTAAATATTCTGGTGTATTCTAGTCTGTCTACATCAGCTCTCACCTCTATATTTCCCTTCTTAGTACCTCTACCTCACATTTTTTATCATACCCATAACAATGACTGGTAGCAAATATTGTATAAATGGAACATTATCAATGACAGTGCAGTAGGCTAATACTACAGGCAAGTTCCCATATCCTGACCCCTTCATCCTTGCCACTTGAATACTTAAGTAGAAATATGGCATAACAGTAGCAGATAACAGATTTCCCTGTAGTTCAGATGGTAAAGAATCTGCCCGCAATTCAGGAGACCCAAGTTTGGTCCCTGGGTCAGGAAGATACTCTGGAGAAGGAAATGGTAACCCATTCCAGTACTCTTGCCTGGAGAATCCCATGGGCAGAGGAGCTTCATGGGTTGCAGTCCATGAGATTGCCAAGAGTCGGACATGACTGAGTGACTTTCTCTCTCTTTCTCTAATTGTAGATATCACTGTATGTCTAAAGCAGAGAACATATGGGTCATAGGTTGTATAGCTACATTCGTAAAAAATAATGTTCAGTAATCCAATAAGTACAAAATTCTATGATAAATACAGAAGCAGCAACTTTCAACCTTCTTAGACATCTCTGGCTTTAGACACATGCTATGAACCAGGTAGCAATGCCACTCTGAACTTAGCACATCACTATTCCTTTCTGACCCTCAGATTCTCTAATGTAAGACAGAGACTTCAACTAGAATACCTCCAAGTTCCTTTCCAGATGATACAATATGTCTCTATAAAATATGACCCTCCTCCTGGGTAAATCTATCCCAGTATTGAAAAAGATTTGAAAACCATTAAAAAAAATACAGGGAGTTACTTCATGTTCAAACTAGTAATTGAACTCTATGTGTAGGCTGTTTTAACCTTAAATAGTGGTGGCATGAAGCTATCTAGATAGTATGAGATTCAGAAGACCAAACACTTTCAAACATAACTTTTGTGTGGCCTGTTATTCCAATTCAGGAATCTAATAGACTACTCATAGTAGTGGATATTTACATTTTTTATCCCTCCAGTAAGCAAAACAGATATAAAATTTGCTGGTTTTGTTCTGTTGCTAAGTCGTGCTGACTCTTTGCCACCCCAGGGACTGCAGCAGGAACTTGTCTTCATCTCTGTCCCCATGAAGGGATACCAGGGCTCCCCATCCCTCACTCTCCAAGAATTTGCCCAAGTTCATGCCCGCTGAACCAGTGATGCTATCCAACTATTTCATCCTCTGCCACCCTCTTCTCCTTTTGGCTTTAATCTTTCCCAGCACCAAGGTCTTTTTCAACGAATCAACTATTCTCATCAGGTGGCCAAAGTATTGGAGCTTCAGCTTCAGTATCAGTCCTTCCAATGAATATTCAGGGTTGATTTCCTTTAGGATGGACTTGTTGGATCTCCTTGCCATCCAAGGGACTCTCAGGAGTCTTCTCCAGCACCACAATTTGAAAGCATCAATAACCTCACATATGCAGAGGATGTGACTCTAATGGCAGAAAGTGAAGAGGAACTAAAGCATTTCTTAATGGGTGAAAGAAGAGAGTGAAAAATCTGGCTTAAAACTCAACATTAAAAAAACTAAGGCCATGGTATCTGGTCCCATTACTGCACGGCAAATATGTTTGTCACTGCTCTCAAGCTTCCCCTGTATCATAAAAGCAATCATGAAAATATATAAATTAATGGTGTGTCCAGGTCCAATGAAACTTCATAGATCAAGTATACTGACTGGTCCTCTAGATTAGATAGATAACTGTATGTAAGCTTGTACCTAGGAAAACTAAACAACTATTAGGATGAATAAACTATCTTTACATACATAAGTATAGAGAAATTTCATATATAAAAATTTTGAATGAAAGAAGTTATACATAAAAATGTAAAAGCTCTATGATTTTACTACTATAGAATTCAAAATATCCAAATTAAAGCATCATTAGTTCAGTCAGTTCAATTCAGTTCAGTCGCTCAGTCATGTCCAACTCTTTGCAAACCCAGGAACCGCAGCATGCCAGGCCTCCCTGTCCATCACAAACCCCAGAGTCCACCCAAACCCATGTCCATTGAGTCAGTGATGCCATCCAGCCATCTCATCCTCTGCCGTCCCCTTCTCCTCCTGCCCTCAATCCTTCCTAGCATCAGGGTCTTTTCCAGTGAGTCAGCTCTTTGCATCAGGTGGCCAAAGGATTGGAGTTTCAGCTTCAACATCAGTCCTTCCAATGAACACCCAGGACTGATCTCCTTTAGGATGGACTTGTTGGATCTCTCTGCAGTCTATACTGGACATCAATTTGTGATGGATATGGAGATGATTTCTGAGATCTTAATAATGTTTTTGTTTTTTGTATTTTTCTGTGAAAAGGGATCTTTTCATTCCTGACCATTTATTTTCAGTATACTTTTGTAGATGAAAGTTTTCTTGATAGAGCAAGAAACTCATTGTGGAAAATGAGTTTCCACAAAGTATGTTTGCTGTCAGATTGTTGCTTTTTACTTTTAAAAATCTAACAGTCTCTTGTGCAAAAGAAGCATGCATTATATATTTTTGATACTGATGTGGTGCATAAGTTTTTGGAGTATCTCTACGTATAATGAATCTTTACATTACCTGAAGTGATGCCCTGCTTGTAGAACAACCCTGTCTTTATGCCCCTACTAACTCCTGTAGTCATTCTCCCTGCGGCAGGGAAACATAATGAACTTTGGTACCCTATAGTGCAGTGAACTCTGTATCACAATACTCCATGTTTGAGGAACAGACAACTATGTTCTGTAAAAGTAATGTCTGAGTAGACATTTGCCTACAGAATTTTTACTGTCACCAGGGGCACCAGAAAAACCCCAAACATAGATTTTTTTTCTCTTAATTGTATCTAAGGAAGACATTTTCTTCTTCAGGCATGCTTTCAATTATTTTAAGATATCTATTTTTAATGAAACATAAATCTCACTGGGTGATATTTTATGTTATCCAACTTAAAATAATAAATGTAGGTACTCAAACATACTGCATGATTCTGTTTATGGGGAAGGCAAAGAAGAGGAAACCACATAGAATCAAAAATAGATTAATGGTTTCCAGGGTTCAGGGAGGGAGGAAGGGGGAGTGATAGCTAATAAGTATGAGCTTTTTATTGAACTGATGAAAAAGTCCTGGAAGTAGATAGTGGTGATGACTGAACAACCTGGAAAATATATTAGAAACCAAAGAACTCTACTTATTAAAATGATGAATTTTATGATTCAAGCATTATATATCAATATGAAAGAAAATACAACTGAAGTGTAGTAATATTCCTAAATGAGGTATAGAGGGAGAATGTTTCAAAAACACAGAGGAACTGGAAATGATGAAGGGGTTGATGTTTTTTGAGTGTCCTTAAGTTTCCTCTTTGACTAGAGAAGGAGGAGATAGTTTCAGGGTAATTGTGAAGCACACCATATAAACAACCTGCAGTGCACTTTCTAACACAGATCAATTTGGTGACAAGAGTGGAGTATAAAAGCTCAGCATTTGGCAAGTTGTGAATTCACAGGGGAATATACAGAAGTAGGAAAGTAATTAATGGAGTGTTTTAATAATACCAGCTGCTGCTGCTGCTACTGCTAAGTCACTTCAGTCATGTCCGACTCTGTGTGACCCCATGGATGGCAGCTCACCAGGCTCTGCTGGAGTCCAGCCCCGATGGAGCCAGGGAATTTGAAGGAGAGACGGCTTTGGGGATCAGGATACAATAGAATTAAAGATATAAAGAGTGGTTAAATAAGGATAGCTCAGTGAAGAAATTCAGTGAAGAAAAGAGGCTGAATAACTTGGTTTACGTGGAAAGCCAATAAAATTCCAAGACAAGGAATTTGCATCACCTACATAGGCCGGCAGGTGTCCTCCTGTTCTCCTGAAGGAGAGGAGACACTAAGGCCTCCCCGGTCAGATCTTAGAAGCCCAGGCAAAATTAGTAGGCTTGACGAGCCTCCACGCTTCAGATGAGAATTCAGGCAGAAGGTGAGAGAAATAACGACATGGGGAGACCAAGCTTCGGTGAGCAAGGCTCGTGCTTTATTTTCCAAAGTCATTTTTATACCTTAAGTTGTGCATAGAGGATAATGGGGAAAGGGGTAGAGTCAGCAGTAAGCCAGGCTTTCTTCCTGCAAACTTATCATATGCAAAAGTTTAGGTGATTTACATCATCTTCTGGCCAGGAGGCCTGTTAACATTTTATGATCCTTTCTTCAGAAAACTTATTTTTCTCTAAAGGTGATTATTCTAAAGTCAGGCACCACCCTCTGAAAACATTAGATAAAGTTGCATTTCTATAGGGCAAAAGTGTGGTGGGCTATAACAAGAAAAGAATTAACTCAAGGGCCCAAGTTTATGAACATTAAAGCTATTACTTACATTCTTATACACCAATTATATTAATCAATACACTCCCAGGGACACAGTAGGTAAGGGATATGGAAACTTAGCAGCAAACATTGGCCCAACAAGTGAAAAACCCTTCACCAATATAATTTCTAATCAATCTTTTAACTACTCAAAGGAATCTGTATTTAGAAAGTTTAGAACATCTCGTGCCTCTCACGGTTGGGAGGCTGTGAATAATCACATGTGGCCGGAAGAACCTTCAGAGGAGTTTGTAGGTTGAAACACTCTTGTCACACCAGGAATTTTTATAAACTGGAGCTCTAAGTTAACTCTTTTTCATAGAAAGGTGGTGGGGGACAGCCCCCATAAAGTCAGAGGTGTAGGTGGGAGCACAAAGCAGTAAAGTAGGCAGATTCTGGTTTTGGGGGTAGATGCTAGAGAATTTCCAGGGGGACTCCTGAGGCTCGATCCCACCTTTGTGTATGCCGAGCCTCCTTCCTCATGATCTTTGCCACTGGTGGAGTTCCTCACGCTGGCTCCCTGCAAGGTTTCTCTGTCCCTGGGATTCTCCAGGCAAGAATACTGGAGTGGGTTTCCATTTCCTTCTCCAATGCATGCATGCATGCTAAGTCACTTCAGTCGTGTCCAACTCTATGTGACCCTATGGACAGCAGCCCACCAGGCTCCTCTGTACACAGGATTCTCTAGGCAAGAATTCTGGAGTGGGTTGACATTTCTGTCTCCAATGCATGGATGCATGCTAAGTCGCTTCAGTCGTGTCTGACTCTATGCAACCCTATGGATGGCAGCCCACTGGGCTCCTCTGTACACATGATTCTTTAGGCAAGAATACTGGCTGCTGCTGCTAAGTCACTTCAGTTGTGTCCGACTCTGTGCGACCCCATATATGGCAGCCCACCAGGCTCCCCCATCCCTGGGATTCTCCAAGCAAGAATACTGGAGTGGGTTGCCATTTCCTTCTCCAATGCATGAAAGTGAAAAGTGAAAGTGAAGTCGCTCAGTCGTGTCCGACTCTTAGCGAACCCATGGACTACAGCCCACCAGGCTCCTCCGTCCATGGGATTTTCCAGGCAAGAGTACTGGAGTGGGGTGCCATTACCTTCTCCAAATAACACCAGCACCTAAGGGCAATAGCTTCAGTGATTTAGGTCATATTGTTCCTAGTAAAATAAAAGGCCCTCTACCTATTGTTCATGTTCAAAGACTCTTGTCTTTGAGTCTCAGTGTCTTCATTTGTAAAAGAATGTCTGCTCTGCCTACCTCACAGAAACTTTGCTCTGAGCATCAGGTCCTGTGATACCTTGAACTCCATAAAGTAAGAGTGCTAACCAAGAATTAGGGGATGTTCATAAGTCACCTAATCTCTTTTTGTACCTGTTCCTCCATTTTCATATTAGGAGAATTCCCTATTCAATACTCCCTTTCTGGCCTGTAGCAAGGATTGTAGAATAACCTAACCTGTTTTGAGGTGATAAGGAGTATGATTTCTGATGCCCTCTCAAGCTTCACAAGCACCCTAGAAGTTGTTACAGAGAATGGAGAGTGTGGGTAGAGGAATAATGTGGTTTGAATGACACTATTTCCAAAAAGGAAAAAGCATTTGTAGTTGTTTAGAGTACGACCAGCAGCTCTGAAGAAAACATTCAGGGTAACCGCAGGCAATTATGCACCTAATTGCCGCTCCTAGAATCACAGTGCAGAAGAACTAGGCTCAGGATGAGCACAGTTATGTCCTCCTCCCCCTCCAGTGTGAAAAGCAATGCCAAGAAGGGAGGGAGGAAAGGAATGGTGTCACCAAGTGAAGTAGACAGAACAGACTGCATATATAAATGCTGAACATTCCCTAATGAATGAAACTCTCCCTGCCAACCCCAGCCACGCCATGCCACATGTGGGATCTTAGTTCCCAGACCAGGGATAGAACCCGTGCCCCTGCATCGGAAACGTGGTGTTTCAACCACTGGATCGGCATGGGAGTCCCATGAATTAAATTATTATTGGGTGTTTTGGGGGGTAATATGATTTATCTTAAAAGTTTAGTCTTGTAGTTTTAGAATTGTTTCAAAACATATATCCATAACTGAAAATAAGCCCATCAACATTTGGTTAAAGTATTTTTCATTATGTAGCAGTAATTTGTTTTTATTTACTTTTGTATTTATTAGGGGAAATGATGTTGAATTATATGTATCTAGTAATATTAATAAGGTATCACTAAGTGAATTTTCATGAAATCGTTTCTGCAACCAATTTTCTCTGGAAGAGACCTTGTTAAAGTATTTTCTAGGTTAAGGTATACATAATTCACACACACACACACACACACACACACACACACACAGTCACATAACATTTTAAAAGCACTGGAAACTGGTAATATTATTTAACCATCTGCCAGATTTAGAATAAGTTTCCACTAAGCCAAACTTGGATGAATCTGATGAAGAATGGGAGACATTTGAAGACAAAAAGCAGTAGGAAATTTCACCCCCACACCATCCCGTCTCTACCCTATCTCCCTGCATGTCCTTGTTGTGGAAAATAAGACCACAGAATTAGAAAGAAAGGCTCTGTTGTTCATACTAACTGGAGGGACAACAATGCCAAGAGTGAACACTAATGTGCACCATGGACTTTGGGTAATTATGCTGTGTCAAGATCAAGCCACCCATTGTGACACTCACACCCTCTGGACACAGGCTATTAAAGGTCAGGAGGCTGTGCAAGTGTGGGGGCAGGAAGCACAGGGTAACTCTCTGTCCTTTCCGTTCAATTTTGTTGTGAACCTAAAACTGTTCTGAAACAATAAAATGATTAAAGAAAAAACCTAAAACTAGGTGGCAGGAAGAATTGAGGGGGGTGTTCAGCAGTCAGAGGCTGGGAATCCCCATTCCCCAGCCCCTTAAAACATCTGATTTATAGACTTTTGTACAAACTACCCAAGGCCCTCTCTGGGGCTTCCCTGGTGGTTCAGGTGGTAAAGAATCCAGCCGATGCAGGAGACACAAGAGATGCAGGTTCTATTCCTGAGTTGGGAAGATCCCCTGGAGGAGGAAACGGCAGACTTCTCCAATATTCTTGCCTGGGAAATCCCATAGACAGAGGAGCCGGGTGGGCTATAGTCCATGGGGTTGTAAAGAATCAGACACGACTGAGTGACTGACACACACAGGCCCTCCCTGAGAGTCTCTGTGTGAGAGTAGCCTGGTAATGTGAGGGGAAGAGGAGACCTCTGAACATTCATCAAAGAAAGGGAAGATGAACCTGGTAATCCTAAATTAGCAAACTTCAAAAAAAGCTGTTTAAAAAGAGTGCTGATAATATACTTTTCGAAGGTCACAGTGTCCAATACAACAAGAAACTTCCACCTAGTCTCTCTCCACTCAGTGCTGTTTTACACGGACATGCAGATTTTCATTTGTGTCACAGACTTAGGATTTTCACCAATGTCACCATCCCCTTCCCCTTCAACAGCACACACAGGTTGCCAGCCTCTCTCTAGGGCAGCCAGGTCTGTGTCCCCATCACCTCCAGTATCCCCAACAAGACTTCTTTACTTGAATCCATTAGAGAGTTACAGTGCTTAGCAAGGAAACATGGTCAGGAGATGCTGACAGTCAGCAAGACTTGGAAGCTGGGAGCCAGAAGAGGGGTGAAGATGCTAGTTTCTTCCACAGACAGACTAATGTATGTGACCTGGTATATGTTGCCTTCCCTGTCTGAGCCCTGTTTCTTCATCTACAATACAGACTTCAAAAGCTGTGTATCCAGAATATATAAAGAGCTTTTAAAACTCAACAATAAGAGGAAACATGAATAAAAGATCTAAACAGCTATTTCACTAAGGATTATGCACAGATGGTGTATTAGTTTGCTAAAGTTGCTGTTACAACATTTCACAAAGCAAGTGGTGTAACCATTTTACTTTCTCACTGTTCTGGAGGCTATAAAGCCCAAGGTCAAGGTGTTGGTAGAGCTGGCTCCTCCTAAGGGCTGCAAGGGAGAATCTGTTCTGTTTTCCCTGCTTCTGGAGCTTTGCTGGCAACCTTCAGTGTTTCTTGGCTTAGCAATCTCTTCCTTCATCTTCTCCCTCTGTGCAGGCACCTGGGTGCAAATTCCCTGTTTTTATAAGACTACAAGTCATGGGACTTCCCTGATGGTCCAGTGGTTAAGATTTTGTCTTACAATGCAGGGATGTAGGTTCCATGCCTGGTCAGGGATCTAATATCTCACATGCCTCATGGCCGAAAAACCAGAACATAAAACGAGCAATATTGTTACAGATTCAATAAATATTTTAAATAATGGTCCACATCCAAAAAAAAAAAAAATTACCAGTCATATTGATGTTCACAGACTCAGGTATTTTACCCACTCTAATGTTACACATCCTATTGATCTCATTGTTCCCTGATCATTTGCAAAGATCCTAATTCCAAATAAGGTCACATTCTAGGAGTTAGACATTTTTTGGGGGGGAGGGGGCATGGACAAAGTTCAACCCATAAAAGATGGCAGAGAAGTCTATGTAAACATACTCAACATCATTAGCCAACGGACAAATGCAAATTAAAACTACAACGACATACCACTATATTCCTATTAGAATAGCTACAATACACACAGACACACAAACCTGACAAATGGACATCATTAGTCAATAGGGAGATTCAGATTAAAACTATGAGACATATATTACTCAGGTGTCCCACACTGCAGGTGGATTCTTTACTGTCTGAGCCACCAGGGAAGCCCAGTCAGACACCACTATGCATCTATTAGAATGGCTACAAAATACACATACACACATGCATGCATGCTCAGTCGCTCAGTCGCTCAGTCGCTCAATCATGTCTGTTTCTTTGCGACCCCATGGACTGTGGCCTTCCAGGATCCTCTGCCCATGGGATTCTTCAGGAAAGAATACTGGAGTGGGTTTTCATGCACTCCTCTGGGAATTTTCGTGACCAAGGGAATGAACCTGCATCTCTTATGTCTACATTGGCAGGTAGGTTCCTTACCACTGGTGCCATCTGGGAAAGCCCACACATATACACATACAGATACAAACATGATAATCTTCAGTATTGAGGAGGATTTGAGCAGCTGACACCTGTATTTCATTAGTGGGAACACAGTTTTTGGAAAACAGTTTAACAGTTTCTTCTAAACATGCACCTATCATATGAGCCAGAAATCCACTTCTAGGTATTTATCAAAGAAGAATGAAAACTTAAGTTTTACCCAAAAGCCTGTACATGAATTTTTATACAATTTTACCCATCCTCATTCCACACTGGAAACAATCCTGATGTCTTTTAACTGGAAAAATTACACATATCTGTAGTATATTCAAACAGACTCAATTCAAGGAACAAACTGTTGATTTGCCCAATATTATGCATGAATCTCAAACGTGTTTTGGTCAGTGAAAGAAGCTGGGTGTCAAAGGCCACATAATGAATGCTCACACTTGCATAAAATTCTGAAATGTAAAACTGTAAGGACAGGAAATAAATCAGTAATTTCCAGGGGGGGGGTGAAGGATGGAGAAATTAGTGATTACCAGGAAGCAACATAAAGGAATTTGGGGCATAAAGGAGCTGTTATGTGAGAAAATATGGCAGTTGACAAACAACTGTCTGTATTTGTTAAAACTATGAGAACTGTAGGGGCTTCCCCGGTGGTGCCAGTGGTAAAGAATCCTCCTGACGATGCAGGAGATATGAGAAAATGTTTCAATCCCTGGGTTGGGAAGATCCTGGAGAAGGAAATGGCTACCCACTCCAGTATTCTTGCATGGAGAATTCCATGGACAGAGGGGCCTGAAGGCTACTGTGCATGGAGTCTGTGAAGAGTCAGACATGACAGAGTGCACATGCACACACACACACACACGCACACACACAACACTGTAAATCACAGAGTTGACTTGACTGTATGTCAAATGATAAAAAGAACCTCCTGGTTCTCCATCACCCAGGAGGTGGGGAGAACCCAAGAAGGCACACAGACTGTAACAAAGGAGTATAACTGTACAACAGATGAACACTACAATCACACTGAAGAGGTCAGGAAAAAAAGGGGGTGACCTGAGTTACCCTGGAAGAGGGTTCTGCTTGGAAGCTCTAAGGCAACAGACAGGAAGAATGATGTAACCACTCTACATTCTCATTGGTCATATTTTTTCTTTTCACAGGGAATGCTGCTGCTGCTGCTAAGTCACTTCAGTCATGTCCAACTCTGTGTGACCCCATAGACGGCAGCCCACCAGGCTCCTCTGTCCCTGGGATTCTCCAGGCAAGTATACTGGAGTGGGTTGCCATTTCCCTCTCCAATGCAGGAAAGTGAAAAGTAAAAGTGAAGTCGCTTAGTCGTGTCCAACTCTTAGTGACCCCATGGACTGCAGCCTACCAGGCTCCTCCGTCCATGGGATTTTCCAGGCAAGAGTACTGGAGTGGGGTGCCATTGCCTATGCATCATCAATTCTGAGACTACTTGATGTGTATACGAAAGTCAAACCAGAAAAATACATTGCTGATAATGCACACCAGTCTCGTCCCTCTCAGAGAAAAAAGTTGCCAAAAAACAAGAAAAAGGTATAATCATATTAGAGCTTTACTATAATCTTTACCTTTATGGTGCTGGATTGGCATCAAGATTCAGTGTAAATTCATACATATGGAAGGAAAATAGTTGTGTGTGCATGTATGCACTTGTGTGTATGTGTGTGCACATGCATGCATGTGCATGTGTGTGTGTGCATGCATTCATGCACTAGTTTACATGCAGTCAACCTTTTAACTCTCCCAATGGCCAGATAGAATGATTTGAGCAACAAAATAATGTCATTGTTGGATTTCAACCCCTTTATACATACACACACACACACACACACACATATATATATATATATAGAAAGGAGGAGGAAGGAAGTAATGGAGGGAGGAGGGGAAAGAGGAAGGTCAAGTAGGTTGGCAGTAAAGAAGGAAAGACGGGTTAAAGAAAAAACACAAAGAGCCAAAAGACATACCAAACAGAAAAGTATAAATTACATTAAGATATAAATTTTCATCCATCAGATTGGTGAAATTTTTAAAACACTGGAAACCTATATAAAGTTGGTAAAAAGGAGAACTCTCATATACTGTTGGTAGAGACATTTTGATGGTAATTTAGCAGTATCCAGATAAGCATGTCTGTCAATTTTAGTCCATCTAAAATCTATCCTGTAAGAGTATTACCCTTTAGGCATAAAGATATATGTTCCAGGATGTTTATGGCAGCATTTGTTTGTGATAGCAAAAAAGCAGAAACAATTAAATGTCCATCAGCAATGAACAAAACTGAGGTAATAGTAAATACAATTCAAAAGAATGAAGTGACCCTTATGTACTCAGATGGGGGAAAAGTTAATAACATATTGATCAGTAGGAAAAAAAAAAAACAAGTTTCATAAAAAATATGTTTGGTTTATTATAAAGAAAGTACAAACCACGTGTGTTTATAATATAAATACATCTTTAAGCATGCAAAGTAAAACATCTGGGATGATACATATCAGTCAGTGTGTGGTCTCTATCTTCTGAACAAAATTGGAAACTAGGTTTTCTGTTGAGAATTAGGGTGGCTGTTCTGAACATTTTCCATTCAAGGAGAATTGTTCTGGCTGGAATTATGTTGGGAATAGGAAATGCAGCTGACACTACATCGACAAAACTTACTGAAGGCTCAAAATGGAAACTGAGCCAATGGTCAGGGTCATCTCATTTTCCCCAGCAAGACACAATGTGGAGGAGAAAGGAAGAGACATAGAGTGAGCACCTGCTATGACTCAGGCTGCTAGGTGCTTCACAATAAACCAATTAATCAAAACCTCCTAGACACAAGACCATCTACAGAATGGGAGAAAATATTTGCAAGTGATGCAACCAGTAAGGGCTTAATTTTCAAGATGTACAAAGATCTTATACAACTCAACAACAACAATAAAAAACCTATCCAAAAATAGGCAGAAGACCTAAATAGATATTTCTCCAAAAAAAGAAATACAGATGGCCAATAAACACAGGAAAAAGTACTCAATATCTCTAATTACTAGAGAAATGCAAATCAAAATTACAGTGAGGAACTACCACACCAGTCAGAATGATCATCATTTAAGAGTCTACAAATAAATGCTAGAGAGGGTGTGGAGAAAAGGGAACCCTCCTACCGTGCTAGTGGGATTGTATGTTGGTGCAGCCACTGTGGAAAACAGTACGGAGGTTCCTCAGAAAACTAACAAGTGGTACCATGTGATCCAGCAATCCTACTACAGGATATATACTGGACAAACTAAAATTCAAAAGGATATATGCACCCTGATGTTCATAGCATCACTATTCACACAGCCAATACATGGAAACCACCTAAGTGTCCATCAACAGAGGAATGGATGAAGATGTAGTACATATATACAATGGAATACTATTCAGCCACAAAAAAGGATGGAATAATGTCATCTGCAGTGACATGGATGCAACTAGACATTATCATACTAAGTGAAATGTCAGAAAAAGAAAGACAAATACCATGTGATATCACTTATGAGTGGGATCTAAGCAATGACACAAATGAACCTGCATATGAAACAGAAACAGAATCACTGACAGAACAGACTGGTGGTTGTCAAGGGAGAGGGGGCTGGGGGAGGGACTGAGTGGGAGGCTGGTGTTAGCAGACATATGCTTTTATATATAGGATGGATAAACAAGTTCCTAATATGTAGCACAGAGAACTACATTCAATATCCTATGTTCAATAAACTATAATGGAGAAGAATATTTAAAAAGAATGTGTATATATGTATAACTAAATCACTTGGCTGTAGAGCAGAAATTAACACACATTTGTGTCAATCAACTATACTTCAATTAAAAAACAACTTCCCAACCATAATTTGATATGGACAGTAATACCCCATTGTGAAGATTAGGAGCTCAGAAAGTTCAAAGTTACACCAAGAAGAGAGTGACAGAGGTGGCCCTCTCGGCTCTCTCCTCACTTTCTCTGGCTGGAGCACATTCCTCTAGGGTGGTGGACCCACCAGATGGAAGGCATCTGGGTCTCTGAGTGACCTCAGGGAGCAGAGCTCTTCTACCCTCTACCATGTACCAGTTCAGACTTTTATACCAGACAGAAGCATTCTTCTTGTGTAAGTCCCTCAACAAGATAAAAGTTTACTTTATTCTCTGCCAAGCCACTGTCCCAAGGTCCTAATCAAACAGTTTCTTCAGAGAGGAATACATTTAGAATAATTGAAAATGCTAGGATCCAGATTTAATCTGTAAATTAAAGAGAGCTGACGAATTTGGAAAACTCAGCAGTGGCCACAGGACTGGAAAAGGTCAGTTTTCATTCCAATCCCAAAGAAGGGCAATGCCAAAGAATGTTTAAACTATTGTACAATTGTGCTCAATTCACATGCTAGGAAGGTTATGCTCAAAATCCTTCAAGCTAGTCTTTAGCAGTCTATGAATTGAGAACTTCCAGATGTACAGGCTGGGTTTTGGAGAGGCAGAGGAACC
The DNA here is from genome assembly GCF_002263795.3 of Bos taurus. Taxonomy (NCBI): domain Eukaryota; kingdom Metazoa; phylum Chordata; class Mammalia; order Artiodactyla; family Bovidae; genus Bos; species Bos taurus. Next base: position 297,221 of record NC_037334.1, on the reverse strand, counting down.
AGAGATCGAATTGCCAACATTCTCTGGATCATAGAGAAACCAAGGGAATTCCAGAAAAACTACTTTTGCTTCCCTGGTAGCTCAGACGGTAAAGACTCTGCCTGCAATGCAAGAGACCCAGGTTCAATCCCTGGGTCAGGAAGACTCCCTAGAGAAGGGAATAGCAACCCACTCCCATATTCTTGCCTGGAAAACCCCACAGGCAGAGGAGCCTGGCAAGCTACAGGCCATGGGGTCGCAAAGAGTCGCACACGACTGAGTGACTAACACTTCTACTACTTTGCTTCATCGACTAGGCTAAAGCCTTTGATTACGTGGATCATGAGGATCACCACAACTTGTGGAAAATTCCAAAAAGAGAAGGGAATACCAGGTCACTTTACCTGTCTCCTGAGAAGCCTGTATGTGAGTTGAGAAGTAACAGAACAGGACATGAAACAATGGACTGGTTCCAAATTGGGAAAGGAGGACGTCAAGGATGTATATTGTCACCCTGCTTCTTTAACTTATACATAGAGTCCATCATCCAAAATGCCAGGCTGGATGAAATACAAGCTGGAATTTCTGGGAGACATATCAATAACCTCAGATATGCAGATGATACCACTCCACTCTAATGGCAGAAAGTGAAGAGGAACTGAAGAGCCTCCTGATAAGGGTGAGAGAGCAGAGTGAAAAAACTGGCTTGAAACTCAACATTCAAAAGCCTGGCGTCCCAGTCTCTTCATGCCAAATGCTGCTAAGTCACTTCAGTTGTGTCCAACTCTGTGTGACCCCATAGAAAGCAGCCCACCAGGCTCCCCCATCCCTGGGATTCTCCAGGCAAGAACACTGGAGTGGGTTGCCATTTCCTTCTCCAATGCATGAAAGTGAAAATGAAAGTGAAGTCACTCAGTCGTGTCAACTCTTAGCGACCCCATGGACTGCAGCCTACCAGGCTCCTCCGCCCATGGGATTTTCCAGGCAAGAGTACTGGAGTGGAGTGACATTGCCTTCTCTGCTTCATGCCAAATAGAAGGGGAAAAAGTGGAAGCAGTGACAGATTTTCTTTTCTCAGGCTCCCAAATCACTGGGGATGATGACTGCAGCCATGAAATTAAAAGATGCTTTCTCCTTTGAAAGAAAGCTATGACAAACCTAGACAGCATATTAAGAAGTGGAAGCATCACTTTGCCAACAAAAGTCCATACAGTCAAAACTATGCATTTTCCAGTAGTCACGTACAGATGTGAGAACTGGACCATAAAGAAGGCTGAGCACAGAATAACTGATGCTTTCAAATGCGATGCTTTCAAGAGAAGACTCTTTCGAATCCCTTGGATAACAAGGAGATCAAACCAATCAATCCTAAAGGAAATCAAGGTGATGAGATGGTTAGAAAGAATCACCGACTCAATGGACATGAATTTGAGCAAACTTCGGGAGATTTGAAGGACAGGGCTTCCCTACAGACTGCATGCTGCAGTCCATGGGGTTGCAGTGTCGAACATGCCTTAGTGATGGAACAGCGACAGCATAACACACACCACTGAGGATGGCACCATAAGAAATCATAATTGAGTAGGAATTGTGCATTATGATAGGTGGTATATGGGAGGGATGATGCCACTTTCAGACATCATAGTCCTTATCTGAGGTGGGAGAGGTTGTGTGCCTCCCTAGGGTGAGGCCAGTACCTCTTTGTGTCATCACAGCCAGACTCAAAACTGTTGGGGTGCTGACAAATTATGTGATGCTGCTATATCCTCACAATAAGACCCAGGCAACGTCCAGGACACTGAAACGAAAGCACACTGCAGTATAAACAACCTTGTGAGAAACTTCCCTGTCAGTCTACTGTCCCTCTGTGCTCCCAACGGATGGCACACGCGTTCCATCCCTGGGTGGGGAACTAGGATCCCACATGTGGTGAAGCATGGCAAAAATAAATAAAGACTGATCTTAAAAAAATTAAAAGAAAACAACCTTGTGAGCTCATGTGTGCTGGAGTACCAAAACCATGTGCTGTGGCAGCCAGAGACCAGCTACAGGGGGTTAACTGGCCGAAGGAAGTTGTTGTTCAGTTGCTCAATTGTTTCTAATTGTTTGTGACTCCATGAACTGCAGCAGGCCAGACTTCCCTGTACCTCACCATATCCCAGAGTTTGCTCAAACTCTTGTCCATTGAGTTGGTGATACCATCCAACCATCTCATCCTCAGTTGCCCCCTTCTCCTCCTGCCCTCAATCTTTTCCAGTATCAGTGTCTTTTCCAATGAATTGGCTCTTTCCATTAGTGGCCAATATCTTGGAGCTTCAGCTTCAGCATCAGTCCTTTCAGCGACTATTCAGAGAAGGTAGGGAGAAGGGAAGTCCAGCTCTAAGGACCAGATTGCCCTCCTTCAGAGCCAAACAGCTACCTAAGTTTCCTTTCATCTTCTTTTCCTCCTTAGAAAATGAGACCACACCTAGGAAGAAGGAGTGAAAAGCACAGGACCAATCCCTAATTGACCAGGTTAAGGTTCAGAAATCACTGTGCTTAAGAGCATAAGCTACAGCTAAGTTTGGGTTTTCCTGCTTAGAGCAAAAATGGAGGCTTGTGTGTAGGGGTGAGCTGAATTACAGGAAAAAAAACTAACATTCAGCTCTTAAACTTTTCTGTACTAATAACCCATATCAATTTTTTCTTGTCATTTGTTTTATGCTTGAAAAGGTCTTTACTATCCTGGTAGTTCTATTCCAGTTTAATGACTACACTGAAACACTTTAATCAAGGCAGAATTTATTCTGTTGTATGTGGTGAGTTTGGGCTCTCATTTTATTTATTCCTCTTAAATTAGTTGACCACTTTCTCTCTTATACAATTTTTTTTAAAATTCTCCAACAACATTATTGAGGTACAATTCACATAGCCTAAAAGTCACTGTTCAATGTATACAGTTTACAGTAAGTCCCCTACATATGAACCTTCAAGTTGAGAACTTTCAAAGATGCAAACATACAGCTATTGTAACTGTACTACTGTACTTTTTCAAGGTCCTGTAATGTAAGATGAAGAATGTTTTATTCTGGGTTTGCTTTTTCTGTGTTATTTGTGTGAAAAGTATCATAAACCTATTACAGTGCAGTACTTTATAGCCAATTGTGTTTATTGGGTACCTAGGCGAACTTTGTTGGACTTACAAACAGGCATAGAAACAAGTTCCCTTTCATGTGTATGATTTTTAAATATTTTTCCCATTCTGTGGGCTGTCCACTTTCTTGATCACATCCCTTGTAGTAACAAAGCTTTAAATTTTCATGTAGTCCCATTTATCTATTTTTGTTGTTGTAGCTTCTTTTTTGTATCATATCTGAGAAACCATCTCCTAATCCAAAGCATGAAGATTGGCTACAGAGTTTCTTCCAAGGGCTTTGTTGCTCTAGCTCTTAAATTTAGGTCTCTGATAAATTTTCATTTAATGCTTTGCATACCGTATATGCTAGGAGTCCAAGTTCATTCTTTTGCATTTGCATATTCAGTTGTCCTTCACCAGTGAGGAAGAAATTGTTCTTCCCTCGTCAAATTGGTATTGTGACTCTTGTAGAAAATCAATTGACATAGTTATATGGATTTGTCTCTGGACTTTCAATTCAATTTCATCAATCTATGTGTCTATGCTATGTTAGCACCATGTTGTTGTTCAGTCACCAAGTCACATCTGACTCTTTGTGATCCCATGGGCAGTGTGGACTGCAGCCTGCCAGACTCCTCTGTCTGTGAGATTTCCCAGGCAAGAATACTGGAGTGAGTAGATCCAGGGATCAAACCCATGTCTCCTGCATTAGCAGGTGGGTTCTTTACTGCTGAGCCACCAAAGAAGCCCATGTTAGTACTGCACTGTCTTGATTATTAGTGTCTTGTAGTAAGTTTTGAAATTGACATGTCTGAGCCCTTTAACTTTGTTCTTTCAAAGTTAAAGATTGCTTTGGCTATCCTGGGTCCTTTATATTTCCATATGAATTTTAGGACTAGCTTGCCAATTTCTGCAAAGAAACTGGGGTTTTGATGGGGATTGTGTTGAATCTGTAGATCAATTTACTGTCACGTGAATAATATTCAGTTTTTTTGATCCATAAATATACAATACCTTTTCATTTATTTAGGTCTTCTTTACCAGTCCTTGGGCTTCCCTGGTGGCTCAGATGGTAAAGAATCTACCTTCAATGCAGAAGACCTGGGTTCGATCCTCAGGTTGGGAAGATTCCCTGGAGAAGAAAATGGCTACCCACTCTAGTATTCATGGCTGGAGGATGCCATGGGTACAGGAGAGTAGTGGGCTACAGTCTATGGGGTCACAGAGAGTCGGACACAATGGAGCAATGAACACATTCTTTAATGTCCTTAAAATAAAACTTTCTGTAGTTTTATAGTGTTCATTAAAAAAAAAAAAAAAAACAACTCTTCTTCCCTCTATGACTAACTGCTTTTGGACTTTAAACTCATTTTAAATGGGTCTGCTTCTGTACTTTTATTATACTGCACGACTTCAGTGTGTTCTGCACTGATGCTTCACTCTTTTACTTACAACTGTCTTGCAGGACACTCCGACATCAGATTAGGAAAGTCTTTCTATCCTCCTATCGATTTGTTTTTCTAAAAATCTCTTGTCCTCACTCACTGTCTCATATGAATGTCAAAATCATATGAGGTTCCGAGAAAAGAATTCTATGGCAATTTGAATTGGAAGTACGGATTCTGGTTCATTTAAGGGAATGGGCTCCTTTATAGCACTCAGAGTACATTTACTTATCCAAATTTTCTGCTGTGTGCTTCAACAGTATGTCGTATTTTTCTTTATGGTTTTGGTGAGGATTAATTTTATGTGTCACTTCTCATCTGGACCTGATGAAGTGACATTTTAATGAGGTTTTGGACTTGGAATTGACATTTGAATGGTTTAAGAATTCTGAGAATGTTGATGTAAAAGAACAAAATTAGAACATTTCCTAACACCATATACAAAGATAAACTCAAAATGGATTAAATACCTAAATGTAAGGTCAGAGACTATAGAACTCTTAGAGGAAAACATAGGCAGAACACTCGATAACATAAATCAAAGCCACAACCTCTGTGACCCACCTCCAAGAGTAATGGAAATAAAAACAAAAATAAACATGTGGGATCTGATTAAACTTAAAAGCCTATGCACAGCAAAGTATAAGCAAGGTGAAAAGACAACCCTCAGAATGGGAGAAAATAATAGCAGATGCAATAACTGACAAAGGATTAATTTCCAAAATATACAAGGAGCTCATACAACTCAGTACCAGAAAAACAAACAACCGAATCAAATAGTGGGGCAAAAGACCTACACAAGACATTTCTCTAAAGAAGACATACAGATGGCTAACAAACACATGAAAAGATGCTCAAACTTGATTATTATCAGAGAAATGCAAATCAAAACTACAATGAAGATTATCACCTCACACCGGCCAGAATGGCCATTATCAAAAAATATGCAAGCAACAAATGCTGAAGAGGGTGTGGAGAAAAGGGAACCCTCTTGCACTGTTGGTGGGAATGTAAATTGATACAGCCAGTATGGTAGACAGTATGTAAATTCCTTTAAAAATCAAGAATAAAACCAACAAGTGACCCAGCAACCCCACTTCTAGGCATACACCCTGCTGCTACTACGGCTAAGTCGCTTCAGTCATGTCTGACTCTGTGTGACCCCATAGTCAGCAGCCCACCAGGCTCCCTCATCCTTGGGATTCTCCAGGCAAGAACACTGGAGTGGGTTGCCATTTCCTTCTCCAATGCATGAAAGTGAGAAGTAAAAGTGAAGACACTCAGTCGTATCCGACTCTTAGGGACCCCATGTACTGCAGCCCACCAGGCTCCTCCGTCCATGGGATTTTCCAGGCAAGAGTACTGGAGAGGGTTGCCATTGCCTTCTCCGATACACCCTGAGGAAACCAAAATTGAAAAAGATACATGTACTCCAATGTTCACTGCAGCACTATTTACAATAGCTAGAACACGGAAGCAACCTGGATGTTCATCAACAGTAGATTGAATAAAGCAGTTGTGATACATATATCAGATCAGATCAGATCAGTCGCTCAGTCGTGTCTGACTCTTTGCGACCCCATGAATCGCAACACGCCAGGCCTCCCTGTCCATCAGCAACTCCCGGAGTTCACTCAAACTCACGTCCATCGAGTCAGTGATGCCATCCAGCCATCTCATCCTATGTCGTCCCATTCTCCTCCTGCCCCCAATCCCTCCCAGCATCAGAGTCTCTTCCAATGAGTCAACTCTTCACATCAGGTGGCCAAAGTACTGGAGTTTCAGCTTTAGCATCATTCCCTCCAAAGAAATCCCAGGGCTGATCTCCTTCAGAATGGACTGGTTGGATCTCCTTGCAGTCCAAGGGACTCTCAAGAGTCTTCTCCAACACCACAGTTCAAAAGCATCAATTCTTCGGTGCTCAGCCTTCTTCACAGTCCAACTCTCACATCCATACATGACCACAGGAAAAACCATAGCCTTGACTAGACGAACCTTTCTTGGCAAAGTAATGTCCCTGCTTTTGAATATGCTATCTAGGTTGGTCATAACTTTCCTTCCAAGGAGTAAGCGTCTTTTAATTTCATGGCTGCAGTCACCATCTGCAGTGATTTTGGAGCCCAGAAAAATAAAGTCTGACACTGTTTCCACTGTTTCCCCATGTATTTCCCATGAAGTGATGGGACCGGATGCCATGATCTTCATTTTCTGAATGTTGAGCTTTAAGCAAACTTTTTCACTATCCACTTTTACTTTCATCAAGAGGCTTTTGAGTTCCTCTTCACTTTCTGCCATAAGGTTGGTGTCATCTGCATATCTGAGGTTATTGATATTTCTCTGGGAAATCTTGATTCCAGCTTGTGTTTCTTCCAGTCCAGCATTTCTCATGATGTACTCTACATGTAAGTTAAATAAACAGGGTGACAATATACAGCATTGGCGTACTCCTTTCCCTATTTGGAACCAGTCTGTTGTTCCATGTCCAGTTCTAACTGTTGCTTCCTGACCTGCATATAAATTTCTCAAGAGGCAGATCAGGTGGTCTGGTATTCCCATTTCTTTCAGAATTTTCCACAGTTTATTGTGATCCGCACAGTCAAAGGTTTTGGCATAGTCAATAAAGCAGAAATAGATGTTTTTCTGGAACTCTCTTGCTTTTTCCATGATCCAGCAGATGTTGGCAATTTGATCTCTGCTTCCTCTGCCTTTTCTAAAACCAGCTTGCACATCAGGAAGTTCACGGTTCACATATTGCTGAAGCTTGGCTTGGAGAATTTTGAGCATTACTTTACTAGCGTGTGAGATGAGTGCAGTTGTGCGGTAGTTGGAGCATTCTTTGGCATTGCCTTTCTTTGGGATTGGAATGAAAACTGACCTTTTCCAGTCCTGTGGCCACTGCTGAGTTTTCCAAATTTGGTGGCATATTGAGTGCAGCACTTTCACAGCATCATCTTTCAGGATTTGGAATAGCTCAACTGGAGTTCCATCACCTCCACTAGCTTTGTTCATAGTGATGCTTTCTAAGGCCCACTTGACTTCACATTCCAGGATGTCTGGCTCTAGGTCAATGATCACACCATCGTGATTATCTGGGTCGTGAAGATCTTTTTTGTACAGTTCTTCTGTGTATTCTTGCCATCTCTTCTTAATATCTTCTGCTTCTGTTAGGTCCATACCATTTGTGTCCTTTATCAAGCCCATGTTTGCATGAAATGTTCCTTTGGTATCTCTGATTTTCTTGAAGAGATCTCTAGTCTTTCCCATTCTGTTGTTTTCCTCTATTTCTTTGCATTGATCACTGAAGAAGGCTTTCTTATCTCTTCTTGCTATTCTTTGGAACTCTGCATTCAGATGCTTATATCCTTCCTTTTCTCCTTTGCTTTTTGCTTCTCTTCTTTTCACAGCTATTTGTAAGGCCTCCCCAGACAGCCATTTTGCTTTTTTGGATTTCTTTTCCATGGGAATGGTCTTGATCCCTGTCTCCTGTACAATGTCACGAACCTCATTCCATACTTCATCAGGCACTCTATCTGTCAGATCTAGGCCCTTAAATCTATTTCTCACTTCCACTGTATAATCATAAGGGATTTGATTTAGGTCATACCTGAATGGTCTAGTGGTTTTCCCTACTTTCTTCAATTTCAGTCTGAATTTGGCAATAAGGAGTTCGTGGTCTGAGCCCCAGTCAGCTCCTGGTCTTGTTTTTGCTGACTGTATAGAGCTTCTCCATCTTTGGCTGAAAAGAATATAATCAATCTGATTTCGGTGTTGACCATCTGGTGATTTCCATGTATAGAGTCTTCTCTTGTGTTGTTGGAAGAGGGTGTTTTTTATGACCAGTGCATTTTCTTGGCACAACTCTATTCGTCTTTGCCCTGCTTCATTCCGTATTCCAAGGCCAAATTTGCCTGTTATTCCAGGTGTTTCTTGACTTCCTACTTTTGCATTCCAGTCCCCTGTAATGAAAAGGACATCTTTTTTGAGTGTTAGTTCTAAAAGGTCTAATGGACTATTACTCAGCCATAAAAAGAACACATTCGCATCCATCCTAATGAAGTGGATGAACCTGGAGACTATTATACAGAGTGAAGTAAGTCAGAAAGAGAAAGATATATATCATATTCTTAAGCATATATATGGGAATCTAGAAAAATGGTACCAAAGAATTTATTTGCAGTGCAGCAATGGAGAAACAAACATAGACAACAGACTTACGGACATGAGGAAAGGGGAGGAGAGGGTGAGATGTATGAAGAGAGTAACATGGAAACTACATTACCATACGTAAAATAGATAGTCAATGGGAATTTACTGTATGGCTCAGGGAACTCAAACAGGGGCTCTGTGGAAGATGGGACAGAGGTTTAAGATGGAGGGGACATATGTATACCTATGGCTGATTCATGTTGAGGTTTGACAGAAAATAACAAAATTCTGGAAAGCAATTATCTTTCAATTAAAAAATAAATTATTTTTTACTTCTTTTTAAGCATTTTTATTTTATTGACCCTTGACATGTTAGATTTTATTTATTTATTTTAATATAAATTTATATATTTTAATTGCAGGCTAATTACTTTATATTATTTTCTTACTTTATAATAATTTATTAATAAATTATTAATATTTATAATAACATAAATATTTATTTATAATATTTTGCCATACCTCAACATGAATTTAAAAAAGAATTCTGGGGATGTTGAGATGGGGTGAGTGTATTGTGGACATGAGAAGGACATAAATTTGGGGGAAAATGCAGAATGTTATGGACCAAACTGTATCCCTCAAAATTTATACAATGAAGTCCTAACCACCAATGTGACTATATTTAGAGATAGCGTCCTAAGGAGGTTAGAGGTTAAATGAGGCCAAAGGGTGGGGCCTTAGTCTGATAGGAAGCGGCCTTGTGAGAAGTAGAAGAGACACTCAGAACTCTCTCTCTTTTCTGTGTGTACTGAGAGAAGAAGTTATGTGAGGACAGAGACAGAGGAGCCTGCCAGGCTACAGTCCTGTCCATGGGGTTGCAAAAGAGTCTGATGTGACTTAGCGACTCAACAAGAACAATAGTGTCAGAAGGTGGTTGTCTATAAGCCAGTAACTGAAACCAACCCTAAGAACACCTTGATTTTGGACTTCCAGCCTTCTAGAACTGTGAAAAAATAAATTTCTGCTGTTCAAGGCACTCAGTGTGGGTTTTTCTTTCATGGTACCTTGCAGACTATTGGGGCTTCGCAGGTGGCACCAGTGGTAAAGAACCAGCTTGTCAGTGCAGAAGACCTAAGAGACATAAGAGAAGTGGGCATCCCTGGTTTGGGAGGATCCCCTGGCAGAGGGCATGGCAACCCACTCCAGTATTCCTGCCTGGAGAATCCCATGGACAGAGGAGCCTGGCAGGCTACAGTCCATGGGATTGCAGAGAGTCAGGCATGACTGAGTAACTAGCATTACAGACTACTAATAATATGCGGTTCTACACATTTCTTACAATTTTTTTTACTAGTTTTTTTTTTTTTAAACTATAATGCTATTCAAGGCTAGATTTGGAAAAGGGGTTCTGAAACTTTTGTAGACCTATTAATAATGGTCCTCAGTTCCTTTTCTTGAAGCCTGTTATCATTGCTATTGCCTCATATCAGTCTATCTTGTAGTTTCTGTTACTGAGCTGCTGTATTCAAAGGGACATGACCCTGGTTTACCTTCATATTGGAGGACGAAGACGCTACAATTTCCAAGTGCAATCCTTGAAGTCAGGCATATACATTCATTTTTAGAGACCAATCAGAATTTTTATCCCAAAGTTAAAAAAAATTAGAAACAGATGATTTTTGTGTGTGAATGTTTATTACAAAGTAGTGTCAAATCAAATTAAAAACAAAAAGTGGAGCTACAAACCAAACTTACAATAGTACTAGCTTTTCATTTTTTGTTGTTGTTAGCTGTCAATTTCATTTTATTTTTTATTTTTATTTTTTTAAATTTAATTTTATTTAACTTTACAATATTGTATTGGTTTTGCCATATATCAAAATGAATCTGCCACAGGTATACATGTGTTCCCCATACTGGCCCTCCTCCCTCCTCCCTCCCCATACCATCCTCTGGGTGGTCCCAGCACACCAGCCCCAAGCATCCAGTATTGTGCATCAAACCTGGACTGGCGACTCATTTCATATATGATATTATACATATTTCAATGCCATTCTCCCAGATCATCCCACCCTCTCCCTCTCCCACAGAGTCCAAAAGACTATTCTATACATCAGTGTCTCTTTTGCTGTCTCATATACAGGGTTATTGTTACCATCTTTCTAAATGCCATATATATGCATTAGTATACTGTATTGGTGTTTTACTTTCTGGCTTACTTCACTCTGTATAATAGGCTCCAGTTTCATCCACCTCATTAGAACTGATTCAAATGTATTCTTTTTAATGGCTGAGTAATACTCCATTGTGTATATGTACCATAGCTTTCTTATCCATTCATCTGCTGATGGACATCTAGGCTGCTTCCATGTCCTGGCTATTATAAACAGTGCTGCTATGAACATTGGGGTACACGTGTCTCTTTCAAATCTGGTTTCGTTGGTGTGTATGCCCAGCAGTGGGATTGCTGGGTCATAAGGCAGTTCTATTTCCAGTTTTTAAAGGAATCTCCACACTGTTCTCCATAGTGGCTCTACTAGTTTGCATTCCCACCAACAGTGTAAGAGGGTTCCCTTTTCTCCACACCCTCTCCAGCATTTATTGCTTGTAGACTTTTGGATAGCAGCCATTCTGACTGGTGTGAAATGGTACCTCATAGTGGTTTTGATTTGCATTTCTCTGATAATGAGTGATGTTGAGCATCTTTTCATGTGTTTGTTAGCCATCTGTATGTCTTCTTTGGAGAAATGTCTATTTAGTTCTTTGGCCCATTTTTTTGATTGGGTCATTTATTTTTCTGGAATTGAGCTGTAGGAGTTGCTTGTATATTTTTGAGATTAGTTGTTTGTCTGTTGCTTCATTTACTATTATTTTCTCCCATTCTGAAGGCTGTCTTTTCACCTTGCTTATAGTTTCCTTTGTTGTGCAGAAGCTTTTAAGTTTAATTACATCTCTTTTGTTTATTTTTGCTTTTATTTCCAATATTCTGGGAGGTGGGTCATAGAGGATCCTGCTGTGATGCATGTCAGAGAGTGTTTTGCCTATGTTCTCCTCTAAGAGTTTTATAGTTTCTGGTCTTACGTTGAGATCTTTAATCCATTTTGAGTTTATTTTTGTGTATGGTGTTAGAAAGTGGTCTAGTTTCATTCTTTTACAAGTGGTTGACCAGTTTTCCCAGCACCACTTGTTAAAGAGATTGTCTTTTCTCCATTGTGTATTCTTGCCTCCTTTGTCAAAGATAAGGTGTCCATATGTGCGTGGATTTATCTCTGGGCTGTCTATTTTGTTCCATTGATCTATATTTCTGTCTTTGTGCCAGTACCATACTGTCTTGATGACTGTGGCTTTGTAGTAGAGCCTGAAGTCAGGCAGGTTGATTCCTCCAGTTCCATTCTTCTTTCTCAAGATTGCTTTAGCTATTTGAGGTTTTTTGTATTTCTATACAAATTGTGAAATGATTTGTTCTAGCTCTGTGAAGAATACCGTTGGTAGCTTGATAGGGATTGCATTGAATCTATAAATTGCTTTGGGTAGTATACTCATTTTCACTATATTGATTCTTACAATCCATGAACATGGTATATTTCTCCATCTATTAGTGTCCTCTTTGATTTCTTTCACCAGTGTTTTATATTTTTCTATATATAGGTCTTTAGTTTTTTAGGTATATTCCTAAGTATTTTATTCTTTGTGTTGCAATGGTGAATGGAATTGTTTCCTTAATTTCTCTTTCTATTTTCTCATTATTAGTGTATAGGAATGCAAGGGACTTCTATGTGTTGATTTTATATCCTGAAACTTTACTATATTCATTGATTAGTTCTAGTAATTTTCTGGTGGAGTCTTTAGTGCTTTCTATGTAGAGGATCATGTCATCTGCAAACAGTGAGAGTTTTACTTCTTTTCCAATTTGAATTCCTTTTATTTCTTTTTCTGCTCTGATTGCTGTGGCCAAAACTTCCAAAACTATGTTGAATAGTAATGGTGAAAGTGGGCACCCTTGTCTTGTTCCTGACTTTAGAGGAAATGCTTTCAATTTTTCACCATTGAGGATAATGTTTGCTGTGGGTTTGTCATCATATATAGCTTTTATTATGTTGAGGTATGTTCCTTCTATTCCTGCTTTCTGGAGAGCTTTTATCATAAATGGATGTTGGATTTTGTCAAAAGCTTTCTCTGCATCTGTTGAGATAATCATATGGTTTTTATTTTTCAATTTGTTAATGTGGTGTATTACATTGATTAATTTGTGGATATTGAAGAATCCTTGCATCCCTGGGATAAAGCCCACTTGGTCATGGTGGTATGATCTTTTTAATGTGTTGTTGGATTCTGATTGCTAGAATTTTGTTAAGGATTTTTGCATCTATGTTCATCAGTGATATTGACCTGCAGTTTTCTTTTTTTGTGGCATCTTTGTCAGGTTTTGGTATTAGGGTGATGGTGGCCTCATAGAATGAGTTTGGAAGTTTACTTTCCTCTGCAATTTTCTGGAAGAGTTTGAGCAGGATAGGTGTTAGCTCTTCTCTAAACTTTTGGTAGAATTCAGCTTTGAAGCTGTCTGGACCTGGGCTTTTGTTGGCTGGAAGATTTCTTATTACAGTTTCAACTTCCATGCTTATGATGGGTCTGTTAAGATTTTCTATTTCTTCCTGGTCCAGTTTTGAAAAATCGTACTTTTCTAAGAATTTGTCCATTTCTTCCACGTTGTCCATTTTATTGGCATATAATTGCTGATAGTATTCTCTTATGATCCTTTGTATTTCTGTGTTGTCTTTTGTGATCTCTCCATTTTCATTTCTAATTTTATTGATTTGATTTTTCTCCCTTTGTTTCTTGATGAGTCTGGCTAATGGTTTGTCAATTTTATTTATCCTTTCAAAGAACCAGCTTTTGGCTTTGTTGATTTTTGCTATGGTCTCTTTTGTTTCTTTTGCATTTATTTCTGCCCTAATTTTTAAGGTTTCTTTCCTTCTACTAACCCTGGGGTTCTTCATGTCTTCCATTTCTAGTTGCTTTAGGTGTAGCGTTAGATTATTTATTTAACTTTTTTCTTGTTAGCTGTTCATTTTTTTAAAAAAATTATTTATTTTAATTGGAGGCTAATTACTTTACAATATTGTATTGGTTTTGCCATACATCAACATGAATCTACCACAGGTATACACGTGTTCCCCATCCCGAACCCCCGTCATATATATAGTGGAATATAGCTGATTAACAATTTTGTGATAATTTCAGGTGGACAGCAAAGGGACTCAACCATACATATACTTGTATCCATTCTTCCCCAAACTCCCCTCCCATCCAGGCTGACATACAACATTGAGCAGAGTTCCCTGTGCTACATAGCAGGACCTTGCTGGTTATCTGTTTTAATTATAGAAGTGTTGCACTAGCTTTTCTAATTACCCCTCTATTTTTACCAGAGACCTTTATCTCTTCATAAGGCTTTGATTTACTGTCAAAAATCCTGCACTCCAACCTGAAGGACTCCATGCTGAGGCAGAACTCTCTCAACTCTTATAAACTGGGCATGTCTTAATTTCTCCTTCATTTTCAAAGGACGGTTTTGCTACACATAGGATTCTTGGTTGACAGCTTCTTTCCCTTCAACACTTCAAATACACTGGCCCATGTCACCTGGCCTGTGAGGCTTCCAACGAGAAATCTGTTCATGATCCTCCAAGAAAATCTCTCAGCTTTGCAGACATTAATTATGTGCCTTATGAGTGTCTTATGCAACAGGATAGTTTCTGATAGTGTAGTCAAGTTCATTTAAATGGTCACTTTATTTTGAGACCAGAATTTAAGGAAAAGGAATTGAGTATTTCAAGTGTAGATGTTACGAGGTCCTTAACATCATTACTGATTTTCAAACTAGATATGGAAAGGGTGCTGAAGAATTATACAGCTTATAATTTCTAAGAAAGTGAATACCAGTTTCTAATAGCATATATAAAGAAAAATCTCTTTAGGAGCCTTTTTTCCTAAGTGTAAAGGGGCTTCGAATCTGAAAAGAGAGAAAACCATTAGGATTTATCCTCAGCCATGATTGGTCTGTTTCCTGCTCTGTCCTCACAGGGCACAATTGTGATAAAACTCACTAAAAACCTTGTATAAGAGCCCAGCTGGCCCCAGGTTTTTGCTCCTTAGAGCTCAGGAAGCTGATACTGATGACCTGACGGCTGGACCCATGTTTTTTTTTTTCCTGTGTTTTTGCCATTCTGATTTCATTTTTCCTGTTCCCCCCTCTTCTTTTTTATTTTTCTCATTTTTTCCTTTTCTTTTTCCTAATTAAAACATTTTCCCCTTTTTCTCATTTTTCTTTAATTTTGTTTTTTCCATTGTTTTCTGTTTTTCCCCCCTTAGTTCTTTTCCTCTTTTTTTCATTTTAGTGTTTCTCTTTAAAATTTTTTTATTTTTATTTTTTCCTTCATTTTGTTTTTTTTCCCATTTCCCCCATTTAGTTCTGCTTCTCTTTTCATATATATATGTGTATATATATATATATATATATATATATATATATATATTTAGTTTTTCTTGTTTGTAGAGTTTTTCTTTGTATCATTTTCTTATTTTTTCCTTTTTCCCACCCCCCCCTTAATTCTTGTTCACATTTTATCTTTTATTTTTATATTTTTAGTTAGTGCTGCTAGTATTGCCTGGTGGGCTGCCTTCTATGGGGTCACACAGAGTCGGACACAAATGAAGCAACTTAGCAGCAGCAGCAGCAGCAGCAGCTAGTATTAGTATAGCTAGTATCATTGGTACAGTTAACATATTTGGTATAGTTAATAGTTTATTAGCATAGTTAGTATAGGTAGTATTAGCATAGTTAGCATTGTTGGTGTATTTGGCATAGTTAGCCCTGTTAGTATAGTTGGCATAGTTAGTGTTAGTATAGTTGGCATAGTTTTGTTGCTAGTATAGTTGTCATAGTTAGTGTTTGTTAGTTTAGTTGGCATAGATAACATTTGTTCCTTTAGTTAGCATAGTGTTTGTTAGTATAGTTGGCATAGTGTTGGTTAGTTTAGTTGGCATAAAGTAGTTAGCTGGTAGAGTAGTTAGCTGGTGGAGTAGTAGGGTTTACCACCATGCAGGACCTAATGGCCATTTGTTCAAATAAAGGAACTCAAATAGAGAATTATGAAACTGTCCACACTATTGGAGAAGGACACCTTGCTACAGTTAAGTTGGCCCGGCATGTTGTCACCAGGACTGAGGTGGCCCTTAAGGTAATAAAGAAATGGAAATGGAGGTTATACAACCTCCAAGAGTTCTTGAATGAGAGGAGAAGTATGATGCTGCTAGACAATGAAAACATCTTCCAACTCCTCGATGTCATTGACATGAAATATTCTACTATCATGGTTATGGAATACATGAGCGGGGGAGACATGCAAACCTACCTGGATCAGCAGTGCTACATGACTGAGAAGGAAGCCCAATGCCCCTTCTGACAGCTCCTTTTGGCCCTGAACCACTGCCGTGAGTGGGGTATCATGCACCAGAACCTGAAACCAAGCAACTTGCTCCTTGATGCTGACCAGAAAATGAAGATTGCAGATTTCGGTCTGAGCAACAACTACCAAGCTGGATAGAAGCTGTGTACATTCTGTGGCACCCCTGCCTTCGCAGCCCTTGAGATCTTCTGGGGGTGGATGTACTTAGGCCCACTGGTGGATGTGTGGAGCCTTGGCATTGTCCTGTACATCATGGTGAATGAGTTCGAACCCTTCAAAGGACAAGATTACCAGGAGATGAAGCAGAGTATGCTCACAGGGCATTATCATTGACCGACTACCTATAATATGAAATAACACTAATAGCAAGCATGCTGACCCTCAACCTGTCAACCAGACCTACTTTACCCCATCTTCGGCAGCATCCATGGGTCAAGATGGATGAGAAGGAGCCATTCCGGCCACTCTGTGATGAGGACTCGGAAGTGACAGTGCAGAAGCTTCTGGGCTCTAGGTGGGCTGAAAGCCAGAGCTTAGAAAGCCTGAGCTTGAATAGACCCACTGTGGGGCCCCAGTCCATCCTTGTGAAGCCCTCCCTTGCCATGAAGGACTTCACCATCCAAAAACCTCAGCCTCCAAGCCATGAGATTTCCACCATCATACCAGCCTGGCTATTCCTGAGGGAGACCATTTGGATACTGGAGACAACCCATGATTCAGATGGGATCACTGGCTCTACCACTCCCCCACCTATCCCATCTTCCTGGTGTGACCACAGGGCCACTCCCTCCACCCATGGTATCCCCAACACCCACCACAACTGCCACATGCCTGACACCCGGGGCAAGAGCGATATCTGTGGCACACAAGACACCAGCAGCATCCAAGATATCAGTGGCACCTGTGACAAGAGTGACACCAGTGGCACCCGAGACAAGTGATACCCGTGACAAGAGTGACACCAGCGGCACCTGGGACAGGAGTGGCACCTGAGACACCAGTGACACCTGTGACACTCACGGCAAGGGTGACACTCACGGCAAGGGTGGCACCCATGGCAAGGGCGGCACCCATGGCAAGGGCGGCACCTGGGACACCAGTGGCACCAAAGACACCAGGGACAGCCACGACAAGAGTGACACCCGAGACACCAGTGGCACCCAGGACAAGAGCGGCACCCGAAACACCAGCAGAACTCATGACATCTACGGCAAGAGCAGCACCCATGGCAAGAGCAGCACCCAAAACACCAACAGCACCCAGGACAAGAGAGGCACCCGAGGTACCAGCTGCACCCATGACACTCGTGGCAAGAGCAGCACCCATGGCAAGAGTGGCACCCGAGGCACTTGATGGCAGGAGAACATGGATTTCAAAATAACTGGCCACAAACACCGGAAAGGCAGTTGGCCGGGGGTCTGGGGTGGCAGGGCTGCGGGTATGGGGGATGGGGGGGAGGCGTAGGGGGTTAAGGGGGGTGGTTGTGAGGAGGGCAAAGTCAATAGGGATCCACTAAATAAACCCCAGGTTCCATGACAACAGCGAACTAAATGAATAAATAACCTTTTGAAGTAGAACAGAAATGAAATGAAACAAAACCACTAGGCAGGAAAGTCAAGTCCTATAACTGCTCTGGCAGCTTAAAAGTCAGAGAGAGAGAGAGAGAGAA
This sequence comes from Bos taurus, assembly GCF_002263795.3. Lineage (NCBI taxonomy): Eukaryota > Metazoa > Chordata > Mammalia > Artiodactyla > Bovidae > Bos > Bos taurus. The sequence continues at coordinate 279,395 of NC_037334.1, read as the reverse complement.
TGCATACACATGTGCATATATGTGTGTACATATGTATACGCATGCATATTCATGTCTATATATAAGAGCACACATGCTTATAAACAAACACGTATGAAGGGAATGCTCACGTACATGCATGTGTCTGTGTGCACACGTGTATGCCTAGGTCTTTATAGTGTGCATGTATGCTTGCATGTATATATGTATACACAGGCATATATACACATAGGTACACGGATATACACAGGCATGAATACACATGCTTATATGTGCAGATACGTTGATACACATATGCATATACATATAAATAAATGAGGATGGGTAAATGTGCACATGTGTGAATATGTATGATGTATATGCACAGGTGTGTATGCGCATATATGCGTACATGTACGTGCATGCTTACATATGCACATATATGTGCATGTGTCTATGCACATGTATATGTACATATGTATACATGCATATGTACACATACATAGACATCTACATATGGAGTATATATGTCCACACAGACGTATGAGTCTATATGTGTATATATACACATGTGTATATATAAGTAGACATGCATGCATGTACATATGTACAGGTGCACCTGTGTGTATATAGTGCATATACACAGATTGGTGTGCATAGATGTGCACACACGTATATGTATATGAAAACGTGCATATACATGTACACATGTGTGCACACGTGTGTGTATACATACAGATACATATAAACAGTGTACATGTGAATATGTGCATATACATGCATGTGTCTGTGTAGATGTCTACGTGCACGCATGTGTGTATATATAGGTGTATATATGTACATATATATACTCACAGACATACATGTACATACACAGGAGGAAACACACACCTGTGTGTGTGTGTGTGTGTGTGTGTGTGTGCCATGCAGGCACACATGCCCATATATACTGGGAAAGCACAAGCATATTGCAAAAGGGGCTTTTCTGTCCAAAACTGATCAAGGCGTCAGACAACTCAACCTCCAAAAGGGAAATAACCCTTGATGAGCGAAGTGGGCAGGAGGCCCAAACAGACATCTTCATTCAAAATAAGGGTAGAAGAGACAGACACACAGAAGCACAAGGTAAAAAACAAATCAACGGTAGGACTGAGCTGGGCTGGGCTGGGGCTGCCAGGGGTTGGGGGTGGGCGCAGGCTCATGGAAGCACCCCAGGGCCTTTATCTGGACAATGATAATTCTAATTTGGAGAGGAAAGGCCCAGGAGCTGGAATCGCAATCGTGACAGCAAGTTCTAAATATCAGAAGACAGTGGCTCCTGATCAATCAAACGCATCTTTTCTGCAGCTGAGAAAAATGGTGGCAGACTCAGAGAGATCAGATCTCATAACCTGGCACTTCACAGAGAGAGAAACCACATCACTAGGGAAAAGAGTCCTGTGATTCCCTCAGAACACTCCACCAAAGATTCTCCATTCGACCCAACCCAGTAACTCCACGGAGTGCCCACGGAGGGGACAAAGAAAATATGGACGTGTGTATGTGTGTAATCGACACCTATACCTAGGTAGACATCTGTACAAACATAATGATAGAACTCTCTGTCTGTGTGCCTATGGCTGTATCTATTCATGTGTGCACATGCGCACGTGCATGCACACACACACACACACACACATGCAGACACACACACAGGAATGGGACTCAACCACCAGAAGGGAATGAAATCTCACAGTCTGCAGAAACTTGGAGAGACCTTTAGAAGGTATTATGCTAAATGAAATACCTCAGATTAGTCGCTTCCATGCAGAACCTACCAAACTGTGAACAGAACAGAACCAAACAGAAACAGGCTTATAGATAACCACAAAGGAACACATGGGTGGTAGCCAGAGGAAGGAGGAGGGGAAACTGCGGTGGGGGTGGGGTGAGGGAGAGAATGAGTGAGTGCCACTGGTGAGGGAGACAGATGAAGTGGTGCAACCTTCCACTTATGAAATAAATGAGTCACAGGCACGTCATGACACCAAATGTCATTTGCCATGACACCAAGTGGTGACGGACAGTCAGTAAGTAGATGTATCCTGGTGATCGCTGTGTCAGGCACTACACTAAAAAATCATCTGTACAGCTGAAAATTAATGGGGGAACAAAAAAAAAAAAGAAAGAAGGAAGGAAGGAAGGCAGGCAAAAGAAAACATTGGCAGTCAGTTAGCCGTCAATTTGAGAAAAGTGGGACTTGTGCAGGGTGGCGGGGAGGGGGCAGAGGTGGGGAAAGAAACTAGGGTGAGAAGGAGGAGAAGGAGGAGCAGGAGGAGGAGGAACAGGAGGAGGAGAAAGAAAAGGACCAGTTGCCTTGAGGGGGAGGGGGAGAGAAAGGATCCAAAGAGTGGACAGGATGGTCAGGTGAGTGCCATCGGGAAAGGAAAAGAAGCCAATGAACACACTCCCAACGGTGGTTTTGTTCAGTCCAAGATCAAGATGTGGATAGCACGGTGTCCTCCAGCACATAGCAAAACACAGGCCTCACTTGGCAGGGGAGTTCAGGATAACCCTGAAAGCTGAAGCAGACAAAAGAAGCCATCACATTCATCCATGGCTGAAAAGTACCATGGCCCCATGACATTCAAAAATCCTATCAAACCATTGAAAGACTCTCTCACTCACTCACCATTAAAAATGTAGAGAACAGAAAAGGAGTGAAACGATGGTGGATGGATGGATGGATGGATGGATGAATTTCCATGATAGTCTGATTATGGAAACCATTGACAGAAAAGCATCCGATTCACTTTTGTAAAGAATGTCTTGCCTTCTTGACCTGGTGTCTTTCCTATGTCTAGATAATTCCCTCCCCCACCCCTCACTCCCAGCCTTAAGATCAGCCTCCAAAATGAAGTCCTTTGTGCTCTCAAAGTCCCGCCCAGACTATCTCTTTGGAGCACCCTTCTGAAGGGGAACGTTTTCACCCACGTCATCGCCCTAAGACAGCTTCAGCCTGTCCCTCTCCACGCCCCCCCCCCAACCTTCCTCCTTCCATCCTGCTCCTCTTCCTCCTCCTCTGAACTCTTGAGCTCTCCTCGCGCTGGCCTCTCACCCCACACGGTGGCAGTGTTGGCCTAGGTATGCTCAGGTATCTCCTAACTGCATCCAAGTGGACTTCCACTGTTTCTCAGCTGCGTCATTCTGGGACAATTTTTTCCTGGCCTTTTCCACAGGTTGGGGAGACCCAGACGGGCTGGGGCCAGGCGGGGTGGGGGAGCCTGCATGTGGGGGGAAGGGTGGGGGCAGAGAGGAGGAGGAACACAATTCCCCAGTGCCAGTGTGTGCCTGTGGCCTGGAAAACAGATCATGCACCAGGCTGGCTCTGAAAAGGGGATTGGTCATGAGACCGGGCATGTTTGCTCTTAGCAGAGTCCCTGCAGATCGAACAGACAGTGGCAAGTTTTGGGCTTCCTGCATTTAGAACTGTTCACCCATTGTGGAAACAGGCATCAAAACACCAGGGGTTAGGCTCTTGGTGCAATGTCCACAAGCCGTAGACATTGAAATGTGTGCACACTGGAGCCACTGCTGTGCAGAGGGAGATCTCATCTGGCTCCATGTGTTCTTCCAGTGAGTAGGAAGAAACAGTGGATCTCAAGAAGAACAGAAATCCAGAGAGTTGAGTGAATCTAATCATCATGCTTTCAGAATCCAAGTGAAACAGACATGAGGTTCACTCACATGTGGGTTTGTCTTTCCATAGGATGAATCCTCTCTTTGAGCAGATTAGGGTTCCGGGGGCAACATGGAGCTGAGAGGACAGAGAGTTCCCTTAGGTCCCCTGCTCCTCCCATGCACACACTCCCCAACAGTCCTAGGAACATCCTGCCCCAGAGGAGTGTGCTGGCCACAGCCCACCTACACAGAGACATCAGTGTCAGTCAGTGTCAGTCATCCCCGTCCAGAGTCCCCCATCTGTCTGCCCTCGCCTTCATGCCTGGCACTGTCCATCCTGTAGGTTTGTATCGAATCTGCCCAGAGCCCAATGGCATCTTCCTGGATCAGGGATTGATCGGAAACACCCTGTCCCCTGCCGCATTGGCAGGTGGATTCTTAACCACTGGACCACCAGGCAGGGATGTCCCTTCACAGCCTTCTAAAATCATCTACCCTGAAACATTAAATGTCATCCTCCAAATCATTGGACCATCACGACTGAAATGAAGGAAAATACGTTAGTTCAAGAAAGTCTTAACTCCTCAGTGCTTCTTGCTTTAGAACCACAAAGGCATCTCTCTCTCTCTTTCTCTCTCTCTCTCTCTTTCTCTCTTTCTCACACACACATTCACGAACAGAGGTGGGCTCATAGTCCAAAAGAAACCAGCTTTTGTATTTATCCATCCCACTTGTTGTGGCTGTCATGCTGTTGCTAGTCAAAGAAGCTGACCTAATATGGAATCCCATGTCTTCTTCTCTAGGACACTTTGAGAAGCAGCAAGAGTGCTGGTTTGTGAGAACCGAAGGTCAACCCGGCATGATGGAAGCCAGCGATGTATGTGCTCAGAGGCCCATCTAGATTCAAACTCCAGTTCATGGAGGGGAGCAGTGGGAACAGGAGTGTGGACTGCGAGTCAAACCATCACCTTACAAAAAGGCAAATCATCACCTTACTCCCTTATTGGTGTCTGCATGGCCTCAACGATAACATCAAAAGTACCTACACGTTGTGTCCTTTTTCCAGGCCTGATTGTTTAGAAACTCTCCAATAAAAAGTGGTGACGTAAAGATATCAGTCTTGAGTTTGGGACTGGGGCTTCCCTGGTGGCTCTGTGGTAAACAATCCCATGCCCATGCAGGAGACATGGGTTTCATTCCCAGTCCAGGAAGATCCCACATGCTACAGAGCAATGAAGCCCATATGCCTCGGTTATTAAGTCTGTGCTCTAAATCCTGGCCACTGCAAGTGTTGAGCCCACACCCAGCAACCACTGAAGTCCATGTGCCCCAGTGCCCATGCTCCCCAAGAGGAACCACAGCAATGAGAAACCCAGACACACAACCACAGAGCAGCCCCCTCTCTCCACAGAGAGAGAACAGTTTACACAGCAATGAAAACACAGCACACCCCAACATAAATAAATAAAGAAAATGATTTTAAAGCAATACAGTCTAAGGTTGGATGCAATCAGCCTATATCTAGTACTATCACTTGGGAAGCTTACTGAATCTTCTGCAGACAAAATAAAGAAATCATAGTTCACTGTGCCATTGGAAGTGTGGGAAGCTCTCTGTACAGTGCTGAGAGCACAGCTGAGACATAACCAGTGGGGACCGTGAGCATGCCTGTTATCATTAAGTCCTTCACAGTTTGGGCTCTGGAGATCAGCCCATGTGGACCTGCAGACAATGTATGGCCATCCCTCTAAGCTCACTGCATGCTCACTGGTCCAGGTGTGCTGTGCCCCCAGCATCTGCTAGCATCTTCTAGGCCTGTCTCCCCCATTTTGCTCCATTAACTTTGAATCATTCTCACCTCTTGTCTGACATGTTTTCTCTTCTGTTAGAATATTTCTGGCTCCCCAGGCAAAACTTAACATCGTTCTCTTCTCATAGCACTCATCTCGTTGAAATAATTCTATGTTTCTCTACTTTGTTCCCTAAGTAGTCCATAATCACTCCATTTATCTGGGGATTGACTGGCACCTAGGCAACCCTGGTCCATGAAAACTGTTGTTCAGTCTTTATCAAATGACTTGCCAACTGCAGGGGGCTTGTGGAAGTTTATGTGCTATGGAAAGCTGGCACTGGGGAGTCATCCTGAGGACACATCCTCTGGTACCATAGTGTTCATGGGAGTGTTTTTGTTGTTGTTTTATCTGTATTCCCTAATACATATGCAGTAGCTTTGATTCAAATGGTGTATATTTGAAAATAATGAATAATTCATTGTATAACCTCAGAAGGACTTAGAAAATAGTAGTGGTTGAGAAATGATTGATCCTTCCAACAGTCTCACTTCTGGGTATACATCTAAACAAAATAAAAACAGAATCTCAGAGATACATCTGCACTCCCATGTCCATTGCAGCATCATTCACAATAGTCAAGAGAGGGAAACAGCCTATGGGTCTCCAAGATGCCTGCGCCCCAATTCTGGTGAGACTCTGCCAAAGAGACAGAGAAGGTCTGCCAGAGCTCCCGTGGTGGCAGTGGCAGGCTGGGCCTTCCTCCCCCTGGCCCGTCAGAGGGGTGCAGGGCAGCCAGGAGCTGGGGGCGTCGGGGGTCTCACTAGGTTCAGGGCCCCAGTCCAGGGAATATCCTGCCAAAGAGACAGGGGAGGTCTCCCAGGGCCGCCAGGCACCTGGCGGGCTGCTCTCTGTGTCCCGCCATTTTCTCTTAGAGCTGCAGGGTGGCCAGGAGCTGGTGGCCTTGGGGGTCTCCGCAGGATCAGGGCCTCAGCCCAAAGGAGATTCTGCTGACGAGATGGGGGAGGTCTGCCAGGGATCCGGGGAATTGCCATCTGTGACCCACCGGGGTTTTGGCGCAATGCAGGGAGGCCAGTAGCTGGGGGCGTTGGGAGCTCCGCAGGGTCTGGTTCCCATCCCCTGGGAGACTCCTTGGAAGAGACGGGGGGTGGGGGGTCTGCCAGGAGCCCTGCTGGACTCTGCCTCCTGCTGGTGCCTCTGGCAGCTGCAGGGGTCCCCGCAGGGTTCCCAGGGGTCTGCGACCCAGCTCAGGGAAAACCCAGAGGAAGAAACGCTGGAGGTCTGCCAGGGCCCTGGGATGCCCGCTGGGCTGCCCTCTGCATCACGCCTGTCCATCCCATTGGTGCAGGGCTGGCAGGAGCTGGCAGCCTTGGGGGGCTCGTCTGGTTTGGGGCCCCAACTCAAGGGAGCCCTCATCAAAGAGACCAGGGAGGTCTGCCAGGGACCTGGCAGGCTGGACTCCACCTCTTGCTGGTGCCTCTGGCGGCTGCGGGGGTCCCCGTGGGGCTCCCAGGGTTCTGCACCCCAGCTCATGGGGGACTCTGCTGAGGACACTAGGGAGGTCTGCCAGGGCCCCTTGGTGCCCATGGGGCTGGCCTCTGCATCCCACAGGAGGCACAGCGGTGTGCAGGGTGGTGAGGAACTGATGGCCACAGGTGAACCCAGGGAATATCCTGGGCCAACAATTGGTAGGCTCAGTGCTCCGGCTGATGTTTCCTGCGTGGGATGGGCCCAGGGACCCACAAGCCTGGGGATGACTGGAGAATAGCAGGGGTCCCCGGGAGAGACCCTGGGGGCTGCTGCTGACACCAGAGGCGAACCTGGGCAAGACATGCACAAACTCTGCTAGGGACTGCTGATGTCCCAAGGACTGGGTTCTGACTCCCACTGGGGTCTGGGAGGCCTGCTGGGTGACAAGCAGCTGGGGCCCAAGGAGGACCCCACGAGGGGAGGGCTTGAAGGACTAGATGATGACAGGACGAACATATGGTACCTCATGGTGAAGCCAGGGGACAGTCAGGACACCACGTGGGCTGAAGCTGATGTCGAACCCCCTGAATCTGGTGGGGACTGCCCTGTGCTCTCTCCCCAGGGAAGCGGGAAATCCATGGAGGGTGCTGGAGGTGGAACCACCAAGGTGCTTGGCCTGGGGATGGAGGGAAACTGCCCCTGAGGTACCCCTGCTGAGGCGTTGCCTCTGCAGCCTGAGAGGCCAGGGGAGCCCAGTCCACCGTGTGGCAGTGAAAGCCAGAGGACCCTTGGGGGCGAAAGACGTCCATTGTGTCTGTCCCCTCACGTGCCAACTGGAGAAAACCTTTGGCTTTTAGGACACCCTGACTCCAAACCCCTTTTCTGCCTTCTTCTCCTCCACCACCCTCAACAGAAATGGCGGATGAGGTATGTGTACGTGTACGTGTGTGTGCATGTGTGTGCCTGCAGCATGTGCCAGGGTAGCAGTTCTGTGAACACATAGGTGAGCACCTGCAGGGTCAAGGATGGAAGGCATCCCCACTCCCCACCACCACCCCCCTGACCACCAGCCCCTACCACCACCACCACCAAAAACAAGAGCAAAAGTAACATTCCCCACACCACCCAGCAGCTCAGATATAAGAACAAAAAGACAGACCTAGACTAGGGCTCTCCCTCCTTCTGTCTTGGCAATGGCTTCCAGGTCACAGGGTGCTGTGAGCACAGGGAGAAGGTCAAATGGAAGTGTCCCTCCTCTGAGTGTCTGTGGCCAAACAGAGAGCCAGGGACCCCAGGGCGAGGCCTTAAGTAACCTTGGTCGGGGGAGGTGGGGGGCGGTGGGCAGGGATTGAGAGGCAAAAGGGGTGGAGCCTAGGCCTCTGCCTCCACCCAAGCCTCCGCCCACGCCTCCACCCACACCTGAAGAAATGCACTCTTCAGGCCACGGACCAGCAGAGAAGGCAAATTGTCCACTACCAGAAACAGGGAAATTCTGGAAAACCAGGATGTTTAATAGCCTAGGATGTGTGCAATGACCTTTTCCCCCAGTGGATGTGGGCAGGAGCAGTCCTCCTAGAGAAAGTCTACTCTAGTTTGCCTGGGGACATATAGCAAGCACTTTTTTCAAACTTCAACCGCACCATGCCCCACCCCGCCCCTCCCGTTCTGCTTACTAAGCTTGGTAAAAGCACCCTATGGCCAATGGCATCGTTTGAGAAAAAGAAAAACTTCCTGCCCCTCCCCACCTCACCCCACAATGCACCCAGGAGGTGGAGCGTCCTTGGGTCAGGGGGGCTGGGTTGATGAGGGCGACTGGAGGGAAGAGGAGCCTGGCTGTGAGTGGTGGTCCTGCCAGGTGCAGTTGCCGATGCCGCCCTGGACCTGCATCTGCAGCAGTGGAGTGGAAGCCCCTGCCAGGGGATCAACCAGCTCGGGCCAGGCTCACTGCACTGTCCCTCCCACCCTAACCAAGAAGAATTGAAATGGGGTAAGGCTCCTGGCAGAGATGAGAGCTGCGCCCTGCTCATCGGCACCAGGCTTCCCAAGCATGAAGACTTTTGTCAAGCACCCAAACTGTCCAGGGAAAAGGAAAGGTGCATGGACATCGACTAGCTGCTGTGTCCACCCAAATGCATTTTCTCCTCCCATCCCACCTCTTGAAAAGAAGACTCTTTTCTGAGTGGTGCAAGCCACATGGCTGAACCTGGAGGACACTGAGGTCAGGGGAAAGAAGTCAGTCCCTGGAGAACTGTGCCTCCACTGGGGCTTGTTCCTCTGACGTATGCCTCCTCATTCAGGTCGGGCCGGGCCCTTGATTAGGATATGGGGGTGCTGGGTGGGGGTGGTGGACGGATGAGGCCGAGTTCAGGTAGCCTGGAATCTCCTGGGGCATGGCCTTGAACTTGGCCTGGTGGTGCTCGGGGCTTCCCTGATAGCTCAGTTGGTAAAGGATGCACCTGCAATGCAGGAGACCCCAGTTCGATGCCTGCGCTGGGAAGATCCGCTGCAGAAGGGAGAGAGCTACCATCTCGCCTGCAGAACTTGACCACAGGGTCGCAAAGCATCGGACAGGACTGTGTGTACATGCATGCATGCGTGTGTGCATGGGCAGGTGTGCACGAAGTGGAGCGGGAACTAGACCTTTTGCCCTGGCACGATCATGGGGCTGGATGCAGTCTCACTAGGGCGGGTGGCTCAAATGCTGTCTTTCCTCCTCTTATGATCAGTTACCAGCCCACCGGAGGGGCAGGGGCAGCAGGCAGGGAGGGGGCGGAAAAGAACCCCATGGAGCGAGTGGGCTTTCACGGGTATGGCCTGTGCCACAGACCCCCGAGGTCCACGTTGGGTGGGTGGGCCATTCGCAGCTTTGGTTTGAGGCCCTGCCATGCAGCAGACAGGATCAACCCCGGGCTCGGGCCGTCAGCAGTACACAGAGGCCTAACTGCCCGGGAATTCCCCCAGGTTCCTTTGAAGTGGCCGCCCACGCCCCCTTTCCCAACCTGCCTTGCCTTCCGAAAAGATCTGGGTTTTTCCGTCTTTTCTTATTCCACACATCCGTTGGCCTCAATAGCCTCTGCAGGCTCCTCCTAGGCATTCCTGAACACTGGATGCTCTCTTCAGTGCCTCCACCTAGATTGCTCTCTTTCCTTGCCTTCATTTCCCACATCCCTCCCCAACTCTCCTGGCATACTTTCCCTCCAGTAGTTCCAGACCATCCCCCCCAGGCCTTTGAGTTGCCTGGAGCTCAAGTATACTGCCAGAGCCGTGATGGGCCAGCGACTCGAATGGCAGCTCATGCCATTTGGGGCTTTTTCAGGTGGAGCCTGATGCCCGCACCTCCTCAGCCCACCCCCCCAGCCCAAATGACCTAGAGATATCTGCGAAAGGGACAGTGTACCCTCAACTGTTAGGAAGGATGTTCCACTAAGCCAAAGAAGGAAGCATGGACCTTCTGGACAGAACGAAGCCCTGACCTGTGCCAACAACGGGACACGGAAAGCGTGTGTACTTTCTTAAAGAGACAGTGGGCAGCATGGAGAAGGAAGAAGAAACCAGGAGGCAGGAGCAGACAAAGAAGGAAGTAGGCTGCATGAAGCTACGCGTGGGATGGACGATGAGAGGCACTTCTCTTTTCTCTGCGAACATGTCTCAATGAATTGAAAAGAAACCAACAAACCACACCACCACACCACAACCATCTTTCGCAGTGTATTTTTTGGCCACCCATGTTTCTAAACCCAACCAAAGAGCTTCACATGAAAATAGTCAGGGGTTCATATGTACTTCGAAACCATTGGGTTTATGAATTCTGGAGTGGGTTTGCAAGTAAATAAAGTCTGTATGTCTGCGGGTGACTGGAGGATACTGGTGGCATGGCAAGCTCAGTCACTACACTTTGATGGTTGAAAGAGACATGGAGATGATTGGCCTTTGCAGATATGTTGGGCATGTGTGTTCACATGGAGTCTGGTCATGAAAGCAGTTGTGTGGGTAGATCCCTACTGCTTGCTCAGAGGATCTGACCTTGGGAAACCTGCCCAGAGCAGGCATCTCCAAACCGAGGGAAGTGTGTCCCTGATCCTGCATTTTAGGGATACCTGCAGGGTTTGCCGGTAGCTTGAAGCTGAGTCCCAGACATGGGCTCTGCCCCCCGTCCTGCAAACTCCCTCTCCCTCCCTCTGTCCCCAAATCTCCCTGCCTCCCTTCCTTCCCTCCCTCTCAAACTCAGCCTTCGACAGCTCTCTCCTTTCACACCCACTATCTCCCTTTGCCCACACCCTCTCCCTCCCCCCACTACCCCCCTCCCACCTTGCATCTCCCATCCTTCCACCTTCCCACTCCCCTCTCCCCTGCTTCTCCTCCCTCTGCTGCCCCTGGAATAGGGAAGGAGTTCTCCTGTGTGGACTGCTGGAAAAACAGGACCAGAAGACAGAAGAGGCAGATGAAAAGAACCTGTGTGGGACACAGTGTTTCTTTATTGGTTCCATGGCATGTCCCCTTTTAGGCACCCTCTTAGTCACTGCAATACAGGGATTCCTTGATGCTTCAGGTGGGGTGTCCCTCTTGGGGTGGGGGCTTGCTTCCCAAAGGTCCAGCTCTCAGGTTTGTCCCCAAAGTTGTTGGTAGACATCCCGTCTGTATTCTTTCCTCCCCCCACCAAAAACTGCCCCTCTCCCTGAGCTCCATGGCTCCACATCCAAGGCAAGGAGACCTGAAAGAGGCTCGGGGGAGAAGGTGGCCCTTCCTTCCTCTCCCTCTAAGCCCAAGGGCCCGGGGAGCCTGGCAGCATGTTGAGGAGGGCCTCGTAATTGTCCTCATTGAGGGGTATTCCAGGATTTCCTCAACTACTTCTTCTTTTGCAGCAGCCCCTGGGGAAGACCAGGGCATGCCCTGGAAGGATGTGGAAGCCAAAATTTCCTCTAGGAGGCTGGGTGACCCGGGGAGGGCTCGTTGGTCCCCTGTGAGAATAGTAGAGGACCCCAGGGAAGGACCTGGTGAGCCCAGGATGTACATGGCAGGCAGGAGCTCGTCTTGGAGGCTGGGTGCCACTGGGAGTGCAGGGTGAGCTCTTGCATCGGCAGCAGCCCCAGGGGAAGGTGCCTGCCGGTCCAGGACTCCCATGGCCACCAAGAGCTCATCTAGGAGGCTTGTCAAGCTTGGAAGGCTGGGGGCTTGGGGCTGTTGCTCTAGCGGAATTGCTGTGCCTTCACCATAGGGTGACTCTGGCCACCGTGGTGTGTGTGTCTCAGGCTGTACAGGTGGCAGGATTGCCCCTTGCCCAGGCTATCAAGGGGCTGAGACCACAGGGGAGCATGTGGCACAGGGAACTGCCACCTGAGAAGGAGGTGGTGGCTTCCCACTTGGCTGCAGAGACACAGGGCTGGGCTGGACCATGAAGATCATCAACGGCTGGCCCTCACAGACCCCAGAGGCAGTCCCGGGCACCCAGAAAGTGGGGGCACTAAATGGAGTGGCTGCAGCCAAGGGTGGCATGCTCTCCTGTGGCTGAGAGGGGTGAAGGGGAGGAGAGGTGCTCTGGACAGTGGCTGGGGCCCTTTGGTCCTCTGGAGAGGAGCAGTCTTGTCCTATGCACTGCCTGGTCCATGGGCTCAGCCATTGCCAGGCCTGCTTGGGCTCTACTGGGAGTGCTGAGCTCTTTGGTTTTGAAACCATATCTAGGGGAGCAAAATGCAGACAGGCACATCAGAAGTTGTGCCCGTCCAGATCAACATGCTTGTGCATCCATGGTGTCCATTTGACAGCCTGCCTTCCAGCCCATCCTCTGGTCTGTCAGGCCCAGGGCAACTTCTGCAGGGCCATTTTCTGCAGACGAATCCCTTGGCCCTGGGAAATGAGGGGTGCCTGCACGGCCACAAGCAGCCCAAAACACATGACTCAGCCCACGAACTTTCGGCCCCCTCCTCCCAAGCCCAAGCCCAAGCCCAAGCCCAAGCCTAAGTGTATGTAGCTCCAACACTTGGAAGGCTGAATGCTCCTTTCTCCTGGGCCACGTCCTGGTTCCATGTGTTAGGTGGAGAACTTATCTGGGTTTGAAGATCTGGGATTCCCATCTGACGAGCCAGTTCTTCCCTGGTGGCAGTCCCCAGCAAGAGATCCCTTGTGAAAGGTTGCACAAGGATCCTTGTTTGAGAATGAGACATGACTGTCCTCTTTCTCTGGGACTCTCTGGCCAAGTCTTCTACCAAAGAAAGAACACACCAAGAGGAGAGGATGTTAAGGCCTGTGGAACATTCACAGCACAGATACCCTAGATGGTGTGGAGGGGATGGAGAGTCCCACACACCTGAATCACTTCAGATGGCTCTGCAGCCAGGGCAGGGCTCTAAGGAATCCACTTACAGATGGATCGTGTGCTTGGATCCATCGTGGATGTATGCGTGCACACAGACACACATGCACACTCCGCACACGTGCATGTCCATGTATGTCTCTTTCCTCCTCCAGTCTTGCGGAGTGCCCTGAAGCATGCTCCTCAGCCAAGGTTGTCTGGGCAGCCGGAGGCTAAAGTTCCCGACGGGGGCTGGGGAGGGGTGCAAAGGGGGAACTGTGCTGCCAGCCAATGCCTACTGGGCGTGTGTTGCCCCTATCTGGGACACTGACGGGGACAGCAACCTGAAGGCCCTGTTTCCTCCACCCTTGGTGTTGCTGGGCTTCCCGTCCTTATCCGCCAGCAAAAAGAATTCTCTGGAAAGAGGGGGAGGGTTCAGGACCACCTCTGGAGGACTTGCTTTTGGAGAATGCTGGGTAAATAACCTTGAGAGGAATACAGGTCAAGGAGGTGGTGATCGTTGCTTGGGCGTGGACATTGGCCCCCCTTCCCCATCTTGGTGCACATATTCAGATGGCAATCAGCTCGGCTTTAACCATCTTCTTTGTTGGTTTTGAAACCAGACCTAGGGGCAAACAGAGAGCATGCCTTCTCAAGAGAAAGGCCACCAGATGCTTTCAGCTGACTTGGATCGGCATGGAAAGCCCGAAAGGGAGAACGGGTGGAGAGATGGGAGCCTACCTGAACTCTTCTTTCGGGATTGTTAAGCTCTTAAGCCAGTCGTTCTCTGGTCACAATCCCAGGGTAGAGGTTCTGTTGAAAGAGCGCTTGCAGGGCGTCCTTCTGGCTCAGCTTCAGAACGAGCCTCCTCCTTTGAGATCCTGTGGCGATGGGGCCTGTGGAAGAGAAGAAAGGGAAAAATCTCAGAGGACATGGGAGAGGATTCAACGGAGGAGCCCAAGCATGCTCCCCGCCCAGGGGAGTTGCCCCTGTGCCTGAGCAAAGCTGAGAGCCCAGGGATGGGTCTGCATTGGGAAGTCACTTGGCTACACCCCGACAGCTAGGCTGAGAGGCAAGAGCAGTGGGAAAATCCCCCACCCCACCCCCACCCACGCCGGAATCCAAGAAACATGAGCAAGCAGATAGGAAATCAAACCCAGCCCCAAAACAAAGGCAGTAAGAAATCCCACCCACCAAAGATCACAACACTATCCCGCCACGTTTTTCCACCCATCTGAGGTGATGCCTGGGTAACGTCTCAATGGGGCTTCTGCCAGATTTCTCTCCATCATGATTCCAACAGGAAAGAACCTGGCTTCTCGGGGCTAACACGAGCACAGGCCATGTTAGCCGTCACTAGTGGAAAAGGAAAGGAAAGGGAAGGAAGCCAAAGCAAAGCCCAACATGCAATGCCTGACGAAAGATAGAGGCACTAGGCCATTGTGGAGAGAAAGCCACTGAAGGTGGCAAAGCCACAGAGCTCCCCGACTTCCATTTCCACAGGAAGATGAGGAAAAAGGGCCCCGTCCCAGTTCCCCTTCCCTCCGCCCCCTCAACCAACACCATTATCACAGAAAAGAGAAAGGAGAAGCCATGTGTGTGCCAAAGGAGCAAAACTACCAAACAGTGCCTCTTTGGGCACACCTGACGCCTGGGAACCATGGGCCCAGCCTATCGGTCCCTGCCATTCTTGGTGGGCAGTAGACACGTTTGCCGTGAACCCTTGGCCTGGTGATTCACAAACCCCCTGAGACGTGATCCAACCCCAGGCAGCGAGGGTAAACATACTGCTTGAGGTGCTGGAGGAGCCGGACCAAGCCATGGTGGGAGAGCCACACGGATGCTGCAGACTGCTGGCCTAGTGGTCCAGGACCCAGCAGCTCAGGACTTTGTATAGGGTGAGGCGGCTCCGTCCCTATTTATGTAAATAGTGGTGAGTACTTAGATGGAGGGGACACCCTTGGCCTCTTTCCAAGCAGAGACCCTGGACAGAATCCCGAGGAGCGAGTAGGCTTTCATGGGCATGGCCCATGCCACAGACCCTCAAGGTCCATGTTGGGCTGGGTGGGCCGTTCAGGACTTTGGTTTGTGGCCCTGCCATGCAGCAGGTGTGATCAACTCCAGGCTCAGGGGCCATCAGCAGTGCACAGAATCATAATTTACCAGGAATTCCCCTAGGTCCCTTTCAAGTTGCTGCCCATGCCCCCTTTCCCAGCCTGCCTTGCCTTCCAAAATGCTCTGGGTTTTCCCATCTTTTCACATTCTACATGTTTGTTGGCCTCAATTGCCTCCACCGGCTCCTCTGAGGCATTCCTGGACACTGGATGCTCTCTCCAGTGCCTCCACCTAGATCCCTCACTTTCCTTGCCTCCATTTCCCACATCCCTCCCCAACTCCTCCGTGCCCCCTTGGTGTCCTTTCCCTACAGCAGTCCCAGTCCAGCGCCCTCCCCATCCCCACCCCCACACCCACCTACACCCCCATGTCTTTGCGTGGCCAGAAACTCAAACCTACTGCCAGAGACGTGATGGGCCAACATCTCAAACAGCAGCTCACACCATTTGGGGCTTTTGCAGGTGGAGCCTAATGCCCGCACCTCCCAGCCAATCCGCCAGCCCAAGTGCCTGGAGAGACCCACGTAAGGGGACATTGTACCCCCTATTCTTAGGAAGGAGGTTCCACTAAGCCAAGGAAGGAAGCATGGATGTTCTGGACAGAATGAAGCCCTGACCTGTGCCAACAATGGGACATGGAAAGACTCTGTGCTTTCTGAAAGAGACAGAGGTGGTGGTGAGGAGGAGGAGGAGGAGGAGGAGGAGGAGGAGGAGGAGGAGGAGGAGGAGGAGGAGGAAATCAGGAGGCCAGAGCAGACAAAGAAGGAAGAAGGCCTAAGACAAAGAAGGAAGCGGTCCCTGTCCACTGCCCTGTCCTTCCCCAGCACAACCCACACTCCCACTCCCGAAGTTTTGATTTGTTGGGAACTCAACTCTACTGCTAGAGTCGTGATGGGCCAGTGTCTCAAATGGCAGCTCATGCC
Source organism: Bos taurus (assembly GCF_002263795.3). NCBI lineage: Eukaryota > Metazoa > Chordata > Mammalia > Artiodactyla > Bovidae > Bos > Bos taurus. The sequence continues at coordinate 263,170 of NC_037334.1, read as the reverse complement.
ATTCTGGTCTTTTTCATCTGCAGCCTGATGGTCGTACCAAACACCCCCACCCACCCCTCATCCACCCCAAGTGCCCTGGAGAGACCTGAGAAAGGGGACAGTTTACCCCCTACTGTTATGAAGGAGGTTCCTCTAAGCCAAGGAAGGATGCAAGAGTTTACTTGGCTTCTTGACTACAGGACCGAAAATAAGGATAACAGACCATTCTCAATTATACAAGGTTAGATTGTGCCTTACTGCAACCCAGGTACAGCCCCCTAGGTAGCATGAAAAGAGGACTAAGGCACAAGATTATTATACCAAGACCAGCTTCCTCTCATCCTCACCTAGTTAGTGTAATAGATTAGTATGGCCACTGTGGCTGGTCAAAACCAGTAACTATAGCCAAACTCACACTGACACTCAAGTTTGCCTTACAAGAGTGGGGCAAGGCAGAGTAGGAAGTTGACCCCCCTGTGCTGCCAACACTTTACAAATAGCAAAAGGACACTGAAGCCAAGATGATATTGGGGAGTGAGATGTATCAGGGCATAGCCCTGGGATCAGCAACCAGAATGGAGAGGCATAAAGGTGACTAAGTCTAGTATATAGACTAGGCACTGGAAAAGCAGTCAGTGTGGGGGCATCTACTCTGCAACATCGGGGCCTGAAGATATCAGAAATAATCCCAATGCTAATGAGCTGCCAAAGAAGGACCCCTGGGCTTACTGCCCAATACCTCCGGCAGAAAAATTGTGCCTTTTCCCTCAAGGGACTTTGAGTGGCACCTTTGGTTGTCTCATAGGTGTTGCGATCATTATCAACAGCAGAGAACCACAAATAGTCTACAAAACTTCCTTCAACACACACCCAACAAACTCTTTTCTCCCATCACTATATACCAGCCCCCATGGGGTCCAGGTGCACTTTATCTGAGAAGACTTCTAGCCGAGTCAGCCAGGGATGACACTCACAAGCAGCCATCTAAGCAAGAAGACTGATAGCAATAGTGACAGGCAGCATACATGCAGGTTGAAAGCCATGGGGCAGGGGCACAGGAATTGTCCAGGTAAGGAAGAGCTCAGATAAAATTGGGCCCCTAGGGAATCAACCAGGCAGCACCTCCACAGATCCAAGGGTGGCCCTATACCTTGGAGGTCAGGCAGCCTTAGCCATATCTACATTTTCTATGACCCAGCCCCACCACTAAGCCCACTTGAGAAGAATCCATTGCCATGGAAAAGCTGCCCACATGCTCATCATCCCATCTGTATCTACCTTAATCTTCTTCACCATGGGCCCCACATCCAAAGGAAATGTTTTCAGAGAGCAACTACATCCATGCCTGTGTACTACCACAGGCTTTGACACAGGATGGGAGCAAGCAAGGCAACTCCTCATAGGGAACAGATAAGTTGAAAATGAGCATTCTCCCTTAGCACACAACCTGGGAACCACACATGTATCCATGCCTGTGACAGACACCAGGCTGGAGGGACACACCCTGACTCAGAGTAGGAAAGCACAGACTATAGTAATCAAAGGGAGGTGGTGGTCAGCTGCACCATGGGGTCATCACAGGGGAAGTTAGCAAGCTTTGCTCACCAGCAGTGGCACCTCACCAATGGGTACTACACATTTTGAAAGTGCAGCACCTTAAGGGTTCAGTAATCCTCCCCCCGCCCCCAACTAGCTCTCAGATCACTAGAGAGGGCTTTTTCCACCAAAGCACACATTCTCCAATTACTACCATTTCCCAGTGAGACCCTCAGAGGCACAACAGGTGCCAAGGCTTAGTTGGGTCTGGAGTAATAGCAGAAGTAATCAATGGACCAACCTGAGACTTCATAGTGAAGGCTGGGAAGCACTGCCTCTGACTCATGTGGATCTCACTTGAAGTCTAAGCCCTCTTTGCATTGCCTTCCCTGCACCATTGTTCATGGGTCCATATATAACCCTGGCAAAGGGGGACTCACAGCACCCATCCAGCCAAGTCCATTGCCCTTGCCACACAGTAGGGATGACCATAATGAAGCACCTGCCCCACAAGTGGGGAAGGTGTGTCCCCATTATCTTGATCTCTAAGAAAGGAACTCAAAGAATGCCCCACTACAGTGCAAACAAGAGAGGTTCAATGAGAAGAGAAAATAATACCACCATCCAGTACCAAGCATCTGAGGGAAGACCTGGAACCCTTCAGGAAAATCACAAGCAAGTCAGTAAAACACACTTGTGGGCTGATGGGGCACACAACACTGGGGTCCAGCCCTCTTCATGGTAGGAAGAACCACTCAAGAAACACAAACCAAGAAAGTGAAGAGTGAGGCATCAGAGGGCCTCAACCTTGTCAATGCCATTAGACATATATTGGAAGACTGAAATCACACCAGATTGCACACCCCAGCTTTCTACACACCAGGAGGTAGAAAGGCAAGGTGAGGGACCATGGGTAAGAGAAAAAACAAAACAAAACAAAACAAAACAAACAGCCCTGCTTACATGAGTTCATTCATCATCTAGAATGGCTTAGACACATCCTCAGAGAGCCCATCATCAGTAAAGCACATAATTATGGTACATAAAACCTCCCAGAAGGAGGTCTAATGAAAACAATCACTGGCAGAGTCTGCTTCAGCCTTACCAGCCACCTTTTCTCAGGTGAGCATGCCCAACAACACCAGGAAGATTACATCTAACACATGGCATGGAATCTCTGTGATAGAGCTGTCTTAATCACTACCAGGTGCCTCTGGTAGGGAGCACACAGGATAGAAAACCCACCATGCATGGCTTTACTTCCCTTGCATTGCCATCAACTGCACTGCAGGTTGTCAGATACACTCTGAAGAAGCAGCACTCAGGCTCAGGGGGAGTCAAGGAAGTGAAAATAGAGTTGGTATCAACTGATAGTTAAGTCTAGAGCCCAGTGCATGCCCAGAAATCAAAGTTGCTTGCCAACAGACACCAAAAAACACCAAGCCAACACCTACCCGGCAGCAAAAATTGCTCACTTTGGGTGAAAAAATTACTGTGCCCAGCAATCCGGTCTATCCACAAATTGCAAGGGGCCCCTGGGACCTCACTCTGGCAACAGGTTCCCAGTACTACCCCATTACCACCAGCCCCAGAGCTCTCATGGCCATATGGTGGACCCAGGTATTGTGGTGGTGAGAGGGTAACAGGCAGGAAGGCCAGGGGTCTCCAAAGGGAGGAAATAGGCTGCAAGTGTCAGACATTTTTTTATCTCTCCCTTAAGCGGCAGGAGGAAACAAATGCTCTGTGGAAATGTTTTTCTTAAGTTATGTTAATAAAACTTACATATTTCCTTTGGAATTTGCCTTTCTTCAAAATGGTTCCACCTAAGACTAACGTTTTTTCTTTTGTCAAACCCTGGGCTGATAACAGCTCTACAAACCAGGATTCATATCAATTGTTTCATGGCTGGGGGATGACACATCTCGTGCCATCCTGTCAAAAATGCATATTGCGGGAGAAGGGCCTGGTGAAACTCCATCAGCTTTGAGGTGTCTCTCTTATCTGATTAATAGCTTTCTAACAGACATAAAACAGCTTGCTAACACTAGCAAGGGGTGGGGGTACTCTCCACCCCCTTCTGATGTATATGTCAGAAGCTTTGTCCCTTTTCACTTTAATAAAACTCTGCTATACAAAAGCTCTGAGTGGTCAAGCCTGGTCCCAGGTTCCAAAGTTAAATCTTCTTCAGAGATCACGAATATGACATCGTTCACCATAAACTATCAGTGGCAGAGGGTCAAGCATTAAGAACATGAGAGTGAGTGAACCAGGCAAATCCCCTCCCAATTCATCCAACGAAGAACTGATCTACCCAAGTCTCTGAATGGGGACTTGTTGAAAAACACAGAGAGGGAACTGAGACTGGGCCCCACGAGGAACTGTGCCCTTGCCATGTTATCCATTTCACTTTTCACAGCTCATGCTGGTCCGCACCTCCAGAGTGGAACTTTGAAAAATCAAAGTCAGTGACCAGGACTCAAGCCTGCATGCCACTCATGCCCTCCACAGGCCTCACCTCACACCCGTCCTTATCTCTGGAGTGGGAAGCAGAGGGGAAATGGGGAAATTAATAAGGTTAACACAAAATGATCAGGTCATGTGCATGGAAGCGAGGACACTCTTTCCCTTTCCCCTTCAAAAGCCTGACCAGAGTCAGGTCAGGTCACAGCTATAGGAGTACTATGACTGCTGGTTAGACCAGGCCAGACAGCCTCACCCCTGGGCTCTGGAGAGCAGTGCTGATCACCAACCCCCATCAAAAAAAAAAAAAAAAAAAAAACCCGCATCCCCCATCTTCAGCGAGAGCATGAGATGCCCATGCTCCCCTTGCAACCACAATGGTCGCCAGTGGAGCCGCTGGTCTCTCAAAACTCTGTCTCAAGCCCAGAAATGAAATCTCATCCCTTGAGAAATTTGCCAGTCGCCAAAGGAAGAGATAATATAAAAGCGGCTGCCACATGGCGCCTGACAACAGGCGCCAACGTCTGCGGATTTTCTGCTGCTGCTGCTAAATCACTTCAGTCGTGTCCGACTCTGTGCGACCCCATAGACGGCAGCCCACCAGGCTCCCCCGTCCCACAGATCGCCTATTCTTGTCCGAGGACAGAGGAGCCTGGCGGGCTACAGTACATTGGATCGCAAAGAGTGGGGCCCGACTGAGCACACATGCACGCAGCCTGAGGGTGTGTACTTGTTGCACAGAGGCAGGAACTCCTCCTGGCCGGCTGAAGGCTTCAGTTTCAGACCAGAGGCATGGCCTTGGACCTAGCTCCCGGCTGGGCACCACTTGACTCCTGACGACTCCGTTGCGTTCCCCAGATTAATGGGGGGCGGGGGACGACTAGGAAAATATTGGCAGGAGAGTGCCTAAAGAAGAAACAATCCTCAAGCAATCCCTGGGTGGAGAAAAGTACGGGGAGACTCCGGGAATGGGACAGCAGGCACCGGCTGCCCAGGGTTGCATGAGCAAGACCCAGGGCTTCCGTTGGCTCTTGCGAGGGAAGTAGCAAGGGAGTGAGGCAGGGAGGGCGGGAGCTAGGGAGGGAGGCAGAGAGGGAGCGAGGGAAAGCGGGAAGCCAGAAGGCAGGGAGGGAGGGAGGCAAGGTCTGCTGCTGCTGCTGCTCAGACACTCAGTCGTGTCCCACTCTTTGCAGCCGCATGGGCTGCAGCCCACCAGGCTCCTCTGTCCATGGAATTCTTCTGGCAAGAATACTGGAGTAGGGTGCCATTTCCTCTTCCAGGAGATATTCCCGACCCAGGGACCAAACCTGTGTCTCCTGGATTTGCAGGCGAACTCTTTACTACTGGCACCAACTAGCAACCCAGGAGGAAAGATGAAGTCTGACAAATGAAAATCAAGCAAGCTCTCAGAGAACAACGCAGGAATTGCTGTTATTGTCGTCCTTTGAATGGAGGTCTTTTGAAAGCAGACTGGAAAAGTCCATAAGTTAGAAAGGATGATACACTTGAACCTACACAGGTGGAAATAAGAATCTATCTCTTCATAAATCATGACAAAGTCTAAAGACAACAAGTGAGTGTGTGCAGGACACTGGGGAAAACACGTTTGTGGTCAAGAGAACATGGATTTCAGCATGACTTCTCACAATAACAGGAAAAAAGTTTTCTGTGAGAGTCAATTGCTATCCATTAAATAAATCAAGTTCTGAGGCAATCTATGCAGTGCTACACTATAAATGTGCTTTTGAAATATGTTAAATGTTGACGATCCATTGTAGTCCATTTAAAATAGAAAAACAAAAATACCATTAAAACTCAGTTTGTAGAACTTCCTCCTGATTTTTAAAAAAGTAAATAAAAACAAAGAACAAAACACTCATCTGATAAGGGATTCTATCCAAGAAAACCAAGAACATACTGAACTCAATCTCTGAAAAACAAGCAGCCTAATGAAAACACTGGGCAGGAGACTCAAACAGACTTACACCTCACAGTTCAGACAAACAGGAACCCCAGATGAATCACACATTCCACTTCATGTTGATTCCTCATTCATTACACCATTCACAAAAATAAACTCAACAGGGATCAAAGACTTCAACCTGATAGTGAAACTGTAAAACTCCTGGAAAAAAACACAAGCAGCATGTACACTCTTTGACATCAACTTAGCAAGATTTTCTTTGGATCTACCAAAAAAAAAAAAAAAAAAAAACCTGGAAAAATGGGCAGGAAATCCAAATGGATTTTTTTTTTTTTCACAAAAAATATACAGATGGCCAACAGGCACATGGAAAGATGCTCAACATCACTCCTTACTGGGGAGATGCACATCAAAACCACAGTGAGATATCACCTCACATCTGACAGAATGGCTATCCTACAAAGTACTATAGACAGCAGGTGAAGATGTGGAGGAAAGGGAATCCTTGTGCACTGTTGATGGGAATGTCCATGATACAACTGCTATGGAAAATGATACAGAGCTCCTCAAACAAAATACTATGGAACAAAATACTATCTTATGATCCACTGCTGAACATTTTTCCAAGGAAAACAAAAACATGAAAAATATACATGCACCTCTGCGTTCATGTTACTCTTATTGACAAGAGGAAAGATTTGGAGACCACCTGAATTCCCATTAATAGATGAATGGATTAGAAAAAAGAAAATCTAATCTTTATAGAGGCTCTGCCTGTAAGCATAACCTTCGCCTTAAAACCCAGTTATGCCTCACACTCTAAGACTTTACGCAAGACAAAACACACTAGTTTAGTCACTAAACAGAGCCAAGGACCTTTAGTTACTCCTCAAGAGTCATAGATAATATTCTGAGCCATATCCTGTGAGCAGTTTTCCAGATACTGAAGTCCCCTCATCAGGCAGAAGAAGCTGACTATGTGATGAGAGGATGACTGCATGATGACCAGAGAGAAGCTATGACATAAGCTGCTCCACTTCCAGGAACTGTCACCAAGAAGCAGGAACAAATGCTGAAACTAGAGATTAACTGTACTCAAAACAACAAATGTGACGCTGAATGGGCTGCCATGTCACTGATATCGAGATGACTGTCAGAGCTGACTGTGCCATCCTGCCCCCTCCCTCCATCCATACAGCCCTGAAACTCCCCTTTAAAACCTTCTGTCTCCTGAGCAGCAATCGGGAGTTGGTTCTTGGACACAAGTCTATGTTCTCCCCTGGTTGCTGGCATACAAAATAAAACCACTCTTCCTTTCCTACCAACCCCTGTCTCTTGAAAATTGACTATTTAGTGGCAAGCAGTCAGACCTGCTTTTGGTAGCATGCCTATGGATCTCCCTCAGAGATCAATTTTATTTACATTCAGGTGAAGTCGCTCAGTCATGTCAGACTCTTTGAGACCCCATGGACTGTAGCCTACCAGGCTCCTCCGTCCATGGGATTTTCCAGGCAAGAGAACTAGAGTGGGTTGCCATTTTCTTCTCCAGGGGATCTTCCTGACCCAGGGATCAAACCTGGGTCTCCCGCATTGTAGGCAGACACTTTACTGTCTGAGCCACCTTGTCAGTCTCTACTTTCTGTCCCATTTCTTGGAAAATAACCAGATTAAATAAAAAATGTGGAGGGGCTTTCATGGTGGTCCATGGTTAAGAATCCGCCTTGGTAAGCAAGGGTCATAGGTTCAATCGCTATTCCAGGAGGTTCCCACCCGCCTTGGAACAACTAAACCCGTGTGCCACAACTACTGAGCATATGAGCTGCAACTACTGAAGCCACGTTCTGCAACAAGAGGAACCCAAGCACTGCAACAAAGAGTAGACATCACTTGTCAAAACTAGAAAAAGCACAAGTACAGCCACAAAGACCCATCACAGCCAAAATATAAATAAATCTTTTTTATTTCTTAAAATGTAGAAAATTTTCTTTGAAAATGTATTTGATACATTTATCTATATTCTAAGAGCCTTCCAATGTCATGACAGTGTAGTATGTAAACAATAAAGTTGTGAATATTATGATACAATCATACACCAACTTTCTAAGTCAGCACAATTTTACATTGACACAACTTCACACAGTCGTCACTTTGCAGGGTAGTTCAAGGATCACAAAATGATCATGAAGGCTGAGCCTGAATAAAGAATAGATACATGTCTTTGTACAACGGAATCGTTTTGTTCTACAACTGAAACTAACACAACATTGTGAACCAATTATACTCCAATTGAAAATAAAAAGTAAAAAAAAAAGCCATCTTTCTAATCAATGAGGAAAATACAATTTTTCAAGGACATTAAAAAATTTTGTTAAAACATTCAAAACTCTCTTATTAACAATTAAAAAATATATAACATAAGGAGGTGGTCCTAAGATGGCAGAGGAATAGTACAGGGAGACCACTTTCTCCCCCACAAACTCATCAAAAGAACATTTGAACGCTGAGTAAATTCCACAAAACAACTTCTGAATGCTGGCAGAGGAAGTCAGGCACCCAGAAAAGCAGCCCATTGTCTTTGAAAGGAGGTAGGAAAAAATATAAAAGATAAAAGTGAGACAAAAGAGGTAGGGATGGAGATCTGTCCTGGGAAGGGAGTCTTAAAAAAAAAGAGAAGTCTCCAAACACCAGGAAACACTCTCATTGGTTAGTCTGTGGCAAGCCTTGGAACCTCAGAGGGCAACATAACCTGGAGGAAAAATAAATAAATAACGAAAACCCACAGATTACGTGCCCAATGGTAACTCCCAGCGGAGAAGCAGTGCAGACATCTGCATCCACCACTAGCAAGCGGGGGCTGGGCAGGGAGGTGCGGGCTGCATTGCTTAGAGTAAAGGCCTGACCAGAATGCCCCAAGGCCAATCTAAGGGAACTGACTTGAGATAGCAAACCAGACTGTGGGATAGCTACACTGTGAAAAGCCCTAACCTAAGAAACCACCTAGAATGCAAAAGTAGGAAGTCAAGAAACACCTGGGGTAACAGGCAAAATTGGCCTTGGAATATGGAATGAAGCAGGGCAAAGGCTAATAGAGTTTTGCCAAGAGAATGCACTGGTCATAGCAAACACCCTCTCCCAACAACTCAAGAGAAGATTTTACACATGGACATCACCAGATGGTCAACATGGAAATCATATTGATTATATTCTTTGCAGCCAAAGATGGAGAAGCTGTATACAGTCAGAAAAACAAGACCAGGAGCTTACTGTGGTTCAGATCATGAACTCCTTATTGCCAAATTCAGAATTAAATTGAAGAAAGTGGGGAACACCACTAGATCATTCATGTATGACCTAAATCAAATCCCTTATGATTATACAGGGGAAGTGAGAAATAGATTTAAGGGACTAGATCTGATAGATAGAGTGCCTGATGAACTATGGATGGAAGTTTGTGACATTGTACAGGAAACAGGGATCAAGACCATCCCTAAGAAAAAGAAATGCAAAAAAGCAAAATGGCTGTGTGGGGAGGCCTTACAAATAGCTGTGAAAAGAAGAGAAGTGAAATGCAAAGGTGAAAAGGAAAGATCTGAATGCAGAGTTCCAAAGAATAGCAAGGAGAGATAAGAAAGCCTTCCTCAGTGATCAATGCAAAGAAATAGAGGAAAACAACAGAATGGGAAAGACTAGAGATCTCTTCAAGAAAATTCGAGATACCAAGGGAACATTTCATGCAAAGATGGGCTCGATAAAGGCCAGAAATGGTATGGACCTAACAAAAGCAGAAGATATTAAGAAGAGGTGGCAAGAATACACAGAAGAACTGTACAAAAAAGATCTTCATGACCAAGAAAATCACCATGGTGTGATCATTAACCTAGAGCCAGACATCCTGGAATGTGAAGTCAAGTGGGCCTTAGAAAGCATCACTACGAACAAAGCTAGTGGAGATGATGGAATTCCAGTTGAGCTCTTTCAAATCCTGAAAGATGATGCTGTGAAAGTGCTGCACTCAATATGCCAGCAAATTTCTAAAATTCAGTAGTGGCCACAGGACTGGAAAAGGTTAGTTTTCATTCCAATCCCAAAGAAAGGCAATGCCAAAGAATGCTCAAACTACCACACAATTGCACTCATCTCACACGCTAGTAAAGTAATGCTCAAAATTCTCCAAGCCAGGCTTCAGCAATACATGAACCATGAACTTCCAGATGTTCAAGCTGGTTTTAGAAAAGGCAGAGGAACCAGAGATCAAATTGCCAACATCTGTTGGATCATGGAAAAAGCAAGAGAGTTCCAGAAAAATATCTATTTCTGCTTTATTGACTATGCCAAAGCCTTTGACTGTGTGGATCACAATAAACTGTGGAAAATTCTTCAAGATGGGAATACCAGACCACCTGACCTGCCTCTTGAGAAACCTGTATGAAAGTCAGGAAGCAACAGTTAGAACTGGACATGGAACAACAGACTGGTTCCAAATAGGAAAAGGAGTACGTCAAGGCTGTGTATTGTCACCCTGCTTATTTAACTTATATGCAGAGTACATCATGGGAAACACTGGGTGGAAGAAGTAAAAGCTGGAATCAATATTGTCAGAAGAAATATCAATAACCTCAGATATGCAGATGACACCACCCTTATGGCAGAAAGTGAAGAGGAACTAATAAGCCTCTTGATGAAAGTGAAAGTGGAGAGTGAAAAAGTTGGCTTAAAGCTCAACATTCAGAAAATGAAGATCATGGCGTCTGGCCCCATCATTTCATGAGAAATAGATGGGGAAACAGTGGAAACAGTGTCAGACTTTATTTTTGGGGGGCTCCAAAATCACTGCAGATGGTGATTGCAGCCATGAAATTAAAATATGCTTACTCCTTGGAAGGAAAGTTATGTCCAACCTAGATAGCATATTCCTTTGCCGACAAAGGTCCATCTAGTCAAGGCCATGGTTTTTCCAGTAGTCATGTATGGATGTGAGTGGGCTGCCATTGCCTTCTCTGCCTCAGTAGATGATACTCTGTTATTGAATCACAGGAATCCCAGAAGAAGAAGACAAAAAGAAAGACCATGAGAAAATACTTGAGGAGATAATAGTTGAAAACTTCCCTAAAATGGGGAAGGAAATAATCACCCAAGTCCAAGAAACCCAAAGAGTCCCAAACAGGATAAACCCAAGACAAAACACCCCAAGATATATATTAATCAAATTAACAAAGATCAAACACAAAGAACAAATATTAAGAGCAGCAAAGGAAAAACAACAAATAACTCACAAGGGGATTCCCATAAGGATAACAGCTGATCTTTCAATAGAAAACTCTTCAGGCCAGGAGGGAATGGCAGGACATACTTAAAGTGATGAAAGAAAATAACCTACAGCCCAGTTTACTGCACCCAGCAAGGATCTCATTCAAATATGAAGGAGAAATCAAAAGCTTCACAGACAAGCAAAAGCTGAGAGAATTCAGCACCACCAAACCAGCTCTCCAACAAATGCTAAAGGATATTCTCCAGACAGGAAACACAGAAAGGGTGTATAAACTCGAACCCAAAACAATAATGTAAATGGCAATGGGATCATACTTATCAATAATTACCTTAAATGTAAATGGGTTGAATGCCCCAACCAAAAGACAAAGACTGGCTGAATGGATACAAAAACAAGACCCCTATATATGTTGTCTACAAGAGACACACCTCTAAACAAGGGACACATACAGACTGAAAGTGAAGGGCTGGAAAAAGATATTCCATGGAAATAGAGACCAAAAGAAAGCAGAAGTAGAATACTCATATCAGATAAAATAGACTTTAAAACAAAGGCTGTGAAAAGACAAAGAACGACACTACACAATGATCAAAGGATCAATCCAAGAAGAAGAAGATACAGGAATTATAAACATATATGCACCCAACATAGGTGCACCACAATATGTAAGACAAATGCTAACAAGTATGAAAGGGGAAATTAACAATAACACAATAATAGTGGGAGACTTTAATACTCCACTCCCACCTATGGATAGATCAACTAAACAGAAAATTAACAAGGAAACACAAACTCTAAATGATACAATAGACCAGTTAGATCTAATCAATATCTATAAGACATTTCACACCAAAACAATGAAATTCACCTTTTTTTCAAGCACACATGGAACCTTCTCCAGGATAGATCACATCCTGGGCCATAAATCTAGCCTTGGTAAATTAAAAAAAAAATGAAATCATTCCAAGCATCTTTTCTGACCACATTGTAGTAAGATTACATCTCTATTACAGGAGAAAAACTGTTAAAAATGCCAAATATGGAAGCTGAACTACACCCTGCTGAATAACCAACAAATCACAGAAGAAATCAAAACAGAAATCAATATATGCATAGAAATGAATGAAAATTAAAACACAACAATCCAAAACCTGTGGACACTGTAAAAGCAGTACTAAGAGGAAGGTTCATAGCAATACAGACATACTCAAGAAACAAGAAAAAAGTCAAATAAATAACCTAACTCTACACCTAAAGCAACTAGAAAAGGAAGAAATGAAGAACACCAGGGTTAGTAGAAGGAAATAAATCTTAAAAATTAAGGCAGAAATAAACACATAAGAAACAAAAGAGACCATAGCAAAAATCAACAAAGCCAAAAGCTGGTTCTTTGAGAGGATAAATAAAATTGACAATTAGCCAGACTCATCAAGAAACAAAGGGAGAAAAGTCAAATCAATAAAATTAGAAATAAAAATGGAAAGATCACAACAAACAACACAGAAATACAAAGGATCATAAGAGACTACTATCAGCAATTATATGCCAATAAAATGGACAACGTGGAAGAAATGGACAAATTCTTAGAAAAGTGAAACTTTCCAAAACTGAATCAGGAATAAATAGAAAATCTTAACAGACCCATCACAAGCACAGAAATTGAAACTAATCAGAAATCTTCCAGCAAACAAAAGCCCAGGTCCAGACGGCTTCACAGCTGAATTCTACGAAAAATTAGAGAAGAGCTAACATCTTTACTACACAAACTCTTCCAGAAAATTGCAGAGGAAGGTAAACTGCCAAACTCATTATATGAGGCCACCATCACCCTAATACCAAAACCTGATAAAGATGCCACAAAAAAAGAAAACTACAGGCCGATGTCACTGATGAACATAGACGCAAAAATCTTTAACAAAATTCTAGCAATCAGATCCAACATCACATTAAAAAGACCATACATCATGACCAAGTGGGCTTTATCCCAGAGCTGCAAGGATTCTTCAATGTCCCCAAATCAATCAATGTAATACAGCACATTAACAAATTGAAAAATAAAAGTCATATGATCATCTCAATAGATGCAGAGAAAGCTTTTCACAAAATCCAACATCCATTTATGATTAAAAAAAAAAAAAAAACCCTTCCAGAAAGCAGGAATAGAAGGAACATACCTCAACATAATAAAAGCTATATATGACAAACCCACAGCAAACATTATCCTCAATGGTGAAAAATTGAAAGCATTTCCTCTAAAGTCAGGAACAAGACAAGGGTGCCCACTCTGACCACTACTATTCAACATAGTTTTGGAAGTTTGGGCCATAGCAATCAGAACAGAAAAAGAAATAAAAAGAATCCAAATTGGAAAAGAAGTAAAACTCTCACTGTTTGCAGACGACATGATCCTCTACATAGAAAACCCTAAAGACTCCACCGGAGAATTACTAGAGCTAACCAATGAATATAGTACAGTTGCAGGATATAAAATCAACACACAGAAATTTCTTCCATTCCTATACACTAACAATGAGAAAACAGAAAGAGAAATTAAGGAAACAATTCCATTCACCATTAAGATTAAAAGAATAAAATACTTATGAATATATCTACCTAAAGAAACAAAAGACCTATATATAGAAAACTATAAAACACTGGTGAAAGAAATCAAAGAGGACACTAATAGATGGAGAAATATACCATGCTCATGGATCAGAAGAATCAATATAGTGAAAATGAATATACTACCCAAAGCAATCTATAGATTCAATGCAATCTCTATCAAGCTACCAATGGTATTTTCCACAGAGCTAGAACAAATCACTTCACAATTTGTATGGAAATACAAAAAACCTCGAATAGCCAAAGCAATCTTGAAAAAGAAGAATGGAACCGGAAGAATCAATCTGCCTGACTTCAGACTCTACTACAAAGCCACAATTGTCAAGACAGTATGGCACAAAGACAGAAATATAGATCAATGGAACAAAATAGAAAGCCCAGAGATAAATCCACGCACCTATGGACACCTTATCTTTGACAAAAGAGGCAAGAGTATACAATGGAGAAAACACAATCTCTTTAACGAGTGGTACTGGAAAAACTAGTCAACCACTTGTAAAGGAATGAAACTAGAACACTTTCTAACACCATACACAAAAATAAACTCAAAATGGATTAAAGATCTAAACGTAAGACCAAAAACTATAAAACTACTAGAGGAGAACATAGGCAAAACACTCTCTGACATAAATCACAACAGGATCCTCTATGACCCACCTTCCAGAATATTGGAAATAAAAGCAAAAATAAACAAAAGAGACGTAATTAAACTTAAAAGCTTCTGCACAACAAAGGAAATTCTAAGCAAGGTGAAAAAACAGTCTTCAGAATGGGAGAAAATAATAACAAATGAAGCAACTGACAAAGAATTAATTTCAAAAATATACAAGCAACTCCTGCAGCTCAATTCCAGAAAAATAAACGATCCAATCAAAAAATGGGCCAAGGAACTAAACAGACATTTCTCCAAAGAAGACATACAGATGGCTAACAAACACATGAAAAGATGCTCAACATCACTCATTATCAGAGAAATGCAAATCAAAACCACGAGGAGGTACCATCTCATGCCAGTCAGAATGGCTGCTATCCAAAAGTCTACAAGCAATAAATGCTGGAGAGGGTGTGGAGAAAAGGGAACCCTCTTACACTGTTGGTGGGAATGCAACCTAGTACAGCTACTATGGAGAACAGTGTTGAGACTCCTTTAAAAACTGGAAATAGAACTGCATATGACCCAGCAATCCCACTGCTGGGCATACACACTAAGAAAATCAGAATTGAAAGAGACACATGTACCCCAATGTTCGTCACAGCACTGTTTATAATAACCAGGACATGGAAGGAACCTAGATGTCCATCAGCAGATGAACAGATAAGAAAGCTGTGGTACATATACACAATGGAGTATTAGTCAGCCATTAAAAAGAAATCATTTGAATCAGTTCTAATGAGGTGGATGAAACTGGAGCCTATTATACAGAGTGAAGTAAGTCACAAAGAAAAACACCAATACAGTATATTAACGCATACATATGGAATTTAGAAAGATGATCACAATGACCCAATAAGCTAAAAAGCAAAAGAGACTCAGAGATAAAGAACAGACTTTTGGACTCTGTAGGAGAAAGCGAGGGTGGGATGATTTGGGAGAATGGCATTGAAACATGTATATTATCATATGTGAAACAGATCACCAGTCCAGGTTTGATGCAGGATACAGGGTGCTTGGGGCTGGTGCACCGGGATGACCCAGAGGGACGGTATGGGGAAGGAGGTGGGAGAGGGCTCAGGATGGGGAACACGAGTACACTTGTGGTGGATTCATGCCGATGTATGGCAAAACCAACACAATATTGTAAAGTAATTAGCCTCCATGTCGCCAGTCCAGGTTCGATGCATGGTACTGGATGCTTGGGGCTGGTGCACTGGGACGACCCAGAGGGAGGGTAGGGGAGGGAGGAGGGTGGAGGGTTCAGGATGGGGAACGCGGGTATACCTGTGGTGGATTCATTTCGATATTTGGCAAAACTAATACAATATTGTAAAGTTTAAAAATAAAATAAAATAAAATAAAATAAATTTATATTGAAAATAAAAAAAGAAAGAAAAAAAAGGAATAATTCATGGTAAAAAAAACAAAATTATTTAAATGAAACTGTCCCTGTTGAAATCATTGTGGTTCTGTTCTCTGACTAGACTCTTAATGAAACAGATTTGGTTCCCGGATTGTCCAGGAGGAGTCACACAGGTTGTATTTGAAAACTGGTTTGATTGTACCCTTGGAACTAAGCCCACTGCTGGGTTGTTTGCCAAGAGGACACAAGATGCTAGTGATCCATGGCATGCAGTTCTGCTGCAGTTCATCACTGTAATCTGGATGAAGAGCCAACTGAAGGGAGCACCCTGGAAGCTTGAGTAACTGCTGCATTTGATGACCAGGCAGTATGAAGACCACAAGGATGGGGGACTAGATGGGTCCGTCCGATATACTGGAGCACTTACAGAGACAATGACAGGCTTGAATCCTTTAACTGTCAGCTCAAATCATAGTCTAAGAGCCAGAAAGATTCCATGGCAGCCCTAATAGAATGTACTTCTTGCTACCACAGCACTGGTATAGCTAATAATCAAACAGCATTTAATTGAGTAGATTGCCGAGTTACAGTGTCAGTTGAATGCTCATTTCACCAAATTTCTCATATAAAAGTTAAAAAAAAAAAAGATTAGAATACTAAAACTCCAAGTAGGGACATGTTGTTGGACCCAGATAAAACTGACTATCTTGAAACTCAACTCACTCTGAACTATCGTTGCCAGTGGAAGTAGCTTTAAACCCTGCATCTGAGAAGACAAGCCTTCTTTTGCTTCAAAACTCTACACTAACCTCACCTAGGACAAATGAGGACTAATATCTTTAAAAGAGATACTCATTCCTCTTAAGACCCACAATAGTGAGCTTTAACTCAACAACAAGGGTCATATCTCAATATAATCCAGGGGAACTGGTGCACATCATTACCAAAGAGGAAATAGCTTATACATTAAAAAAAAAAAAAAAAAGAAACTGCAAGATTTCGTTATTCCATATTAGCAGAACCCAGAGAACATACACAGGAGTGGATTCTAAGGGTATCTCAAAGGAGATCTTTGGCAATATTAGCACCAAACTTTTACTTATGACGAAAAGGAAATAAAAAGCTGGCACACTGACCTGAGTGATATAGATGACTTTGTGCAGCTGGATTAGGATCTGCTGAATAGGATCACTGATCTGACGTACTTTCCTCTGTGACACAACAATTCCTGCAGATGCTGTGGATAAAAAAAAATCTGCAGTTAGTGAAGACCCTGGTTTTCCCCTTCAAATGCCATATTGATGGAAAAATGGGGTAAAATTCAGAGGGCGGGGAGTGGAAAGCAGAAGCACTAATCCTACCAATGAAACAGTATGTAGAGAGTTTGTAACACTTCAATATTTTATGATATTAGATGCATAATTCCTTCCTTCTACTTCTCAGACCCCTAAGTAACATGATGATGTTATTTACAACATCTGGAAGACTATTTAGCACTTGGAAAATTTACCTGCCATTACACCAGGCTGCCACTAGCAGTCAGTGGTGTCTTGTATACTGTGTCCACTGAAAAGCTAGGCTTCAGATATGTGCAGTTAAGAGACTATCACACCCAGTCTAACCATGGTGAAAACATCAGACAAATCCCAGCTGAGGGATTTTCTATAAAATATCTAGCCAGTGATTCTCAAAACTGTCAAGGTTATCAAAAACAAGGAAAGGCTAAGAAACTGACACAGCCATGAGGAGCCTAAGGAGACAGGACAACTGGAACAGGAAAAGGTCATTAGGAAAAATAAACCTAAATAAATCTGAATAAAGCATGGACTTCAGTTAATAATAATGTATCAATATTGGTTCATTAATTATGACAAATGTTATCACACTAATGTAAGATGTTAACAATATCTGGGCATGAGGTATATGGGAACTCTGTACTATTTTCCTAATAATTCTGTAAACTTAACACAGTTCTAAAATTAAAGTTTATTTAAACATAAAAAAAAGAGACTATCACACTTTAAAATTTTAAATTCATTATAACAAATAAAACTAATTTTATTAAAACTGAAGTGAAGTCTCTCATTCGTGTCCGACTCTTTGCGACCCCATGGACTGTAGCCTACCAGGCTCCTTGGTCCATGGGATTTTCCAGGCCTGAATACTGGAGTGGGTTGCTATTTCCTTCTCCAGGGGATCTTCCTGACCCAGGGATAGAATCCAGGTCTCCCGCATTGTAGACAGACGCTTTACCGCCCAAGCTACAAAATGCAAATACTGAATAGGCAATCTTACAGAGCAAACAAAAATCTAATAAATTATAACTTGTAATATAATCAAGGGTTTGAAAATTGTTAAAAATTATAATTTTCACCTCCCTTCAGGTCTCAATAAGACACATTTATAATTTATTCTGAGTTCTCATCATAGAGCCACACCACTTTCACAGTCCTAGGCTAGCTTGGTGCCAAATTGCATATAAGCCACTTTTCCAGATTCACATGTCATAGGCACAAGTCTCACTCTTAACTCTGAGGAATGTAAAGCTACTTAAAGGAAAGGCCTTAACCTCCATATTAGTCACAAGGTCCCCTCTTCCTCCTCTCAACCTCAGATCCACAATGGAAGAGGTGGATGTATACTGTCCTCTCTCCCTTCTTCCTATTCTTTCCCTTCCTTGCCACAACCTGTAGCATGGTTTCTAAAATGATGCTTTTCTTCCTAAATTCTCATTTTTAAAGAAAAGTTCCAAAGACCTTCTTTTTTTTTTACCTTAATGAAATCTTGAGTAGATGAAATTAAATGTGAACACAATCATTGCTTTCAGTTCAGTTCAGTCGCTCAGTCATGTCCGACTCTGCGACCCCATGAATCGCAGCACGCCAGGCCTCCCTGTCCATCACCAACTCCTGGAGTTCACTCAGACTCACATCCATCGATGTGAGTGATGCCATCCAGCCATCTCATCCTCTGTTGTCCCCTTCTCCTCCTGCCCCCAATCCCTCCCAGCATCAGAGTCTTTTCCAATGAGTCAACTCTTCTCATGAGGTGGCCAAAGTACTGGAGTTTCAGCTTTAGCATCATTCCTTCCAAAGAAATCCCAGGGCTGATCTCCTTCAGAATGGACTGGTTGGATCTCCTTGCAGTCCAAGGGACTCTCAAGAGTCTTCTCCAACACCACAGTTCAAAAGCATCAATTCTTCGGCACTCAGCCTTCTTCACAGTCCAATTCTCACATCCATACGTGACCACAGGAAAAACCATAGCCTTGACTAGACGGACCTTTGTTGGCAAAGTAATGTCTCTGCTTTTGAATATGCTATCTAGGTTGGACATAACTTTCCTTCCAAGGAGTAAGCGTCTTTTAATTTCATGGCTGCAGTCACATCTGCAGTGATTTTGGAGCCCGGAAAAATAAAGTCTGACACTGTTTCCACTGTTTCCCCATCTATTTCCCATGAAGTGATGGGACCAGATGCCATGATCTTCGTTTTCTGAATGTTGAGCTTTAAGTCAACTTTTTCACTCTCCACTTTCACTTTCATCAAGAGGCTTTTTAGTTCCTCTTCACTTCTGCCATAAGGGTGGTGTCATCTGTATATCTGAGGTTATTGATATTTCTCCTGGCAATCTTGATTCCAGCTCGTGTTTCTTCCAGTCCAGCATTTCTCATGATGTACTCTGCATATAAGTTAAATAAGCAGGGTGACAATATACAGCCTTGATGTACTCCTTTTCCTATTTGGAACCAGTCTGTTGTTCCATGTCATTGCTTTAGCAACAGCTAAGATTTTGAAAAATTATTCTTATATATGTGCTTTCTGAGAAGACTTACATATTTTACCATAAGAATTTATTTTCAAAACATTTATAGAGAAATTTTAATGTGGCCATTAAAAGATCCAATTTGTTTTATAATTATCATATTAAAATGTATATTTAGGAAACAAAATACAAAAAAGAAAATATTCTTTTTCTTATGGGTGTTTTTACTGTGTTGAGAAATTCACACTAGAAATCATCTAGTTCTAATTCATCTACATTTAATACCATTTAAATGTTTGAAATGTAAAGGATCTATCTCCTCTAGGAACCACATCTAACTTCTTTTAAACATGAGTTACTTGACCTTTCAGATGAGGCTTAATAAATTACCCTTAGTATAAAAATGTGAAGATAAATCAGAAAGAATTAAAGTAGTTCTGAAATAGAAAACAGAGAAGTGGACATATCTGCTTCAGCCTGAAGAGACAGCCAAGTATCAGATCAGATCAGATCAGTCGCTCAGTCATGTCCGACTCTTTGTGACCCCGTGAATCACAGCACGCCAGGCCTCCCTGTCCATCACCAACTCCCGGAGTTCACTCAGACTCACGTCCATCGAGTCAGTGATGCCATCCAGCCATCTCATCCTCTGCCGTCCCCTTCTCCTCCTGCCCCCAATCCCTCCCAGCATCAGAGTCTTTTCCAATGAGTCAACTCTTTGCATGAGGTGGCCAAAGTACTGGAGTTTCAGCTTTAGCATCATTCCTTCCAAAGAAATCCCAGGGCTGATCTCCTTCAGAATGGACTGGTTGGATCTCCTTGCAGTCCAAGGGACTCTCAAGAGTCTTCTCCAACACCACAGTTCAAAAGCATCAATTCTTCGGCACTCAGCCTTCTTCACAGTCCAACTGTCACATCCATATGTGAGCATAGGAAAAAACCACAGCCTTGACTAGACGAACCTTTGTTGGCAAAGTAATGTCTCTGCTTTTGAATATGCTATCTAGGTTGGTCATAACTTTCCTTCCACGTATACATACATTATATTTTCTACAGTAATGTTTCTTTGCAGAAATAATTATTCTTTTTAAATAAATTTATTTTTTGATTTTTTATAGTTTTATTTTAATTATTTTTTATTGAAGGATAATTGCTTTATAGTATTTTGATGTTTTCTGTCAAACCTCAACATGAATCAACCATAGGTATACATATATCCCCTCCCTTTTGAACCTCCCTCCCATCTCCCTCCACACCTCACCCCTGTAATTATTTGTTTGTCTAGACTGATATCTAAAACTAATGTAGTTTAGTTGATTTTTTATATATGTGGACATAGATACAAACAGAAATAGTTAGCTAGAATGCCTGCCTTTTGTAGTACTCAATATACAGTGCAACAATTTTTCTTTAAGACCCTTGGCCACTATTCTCTCAATCCCAGTAATTCCTTGAGTTTTGAAAATAGCTTTGATTTCTTACTCTCTAAAAAGTACATTTTAAAATGTATATTTACAGATGCCCATTATAAAATAAGTAGACAAATGTACAATAACCTAAGTATCACAGAAGAGACTCTAGAACCCCTGGGACCACCGTCCATCAGAGGCAACCTCTGATACCGGCTTGGTGTGTTGCCTTTCAGTTACTTTTCTGTCTATTTACATACTTCAGTGTGCACCTTCAGAGCAATATTTTTCGAACTATGGTTGAGTCCTGAATCAATTTAATGAGCCAGGACCAACATTTTGAAAA
Source organism: Bos taurus (assembly GCF_002263795.3). NCBI lineage: Eukaryota > Metazoa > Chordata > Mammalia > Artiodactyla > Bovidae > Bos > Bos taurus. The sequence continues at coordinate 241,842 of NC_037334.1, read as the reverse complement.
GTGGAATGGAATGGCATGGAATAAAACAGGATAGAAAAGTTTCAGAGTACTGTATGTAGTAAGGGTTCACTCAGTCTAGATATAAAATGTGTGTCTCACTTTCAAAACACTTTGAAAGCTACTATTGTAGAAAATCTATAGTGCTACCTCATGCTTTCTTTCCCTCTTTTTAAATAAATGGTGACACATTATAAGTCTGGTTTACAGTTTCTTTTCTGTCTGTCTTGGAGATTATTTCTTATCAATACACAGTTATAGCTCATTTTTATTGACCGCCATTGAACAGTACTACATGATCTGCATGCATGTTCTGTATGCATGCATACACTTCTGTCTTGATGGGGACTTAGTTTTCTTTCAACTTATCATGATTGTGAATGATGCTGCAGTGAATATTTGTGTGCATGCAGTGAATATGTGTGTGTGTGCCTCATTGTGCACAGTGCAAGAGGTTTTTCAGTATAAACAAGGAGAAATTAAGTAGCTGGGCCCTTTGATACACATATTTGCAATTTTAACAAATACATTTTAAAGGAGCTGAATCAATTTGCACTCTAACCAGAAGAAAATCCACTTTTCTATCCCTTGATCAACGCTGTAGTCAAACTTTTCAATTTTACTATTGTGATTTTGTTTTATTTTGTGTTTATCTAAATGCTAATGAGGTGCTGCACTTCTTTGGTGAATTTTCTGTTTGTTTCCAAGTTTCTTTTTTCATATTGATTTGTATATGCTCTTTACAGTGTCTGAATACTAATCCTTTTTCTGTATTTTATATAAGTATTTTCCCCTAATCTGTTGCTTCTGTTCAGTTTAAAGGGCAATTCCCAACCCCATCACCTAGACTAAAGACAGTCTCTCAAGGATATCTGCTGCTGTTATGCCATGACAAGTTAAGATCGCATGACCAGTTTAGCACTCTGGGTGCTCTGGCAGGATTACTGAGATGTGAGTGATCACATGGGTTAGGCTTGGGGAGAAGAAGGAAATTTAAGGTTCGTAATGATGGGAGTCTGACTGTAACACTTGCAAACCCTCTTGATTTCCTGAACAACTTCAGCTAGTCCTAGGTAGGATAATTTTTATTCCTCCTTTTCTACCTTATCAAATCGTCACTGTTTTTTATATTCCCAATCCCAAAATATGTATTTAGCCATTAGTAATTTTAGGAAAACAAAATTAATAAAAATCCAAATATATATCTTTAAAATTTTTATTCCTTAGATATTAATAACTACCAACTTCATGGCAAATGTTAGCCATATAAAGCATTCTCCCTCAGTCTTTTAGATTAGCACACTGAAAATACTATACTTAACTATTCACAAAAAAATGCAACACATATTTATATTGACAATTTTATTAAATCAAATTTCCCTTAAAAAGAGATGATAGATGGGAATTCCCTGGTGGTTCAGTGGTTAGGAATCTATGTTCTGTCAAGGACCTGAGTTTGTTCCCTGGTTGGGGATCTAAGATCCTGCATGCTACAGAATGTGGCCAGGAAAAAAAAAAAAAAAGATGCCATATAAACTGATCTTATTTCAATGTCAGTCATGCATAGTATGTTCATGATTCATACCTATATAGTTCCTGATCCAAAACATAGAAATTATTTGGTCCCATTAAAATTTAAATAAAATCAAATTTCAAATTGGAATACTCTGTATTCCTTTTATGGTTTCATTAAAATAGGGAGCTGAATTAGTGTTTTAAAACTTAGGAGGAAACCACAAAATTCATTATAAGTGGCAATTTACTTAAAATGCCAAAAATATATTTGCTAGCTTACTGTGTGGTAAGCATGACATTGAACAGTTAAGTTTCCCCTCTGAGGTGGTGGTAGGAGGGCCTGGAAAAGGTGCTGGCAAGGGTTTCACAATGTAGTCTCATGTGGTCCTCATAACTATTCTGAATGGTGTCCTCACTTTATAGATAACTGAAATTAAGAAGAGTGTCCAACCAAGCCTGAAGAACTGGGACATGCAATTAGATGGGCCCAAAACTCTACACTTACTCAACTCTCCTAACTTGTTACCAGGAGACCATGAAACCATGCACCACATAACCTAACACATGTGCTCCTTCCCACATTTGAAATACTACTTCTTTTCTTAAAAGGAGCTGCTACTTCTAACATGTTCTCAATGTACCTTTTAACATTTCATGGATCAAATATTTTTGAAAAGCAAGTACACGTAAAAAATGGAAACACTGTCTTTATACCCTGTGCAGTGCACTATATCTGGTTTATTATCTCATGCCACATTACAATAGCGAAGTTAGGGGCCCACTTCTGGTCCAGTCTACTGAAGTCACAATTTACAACACAAACTCTGAACCTCTTAGTTACTACAAAATGATCAGGAGATGGACTACACATATTCCCCCAATTGATCAAGACATAGTATACTATTTTTCTGAATTCTCTCTGCTAAGAATCAGGGATTTTTGAACAACAGGGGAAGAGAAAGTTTACAGCAGGAGCTCGCTGAAAAAGTTAAAAAAAAAAAATTAGGGGCAAGGCCAAGATGACTGAGAGGGAAGACATGGAGTTTCTGTTACCCTACAGTTAGGATACTCACTAGATGCTGGTGGGGGGCCTCTGAAAACCAGACAGATGGGTGGAACCACTAAGCAATCAGGTAGGATGTGAATGGGAGCAAAGAGGGGAGGAAAAGTGGAGGCCAGACAGGACTGGTGTGGCTGAGGGGTGACTGGGAGCACCTGGAAATTTATGCTTGCCTCCAGGAGGTTAACAGGGAGTAGGAAGGACCTTCAAAGGTTGGAGGATGGGAAGGGGGAATGGTTTGGCATTCCCTCCTGTCAACTTGGCCCCAGGGAGCGTACACAGGTGCCAAGCCTGGTCCTATGCCCTTCAGGGACCTCTCTGCTCACGTGGGTACTGGAGGTGTGAGAGGGAGTGGGAAGAAGGATGCAAGCCAAACTGGGGAGCCCTCAGGGGTCAGGAGAAGTGCCTGCTGTTCCCTTACCCAGTGAGCCCAAGGAAGTCTCCTAAGGCCCTCTAGGGTCCTCTCTGATCTTCAAGGTGCCTTCCACCTTACAGGACCTACTCTGTCTGTGTAGGTTCTACAGTGTGACAGGAAGGGAGTAGGAGGAAAAGCCAAGCCCTGGGGGAGGAATCATTTGGGGTTCAAAGGATCAGGAAACCTGCCTTGTATTCTACTCACTCGGCCCCAGGGAGCCTCCTGGGGCCCCAGGTGTGATCCTCCACACCCTAAGGCAGGAGAGACTGCAGAGGGCTCAGCTAGAATGAACCCAAGCCCCAACCCCCAACCAGGGCCTTTTCCAGTACAGTGGTTCCTGAATCAGGACTCTTCCCCTGCCTAAAGCTAGCCTCTACATAAACCAAGCCCCTGCCTAAGCCCTGCCCCTCATAGCTGAGGTTTTTCTGTCTTTTTGTTGCTTTTGTTGTTGTTTTGTTTTGTTTGTTTGTTTTTTGTTGTTGTTCTTTGGCATTACTGAGTTCTGTTTTACCCTTCAGTGGCTCTTTCATATATATTCTTATTTTTTATAAAATATCTGTTAATTTTCTGAATTCATTTTTTTGTTATTGTTATGCTTCCTTTTATGTTTTATGATCATTAATAGTTTTTTTTTTTTCCTTCTTTGCTACTGGGGCTTAACTTTACCCTCCAGTACTTGTTTTATATAGATTTTTATTTTTCCGAATATATATATTTTTTCTATATTTAGTTTGTTTTAGTTAGTTAGTTTTCTATATTTAATTTAGTTAGTTAGTTATTTAGTTAGTTAGTTTTCTATATTTAATTTGTAATTATTTGTTATTATCCAGATCCTTTTTTTTTTGGCATCTCTGTGGCTTGCAAGATCGCACTTCATGGGCCAGAGATCAGGCCTGAGCTCCTGAGGTGGGAGAACTGAATCAGAACTACTGGACTAACAGAGAACATCATGCCCCAGGGAATATTAATTGGAGTGAAGTCTCCCAGACAAAAAAATAAAATACTTAAGAATAAATGTACCTAAGGAAGCAAAAGACCTGTTCTCAGAAAACTATAAAACTCTGATGAAAGAAATCAAAGAGGACACAAACGGAGAGATATACCATGTTCTGGAATTGAAAGAATCAATATAGTAAAGATGAATACACTACCCAAAGCAATCTACAAATTCAGTGCAATTCCTATCAAATTGCCAAGGCATTTTCCACAGAATTGGAACAAAAAAAAAATCTCACAGTTTGTATGGAAACACCTAAGACCCCAAATAGCCAAAGTAATCTTGAGAAAGAAAAATGGAGCAGGAGGAATCAGACTTCCTGACTTCAAACTATACTAAAAAACTACAATAATCAAAACAGTGTGGTACTGGCACAAAAACAGAAATATAAACCAATGTATAGGATAGGAAGCCCAGATATAAACCCATGGACCTAAAATCACCTAGTCAATGACAAAGGAGGCAATAATATACATAGGAGAAAAGACAGCCTCTTCAATAAATGTTGCTGGGAAATCTAGACGGGTACATGTAAAAGAATGAAATTAGAATACTACCTAATATCATACATAAAATAAACTCAAAAGGGATTAAAGACCTAAATGTAAGACCAGATACTATAAAACTCTTGGAGGAAAACAAAGGAAAAACATTCTTTGACATAAATCACATCAAGACCTTTTTTGAACCACTTCCTGAAATAATGAAAATAAAAACAAAATAAACAACTGGGATCCAATTAAACTTAAAAACTTTTGCACAGCAAAGGAAACCATAAGCAAGACAAAAAGACAAACCTCAGAATGGGACAAAATATTTACAAAAAAAGCAGTGGAAAAAGGGTTAATCTCCAAAATATACAAACAGCTCATGGAGATCAATATTTAAAATAAAAAAAAAATTAAAAAAAAATAGGCAGAAGATCTAAGTAGACATTTCTCCAAAGAAGAATATAGATGGCCAAGAAACACAAGAAATGGTGCTCAACATCACTAATTATCAGAGAAATGCAAATCAAAACTACAATGAGGTATCAGTTCATACCTGCCAAAATGGCCATCATCAAAAACTCTACAAACAATAAATGCTGCAAAGGGTGTGGAGAAAAAGGAACTCTCTTATATTGTTGGTTGAATTGTTACATTCAATTGTTGAATGTACATTGGTACAGCCACAGTGGAGAACAGTATGGTGATAGCTTAAAAAATTATACATAGAATTACCATATAATCCAGGAATCCCAACACAGGGCATATACCCTAAGCAAACTGTAACTCAAAACGACACATGTACCCCAGTGTTCATCACAGTACTATTTACAATAGCCAGGACATGGAAGCAACCTAGAAGTCCTTTGACAGATGAATGAATAATGATGTGGTGTGGATTCTGGGAGTTGGTGATGAACAGGGAGGCCTGGCGTGCTGCAGTTCATGAGGTCACAAACAGTCAGACACGACTGAGCAACTGAACTGAGCTGAACTGAACATATACACAACGGAATATTATTCAGTCATAAAAAGGAATGAAATTGGGTTAGTAGTAGGGGTGTGGATGAACCTCGAGCCTGTCATACAGAGTGAAGTGAGTAAAAAAGAGAAAAATATCACATATTAATGCGTATATATGGAATCTAGAAAACTGGTGCTGATGAACCTATTTGCAGAGCAGGAACAGAGGCACAGACGTGAAGAACAAAGCTGAATGTATGTGCCCTAGGTTCAGACTATACTACAAAGCTACAGTAGTCAAAACAGTATGGTACTGGCACAAAAACAGACACATAGATCAATGGAACAGAGTAGAGAGCCCAGAAATAAACCTACACCTGTGGTCACCTAATCTATGACAAAGGAAGCAAGAATATAAAATGGGGAAAAGTGAGTCTCTTCAACAGATAGTTCTGGAAAAACTAGGCAGCTACATTTAAAACAACGAGATTAGAACATTTCCTCATACCATATACAAAAATAGGGCTTCCTTGGTAGCTCACCTGGTAAAGAATCCAGCTGCAATGCAGGGGACCTGGGTTTGATCCCTGGGTTGGGAAGATCCCCTGGAGAAGGAAAAGGCTGCCCACTCCAGTATTCTGGCCTGGAGAATTCCATGGACAGTATGGTCCATGGGGTAGCAGAGTCAGACACAACTGAGCAACCTTCACTCACTCACTATACAAAACAACACAAAACAGAGATTAAAGGCTTAAATATAAAACTAGAAACCACAAAACTAGAAGAAAACAAAGACGGGAGGAGCAACCCCACCTCCAAGGAGTGGTGGCTGCATGGGCACAGGAGGGCCTAGAAGAGCTATTCCATGTTCAAGGTCAGAAGGGGCAGTGGTGAGGAGATACCCCTTGTCCAAGGTAAGGAGCAGAGGCTGTGCTTTGCTGGAGCAGCCATGAAGAGATACCCCACGTCCAAGGTAAGAGAAACCCAAGTAAGATGGTAGGTGTTGCAAGAGGACATCATGGTCAAAAAAAGACTTCGAAATGCAGCACTTGGATGCAATCTCAAAAACGATAGAATGATCTCTGTTCGTTTCCAAGGCAAACCATTCAATATCACAGTAATCCAAGTCTATGCCCCAACCAGTAACACTGAAGAAGCTGAAGTTGAACAGTTCTATGAAGACCTCCAAGACCTTTTAGAACTAACACCCAAAAAAGATGTCCTTTTCATTATAGGGGACTGGAATGCAAAAGTAGGAAGTCAAGAAACACCTGGAGTAACAGGCAAATTTGGCCTTGGAATACAGAAACCAAATACAATACAGACACACTGAAACCATACTCACAGAAAACTAGTCAATCTAATCCTACTAGGACCACAGCCTTGTCTAACTCAATGAAACTAAGCCATGCCCGTGGGGCCACCCAAGATGGGCAGGTCATGGTGGAGAGGTCTGACAGAATGTGGTCCACTGGAGAAGGGAATGGCAAACCACTTCAGTATTCTTGCCTTGAGAAACCCATGAACAGTATGAAAAGGCAAAATGATAGGATACTGAAAGAGGAACTCCCCAGGTCAGTAGGTGCCCAATATGCTGCTGGAGATAAGTGGAGAAATAACTCCAGAAAGAATGAAGGGGTGGAGCCAAAGCAAAAACAATACCCAGTTGTGGGTGTGACTGGTGATAGAAGCAAGGTCTGATGCTGTAAAGAGCAATATTGCATAGGAGCCTGGAATGTTAGGTCCATGAATCAAGGCAAATTGGAAGTGGTCAAACAAGAGATGGCAAGAGTGAACGTCGACATTCTAGGAATCAGCAAACTAAAATGGACTGGATGGGTGAATTTAACTCAGATGATCAAATTATCTACGACTGCCGGCGGGAATCCCTCAGAAGAAATGGAGTAGCCATCATGGTCAAAAAAAAAAAAAAAAAAAAAGAGTTTGAAATGCAGCACTTGGATGCAATCTCAAAAACGACAGAATGATCTCTGTTCATTTCCAAGGCAAACCATTCAATATCACAGTAATCCAAGTCTATGCCCCAACCAGTAACACTGAAGAAGCTGAAGTTGAACAGTTCTATGAAGATCTTCAAGACCTTTTAGAACTAACACCCAAAAAAGATGTCCTTTTCATTATAGGGGACTGGAATGCAAAAGTAGGAAGTCAAGAAACACCTGGAGTAACAGGCAAATTTGGCCTTGGAATACGGAATGAAGCAGGGCAAAGACTAATAGAGTTTTTCCAAGAGAACGCACTGGTCATAACAAACACCCTCTTCCAACAACACAAGAGAAGACTCCACACATGGACATCACCAGATGGTCAACACTGAAATCAGATTGATTATATTCTTTGCAGCCAAAGATGGAGAAGCTCTATACAGTCAACAAAAACAAGACCAGGAGCTGACTGTGGCTCAGATCATGAACTCCTTATTGCCAAGTTCAGACTTAAATTGAAGAAAGTAGGGAAAACAACTAGACCATTCAGGTATGACCTAAATCAAATCCCTTATGATTATACAGTGGAAGTGAGAAATAGATTTAAGGGACTATGTGATTAATAGAGTGCTATTAAGATTTAAAGGACCAATCTGATAGATAGAGTGCCTGATGAACTATGGACTGAAGTTCGTGACATTGTACAGGAGACAGGGAACAAGATCATCCCCATGGAAAAGAAATGCAGAAAAGCAAAATGGCTGTCTGGGGGAGGCCTTACAAATAGCTGTGAAAAGAAAGAAGTGAAAAGCAAAGGAGAAAAGGAAAGATATAAGCATCTGAATGCAGAGTTCCAAAGAATAGCAAGAAGAGATAAGAAAGCCTTCTTCAGTGATCAATGCAAAGAAATAGAGGAAAACAACAGAATGGGAAAGACTAGAGATCTCTTCAAGAAAATTCGAGATACCAAGGGAACATTTCATGCAAAGATGGGCTCGATAAAGGACAGAAATGGTATGGACCTAACAGAAGCAGAAGATATTAAGAAGAGGTGGCAAGAATACACAGAAGAACTGTACAAAAAAGATCTTCACGACCCAGATAATCATGATGGTGTGATCACTCACCTAGAGCCAGACATCCTGGAATGTAAAGTCAAGTGGGCCTTAGAAAGCATCACTATGAACAAAGCTAGTGGAGGTGATGGAATTCCCGTTGAGCTCTTTCAAATCCTGAAAGATGATGCTGTGAAAGTGCTGCACTCAATATGCAGCAAATTTGGAAAACTCAGCAGTGGCCACAGGACTGGAAAAGGTCAGTTTTCATTCCAATCCCAAAGAAAGGCAATGCCAAAGAATGCTCAAACTACCGCACAATTGCACTCATCTCACACGCTAGTAAAGTAATGCTCAAAATTCTCCAAGCCAGGCTTCAGCAATATGTGAACCATGAACTTCCAGATGTTCAAGCCTGTGGCAGATTCATTTCGATATGTGGCAGAACCAATACAATATTGTAAAGTTTAAAAATAAAATAAAATTAAAAAAAGAAGAAAAAAAAAAGAAAAGGCAGAGGAACCAGAGATCAAATTGCCAGCATCTGCTGGATCATGGAAAGAAACAAGAGAGTTCCAGAAAAACGTGTATTTCTGCTTTATTGAGTATACCAATGCCTTTGACTGTGTGGATCACAATAAACTGTGGAAAATTCTTCAAGAGATGGGAATACCAGACCACCTCATCTGCCTCTTGAGAAATTTGTATGCAGGCCAGGAAGCAACAGTTAGAACTGTACATGGAACAACAGACTGGCTCCAAATAGGAAAAGGAGTACATTAAGGCTGCATATTGTCACCCTGCTTATTTAACTTATATGCAGAGTACAGAATGGGAAATGCTGGACTGGAAGAAACACAAGCTGGAATCAAGATTGCCTGGAGAAATATCAATAACCTCAGATATGCAGATGATACCACCCTTATGGCAGAAAGTGAAGAGGAACTAAAAAGCCTCTTGATGAAGGTGAAAGAGGAGAGTGAAAATGTTGGCTAAAAACTCAACATTCGGAAACCGAAGATCATGGCATCTGGTCCCATCACTTCATGGGGAATATATGGGGAAACAGTGTCAGACTTTATTTTTTTTGAGCTCCAAAAGCACTGCAGATGGTGGCTGAAGCCATGAAATTAAGACACTTACTCCTTGGAAGGAAAGTTATGACCAACCTAGATAGCATATTCAAAAGCAGAGACATTGCTTTGCCAACAATGGTCCGTCTAGTCAAGGCAATGGTTTTTCCAGTAGCCATGTATGGATGTGAGAGTTGGACTGTGAAGAAAGCTGAGTGCTGAAGAATTGATGCTTTTGAACTGTGGTGTTGGAGAAGACTCTTGAGAGTCCCTTGGACTGCAAGGAGATCCAACCAGTCCATTCTGAAGGAGATCAGCCCTGGGATTTCTTTGGAAGGAATGATGCTGAAGCTGAAACTCCAGTACTTCGGCCACCTCATGCGAAGAGTTGACTCATTGAAAAAGACTCTGATGCTGGTAGGTATTGGGGGCAGGAGGAGAAGGGGACGACAGAGGATGAGATGGCTGGATGGCATCACTGACTCGATGGACGTGAGTCTGAGTGAACTCTGGAAGTTGGTGATGTACAGGGAGGCCTGGCTTGCTGCAATTCATGGGCTGGCAAAGAGTTGGACACAACTGAGCTACTGAAGTGAACTGAACTGGACACTCTGATACAGGCCTTAGAAATATTTTTTTGAATATGTCTTCTCAGACACCGCAAACATAGGCAAAAATAAATCAGATCTAATCAAATTTAAAACTTTCGCACAGTGAATCAAACTATAGACAAAATGAATAGACAAACTACTGAATGGGAGAAGATATTTGAAAAAGATACATCTGATAAGAGGAATATCCAAAATAAATTAAAAAGTCATGCAATTCAATATAAAAAAGGTAAAAATGGACAGAGCACATTAATAGACATTTTCTAAAAAAAAATACATCTGGACAATGGAAACATCAAAAGATGCTCCAACATGTTAATCATCAGGGAAATTGAGATCAAAACCATCATGAGAGATCACATTTTATCTGTGAGAATGGCTATAACCAAAAGGCAATACATAAATGTTGGCTATGATGTGGAGAAAAGGGAACCTTAGTGTACTGGTGGTGAGAGTGTAAATTGGTTCAGCCACTATGGAAAGCAGCACAGAATTTACACAAAAATTAAAAATACAGCTACCATATGACCCAGCAATCCCACTTCTGGTTATATATCTGAAGGAAATGAAAACACTAATTCAAAAGATGTATGTACCCCAATGTTCATAGCAGCATCATTTACAATTGTCAAGGTGTGGAAGCAACCCAAGTTCCCATCAACAGATGAATGGATAAAAAATATATGGTGTGTATATATGCAATGGAATATTACTCATCCATAAAAAGTGATGAAATGCTGCCATTTTCATCAATGTGGATGGACCTAGAGAATATTATCCTTAGTGAAAAATGTCACACAGAGAAAGATAAATACTGTGTGTGTTTTCACTTATATGTGGAATATAAAAAAATAAGGCATATGAATGCATACAGCAAAACAGAATCAGACTCACAGAGAACAAACTATGCTTTAATATACTATATTTGTTCTTTTCTTTCTGACTTACTTCACTCTGTATAATAGGCTCTTGGTTTATCCACCTCAGTAGAATTGACTCAAATTCATTCCTTTTTCTGGCTGAGTAATATTGCATTGTGTATATGTACTATGACTCCCTTTAGCCATTCGTCTGTCATGGACATCTAGGTTGCTTCCATGTCCTGGCTATTGTAAATAGTGCTGCAGTGAACATTGGGGCACATGTGTCTTTTTGAATTGTGGTTTCTCCAGGGTATATTCCACTTACTTATATCTAATAGTTTGTACCTCTTAATCCCCTTCCCCTTTCACCTTTCCCTCTCCCTACCAGTAAACACTAGTTTGTTCTCTGTGAATCTGTTTCTGTTGGGAAAGTAAGTCAAATGAAAGAAATAGATATATGGAAAATATATTTCCAGTTGTAAAGAGATATATTTCCAGTGGCTAAGGAAATGGCACCCACTCCAGTATTCTTGCCTGGAAAATCCCACGGATGGAGGAGATTGGTTGGCTACTGTCCATGTGGTCACAAAGAGTCGAACACGACTGAGCGACTTCACTATCACTATCTAAGTGGGAATTGACATAGGGACTCAGACACAATAAGCATGACTGATAATTCTATTACCCCAACCCCTTCACTATAATCACAGAAATTTTGATACATACATGCAACACATACCCAAGTTATCAAGCATAGCAAATTTGGCACTCATTCACTCACCACTCAACTTAATTACTAGAATAATATCAAAATGTGTGCATCTAACTGTGAACTTCCCTCTCCATTTCCATCCTTCCAATCCTCCACCAATCCACTCCTCTCTTAATCTTATTTATTTTTTCTGTCCCATTCCCATCCCATATTTCCAGACCCTTGAAAATTAAATGAAATTCATTATTTTTACATAGGCAATGCATTGTTCTTATACCTGGAATAAGGTCACATGTTTACATAAGGAAAAGGGATGACCCCTGCCTCATCTTTTCAAAGAGGGGCATAATCTTACCAGTGTCCATATGAGTGTGGGCAGAAGCCTCAGGATTGAGCAGAGGGGTAGAGGGTTTGCTCCAGCAAATCATTCCCTTGCACACAGGTTACCCCTCAGCAAGGGCAAACTCATAGCCCACACTTTAGTCTTCTAGACAAGCCCAGCACCGTCCAACAGAAATATGCAAACTACAAACATAAGTCTAAATTTTCTGGTAGCCACAGTTTTAAGAAGTAGATAGAAAAAAGTGAAATTAATTTTAATAACATTTTAAACTAAAATAACCAAAATATTATTTCAACATGTACTAAATATATATATTAATGTAATTTTAAAATATTAAATGAAATTTAAAATTCTTGGGACATAAAGGCAACCTGGTCACAGAGCAGAGCCCAAGAGTGGCAGCAGTGGTCATTGCTAGTGCTTGCTTAAGCAGCATCCCAGAAGGTTCCCAGATTCTGATGATGATGCTCTACCACAGCTAACCTCTAACACACCCCAGGAGTCCACATAGCTCTCTGCTAGCCCAGCAGATTTGTTCCACAAATGTGTAGGGGCTGGTGGCAGAGGCAGGGAGAAATGATTGGCTATGAAAAACAAAAGGAAAGGAGAGTGAAGTCACTCAGTCGTGTCTGACTCTTTGAACCCCGTGGACTGTAGCCTATCAGGCTCCTCCGTCCATGGGATTCTCCAGGCAAGAATACTGGAGTGGGTTGCCATTTCCTTCTCCAGGGGATCTTCCTGACCCAGGGATTGAACCTGGGTCTCCTGCATTGCAGGCAGATGCTTTAACCTCTGAGCCACCAGGGAAGCCCCAATGAAAAACAAAGGGGGCTTACATATGAGTCAGTTTCCGACTGGAGCTGCAGATGCCTACAGCTTTAGATCTCTGTCAATGTACAGACCACACTTGTTTCAGCACCCCATGCCACTGAAGCAAAGGTCTTGGTGCATGGAAGAGGGGAAAAAATCCACTTAAAGGGGATAGAGCTAGCTTCTTCTCTGGCAATTTAAAAGCGGACCTCACCCCTAACAGGTCAGTGATGGCCACTGGGCAGAGAGGAAGTCCTGCCTCAGATTTGGTGCCAACTCTAGCCCCTCCATCTCTAGTACCACTGCCTATCAAGGGGATAGCTTCCAACACATCCTGAAGAAAGGTATAACTGGCATCCACCTCAAATCCAGCTCACCCATCAAAGGCAGGTGCAAGGCACACACCATATGCAGAGAGATGCTCCCACATAAAAACAGCCATTTCAAGACTGCAGTGGACAACCGTTTCACCTAAAGTAATAGAGACAGAGAAAACTAAATAAAAGAAGAACTGCTGTCAATTGAAAAAGCAAAAGAAAACCCCTGAAAAATAATGAAACAGAAATAAACAATTTACTACAAGAGAACTTAAAACATGATTAATAATAAACTTAATAAAGGAAAAGAACTAATCTGAACAATGAACATTTTAAAATATTTAAAAAGACCCAATCAGAAAGTTGCAGGATACAAGGTCAATACACAGAAATCACTTGCATTCCTGTATACTAATAATGAAAAGTCAGAAAGAGAAATTAAGGAATCACAATTGTTCACAATTGCAACAGAAAGAATAAAATATCTAGGAGTAAACCTACCTAAGTAGATAAAAGAACTGTATGCAGAAAATTATAAGACACTGGTGAAGGAAATAAAAAAACAACATAAACACATGGAGAGATATTTCATGTTCCTGGGTAGGAAGAATCAATACTGTGAAAATGAATATATTACCAAATACAATCTACAGATTCAATGCAATCTCTATCAAATTACCAATGGCGTTTTTCACAGAACTAGAACAAAAAAATTTCACAATGCATATGGAAACACAGAAGATCCTGAATATCCAAAGCAGTCTTGAGAAAGAAGAATGGAGCTGGAGGAATCAACCTTCCTGACTTCAGACTATACTACAAAACTACAGTCATCAAGACAGTATGGTACTGGACCCAAAACAGAAGTATAGACCAATGGAAAAAGATAGAAAGCCCAGAGATAAACCTACACATCTATGGGTAGCTTATTTTTAACAAAGGAGGCAAGACTATACAATGGGGAAAAGATAACCCTTTCAATAAGTGGTGTTGGGAAAACTGGACATATACATGTAAAAGAATGAAATTAGAACACTTTCTAGCACCATACAGAAAGATAAACTCAAAATGGATTAAAGACCTAAACATAAGATCAGAAACTAAAATCTCTTAGAGGATAACATGGGCAGAACACTCGACGACAGAAATCAAAGCAAAATCCTCTATGACCCACCTCTTAGAGTAATGAAAATAAAATAAAAAAATAAACAAGTGGGACCTAATTAAACCTAAAAGCTTTTGCATAGCAAAGGAAACCACAAACAAGGTGAAAAGACAACCCTCAGAATGGGAGAAAATAATACCAAAGGAAACAACAGGCAAAGAATCCATCTACAAAATATATAAGCAGTTCATACAACTCAATACCAGAAAAACAAACAACCCAATCAAAAAGTGGGGAAAAGACCTAAACAGATATTTCTCCAAAGAAGGCATACAGATAGCTAACAAACACATGAAAAGATGCTCAACATTGCTCATTATTAGAGAAATAAAAATAAAAACTACAATGAGATACCACCTCACATTAGTCAGAATTGCCATCATCAAAATGTCTACAAACAATAGATGATGAAGAGGATGTGGAGAAAAAGGAATTCTCTTGCACTGCTGGTGGGAATGTAAACTGATATAGCCGCAAAACCATCATATGATCCAGCAATCCCACTACTAGGCATATACCCTGAGGAAACCAAAATTGAAAAAGATGCAAGTACCCCAATGTTCATTGCAACACTATTTATAATAGCTAGAACAGTGAAACAATGTAGATGTCCATTGACAGATAAATGGATAGAGAAGCTGATACACACACACACACACACACACACACACACACACACACACACAATGGAATATTACTCAGCCATAAAAAGGAAAGCATTTGAGTCAGTTCTAATGAGGTGGATGAATGCAGAGCCTATTATACAGTGAAGTAAGTCAAAAAGAGAAATATAAATATCACATACTACCACATATATAAGGAATCTAGAAAGATGGCACTGATGAAATTATTTTCAGGGCAGATCATGAACTCCTTATTGCCAAATTCAGACTTAAATTGAAGAAAGTGGGGAAAACCACAAGACCATTCAGGTATGGCCTAATCAAATCCCTTATGACTATATAGCAGAAGTGAGAAATAGATTTAAGGGACTAGATCTGATAGACAGAATGCCTGATGAACTATGGGTGGAGGTTCCTGACATTGTACAGGAAACAGGAATCAGAGCCATCCTCAAGAAAAAGAAATGCAAAAAAGCAAAATGGCTGCCTGAGGAGGCCTTACAAATAACCGTGAAAAGAAGAGAAGCAAAAAGCAAAGGAGAGAAAGAAAGATATACCCATTTGAATGCAGAGTTCCAAAGAATACCAAGGAGAGATAAGAAAGCCTTCCTCAGTGGTCAGTGCAAAAAATAGAGGAAAACATAGAATGGGAAAGACAAGAGACCTCTTCAAGAAAATTAGAGATACCAAGGGAACATTTCATGAAAAAAATGGGTGCAATAAAGGACAGAAATGGTATAGTATAGACCTAACAGAAGCAGAAGATATTAAGAAGAGGTGGAAATAATACACAGAAGAACTGTACAAAAAAGATCTTCACGACCCAGATAATCATGATGGTGTGATCACTCACACTCACCTAGAGCCAGACATTCTGGAAAGTGAAGTCAAGTGGGCCTTAGGAAGCATCACTACGAGCACAGCTAGTGGAGGTGATAAAATTCCAGTTGAACTATTTAAAACCCTAAAAGATGATGCTGTGAAAGTGCTGCACTCAACATGTCAGCAAACTTGGAAAACTCAGCAGTGGCCACAGGACTGGAAAAGGTCAGTTTTCACTCCAATCCCAAAGAAAGGCAATGCCACAAAATGCTCAAACTACCACACAGTTGCACTCATCTCACACACTAGTAAAGTAATGCTCTAAATTCTCCAAGTGAGCCTTCAGCAATACGTGAACTGTGAACTTCCAGATGTTCAAGCAGGTTTTAGAAAAGGCAGAGGAACCAGAGATCAAATTGGCAACATCTGATAGATCATAGAAAAAGCAAGAGAGTTCCAGAAAAACATTTATTTCTGCTTTATTAATTATGCCAAATCCTTTGACTGTGTGGATCACAATAAACTGTGGAAAATTCTTCAAGAGATAGGAATACCAGACCACCTGACCTGCCTCTTGACAAACCTGTATGCAGGAAGCAACAGTTAGAACTGGACATGGAACAACAGACTGGTTCCAAATAGGAAAAGGAGTATGTCAAGGCTGTATATTATAACCCTGCTTATTTAACTTATATGACAGAGTACATCATGAAAAATGCTGGTCTGGAAGAAGCACAATCTGGAATCAAGATTGCCGGGAGAAATATCAGTAATCTCAGATATGCAGATGACATCACCCTTATGGCAGAAAGTGAAGAAAAACTAAAGAGCCTCTTGAAGAAAGTGAAAGAGGAGAGTGAAAAAGTTGGTTTAAAGCTCAACATTCAGAAAACTAAGATCATGGCATCCGGTCCCATCATTTCATGGCAAATAGATGGGGGAACAGTGGCTGATTTTATTTTTCTGGGCTCCAAAATCATTGCAGATGATCACCGCCATGAAATTAAAAGATGCTTACACCTTGGAAGGAAAGTTATGACCAACCTAGACAGCATATTAAAAAGCAGAGCAGAGACATTACTTTGTCAACAAAGGTCCATTTAGTCAAGGCTATGGTTTTTCCAGTAGTCATGTATGGATGTGAGAGTTGGACTATAAAGAAAGCTGAGTGCCAAAGAATGATGCTTTTGAACTGTGGTGTTGGAGATGACTCTTGAGAGTCCCTTGCGCTCCAAAGAGCTCCACCCAGTTCATCCTAAAGGAGATCAGTCCTGGGTGTTCATTGGAAGGACTGATGTTGAAGCTGAAACTTCAATACTTTGGCCAACTGATGGGAAGAGCTGACTCATTTGAAAGACTCTGATGCTGGGAAAGATTGAGGGCAGTAGGAGAAAGGGACAACAGAGGATGAGATGGTTGGATAGTATCGCCGACTGAATGGACATTGATTTGGGTAGACTCCAGGAGTTGGTGATGGACAGGGAGGCCTGGCGTACTGACGTTTATGGTGTCTCAAAGAGTTGGACACAACTGAGTGACTGAACTGACTGATACTTGTATCACAAAAAAATAGCCTTTAAAACAAAGTTTAGAAAGAAAAATAAAGAATAGCATATAATTATAAGGAGATCAATAACAGAAGAATATAAATCAAAACTAACAGCCATAAAGGGAGACATTGAGAGGAATATAATAATAGTACGAGTCTTTAACACCTCACTGAAATCAATGGACTGACTTTCTAGACAGAAAATCCATACAATAACAGAGGTCCTACATGACAAAAGACCAGTTGGAGTTAACTGTATCTACAGGATACCACATCCCCAAAAGCCCAGAGTATACCACATACTTTTCAAGCATGTATGGAACATTCTCTAGAATAGACCAAATACTATGCCACAAAGCAAACCTCAACAAACTCAAGAGGATAAAAATTTCAAGCATTTTTTCTGACCACAACAGCACGAAACTAGAAATCAACCACAGAAAGATGAGGGGGAAATGAACACATGGAGACTAACCAATCTGCTACTAACAAACCAATGGGCCAATGATGCTATAAAACAAAAGATCATAAACTATATCAAGAGATCAGATCAGATCAGATCAGTCACTCAGTCTTGTCCGACTCTTTGCAACCCCATGAATCGCAGCACACCAGGCCTCCCTGTACATCACCAACTCCCGGAGTTCACTCAAACTCACGTCCATCGAGTCAGCGATGCCATCCAGCCATCTCATCCTCTGTTGTCCCCTTCTCCTCTTGCCCCCAATCCCTCCCAGCATCAGAGTCTTTTCCAATGAGTCAACTCTTCGCATGAGGTGGCCAAAGTACTGGAGTTTCAGCTTTAGCATCATTCCTTCCAAAGAAATCCCAGGGCTGATCTCCTTCAGAATGGACTGGTTGGATCTCCTTGCAGTCCAAGGGACTCTCAAGAGTCTTCTCCAACACCACAGTTCAAAAGCATCAATTCTTCGGTGCTCAGCCTTCTTCACAGTCCAACTGTCACATCCATATGTGACCACAGGAAAAAACATAGCCTTGACTAGACGGACCTTAGTTGGCAAAGCAATGTCTCTGCTTTTGAATATGCTATCTAGGTTGGTCATAACTTTCCTTCCAAGGAGTAAGCGTCTTTTAATTTCATGGCTGCAGTCACCATCTGCAGTGATTTTGGAGCTCAAAAAAATAAAGTCTGACACTGTTTCCACTGTTTCCCCATCTATTTCCCATGAAGTGATGGGACCAGATGCCATGATCTTCGTTTTCTGAATGTTGAGCTTTAAGCCAACTTTTTCACTCTCCACTTTCACTTTCATCAAGAGGCTTTTTAGTTCCTCTTCACTTTCTGCCATAAGGGTGGTATCATCTGCATATCTGAGGTTATTGATATTTCTCCAGGCAATCTTGATTCCAGCTTGTGTTTCTTCCAGTCCAGCATTTCCCATTCTGTACTCTGCATATAAGTTAAATAAACAGGGTGACAATATACAGCCTTGACGAACTCCTTTTCCTATTTGGAACCAGTCTGTTGTTCCATGTCCAGTTCTAACTGTTGCTTCCTGACCTGCATACAAATTTCTCAAGAGGCAGATGAGGTGGTCTGGTTTTCCCATCTCTTGAAGAATTTTCCACAGTTTATTGTGATCCACACAGTCAAAGGCATTGGCATAGTCAATAAAGCAGAAATGGATGCTTTTCTGGAACTCTCTTGCTTTTTCCATGATCCAGCAGATGTTGGCAATTTGATCTCTGGTTCCTCTGCCTTTTCCAAAACCAGCTTGAACATCAGGAAGTTCACGGTTCACATATTGCTGAAGCCTGGCTTGGAGAATTTTGAGCATTACTTTACTAGTGTGTGAGATGAGTGCAATTGTGCGGTAGTTGGAGCATTCTTTGGCATTGCCTTTCTTTGTGATTGGAATGAAAACTGACCTTTTTCAGTCCTGTGCCTACTGCTGAGTTTTCCAAATTTGCTGGCATATTGAGTGCAGCACTTTCACAGCATCATCTTTCAGGATTTGGAATAGCTCAACGGGAATTCCATCACCCCCATTAGCTTTGTTCATAGTGATATCAAGAGAAGTGACAATTTAACATAATTTGATAAAATCTATGGAATTCAGGAAAATCACTAACAGAAAAGTATTAGTGTTTTTTTTTTTTTTCAAAAAGCAACAAAAATTTCAAATAAACAACTTAACCCACCAGCTACAAGAATTAGAGAAAGAAGAACAAACAAAATCCAAGGAAACAGTAAAGATCAGAAGGTGAAAGTTGCTGTCGTGTCTGACTCTTTGCTACCCCATGGACTGTGCAGTCCATGGAATTCTCCAGGCCAGAATACTGGAGTAGGTAGCCTTTCCCTTCTCCAGAGGATCTTCTCAACCCAGGGATTGAATCCAGGTCTCCCACATTGCACATGGATTCTTTACTAGCTGAGCCACAAGGAAAGCAAGATCCGAAAGAAACAAACAAACAAACAAACAAAGCAATCAGATCAGATCAGATCAGTCGCTCAGTCGTGTCTGACTCCTTGTGACCCCATGAATCGCAGCACGCCAGGCCTCCCTGTCCATCACCAACTCCCGGAGTTCACTCAGACTCTGAAAATATTAATAGAACAGTGCTGAGCAGGGCCCTGTGGGAATCCAGAGCAGGGAGGCCTTTTTATCCCCCATTCCTTGCAGGCAAGACTCCAGACTTCATGACCTTCTCTGAGTTCCGAAGGGCAGAACAGTTGCTAATCAAAGGAGAATTAGCAAGGAAACCACCTGTGGCAAGATTAAAGGGACCAGAGAGGCTCTGAGGTGGTCCAGTCTCTTAATCTTGATAAGCCTCTCTAGGATCTAATATATAATACAAATGAACATTTATGCAAAACAGACTCAACAGATGTAGAAAACAAACAACTGATTACCACAGGGGCGAGGGAAGAATGGAGGGATAACTTTAGAATGTGGGATTAAGAGATACAAACTACTATATATATAATAGATAAGAAATGAGGATATATTGCACATCATAGGAAAATAGAGCCATTATCTTGTAATAATTGTTAACACAATACAAGTTACTGTGCTGTACATCTGAAACTAACACAATATTGTAAATCAACTATACTTCAGTAAAAAAGATACGTTAAGAAAAAAAGAATTATGCTAGTAGGCATATATGAAATAGACCTCCCTGGTAATGCTGAGTTGCTTTCAGCTTTGCTGCCCCTTTTTATGATTCTAAATTTCTCCTTAAGAAATTTCAGGGAATCTTTAAAAATAACCATCACACATTCACTCACTCATTCAAAAATATGTATTATGTTCTCACTGTGTGTAGGCACTGTGCTAGACATTAGAGATGGAATACTGAAAAGAAACTCCCTACAGTCTTAGAAGTTACAAGATTGCACAGGTATAGCAGAAAACTGTTAATTTCTCTGGAAATTATATCACAGATCATAAGAAGACACAGTCATCTGAAATTTCACACACACACACACACACACAAAACTTTTAATGACAACTTTTAACTAAGAAGTGTTGGGTCCACAAATATGAACAATGGACAGAAGATTAGGCAGAATCTGAGGGATCCACCTGATGTGAAGAGCTGATTCATTTGAGAAGACCCTGATGTTGGGAATGATTGAAGGCAGGAGGAGAAGGGGACTACAGAGGATGAGATGGTTAGATGGCATCACTGACTCAATGGACATGAGTTTGTTTAAACTCCGGGAGTTGGAGATGGACATGGAAGTCTGGAGTGCTGCGGTTCATGGGGTCACAAAGAGTCAGACACAACTGAGCGACTGAACTGAAGTAAACTGAGGGAAGTCTACCTCTAGGTTGAACCAGACTGAATGTTTACGTCTAATGGAACATTATGGCTTCAGAGGGTGGTTTCCTATGACAGTACAAGCTGGAAAATAGCCAGAAATGGCCCAACACAAAAAAACATTCCAGAAATGTTTTGTGGTGAAAGGTTTATCATAATGAAGCTTGTGTCTTCTGAAAGTTTTGAAATGGGAATTGATCAATAGCATTTCAGGCCTATAAAACAATTTCAGAGAAATGGAAGGTTTTTAAAAATTCTGAAAGGTCTTTTCAGCTCTCTTCAGATCTGGTGTGTATTCATAAACCAAATTCTTCATGTAGAATTCATAAGCCAAAACAGAAATTGAAGCACTGAATATGAGTAATAGCCAACAACTTACACTTTACCTGATCACTACAGGTAAGACGGCAATTGGAGGTACTAGCTTTGTAAATTTTTAAATCAAGTTTTCACTGATAAATGCAAGTATGAGGTAAATTATTTAGATGATTATTTTGTCAGAGGCATGCTGGTCATGAAGGAGATGGAGTCTAGAATTTTATACCTCATCAAATTCTTTTAAACGTATCTCTGAACTGAAAAGATATTTTCACATGCATTGCAAGTGCATCACATCATTTAATTCAACTATGAAAAATAGCCAATACAATTTAATGATGATAGAAGAAATACTTGAACTTATGATGAAATGAGAAGCCTGGCTTAAAACATTAAGATGATGCAACCACACCATCTAAGCTCACTAGCATTTTACATCTTGAAAGTGTCTTTCAGGCAGTGACATCATAAACATACTCTGTGTGAATAAGTGACATTATGTGTGGATGCTTTCTCCTGCTCACTAAGGGCTTTTTGTTCACCAGTAATGTTACTTAAATTGAAGAAAGTAGGGAAAACCACTAGACCATTCAGGTATGACCTAAATCAAATCCCTTATGATTATACAGTGGAAGTGAGAAATAGATTTAAGGGCCTAGATCTGATAGATAGAGTGCCTGATGAACTATGGACAGAGGTTCATGACATAGTACAGGAGACAGGGATCAAGACCATCCCCATAGAAAAGAAATGCAAAAATGCAAAATGGCTGTCTGGGGAGGACTTACAAATAGCTGTGAAAAGAAGAGAAGCGAAAAGCAAAGGAGCAAAGGAAAGATATAAGCATCTGAATGCAGAGTTCCAAAGAATAGCAAGAAGAGATAAGAAAGCCTTCCTCAGTGATCAATGCAAAGAAATAGAGGAAAACAACAGAATGGGAAAGACTAGAGATCTCTTCAAGAAAATTCGAGATACCAAAGGAACATTTCATGCAAAGATGGGCTCGATAAAGGACAGAAATGGTATGGACCTAACAGAAGCAGAAGATATTAAGAAGAGGTGGCAAGAATACACAGAAGAACTGTACAAAAAAGATCTTCACGACCCAGATAATCACGATGGTGTGATCATTGACCTAGAGCCAGACATCCTGGAATGTGAAGTCAAGTGGGCCTTAGAAAGCATCACTATGAACAAAGCTAGTGGAGGTGATGGAATTCCCGTTGAGCTATTCCAAATCCTGAAAGATGATGCTGTGAAAGTGCTGCACTCAATATGCCAGCAAATTTGGAAAACTCAGCAGTGGCCACAGGACTGGAAAAGGTCGGTTTTCATTCCAATCCCAAAGAAAGGCAATGCCAAAGAATGCTCCAACTACCGCACAATTGCACTCATTTCACACGCTAGTAAAGTAATGCTCAAAATTCTCCAAGCCAGGCTTCAGCAATTTGTGAACCGTGAACTTCCTGATGTTCAAGCTGGTTTTGGAAAAGGCAGAGGAACCAGAGATCAAATTGCCAACATCCGCTGGATCATGGAAAAAGCAAGAGAGTTCCAGAAAAGCACCTATTTCTGCTTTATTGACTATGCCAATGCCTTTGACCGTGTGGATCACAATAAACTGTGGAAAATTCTGAAAGAGATGGGAATACCAGACCACCTGATCTGCCTCTTGAGAAATGTGAGAGTTGGACTGTGAAGAAGGCTGAACACTGAAGAACTGATGCTTTTGAACTGTGGTGTTGGAGAAGACTCTTGAGAGTCCCTTGGACTGCAAGGAGATCCAACCAGTCCATTCTGAAGGAGATCAGCCCTGGGATTTCTTTGGAAGGAATGATGCTAAAGCTGAAACTCCAGTACTTTGGCCACCTCATGCGAAGAGTTGACTCATTGGAAAAGATTTTGATGCTGTGAGGGATTGGGGGCATTTGGAGAAGGGGACGACAGAGGATAAGATGGCTGGATGGCATCGCTGACTCGATGGACATGAGTCTGGGTGAACTCAGGGAGTTGGTGATGGACAGGGAGGCCTGGCGTGCTGTGATTCATGGGGTCACAAAGAGTCGGACACGATTGAGCGACTGAACTGAACTGAATGTTACTGGAGTTGGTATCACTGCAGGAAGGTGGCATAGTGCTACTGTAGCTCTCCACTTGTACTCCAATAACAGCTAGGAACTAATAAGCAATAAGACAGGAAATTTTATTCATTGAAAACGAATAGAATGATTTTACTGACAACAAATTGCCAACATTTGTTGGAACATAGAAAAAGCAAGAGAATTCCATAAAAAAAAAAAATCTACTTCTGCTTCACATTGAGTACGCTAAAGACTTTGACTGTGTGGATCACAACAAACTGTGGGAAATTCTTAAAGAGATGGGAATACCAGACCACCTTACCTGCCTCCTGAGAAATCTGTGTGCAGGTCAGGAAACAACAGTGAGAATTGGACATGGAAAAATGGACTGGTTCCAAACTTAGAAACGAGTCTGTCAAGGCTGGCTGTATATTGTCACCCTGCTTATTTAATTTATATACAGAGTGTGTGCGAGTGTGCATGTTCAGTCAGTTCAGTTGTGTTGAACTCTTTGCTACCCTATGGACTGAAGCTGACCAGGCTACTCTGTCCATGGGATTATGCAGGGAAGAATACTGGGGTGGGTTGCCCTGCCTTCCTCCAGGGGATCTTCCCAATCCCAGGTATCAAACTCATTTCTGCCTGTGTCTCCATTGCAGGCAGATTCTTTACCCACTGAGCCATTTGGGAAGCCCTAAATAAAGAGTACATCATGCCAAATGCCAGGCTGCATGAGTCACAGCTGTAATCAACATTGCTGGGAGAAATATCAATAACCTTAAATATGCAGATGACACCACTCCAGTGGCAGAAAGGAACTAAAAAGCCTCTTGATGAGGGTAAAAGAGGAAAGTGAAAGAGCTGGCTTAAAGCTCAACGTTCAAAAAACGAAGATCTTGGCTTCCAGTCCCATCACTTCACAGCAAATAGATGGGGAAACAATGGAAACCGTGACATACTTTATTTTCTTGGGCTCAAAAATCACTGCAGATGGCGACTGTAGCCATGAGATTAAGATGCTTACTCCTTGGAAGAAAAGCTATTACAAATCTAGATAGAATATTAAAAAGTTGACATATCATTTTGCCAATAAAGGTCTGGATAGTCCAAGCTATGGTTTTTCCAGTAGTCATGTATGGATGTGAGAGTAGCACTATAAAGAATGCTAAGAATTGATACTTTTGAATTGTTGTGCTGGAGAAGACTCTTGAGAATCCCTTGGAGAGCAAGGAGATCATACTTGTCAATCCTAAAGGAATTCAGTATTCATTAGAAGGATTGATGCTGAAGTTGAGGTTCCAGTCCTTTGGCCACCTGATGTGAAGAGGTGACTCATTGGAAAAGACCCTGATTCTGGGAAAGATTGAGGGCAGCAGAGAAAGTGGTGACAAAGGATGAGATGGTTGGATGGCATCATAACTCAATGGACATGAGTTTAAGCAAATGCTGGGAGATAGTGAAGGACAGGAAAGCCTGGAATGCTGCAGACCGTGTGATTGCAAAGAGTGGGACACAACTGAGGGACTGAGCAACAACAACTGAAAACAAATTGTTTTGTAAGGCTGCTTGATTTTGACATCAGCTACTAGGCCATGTTAACAGCAGCAAGCAGTGATCAATAGTATTTAATCAATTTAAGTGAAACTAGATCTGGATTATTAGAAACTGGATTATGAAAAAGTAGTGGGAGTCTATTCTCTATAGCTTTAAATCAAAATAATCAAGACGTTTGCTACAGGGAGGCAAGATTCCTAGGTCCTGAGATCACACAAGTCCTTTCCAGTCACATGTATGATATTGGATGGTCACAAACATTTCCAATTATCTCTATACACAAAGACTAGAATCAGGCACACATCCTTGAATACAATTATGCATACATTGATTCACCAAAGAAGCTGTGAACCACAGGTATCTCTGATACTGCAAACATTCAAAGTCTGAAACTAGCCTGCCAACTGTACTCTGTTGTCTTGGTAACAGAATATACATGTACATGGAAAAGTCTTATTGCCTAAAGCAACAGGATGTTTAAAAAGTGTTTAAGCTGTTGACTATGGCAAAGGCTGTAGGTTCAACCCAGGAGGTGAGGTTTGAGTCCAATTATAGACAGAGATACAGAATTTGTGCTAAGATAACAGTCATTCATCTATTAACTGACAAGTATTTGTGGTCTGGTACCTATGTGCAATAAACTGTGCCCTGGGGAATGCAAAGATGGACTAGGCATAGTCTGGTATGTGCCAGCACAAAGTAATAAATATTAATTGATTAATCAATGAATTTTGTAGAAAGTCATAATTCAATGACCCTAGTTTACTAGTACTTGACTGTATGTGACAAAGAGACTGAAACTCGTCTGTATTACCAAGTTATACAGGACAATTTATTTGTAAACTGAAATAAAATGTTATGACTTATTGAATTACAACCACCAGTAAATATATCAACTAAGACCATAAAATCCAGACAAATGCTGGTATAGGCCAACCCCTATATCACACAAAGTAATGTGTAATTTACTTTGTGTGAGTTATACCTCACTGAAGCCTTTAAAACAAAATAATCTCTTATGTTCTCATTCAAGAAAAATTATTCAAATAGACCATCACAAGACTGTACATTCACTTAAGTCAATATATAAAAATAAACCATTAAGGTAATTTGATTTGCCTTTTGTGACTTACCAAATAGAAGTTAAATGTAAGCCAGAATCTTATGGTTCTGTATCTTCAGAACAGCAAGCCCTTGAAAGCATATGAGTGATTGCAGTTAAACTGCAAAGTAGGTCAACTACTTGGTGACCACTCAGATTAACAATGGGAGTATCCCAAGTGACACTCTATTTATGACCCTCTGATTACATGTAAAGAGCAAAGATGTAAAATCAAATCTCTATTCTAGTAAATCAAAGGCATAACTAAAAGCAAATTATCTTGTTAATATACTTGTAGTTTGCTGGGAAATGTGTATCAAAAGGAGATTCCCCATGGGCTACCTTAATATGAAAAATGCCGTGCTGACATTGCCAGGTCTTCTAGGGGTCTGGGAGAGCCCTAGGAATGGCTGCCAGGTGACATCTTGGTGGGGGAGATTTAGAATCTGGAGACCTGGTTTTGGAGATCTGGAGATTGACCTCTGCTGCAAATAACTGAAAGACGGCATTTCCAGAGCCAAGAAATGGGACACTCTCCACTGGCCCAGTATCTCAGCTCTGAGTTTGGCTTTTAGGATTTTTGGTAATTGGGGATGGAAAGTTGAGATATGGGAGGAGCTTGGCAAGGAAAAGAACCCAAATGAATTACTTTATGGCTGCAAATGACTTCTGCTAAAGACAGCATAAACAGAACATTGACTTCTAAGAGTTGGAGAGTCTGGGTCTTGCCATTGATTACATTCCTGAAAAATGTATCATCTGATGACAGCTTGGGTCACAACACCAGGGTGCCTTTCATTGATAATGTCATGTTTCCTTTCACTATCCTTGAGAATTCAGTACTTCTCTGAGGAGGCAGGAGCTGCCTTCCTAGCTTCCTTTGCTCATGTTTCATCCATTTGCTTGGCCCAACTGCTCATGAAAGTCTGTGTCAAGTTACTGGGGAGGTATCAAGGATCTTTAGCAGGCAATTAGCTTCAACTTAGCCCTTGATATCTGAGATGACCAAAGTTGAGGGTTTACTCTTAAGCTTTCTCTGTGTACTATAGAGCCAGGTCCAAGTATGAATTCTAAACTCTGAAGACCATGCTCAAATCAAGCATGTACCTCTATGTGACTCTTTCTTATTGGGACCCTTTTTTCTAGGAGCCAGAAAGGAGCTCCTGGAAGAGCTGCCCAGGGTCTTGTTGTAACTGTCCAACTAATGAACACATGGCAGAAAACAGCCAAAAATTTCTGCAGGCTTGATTTTAAAATGATTTTTATTATATTTTGTAGCTCTTCTATCTTATTTTAGATTATAACTTTTCAGTTACCTTTTAAAGTCTTCAAAGGAGGGGTTGACAGTTAATATTAATAAACCAAGAAACTCAGGATAGCTCTAAACAAATTAAATTACAAATAACTTTCACTTTATTTAATTCATAATTAAAGGGAATACCTGGAAGGAAGTAAAAAAAGTCATTAATTTTCTCTTCTCTTATTTGGTATTAATCACAGGCTATCTTTTGTCATTTATTTCCTTCTCAAGTCTACTTTTGTGCCCCCTACACAATGAGTTCCTTGAGAGAAGAGTGAAGTGAAGTGAAGTGAAGTGAAAGTTTTTCAGTCATGTCCAACTCTTTGCAACCCCATGCAACCCCACTGTATAGTCCATGGAATTCTCCAGGCCAGAATACTGGAGTGGGTAGCATTTCCCTTCTCCAGGGGATCTTTCCAATCCAGGGACAGAACCCAGATCTCCCACATTGCAGGCAGATTCTTTACCAGCTGAGCCACCAGCGAAGCCCTTGAGAGAAGAGGATTTGGCTTAAATCAGCTTGTGACCCCCAATGGCATGTCACACCGTCCCATACACAGCACAGTCTTGCACATGTTATTTTAGCTCAGACCCTCTTCGCCTGTTTACTTATGACTACTTCTGCTGATTCATCAGCCTCAAGGTCTGGGCCATCTTCTGTTTTCCACCTATTAACTTGGTCATTAACCCCAAGTTAAAGCCTACTCAGTAATATCCCACTTTAATTGAACTGCTTCTTTCTGTTGATTCCAGTTTATGCAATTTGATGTAAATATGTAGATAATGACTGGTTTTAAAAAAGCATTTCAAAAAACAAACAAATAAAAATTATTTCAAGCTCTAATACATATGTTTCCTTTGTTTTTGAATAGCTACACTTCAACTGAAAATTTTTCTATGAATCCTTTCAGGAAAAAGGACTATATTTATTTGGCAATGCTGAGATTCCTAAAAACAGTTGATTGAAAATTTCCATCTTAATATAAAATTTTCTTAATTGGGGAAGACACCCATATGTGATCATTTATTTTTGTACTAATACTTGTTTTGAATCTTTTCTATATATTTATTCAGCTTTATATCACTGAGTAAAGTGTCCAATAAAAAAGAAAAAGACTTTTGATGATGTACTTTATAATGTAAGTCATCAGTTCAGTTCAGTCGCTCAGTTGTGTCCAACTCTTTGTGATCCCGTGGACTGCAGACATCCCTATCCATCACCATCTCCTGGAGATTGCTCAATTTAACGTCCATCAAGTTGGTGATGCCATCCAACCATCTCATCCTCTGTCATTCCCTTCTCCTGCCTTCAATCTTGCCCAGCATGAGGGTCTTTCCAATGTGTCAGTTCTTCACATCAGGTGCCAAAGTACTGTATTGGAGTTTCAGTTTCAACTTCAGCATCAGTCCTTCCAATGAATATTCAGGACTGATTTCCTTTAGAATGGACTGGTTGGATCTCCTTGCAGTCCAAGGGAGTCTCAAGAATCTTCTCCAATACTACAGCTCAAATGAATCAATTATTCAGCTCTCAGCTTTCTTTATGGTCCAACTTTCACATCCATACATGACTACTGGAAAAACATAGCTTTGACTAAATGTACCTTTGTTGGAAAAGTAGTATCTCAGCTTTTTAATACTCTGTCTAGGTTGGTCATAACTTTTATTCAAAGGAGCAAGTGTCTTTTAATTTAATGGCTGCAGACACCATCTGCAGTGATTTTGGAGCCCAAGAAAATAAAGTCTGTCACTGTTTCCATTGTTTCCCCATATTTGCAATGAAATGATGGGACAGTGTTACTAGTAACACCAGAAAAGACTTAGGAAATAAATAGATTTTAGCCTAACCTTCTTGACCCTCACTTGGAAAAGATAAACTTTTCAGTGATGTTGTATCTTTGACTAAAAAATGTGGCTCATGAGGGACCTGGAGGGGTTGCCAGTGAAGTGGCTCAGCCCCTCCCACAGCAGGGAATCAGGCCAACCCGACTCCCCTGCAGGACACGATCCTCAGAGAGATGACATGCAGACAGAACAAATAAGCTGGGGGCTCATTCAGGCCTGCATTAGAGCCTTGGTAAATCTTCCAGGAGTGCCTCCTCCACAGACTTCAGGGGCTGACCTGGCTTCTATCCCTTCAGAGGTTGAGTCTGTGTGTTCCATAGTTATGTGAGTCCTTGAAAGCTTTCTAATGAACGTAAGTCAGCCCAAGTCATCTTTTATTTCCTGTGCCCACAAAGCCTGCCTGGTAAAGCACAGCCACTCACACATGACCTGGCTGGCACTTCCTAGACCCAGCACCGTCGACAGACCCCTGCCTGTCCCTGCTCAGCTCCCTGACATCTTGATGCCAGCTCTCCTCAGCTGATCACACTCTTTTGACTAAAGGATCCTCCACAGTGAGCTGGAACATCATCTAATAAGCAGAAGCTACCAAGTATATCCATCTTCTCTGTCCCTCCAGCGTAAATGTATTTTTGCCTCTCCTTCTTCAGACACACACAAAAGCTGCCCTTTCCTCTTTTCCAGGGCTGTCCTTAGGTCCATGCCATTCTGAGACTGGGAACCAGCTACAGTTTCCCCTCTCCATCAGCTGCTTTTTCTCAGTCCACTCACCCTTCAGCCACCCTGATTCTAGAAGGCCCTTTCCCATCAAACATTCCCATCAACTCACTGTCAGCTCACTACTTTCTTCAGTTTCTCTCTGTCTGTGCTTCTGAAACCACCACAGTCAGGCTTCTGCTCCCACCAGCCTCACCCAAGGTCGCTGAACTGTTCTCATTAAGGTTACCACGAACTTGCAAAAAGCCATATCAGAGTTTCATTTCAGTTCTTAGCTCAAGAGACAAATATTGCAGCAAGCGCTAGTCATTAGCATCATGATGTAAAGACATCATTACAAAATAATGATTTTTTAAAAATGGAATTCCCCAAACATGCTCATCCTCCTCTGTAGCTAGATCTGTGAGCAGAATGGAAGAACACAACATCTGGGTCACATCCATAAAAGGAAGGATATGTCTTTGCATCCCATCCCCCTCCTCCTGCTGGCTGAGACTTGGGTGTGACATGGTCTACACCTGCTACATCTGCCATAGGCATCTATACCCCAGGGATGTAGAAAAATAAGGGATAGGGAGCCACAGCCCCAGATAATCTCATGAAGCCCTACAACCCTGGGACACCCCTGAGCTCAGGGAGACTAACTGAGTGGCTGAGGATTGCAAAGCCAGACTAAAACACACACCCGAGCTTAATGCACTTCCCAGCACGGTCCTTGGTGAAATGCAAGCAGTTCTGGGAGAGTGGGCTCCCACAGTCTCTGGTACCACGTGCCCATGGTAACTTCTGCTATTGGGTATCAATTTAGCCACCAAAACAGCTCTGCAGAGTCTAAAAATGTTTCTAGGAACTCAACGTCTACATACCTAGTTTGGGATTGTCTTTCTCCTCCTGAAGCACTAAAACTTCTTTTTAAAGTGCCTGAAACAAGAAAATAAAAATAACTTCACATTTTTCTGCTGCAAATAATTTGTGTATTCACTCATTTTCCTGTTTAAAAATATCTAACCAATTGGACCTACTATAAAGACTATCTTCATTTATGATGCTTCTAAGTCACTTCAGTCGTGTCTGACTCTATGCGACTCCATAGATGGCAGCCCACCAGGCTCCCCCATCCCTGGGATTTTCCAGGCAAGAACACTGGAGTGGGTTGCCATTTCCTTCTCCATTTATCCATCTCCATCTATCATTTATGATACTATCGCAAATTACTGTTTATTAACAGGTTTGTTTAAGGGTCCTTTCTCAAAGAGAATGTGCTAAACAAAGAAACTCCATTATTAATTGCTAACAAAGTACATAAAACATCTGTATCATCATCATCCTAAATCCCTTGCCAAGAGAGCTAGAAGTAACTGCAGGCAAATTTAAGGATCCAGCTTTTCCTTCCTCGCTTTCCCACTGACCCTCCCCGTCCTTATTACTGTGGATACACAATATCCCATCATCTCAAAATTCACCTCAGTTAGTAATTAACTGCTTCTAGAATCTGCTGCTGCTGCTGCTACTGCTAAGTCGCTTCAGTCGTGTCCAACTCTGTGTGACCCCATTGATGGCAGCCACCAGGCTCCCCCATCCCTGGGATTCTCCAAGCAAGAACACTGGAGCGGGTTGCCATTTCCTTCTCCAATGCATGAAAGTGAAAGTGAAGTAATGTCTGACTCTTAGCAACCCCATGGATTGCAGCCCACCAGGCTCCTCCGTCCATGGGATTTTCCAGGCAAGATTACTGGAGTGGGGTGCCATTGCCTTCTCTGCTAGAATCTGCTACATACGTTTAAATGCACAAATATCTTTGCTACATAATATTCATGTTTTCCCAGTCACAAATCAAGACATTTTATTTAGCAGGCAGGGAAGGAATTTATAGGGAAAATAGAACAGAGTGTTGGAATTTGACATTGCCCTAGAAAATGTGGAACGACTATTACCCACTTTGATGGACCATTTAATTTTGAAAAGAGACAAGGTATGAAGCAAAATTTTTAGAGTCCTACTCTGATCCTTGGAGACACTATTTTAAACTTTCTTTTATGAAATTTTCATAGTATAGTCATTGAGAAGGGATTATTTACACTTTATTTCAGAGTATGTCTATCCTATTTAATATTCCATCAATTTACTCTTTTAAAAGAGTCGGGAAACTCCAACAGGGGCTCTGTGTCAACCTAGAGGGGTGGGATGGGGAGGGAGATGGGAGGGAGGTTCAAAAGGGAAACGATATTTGTATACCTATGGCTGGTTCATGTTGAGGTTGGACAGAAAACAACAAAATTCTATAAAGCAATTATCCTTCAATAAAAATAAATTAATTTAAAAAGTTATTCTTTTCTGTCAATTTTCTATTTTAACTGGTGTTTTAGTTCAATTTCAGATTTGTTTAGTGAATTGAATCCTATGTTTCTATAGAAAAGATTCTTTAAGTTGTATCTAAATATATCTTTACTTTCCCATGCCCCAGTCTATTTTTTTAACTGTTTCAAATTAAGAGTAAAGATTAACATATTTACTGAATCTGCATGGTGTTTTTCATAATTCTAAATAATTATAACATTTATTTAACTTTTGTGTTTTAAGGAAAATATATTCCTTTATATTAACGTAAGCAAAATTGTACAAAACTTAGTCTACAGCAAAACTAATTTCTTCTCTGGGTTTGTAACCTCTGATCAACAGACTCATAAAAGGTCAGTTCCATTAGTCCTGTGGTTAGTTACTATCATGTTTCCAAATAAGTTATCTCCACTCCACAGATAGAATCTGTATTTGCTTGAAGAAATAATTAAACTGTTCATTTGACAGGAGGCAGTGGAAAGCCACAGTGCCAGGTGGCCTTTGTGCTCTTTCAGAGTGACACACCTGTCCTAATTAGCACTGCACCTGGGAAACAAACCATTCATTTATGTAGGCGATGGCATCTGCTTGACTCCCAAGTACAATTTCCAGACCTCTACCTGCCGGAATCCACAAGTTGGCAGGAAAGCTTACTGAATGTCAATTCCTTCAAAGGGCTTGAGCTGGAGCTGCTAAAGTTATCTGAAATGTCCATTTCATCATCAAGCTCTGAATATATATCTGCACATTAATAAAAATAAAGAGCAAATGAACCTTGAAACACAACGGCATCAAGAGGGTATTCATGTTATAACCTTTTCACTAGAAATACTTTTTTTCAATATTTTCCAAATTGATGTTATCATCTGATAAGAGTCCATCACAGGCCCGGTCTTCATCCTTACCACATGGTTCCTGGAAGCGTTCAGCAGGGAGGTCTGTGATTTCTGAAAGTTCACTTTTCAGGCTTCCTGCTCCACTGCTGCTGCTATTCAAGCTTGCCTTCTCAAAGGTTTCCTGAAGGAGAAACTCAGTTTGTAATACTCACTTCTTTCCCTCCTTCTGCAGGACTTAAAGTTCATTAGAATATATATTAAAATGACTAGAATATCATTATAAATATTTGTGCTGAAGTGGCATCAGTAGTTCTACCTATATAAATGTTATATAATGGCAGAAAGTGAAGAGGAACTAAAGAGCCTCTTGATGAAAGTGAAAGAGGAGAGTGAAAAAGTTGGCCTAAAGCTCAACATTCAGAAAATGAAGATCATGGCATCTGGTCCCATCACTTCATGGGAAATAGATGGGTGAACAGTGGAAACAGTGTCAGACTTTATTTTGGGGGGCTCCAAAATCACTGCAGATGGTGACTGAAGCCATGAAATCAAAAGACATTTACTCCTTGGAAGGAAAGTTATGACCAACCTACATAGCATATTAAAAGCAGAGACATTACTTTGCCAACAAAGGTCCATCTAGTCAAGGCTATGGTTTTTCCAGTGGTCATGTATGGATGTGACAGTTGGACTGTGAAGAAGGCTGAGTGCCAAAGAATTGATGCTTTTGAACTGTGGTGTTGGAGAAGACTCTTGAGAGTCCCTTGGACTGCAAGGAGATCCAACCAGTCCATTCTAAAGGAGATCAGTCCTGGGTGTTCTTTGGAAGGACTGATGCTAAATCTGAAACTCCAATACTTTGGCCACCTCATGCAAAGAGTTGATGCTGGGAGGGAACAGGGGCAGGAGGAGAAGGGGACAACAGAGGATGAGATGGCTGGATAGCATCACCAACTCGATGGACATGAGTTTGAGTAAACTCTGGGAGTTGCTGATGGACAGGGAGGCCTGGCATGCTGGGATTCATGGGGTTGCAAAGAGTCAGACACGACTGAGCAACTGAACTGAACTGAGAATTCATTGACCCCATAACTACAAAACAAAGTGGGTTTGCTACCATTGAAAAACAAAGAATAGAAGCGGCAAAATACTCAGGAGCAAAGGCCTGTGCAATCTGGTTAAAGAAAATGTAGCACTAAGGAGTAAATTATATAGAATAATTTTGGAAATAAGAGGCCAAGTGGGAGGATTAGAAAGACATTGAGCTAACATCCTCCCATGGGCACACAAAAATGGCAAGTACTTATAGAGCAACTACTGATGAGAAAAATTGAAATCTAATAGAAAATATCTTCTACAACTAAAGATATAAAGAAGAAACCACAATGAGACAGATAGGTGGAGGCGCAGTAATTCAAGACCATATAACCCCGTGTGGGTGACCCACAAGCAGGAAGATAATTATAAGTTAGAGATTTTCACTGAAGAGCAATGGGTCCATACCCCAAACCAGGGTCCCCAGCCCAGGCATCATACACCAGGAAAATGAGCCCCCAGAATATTTGCTTTTGAAGGCCAGCTGGGCTCACTTTCAGGAGAATAAGAAAGCTTTAGGACACAGAGATCCCACTATCATAGGACAAACAAAATTTCACACATTCTAGGACCCAGGGTAGAAGCAATAACTTGAAAGTAACCTGGGTAAGGCCTATCTGTTGATATTGGAAAGTCTTCTAGAGGAGAAGGAGGCTCAAGTAGAACTCCCCTGGAGACATAGACACGGGTGGCAGCCATTTTGGGGAACTCAATCTAGTAGTGCAAGTACCATTGTGGAATCCTACCTCCAGCTTAACATCCACCAGAAACCAGTCCCACCCCAGTCCCTTCCCAGTACCAGTGCCCTTCAGTTTGTAGGCACCAGCACTGGGCAGCGTCAGGTCAATCAGATAATCAAGAGAGGACAGAGCTCCACTCACTGGAAGTCTGGCTTCCATAAGACACCCTGACTGCCACTGGATAAGGCCCCGACCACCAGCAAGCCCAAGAACCAGCCCCATACACCAGTGTGCAAGCACTGGACCAGGGGCCCTGAGGTCCTCCAGTCAGTGACTCTGTGATTTGGTCCCACCAACTAGTGGGCAGACACAACCACCACAACCACTGTAACCCTACAGCCTGCCTTGTCAGGACTCAGCCAATCCATCAGCAGGCTTACATCAGCCCTAAGACCTTCTGGGCCTGGGCCCCATCCATCAGTAGACCAAAACAAATTTTGAGAAATCTTGAGCACTTCAGTCAGCTACCCTGGAATCCAGCCCCACTCACAGTGGGCCAGCAACAACTTTGGGAAACTTCAGAACCCACAGCCAGGTGCACCAGAAATCAGGCTTACCCAATAGCAGACCAACACTAGATATGGGGATGCTTGCCCCACAACCCCCCACCCCAGAACACAGCTCCACCATCAGCAGGGCCATCACTAGCCAAGGCAACTCTAGGGGCTCAACAGTCAGCTACACCATGATCTGGCTCCAATAACCAGTAGCTGACAACCTCTGCATATGTCAACCAACTAGACCACGGACCAGCCATACCTACAAGACCATTCACATAGTCTGCCACAAAGAAGGGCTCATACAGCTCACATAGGGGGAAACTCTAGAGCACATAGCTCTGTTGACAGAGAGGAGTGTGACGCTGGAACATATAGGATGTTTCCCACAAAAGGCCATTTCTCCAAAGTCAGGAAACATAACAAACCTATTGAATACAAAGAAACAAAAACAGAAAATTAGGCAAAATGAGGTGACAGAGGAACATGCTCCCAGTGAAGAAGTAATATTAAACCCCAAAAGAAGAATTAAATGAAGTTAAGAGAAGTAATCTACCCAATAGAGTTCAAGCAATGTTTGATGGTGAAGATGGTCAAAGAAGTCCAGAAAAATTTGGACAAACAGAGTGAGAAGTCAGAAATTTTAGCAGAGCTGGAAAATATAAAGAACAAAACAAAGATGCAGAATACAATAACAGACAAGAAAAACAAACAAACAAACAACAACAACAAAAAAACACCAAAAGGAAGCAATGATAGATTGGATGGTAGAGGAATAGATCAGCGAGCTGGAAGGCAGCTGGAAGGCAGAATAATGGAAATCACTGAGGCTGGAGAGAAAAAAGAAAGAGTGAGGATAGTTTGAGAGACATCTGAGATAACATCAACCACATTAATATTCACATTATAGAGTACAGGTGTCCCAGAAGAAGAAGAGAGAGAAAGAGGCCGAGAACATATTTGAAAAAGTCCCCAAACTTGGGAAAGGAAATAGGTATTCAGGTTCAGAAAGCACAGAGTCCCAGAGAGGATTGACCCAAAGAGGACCACAACAAGACACACTGTAATTAAAATGGCAAAAATTAAAGATAAAGAAAGAATATTAAAGCAAAAAAAGAAAAAGCAAGAAGTTACGTACAAGGGAACTCTCATAAGGCCATCAGCTGGCTTTTTAGCAGAAACTGCAGTCCAGAAGGGAGTGACATTTTATAGTTAAAGTGATGAAAGGGAAAACTTACAACCAAGAATATGCTACCTGGTAAAATTCTCACTCAGATTTGGTGGACTTAAAGAGTTTTAGAGACAAGCAAAAGTTCAGAGTTCAGCACCACCAAAGCAGCTTCACAAGAAATGTTAAAGGAACTTCTCCAAGTAAAAGAAAAAATGCCACAACTAAAAAAGGAAAAGACTCACTGGTAAAGACAAATAAACAGTAAAGATAGTAAGCTAACCATGAACAAAGATAGTAGGATGATTAAGAACTAAAGTAAGATGATTAAGAGCTGAAGAGCCTCTTGATGAAAGTGAAAGAGGAGAGTGAAAAAGTTTGCTTAAAAGTCAACATTCAGAAAACTATGATCATGGCATCTCGTCCCATGACTTCATGGCAAATAGATGGGGAATCAGTGGAAACAGTGACAAACCTTATTTTCTTGGGCTCAAAAATCACTGCAGATGGTGGTCGCAGCCATGAAATTAAAAGATGTTTACTCCTTGGAAGAAAAATTATGACCAACCTAGACAGCATATTAAAAAGCAGAGACATTCCTTTGCCAACAAAGGTCCATCTAGTCAAGGCTATGGTTTTCCCAGTAGTCATGTATGGATGTGAGAGTTGGACTATAAAGAAACCTGAGTGCATTAGAATTGATGCTTTTGAACTGTGGTGTTGGAGAAAACTCTTGAGAGTCCCTTGGACTGTAAGGAGAGCCAATCAATCCATCCTAAAGGGAATCAGTCCTGAATATTCACTGGAAGGACTGATGTTGAAGTTGAAACTCCAATACATGCCACCTGATGAGAAGAGCTGACTCATTTGAAAATACCCTGATGCTAGGAAAGATTGAAGGCAGGAGGAGAAGGGGAAGACAGGATGAGATGGTTGGATGGCATCACCGACTCAATGGACATGCGTTTGAGTAAATTCCAGGAGTTGGTGATGGACAGAGAGACCTGGCATTCTGCAGTCCATGGAGCCTCAAAGAGTTAGACACAACTGAGCAACTGAACTGAAGTGAACAGATACATCAATAACTACTTTAAATGTACATGGACTAAATGCTCTTATCAGATGATACACTGTGGATGAATGGATGAAAAGGCAAAATGTACATATATGCTGCTTACAAGGCACTCACTATGCTGTCTACAAGAAACTAACTGTGCTGCCTATGGGACACTCACTTCAAATCTAAAGATACACAAAGACAAGTGAGGTGATGGAAAAGTTATTCCATGAAAAACGGAAGTGAAAAGAAAGCTGGAGTAGCAATACTTATATTAGACAAAACTAAACTTAAAGACTGTAAAGAGACAAAGGATTTTTCAGGTCAATAAGAAGATATAACAATTGTAAATATGTATGTATCCAACATAAATACCTAAATACGCAAAGCAAATATTAACAATATAACTAGAGAAATTGATAGTAAAACAATAACAGCAGGTGATTTTAACACTCTACTTACATCAATGGAGAGATCATCCAAACAGAAAGCCAATAAGGAAACACTGGCTTAAATGACACAATAGACCATACAGACTTAATAGATACGCACAAAACATTCTATCCAAAAGCAGAAAATTACACATTCCTTTTAAGTGTACAAAGAACATTCTCCAGGATGGATCATATATTAGGACACAAAATATGTCTGAGTAAATTTAAGAACAATGAAATCATAGCGAGGGTATTTTCTGACCATAACACTATGAGATTAGAATCAACTACATGGGACAAAACTATAAGAACACAAACTAATAAAAGCTAAACAGTATGTTACTACTGAAAAAATCAAATAGGAAATCAAAAAATATTTGTAGACAAATGAGAATGAAACAATTCAAAATCTATGGTATACAAGAAAAGCACTTTGAAGGTTGAAGTTTATAGTAATAAAAGCCTACCAGATGGTGATTACAGCCATGAAATTAAAAGACACTTGCTCCTTGGAAGGAAAGCCATAATCAACCTAGACAGCATATTAAAAAGCAGAGACATTGCTTTGCCAACAAATGTCCATCTATTCAAGGCTATGGTTTTTCCAGTAGTCGTGTATGGATGTGAGAGTTGGACTATAAAGAAAACTGAGCATCAAAGAATTGATGCTTTTGAACTGTGGTATTGGATAAGACTCTTGAGAGTCCCTTGGACTGCAATGAGAGCCAACCAGTCCAACCTAAAGGAAATCAGTCCTGAATATTCATTGGAAGGACTGGTGCTGAAGCTGAAGCTCCAATACTTTGGCCAACTGATGCAAATAACTGACTCATTGGAAAAGACCCTGATGCTAGGAAAGATTGAGGGCCGGAGAAGGAGATGACAGAGGATGAGATGGTTGGATGGCATCACGGACTCAATGGACATGAGTTTGAGTAAACTCCTGGAGTTGGTGATGGACAAGGAAGCCTAGAGTGCTGCAGTCCATGGGGTCGCAAAGAATCAGACATGACTGAGCAACTAAACTGAAGCCTAACTTAGGAAACAAAAATAAAATCTCAAAAAAAAAAAAAAAAAAAGAGAAAAAAACAGCAAAATTAACCCTACACCTAGAGGAATTTGAAAAGGAAAAATGAAGATAAAGGTTAGTAGAAGGAAAGAAAATATAAAGATCAAAGCAGAAATAAATGAAATAGAGACCCCCCCCCCAATACAAAACAATTAAAAAAGTCAGCCTATTTCACTTCCAGTGATTGGTCTGTTCAAATTATCCATTTCTTCTTGATTTAGTTTTGACAGGCTCTATGTTTCTAAAAACCTATCAATTTCTTCAGGATTGTCCAATATGTTGGCATATAATGGTTCATCACATTGTTTCTTTCTGTCTGAATTTTTTAAAAATTTCTGTGGAATTGGTTGTTATTTCTTCACTTTCATTTCTTTTTTTGGGGGGGGGGAGGGGAGGTGGTCCACTGTCTTTTATTCTTGGTGAGTTCTTCAGTTTGTTAATGTGGTGTTTCACAGTGATTAATTTGTGGATATTGAACCATTTCTGCATCCTAGAGATGAATCCCACTTCATGAAGGTATATAATACTTTTAATGCATTGTTGAATATGATTTGCTAATATTTTGTTGAGAATTTTAGCATTTCTGTTTATTAGTGATATTGTTAAGTAATCGTTTCAGTTATATCTTTGTCTGGCTTTGGTATTAGTGTGATACTGGCCTTATATAATGTGTTGAGAAGCATTTCTTCCTCTGAAACTTTTTGTAATAGTTTGTGAAAGATAGGTGTTAACTTAAAAAAATGTTCGGTAGAGTTCACCTGTGAAGCATCTGGACCTGGACATTTTGCTTGTTGGATTTTTTATTACTATTTTAATTTCATTACTGGTAATTGGTCTATTAATATTTCTGCCTTTTCCTAGTTCAGTCTTGGGAGTTCTTGTATTCTTTGGAATTTGTTCACTTTTTCTTCATTGTCCAGTATATTGGCTTATAGTTGTTTATAGAAATCTCTTATGATTGTATTTCTGTGGTGTTTATAACCTTTCCTTTTTCATTTCTGATTTTACTGATTTTATCACTCTGTCCATGCTCTGCAACAAGAGAAGCTGCCACAATGAGATTCCCATGCATTGCAACTAGAAAGTAAGCCCTGCTTGCTACAACTAGAGAAAGCCCCTGTGCAGCAACAAAGAGCTTATGCACTGAAACAAAGACTCAGTGTAGCCAAAAAGAATAAATAAATAAATAAAATTTTTAAAAGATTGAAAAGAAGGGAACACTCACGTTACTCTATGAAACTGATACTGATACTCTATGATACTGATAGTTTTACTGATACTAAAAACAGACACTGACAAAAAAAGAAAATTACAGGCCAATATCTTTGATTAATATAAATGCAAAAATCTTCAACAAAATATTAGAAAAGCAAATACAACAATACATAAAAATCCCTTTTCATACACCACAATCAAGCTGGATTCATCCCAGTGTCTCAAAGATGGCTCCACATATGCAAATCAATCAATGTGGTACACCATAGCAACAAAAGAAAATTGAAAAAAACATGATCATTTCAATGTGCATGCATGTTAAGTTGTTTAGTCGTGTCCAATTCTTTGTGATGCTATGGACTGTAGCCTGCTAGGCCCCTCTGTGCACGGGATTTCCTAGGCAAGAATACTGGAGTGCATTGCCCCGTCCTCCTCTAGGGGATCTTCCTGACCCAGGGATCAAACCCACGTCTCTTGTGTCTCCTGTATTGGCAGCGGGTTCTTTACCACTAGCGCCACCTGGGAAGCCCCACAGATGCATTAAAAACCTTTGATAAACATCACTCATTATCAGAGAAATGCAAATCAAAACCATAATGAGGTACCATCTCACGCAAGTCAGAATGGCTGCTATCAAAAAGTCTACAAACAATAAATGCTGGAGAGGGTGTAGAGAAAAGGGAACCCTCTTACACTGTTGGTGAGAATGCAAACTAGTACAGCCACTATGCAGAACAGTGTGGAGATGCCTTAGAAAACTGAAAATAGAACTTCCATACGACCTAGTAATCCCACTGTTGGGCATACATACCAAGGAAACCAGAATTGAAAGAGACACGTGTACCCCAATGTTCATCACGGCACTGTTTACAATAGCCAGGACATGGAAGCAACTTAGATGTCCATCAGCAGATGAATGGATAAGAAAGCAGTGGTACATATACACAATGGAATATTACTCAGCCATTAAAAAGAATGCATTTGAATCAGTTCTAACGAGGTGGATGAAACCGGAGCCTATTATACAGAGTGTAGTAAGTCAGAAAGAAAAACAGTATATTAACACATATATATCAGAGAAGGCAATGGCACCCCACTCCAGTACTCTTGCCTGGAAAACCCCATGGATGGAGGAGCCTGGTGGGCTGCAGTCCATGGGGTCGCTAAGAGTCGGACACGACTAAGTGACTTCACTTTCACTTTTCACTTTCATGCATTGGAGAAGGAAATGGCAACCCACTCCAGTGTTCTTGCCTGGAGAATCCCATGGACGGGGGAGCCTGGTGGGCTGCCATCTATGGGGTTGCACAGAGTCAGACACGACTGAAGTGACTTAGCAGCAGCAGCAGCAGCAACACATATACATGGAATTTAGAAAGATGGTAACAATGACCCTATATGTGAGACAGCAAAAGAGACACATATGTATAGAACAGTCTTTTAGACTCTGTGAGAGAAGGCAAGGGTGTGATGATTTGATAGAATAGCATTGAAACATGTATATTATCATATGTGAAACAGATCGTCAGTCCAGGTACAATTCACAAGACAGAGTGCTCAAGGCTGGTGCACTGGGATGATCCTGAGGGATAGGATGGGGAGGGAGGTGGGAGGTGGGTTCAGGACAGGGAACACATGTACACGCATGGCTGATTCATGTCCATGTATGGCAAAACCACTACAATATTGTAAAGTAGCCTCTAATTAAAATAAATAAATTAAAATTTTAAAATAAATGAACAACCAAAAAAAGAAACTTTAACAAAATTCAACATCCATTCATGAAAAATAGTCTGACTAAAGTGGATATAGATAACGGGATCCTGGTTGGATCCAGGGATTCCCTCAGGAGGACGGCATTGGCAAAAAGAATAGCAAAGCAGAGATTTTAGAGGCTCATTAATAACTGGTTTATGCTGGAAATCAATAAAATTCGTGACACCGAACTTGCTCTGACTATGGAGGCAGCAGGTGCCCTCTCGAATTGCAGAAGGTGCCCCACCTTGGGTGCCTTCTTGAGTGGGTCTTAGAAGCCCAGGCAAATAAGTAGTCCCAGAGGACCCCCAAGCTCCAATTATTTTGGCCTGAAAAGATAGAGAAGAAAAGGAGAGAAAAGGAAGCAAGAAAGAATGACACGGGGAGACCAAGCCTGTTGAGCAAGGCCTGTAGCTTTATTTTCAAAGGAAGCTTATATACCTTAAGTTGTGCATAGAGGATAATAGGGGGTGTGAAATCATGCAAAGTCAGCAGTCTTTGATCCTTATCGAGACCAGGCTTTCTTTTCTGCAAACTTGTCATATACAAATGGTTTGGGTGATTTCCATCATCTTCTGGCCAGAAGGCCTGTTAACATTTTATGACTCTGATAAAGGTTTGTCAACCATAAGACTTATTTTCTCTAAGAGTAATTATTTTAAAGTTTGGTGCCATCCTCCGAAGGTGTTAGATAAAGTTGCATTCCTACAGGGCAAAGGTGCAGGGGTTTACAACAAAGGAAATAATTTATTACCTTAAGGGTCTGAAGTTGTTAATACCAAGGCTACTACTTATTTTTTCTACATACCAACTATATTAATTAATACACTTCCAAGGATACAATACAGGGGATGTGGAAACTTGGCAGCAAGCATTGGCTCAACAATGAAATCTTCTACTAGTTCTATTCTGACAATTTCTAACTCCCCGAGAGGCTCTATACTATTTGAATATATTAAGCTTCCTGTACCTCTCATGATTGGGAGACTGTCAACAATCGTATGCATAGCTGTAGGAGTCCAGGTAAACCTGTCAAGTAAGTTAGAGAGCCATCTCAGGGGGTTGGATTTAAACACTCCTATTATGGCCAGGAGGCTTATTAACTAGAGCTTTAAGTTGATTTCCTTCAGAGAAAGGTGGTCGGAGATAGCCCCCTGTTAATGTCAGAGGAGTTGGTGAAAGTCGTAAAATAGTAAAACAGACAGATTCTGTTTTTGGGGTAGATACTCAGGCAGAACCAGAGGGGCCCCTTGAGCCCTGACTCGCCTTTGCATATCAGGCCTCTCCGCATGACCTTTGTCATGGGTGGGAACTCCCGTGCTGGCTCCTGGCATATAGAGATAAAATCAGTTCTATTCAGTCACTAAGTCGTATCCGACTCTCTGCAACCCCATGGACTACAGCATGCCAGGCTTCCCTGTCCATCACCAACTCCCATAGCTTTCTCAAACTCATGTCCCGACTTGATAGAGGTAACATCAGTTCAGTTCAGTTCAGTCGCTCAGTCCTGTCCAACTCTTTGCAACCCCATGAATTGCAGCACGTCAGGCCTCCCTGTCAATCACCAACTCCCAGAGTTCACTCAAACTCACGTCCATTGAGTCAGTGATGCCATCCAGCCATCTCATCCTCTGTCGTCCCCTTCTCCTCCTGCCCCCAATCCCTCCCAGCATCAGAATCTTTTCCAATGAGTCAACTCTTCACATGAGGTGGCCAGAGTACTGGAGTTTCAGCTTTAGCATCATTCCTTCCAAAGAACACCCAGGACTGATCTCCTTTAAAATGGACTGGTTGGATCTCCTTGCAGTCCAAGGGACTCTCAAGAGTCTTCTCCAACACCACAGTTCAAAAGCATCAATTCTTCGGCACTCAGCTTTCTTCACAGTCCAACTCTCACATCCATACATGACCACTGGAAAAATCATAGCCTTGACTAGATGGACCTTTGTTGGCAAAGCAATGTCTCTGCTTTTGAATATGCTATCTAGGTTGGTCATAAGTTTTCTTCCAAGGAGTAAGCGTCTTTTAATTTCATGTCTGCAGTCACCATCTGCAGTGATTTTGAAGTCCAAAAAAAATAAAGTCTGACACTGTTTCCACTGTTTCCCCATCTATTTCCCATGAAGTGATGGGACCATATGCCATGATCTTTGTTTTCTGAATGTTGAGCTTTAAGCCAACTTTTTCACTCTCCTCTTTCACTTTTATAATTCAGCATAATAAAAGCTATTTATGACAAACTTACAGTCAACATAGTATTCAATGGTGAAAAGTTGAAAGCCTTTCTACTCAATTCAGGGAACAAAGATGACCACTCTCATGACTTCTATTCAACATATGAAATGCAACAGCAGTCAGACAAGAAATTAAAGACATCCAAATTGGAAGGAAAGAAGTAAAACTGTCATTATATGCAGATAATATGATGCTATTTATAGAAAACCCTAAAATTCCACACAAAAATTCCTAGAACTGATAAATGAATTCATCAAGTTATTAGGGTACAAGATTAACATACAGAAATTGGTTGCATTTTTTTCACTA
Organism: Bos taurus; assembly: GCF_002263795.3. Lineage (NCBI taxonomy): Eukaryota > Metazoa > Chordata > Mammalia > Artiodactyla > Bovidae > Bos > Bos taurus. The sequence goes on along the minus strand of NC_037334.1, from coordinate 197,065 downwards.
ACAGTAAAATATCAGAAGAAGACAGTCTTTTTTTTTTTTAATCTCTTTAAATTGTGCCTCCCCCCCCCCAAAAAAAAAAAAAAAAAAAAAACACAAAAACACTTAGGGATAAACCTGACCAAGCAGGTGAAAGACTTATGCACTGAAAACTATAAAACATTGATAAAGGAAATTGAAGACGATTCAAAGAAATGGTAAAACATTGCATGATCTTGGATTATAAGAATTAATATTGTTAAGATGGCCATACTACCCAAAGCAATCTACAAATTTCGTGCAATCTTTATAAATTACCCATGACATTTTTCACAGAACTAAAACAAATAATCTTAAAAATGATACGAACCACAAAAAGACCCAGAATTGCCAAAGTAATCTTGAGTTAAATAAAAGAAAGCTTGAGACATAACCTTCTGGCCTACAGACAATACTACAAAGTTACATCAAACAAAAAAGTATGGTAAAGACATAAAGATCAATGGAACAAAAGTGAACTGAGAAATAAACCCACATATTTATGGTCAATTAATCTTCAACAAAGGAGGCAAGAAAATAAAACAGAGAAAAGAAAGTTGTGTTGGGAAAGCTGAATAGCTACATGTAACTAAATGAACTTAGAACACACCCTCAAACTGCAAACAGTAATAAACTCGAAATGGCCTAAAGACTTAATTATAAGACACAACACCATAAAACCCCTAGAAGAAAACACAGCAGAACACTATGACATAAATTGTACCAATATTTTTTTGATATGTCTCTTGAGGCAAAATAAATAAAAGCAAAAATATACAAATGGGACCTAATTAAACATAAGCTTTTACACCAAAAGAAACAAAAGGATAACCTATAGACTGACAGAAAATATTTGCAAATGATATAACAGACAAGGAAATAATTTCCAAAATATACAAATAAGTCATATAGATCAATAACCAAAAAACAAACAACCCAATCAAAAATGGGCATACCTAAATTGACATTTCTCCAAAAAAAGACATACAGATGGCCAAAAGACACATGAAATGATGCTCAATATTGCTTATTATTTGAAAAATGCAAATCAAAACTACAATGAGGTATCACCTTACACCAGTCAGAATGGCAATCTTCAAAAGTTTGTAAACAATAAGTGCTAGAGAGGGTATGGAGAAAAGAGAATCCTCATACACGAATGTAAATTCATGCAGATGCTTTAGAGAATAGTTAGGAAGCTCCTCAAAACATTTTTATAAAGAGAGTTGCCATATGATCCCACTCCTGGGCATATATACAAAGAAAACTCTAATTTGAAAAGACACACACAGCCCTATGTTCATAGTAGTGCTATTTACAATATGCAAGACATGGAAGCAACCTAAGTGTTCATCAACAGAAGAGTGGATAAAGAAGACACAGTGTATATGAAATATTACTCAGAAATAAAAAAAAAATAGAAGACTGCAATTTGCAACAACAATAATGAACCCAGAGATTATCATACTAAGTGAAGTAAGTCAGACACAGAAAGACAAATATCACATTATATCACTTACATGTGGAATCTAAAAAAAAAATGACACAGATGAACTCATTTACAAAAACGACTCACAGACACAGAAAACAAACATTTGGCTACCAAAGGGGAAAGCGATAAATTAGGAGCTTGGGATGAACAGAAATACACTACTGTATATAAAACAGAAAAACAATCAGGACTTACTTATAGCAGAGGGAACTATATTTAATATCTTAGAATAAATTATAGTGAAATACAATCTGATAAAGAATAACATGTATATACAAAAACTGCTGTATGCCAGAAACTAGCACAATATTGCAAAACAATTCTACCTTAAAAAAAAAAAAAACTGAAGAATAAAAGTCATATGATCAACTCAATAGATACAGAAAAAGTTTTGGGGAAATTTCAATATCCATTTATAATAAAAACTGTCCACAAAGTGGGTATAGAGGGAACATACCTCATCATGCTGCTACTGCTAAGTCGCTTCAGTCGTGTCCAACTCTGTGCGACTCCATAGACGGCAGCCCACCAGACTTCCCCGCCCCTGGGATTCTCCAGGCAAGAACACTGGAGTGGGTTGCCATTTCCTTCTCCAATGCATGAAAGTGAAAAGTGAAAGTGAAGTTTTTCAGTCGTCCCCAACTCTTAGTGACCTCATGGACTGCAGCCTACCAGGCCCCTCTGTCCATGGATTTTCCAGGCAAGAGTACTGGAGTGGGGTGCCATTGCCTTCTCCGATACCTCATCATAATAAAGGCCACATATGATAAGCCCAGAGCTAGCATCCTACTATACAGTGGAAAACTAAAAGCATTTCCTCTAAGATCAGAGATAAGACAAGGATGCCTAATCTTGTCCCTTTTATTTAGTATAATATTGAAAGTCCCCACCACAGCAATCAGATAAGAAAAAGAAGCAAAAAGAACCCAAATTGAAAAGGAAGCAGTAAAATTGTCACTTGGAGATGACATGATACTAAACATTGAAATCTTAAAGGCAGTACCAAAAAAACTACTATAACTCATCAATGAATTCAGTCAAGTTTCAGGATACAAAGCTAGTATACAGAAATTTGTTGCATTTCTACACATTAAGAATAAACTATCAGAAAGAGAAATGAAGAAAACAACTCCATGTACCATTCATCAATAAGAATAAATACCTAAAAAAAAAAAAAAAGAATAAATACCTAGGAATAAATCTAATTAAGAAGGTCAAAGATTTGTATTGGAGAACTCCAAGACACTGATGAAAGAAACTGAAAATGAAAATGAAAGTGTTAGTCACTCATTCATGTCCAACTCTTTGTGACCCCATGGACCGTAACCTGCCAGGCTCCTCTGTCCATGGAATTCTGCAGGCAAGAATACTGGAGTGGGTTGCCATTCCCTTTTCCAGGGGGTCTTCCCATACGAGGGATGAAACTCAAGTCTCCTGCATTGCACGTGGATTCTTTACTGCCTGAACCACGAGGACAAAAATGATGACAAAGTATACTCTGTCCATGGATTAGAAGAATTAACATCATAAAAATGATCTTGACAATGTACAGATTAAATGCAATCCCTATCAAAATACCAGTGGTGTTTTTCATAGGTGTAGAAAAAATTCTTAATTGTGTATGGAAACACAAAAGATCTCATACAGACAAAGCAATCTTGAGAAAAACATTAAAGCTTGAGGTATCATGCTTGCTTCAGATTATATTACAGAGCTACAATGATCAATACAGTATGGTGCTTACACAAAAACAGATACATAGATCAATGGATCAGAATAGAGAGCCTGGAATAAACCCATGAATTTCCTGTATATTAATCTACAACAAAGGTGGGAAGAATATACAATGGGAAAAAAATCTCTTCAATAACAGGTGTTAGGAAGATGGCGGAGGAGTAGGATGGGGAGAACACTTTCTCCCCCACAAATTCATCAAAAGAGCATTTAAACGTCGAGTAAATTCCACAAAACAACTTCTGAATGTCGGCAGAGGACATCAGGCACCCAGAAAAGCAACCCAACTCTTCGAAAGGAGGTAGGAAAAAATATTAAAAACAAAAAAAAAAGAGACAAAAGAGGGAGGGACGGAGTTCCGTCCCGGGAAGGGAATCTTAAAAAGAGAGAAGTTTCCAAACATCAGGAAACCTTCTCACTGCCGAATCTGTGCCGAGCTTTGGAAGCACAGAGGGCAACATAACAGGGAGAAAAAATAAATAAACAATTTAAAACTCGCAGATTGCGAGCCCTAAGGTAACTCCCCCAGCAGAGAAGCAGCGCAGACGCCTGCATCCGCCATTAGCGAATCGGGGCTGGGCAGGGAGGCGCGGCGTGGGCTGCATCGCTGAGAGTAAGAATCTGGCCTGAATACCCTGAGCGCTATCTGAGCAAAATAATTTGGGCTAGCAAACCAGACTGTGGGATACCTACCACGCGAAAAGCCAGCCCTAACCTAAGACCGCCAGGCCCGCGCACGGAACAAAGGACTGAACAGAGATAGCCGGCTGCAGATCTTCCCCCTCCGGTGACAGGCAGCCAGAGCTGGAAGGGGGCAATCGCAGCCCCAGAGAGACATTATCTATAAAATTGTAAGCAGGCTTCTTTGCTAACTAAAACTTCTTGGGGGTCTGGACGGTCAACATCTGCCTGAGAAGGTGCGCCGGTTTTACATCCAGATAACCGAGTGGCGGGGAGGCGATAAGTCGCAGCATTGGCGCTCGCCTGGGAAGAGCAAATTGGCGCTCGGACCTGGGAAGAGTACAAAACGCAGGCCCAACTGAGTCTGCGCCTCTGAGGACTACCCGAGTGCCTGAACCTGAGCGGCTTGGACCTGGGAGGTGCATGCAGCCCAGGGCCAGCCTCGGATTGTTCCCGGCGGAACAACCTAGAGTCCGAGCAGTGTGGACAGGGAGGCTACACGCGCCGTGAGCGGGGGCAGACCCAGGGTGGCTGAGGCACTGCGAGCCCACGCCAGTGTTATTTGTTTGCACCCTCCCTCCCTCCCTCCCCACAGCGCGACTGAACAAGTAAGCCTAAAAAAAAAAAAAAAAAAAAGTGTCCTCCACCGTGCCCTCCGTGCCCTTTGAGTCAGGGCGGAAACCAGATACTGAAGAGACTAGCAAACAGAAGAAGATATAACAGAGGGAAACGCCTTGGAAGCTACAGGCAATAGATCAAAACCCTGTGGTTACTACGGACTACACAGGAAGGGGCCTATAGATCTTGAGAAATATAAATCTGACCAAGGAACTAGCCAAAAATGAACTGAACCCACAACACCCACAAAAAAAGAAACAAAAAAGTCCTAGATATATTTTTATTATTTTTACGATCATTCTTTCTTTTTTTTTTAATTAAAAAAAAAAATTTAAGTCCTCTATTGTTCCTTTAATTTTCACTTTTATAACCTATTACTTTGCAAAAAAAAAAAAAGACCCTATTTTTTTCTTCTTTAGCAAACTTCATATATATATATTTTTTATAATTTTTTGACCTTGTTGTTTTTTTTTGTTGTTGTTGTTGGTTTTTGTTTTTTTCTTCTTTTCTTTAACATTGTATTTTTGAAATTCCAAACTCTACTCTAGATTTTTAATTTTCGTTTTTTGGTATATGTTATCAATTTTGTACCTATAGTTTTTTTTATATAATTTCTGTGATTTTTTTTTCCTTCTTCTTCTCTGTTTCTTTCTCTTCTTCTTTTATATAACATTGTATATCTGAAATTCCAAACTTTACTCTAGATTTTCAATTTATGCTTTTTGGTATTTGATATCAATTTTGTACCTGTATTTTCTTTATAATTTTTGTGACATTGTTCGTATTTGTTTGTTTGTTTTCTCTCTTTATTTTTCTTCTTCTTTTTTTTTAACATTGTATTTTTGAAATTCCAAACTCTACTCTAGATTTTTAATTTTTGCTTTCTGGTATTAGTTATCAATTTTGTACCTGTACTTTCTTTATAATTTTCGCGACCTTGTTTGTTTTTGTTTGTTCGTTCTTTCTCTCTTTCTTTTCCTTCTTCTTTTCTTTAACATCGTATTTTTGAAATTCCAAACTCTACTCTAGATTTTTAATTTTTGCTTTTATGTATTTGTTACCAATTTTGTACCTTTAAGGACCCAATCTTCAGGACCCATTTTTCACTAGGGAGTGAGATTACTGGCTTGACTGCTCTCTCTCCCTTTGGACCCTCCTTTTTCTCCACCAGGTCGCCTGTGTCTCCTCCCTAACCCCTCTCTACTCTACCCAACTCTGTGAATTTCTGTGTGTTCCAGACGGTGGAGAACACTTAGGGAACTGATTACTGGCTGGATCTGTCTCCCTCCTTTTCATTCCCCCCTTTTATCCTTCTGGCCACCTCTGTTACCTTCCTCCTTCTTCTCTTCTCTGTATAACCCCGTGAACACCTCTGAGTGGTCCAGTTGTGGAGTGCACATAAGGAAGTGACTACTGGCTAGCCCACTCTCTCCACTATTGATTCACCTCATCTCATTTGGGTCACCTCTAACTCCCTCCTCCCTCTTCTCTTCTCCATGTAACCCTGTGAACCTCTCTGAGTGACCCTCACTGTAGAGAAACTTATCATCTTTAATGTAGATGTTTTATCAATGGTGCTGTATAGAAGGAGAAGTTTTGAAACTACTGTAAAAATAAGACCGATAATCGGAAGCAGGAGACTTAAGTCGAAACCCTGACTCCAGGGAACTCCTGACTCCAAGGAACATTCATTGACAGGAGCTCATCAAATGCCTCCATACCGACACTGAAACCAAGCACCACACAAGGGCCAATAAGTTCCAGGGCAAGACATACCAAGCAAATTCTCCAGCAGCAAAGGAACACAGTCCTGAGCTTCAAGATACAGGCTGCCCAAAGTCACCCCAAAACTATAGACATCTCATAACTCATTACTGGACATTTCATTGCACTCCAGAGAGAAGAAATACAGCTCCACCCACCAGAACACCGACACAAGCTTCCCTAACCAGGAAACCTTGACAAGCCACCTGTACAAACCCACACACAGTGAGGAAACGCCATAATAAAGAGAACTCCACAAACTGCCAGAATACAGAAAAGACACCCCAAACTCAGCAATTTAAACAAGATGAAGAGACAGAGGAATACTCAGCAGATAAAGGAACAGGATAAATGCCCACCAAACCAAACAAAAGAGGAAGAGATAGGGAATCTACCTGATAAAGAATTCCGAATAATGATAGTGAAATTGATCCAAAATCTTGAAACTAAAATGGAATCACAGATAAATAGCCTGGAGACAAGGATTGAGAAGATGCAAGAAAGGTTTAACAAGGACCTAGAAGAAATAAAAAAGAGTCAATATATAATGAATAATGCAATAAGTGAAATTAAAAACACTCTGGAGGCAACAAATAGTAGAATAACAGAGGCAGAAGATAGGATTAGTGAATTAGAAGATAGAATGGTAGAAACAAATGAATCAGAGAGGATAAAAGAAAAACGAATTAAAAGAAATGAGGACAATCTCAGAGACCTCCAGGACAATATTAAACGCTACAACATTCGAATCATAGGGGTTCCAGAAGAAGAAGACAAAAAGAAAGACCATGAGAAAATACTTGAGGAGATAATAGTGGAAAACTTCCCTAAAATGGGGAAGGAAATAATCACCCAAGTCCAAGAAACCCAGAGAGTACCAAACAGGATAAACCCAAGAAGAAACACCCCAAGACACATATTAATCAAATTAACAAAGATCAAACACAAAGAACAAATATTAAAAGCAGCAAGGCAAAAACAACAAATAACACACAAGGGAATTCCCATAAGGATAACAGCTGATCTTTCAATAGAAACTCTTCAAGCCAGGAGGGAATGGCAAGACATACTTAAAATGATGAAAGAAAATAACCTACAACCCAGATTATTGTACCCAGCAAGGATCTCATTCAAGTATGAAGGAGAAATCAAAAGCTTTTCAGACAAGCAAAAGCTGAGAGAATTCTGCACCACCAAACCAGCTCTCCAACAAATACTAAAGGATATTCTCTAGACAGGAAACACAAAAACGGTGTATAAACTCGAACCCAAAACAATAAAGTAAATGGCAACGGGAACATACTTATCAGTAATTACCTTAAATGTAAATGGGTTGAATGCCCCAACCAAAAGACAAAGACTGGCTGAATGGATACAAAAACAAGACCCCTACATATGTTGTCTACAAGAGACCCACCTCAAAACAGGGGACACATACAGACTGAAAGTGAAGGGCTGGAAAAAGATTTTCCATGCAAATAGGGACCAAAAGAAAGCAGGAGTAGCAATACTCATATCAGATAAAATAGACTTTAAAACAAAGGCGGTGAAAAGAGACAAAGAAGGTCACTACATAATGATCAAAGGATCAATCCAAGAAGAAGATATAACAATTATAAACATATATGCACCCAACACGGGAGCACCACAGTACGTAAGACAAATGCTAACAAGTATGAAAGGAGAAATTAACAATAACACAATAATAGTGGGAGACTTTAATACCCCACTTACACCTATGGATAGATCAACTAAACAGAAAATTAACAAGGAAACACAAACTTTAAACAATACAATAGACCAGTTAGACCTAATTGATATCTATAGGTCATTTCATCCCAAAACAATGAATTTCACCTTTTTCTCAAGCGCACACGGAACCTTCTCCAGGATAGATCACATCCTGGGCCATAAAGCTAGCCTTGGTAAATTCAAAAAAATAGAAATCATTCCAAGCATTTTTTCTGACCACAATGCAGTAAGATTAGATCTCAATTACAGGAGAAAAACTATTAAAAATTCCAACATATGGAGGCTGAACAACATGCTGCTGAATAACCAACACATCACAGAAGAAATCAAAAAAGAAATCAAAATTTGCATAGAAACGAATGAAAATGAAAACACAACAACCCAAAACCTGTGGGACACGGTAAAAGCAGTCCTAAGGGGAAAGTTCATAGCAATACAGGCACACCTCAAGAAACAAGAAAAAAGTCAAATAAATAACCTAACTCTACACCTAAAGCAACTAGAAAAGGAAGAAATGAAGAACCCCAGGGTTAGTAGAAGGAAAGAAATCTTAAAAACTAGAGCAGAAATAAATGCAAAAGAAACAAAAGAGACCATAGCAAAAATCAACAAAACCAAAAGCTGGTTCTTTGAAAGGATAAATAAAATTGACAAACCATTAGCCAGACTCATCAAGAAACAAAGGGAGAAAAATCAAATCAACAAAATTAGAAACGAAAATGGAGAGATCACAACAGACAACACAGAAATACAAAGGATCATAAGAGACTACTATCAACAATTATATGCCAATAAAATGGACAACGTGGAAGAAATGGACAAATTCTTAGAAAAGTACAACTTTCCAAAACTGGACCAGGAAGAAATAGAAAATCTTAACAGACCCATCACAAGCATGGAAATTGAAACTGTAATCAAAAATCTTCCAGCAAACAAAAGCCCCGGTCCAGACGGCTTCACAGCTGAATTCTACCAAAAATTTAGAGAAGAGCTAACACCTATCCTGCTCAAACTCTTCCAGAAAATTGCAGAGGAAGGTAAACTTCCAAACTCATTCTATGAGGCCACCATCACCCTAATACTAAAACCTGACAAAGATCCCACAAAAAAAGAAAACTACAGGCCAATATCACTGATGAACATAGATGCAAAAATCCTTAACAAAATTCTAGCAATCAGAATCCAACAACACATTAAAAAGATCATACACCATGATCAAGTGGGCTTTATCCCAGGGATGCAAGGATTCTTCAATATCCGCAAATCAATCAATGTAATACACCACATTAACAAATTGAAAAATAAAAACCATATGATTATCTCAATAGATGCAGAGAAAGCCTTTGACAAAATTCAACATCCATTTATGATAAAAACTCTCCAGAAAGCAGGAATAGAAGGAACATACCTCAACATAATAAAAACTATATATGACAAACCCACTGCAAACATTATCCTCAATGGTGAAAAATTGAAAGCATTTCCTCTAAAGTCAGGAACAAGACAAGGGTGCCCACTTTCACCATTACTATTCAACATAGTTTTGGAAGTTTTGGCCCCAGCAATCAGAGCAGAAAAAGAAATAAAAGGAATCCAAATTGGAAAAGAAGAAGTAAAACTCTCACTATTTGCAGATGACATGATCCTCTACATAGAAAACCCTAAAGAGTCCACCAGAAAATTACTAGAAATAATCAATGACTACAGTAAAGTTGCAGGATATAAAATCAACACACAGAAATCCCTTGCATTCCTATACACTAATAATGAGAAAACAGAAAGAGAAATTAAGGAAACAATTCCATTCACCATTGCAACGGAAAGAATAAAATACTTAGGAATATATCTACCTAAAGAAACTAAAGACCTATATATAGAAAACTATAAAACACTGGTGAAAGAAATCAAAGAGGACACTAATAGATGGAGAAATATACCATGTTCATGGATTGGAAGAATCAATATAGTGAAAATGAGTATACTACCCAAAGCAATTTATAGATTCAACGCAATCCCTATCAAGCTACCAACAGTATTCTTCACAGAGCTAGAACAAATAATTTCACAATTTGTATGCAAATACAAAAAACCTCGAATAGCCAAAGCGATCTTGAGAAAGAAGAATGGAACTGGAGGAATCAACTTACCTGACTTCATGCTCTACTACAAAGCCACAGTTATCAAGACAGTATGGTACTGGCACAAAGACAGAAATATTGATCAATGGAATAAAATAGAAAGCCCAGAGATAAATCCACGCACATATGGACACCTTATCTTCGACAAAGGAGGCAAGAATATACAATGGATTAAAGACAATCTCTTTAACAAGTGGTGCTGGGAAATCTGGTCAACCACTTGTAAAAGAATGAAACTGGACCACTTTCTAACACCATACACAAAAATAAACTCAAAATGGATTAAAGATCTAAACGTAAGACCAGAAACTATAAAACTCCTAGAGGAGAACATAGGCAAAACACTCTCCGACATACATCACAGCAGGATCCTCTATGACCCACCTCCCAGAATATTGGAAATAAAAGCAAAAATAAACAAATGGGACCTAATTAACCTTAAAAGCTTCTGCACATCAAAGGAAACTATTAGCAAGGTGAAAAGACAGCCTTCAGAATGGGAGAAAATAATAGCAAATGAAGCAACCGACAAACAACTAATCTCAAAAATATACAAGCAACTCCTACAGCTCAACTCCAGAAAAATAAACGACCCAGTCAAAAAATGGGCCAAAGAACTAAATAGACATTTCTCCAAAGAAGACATACAGATGGCTAACAAACACATGAAAAGATGCTCAACATCACTCATTATCAGAGAAATGCAAATCAAAACCACTATGAGGTACCATTTCACACCAGTCAGAATGGCCGCGATCCAAAAGTCTACAAATAATAAATGCTGGAGAGGGTGTGGAGAAAAGGGAACCCTCTTACACTGTTGGTGGGAATGCAAACTAGTACAGCCACTATGGAGAACAGTGTGGAGATTCCTTAAAAAACTGGAAATAGAACTGCCTTATGATCCAGCAACCCCACTGCTGGGCATACACACTGAGGAAACCAGAAGGGAAAGAGACACGTGTACCCCAATGTTCATCGCAGCACTGTTTATAATAGCCAAGACATGGAAGCAACCTAGATGTCCATCAGCAGATGAATGGATAAGAAAGCTGTGGTACATATACACAATGGAGTATTACTCAGCCATTAAAAAGAATACATTTGAATCAGTTCTAATGAGGTGGATGAAACTGGAGCCTATTATACAGAGTGAAGTAAGCCAGAAGGAAAAACATAAATACAGTATACTAACGCATATATATGGAATTTAGAAAGATGGTAACAATAACCCGGTGTACGAGACAGCAAAAGAGACACTGATGTATAGAACAGTCTTATGGACTCTGTGGGAGAGGGAGAGGGTGGGAAGATGTGGGAGAATGGCAATGAAACATGTAAAATATCATGTAAGAAACGAGTTGCCAGTCCAGGTTCGATGCATGATGCTGGATGCTTGGGGCTGGTGCACTGGGACGGCCCAGACGGATGGTATGGGGAGGGAGGAGGGAGGAGTGTTCGGGATGGGGAACACATGTATACCTGTGGCGGATTCATTTTGATATTTGGCAAAACTAATACAATTATGTAAAGTTTAAAAATAAAATAAAATTGGAAGAATAAAAAAAAATAACAGGTGTTAGGAATACTAGATAGCTAGATGTAAAATAATAAAATTAGAACATTTTCTCATAGCATATAGAAAAACAACATCAAAATGGATTAAAGGCCTAAATATTAGACTAGAATTGACAAAATTTCTAGAATAAAACATAAGCAGGATACTATAAAGAAGATGTGGCACATATATACACAATAGATTAATACTCAATCATAAAAAAGAAATTTTGCTCTTTTCAATCAAATGGATAGACTTGGAGGGCATTATGCTTAGTGAAATAAGTCAGAGAAAAAAAGTACTGCGTGATGTCACTTATACATGAAATCTTAAAAAACTAAAATAAAACCAACAAATACATAAAATAAAACAAGTAGACCCACAGATATAGAGAACAAATGAGTGGTTTCTGGTAGGGAGATGGAAGGGAGACAGGCAAGAGAGGGGTAGGGAATTGGGAGATATCAACTACTAGGTATAAAATAGATACAGTGTGCTATTTACAGCACTGAGAATATAACCAATATTTTATAATAACTGTAAATGGAGTAAAATTGGAAAAAGTCTAAACCACTATGCTATACACCTTAAAGGAATGTGTATTGTAAATCAATTATATCCTAATTTAAAAAAAAAGCATGAAAAGTGAAATAAAAGGCATGACTGTACTAAAAATAAATAAATAAAATAAAATCCAAAATACCTCACCAAAACTATGTCAAATCTGTAATTTCTGGATCCCAAGTATGGCAAGATAAATCCACCCAGTAGTATTGCTTTCCTTCTTAAAAAAGAAAAAGTGTGTTACAAATGCTGATATTTGAGAAATCAAAACTGGCTCTTCCTGGAGATTAACTTCTTATATAGTCTTCCCAGCCGAGGCACAGTTGGTCCTTAGGATCCTGGAAAGGAATTTAATGACCTGATTTCCTGATCAAAGACAGGCTTTATGAACCTACCGTGTTGGGCCCAACTCCTGGAGGGTTAAAGAAGAACACTGAATGGGTTGAAGGGTCTCTTACTGAATCCATGCTTTCATGGAACCCAGAGCATGAGTGAAGGATAAGTCATAGAACACAACAAAGGCAGAGAGAAATAACAACACAGAATGTCACAGGCTCCATCATATGCACTTGTGGAAATGTGTGCCTCTGACATTCCTATTCCAGAATTTATACTCAGAAATAAACTGAAAGATCAAGTTAATTTAAAGGTTACTGCCAAGAAAAATAAAAGCACATATTCTAATTTGTACCATGGAAAAATTATTACCACCATGAATAGAAATGAAATCAATCACAAAGACTAATAAAAAATTCAAGATGAACATTATTTCCTTTTCTAAACTTACATACAATGCTTCTATCTATAAATCCAAATTGCTGAAAAAATTAAATATAAGCAGTCACTGCTATTTATACAAAGATCCATATTATTATGGAGAAGGCAATGGCAACCCACTCCAGTACTCTTGCCTGGAAAATCCCATGGACAGAGGAGCCTGGTAGGCTGCAGTTCATGGGGTAGTGAAAAGTCAGACACAACTGAAGGACTTCATTTTCACTTTTCACTTTAATGCATTGCAGAAGGAAATGGCAACCCACTCCAGTGTTCTTGCCTGGAGAATCCCAGGGATGGAGGATCCTAGTGGGCTGCCGTCTATGGGGTCGCACAGAGTCAGACACGACTGAAGTGACTTAGCAGGAGCAGCAGCCATATTATAAATTCAAAGAATTTCTAAGTTATCTTTTGTTACCTCTGGTTTTGTAATATACAACAAATTATCCTAGGTATCCTAGGTGTTAGTTTTTTTTTTTTTCCTTTCAGTACTCTAAATATATCATACAACTCCCTTCTGACCTTCAATGTTTCTGTAGAAAAATCAGTCTGAAAGCCTTATGGGAGTTCCCTGTAACTGACACTTTGTTTTTCTCTTGCTACTTTTAGAATCCTCTCTTTAGTTTTAACTTTTGCCATTTTAATTATGATAGGTAATTTTGGTAGAGGTCTCTTTGGATTCGTCTTGTATGGGACCTTCTGTTCTTCTTGTACCTGGATATCTGTTTCCTTTTTCAACATCAGGAAAGAAATTTCCAGGCATAATTATATCAAATACACACTGCAGTCTCTTTTCTGTCTCTTCTCCTTCTGAGATCCGTACTATGTGAGTGTTAGCATGACGTTGTCCTAGAGGTCCCTTAAGCTATTTTCATTTTTTAAAATCTATTTTTCTTTTTGTTGTTTTGACTGGGTGATTTCCATTATTCTATCTCCCAGATCACTAATGCACTCCTCTGTATCACCTAATCTGCTGTTAATTCCCACTACTGTAAGTTTAATTTCAGTTATAGAAAGGTCCCTACCAACAGACCTTCAAGTAGCAAACTTTCAAAGGTGCTAACTTGTTTGCATATTCAATCACGGAAGTTAGTTCACATATCTAATGTTCATTGTCACCTATGTGCATCTTCTCAACTGTTCGTATTTTTGTGTACTTTATTGTATAGTACTACATTCAGAACAACAATAGAGTGTCTTTATTTCAAGCCCAGGATATCCAGGAGCAAGTGTAAAAGCAGTGGTGATGTAGCTGGTACTATGGTACTTTTCAAGGTACTGAACTATAAGGTTAAAAATGCTTTCTTAATTTTGTGTGTATTTTTTAATGTATTATTTTTCTTAAAAGTATTATAAACCTATTACAATCAATACTATATAGCTGATTATGTTAATTGGGTACCTAGGCTAACTTTGTTGAACAAATTGTCTTGTTAAAATGCTCTCAGAAAAAAACTCATTTGTATGTAAGAGACTTACTATATTGTATTCCTCAGTTTTGTTTTTTTAAAAATATTTTTTTAGTACTTTGTTAAGATTTTTCATTGTGTTCATCTATTTTTTTAAGTTCAGTTGTCATTCCCGTTACAATTGCTTTGAATTGTTTATCAGGTAAATTATTTACCTCTGTTTCACCAAGATTTTCTTTTTAGGGTTTTTCCTTATTATTTCTTTTGAAGCATATTCCTCTTCCTTCTCATTTTGTTTGCGTTTCAGTCTATAAAACTGGGTGAAACAGTTACCTGCTCTGATCTTGAAAGTGTGTCCTTGTGTGGGAGCATCCCTGCATGTGCCCAGTGGCTTTGGGGGGAGAGCTGGATCTGACATCAGCACAGACCATGTCTTCTCTCCTGGGGACTGGCAGCTGCCACACGGGTAGAAGGGAAGGGGGTGGAGTTGGAGGGCTAAAGCCAGAGCCAGGTGCAAACTGGGGCTTCTTCTCTGCTCAGTGCCATCACCACACTGTCAAGGGTAGGGTCAGGGCACAAGGGCTGCTGCAGGGGCCCTGAGGAAGCTGGGTTTCTCCTACATGTGATGGCAGCCTCCACCTTGGTTTGAGGAGTAGAGTCAGGGCTGAGAGCTTGAGGCTGCACTTTTTTGCTGATTTTGCTTTCTCCCTGGTGTGCTTGCTGGGCTAGAGGCTGAGTCGTGGCTGAAGAGTTTGGTACCATGCTACTGAGCTGAGTTTGCTCCCTCCTGAGTGTATGCAGGGACACACATGCTGGCAATAGCAGCTTATATCTTGGCCCAGCAGCAGGCTGGAGTCCAAGCCAGCCCTGCTCCCTGCAAGTGTACACACTCTCACAGTCAGTGGCAGAACTGTTGATCAGAACTGCCTTCATGGGGAGCAGCATGCGACAAGAGGGGCTGGAGGGGGAGCCTGGTGAGCATTAGACAGGGGCTCATGTCATGTCTTGGCAGGCTGGCCAGCACCCCTGGCACCTTCAACCTCTGCCTCCACACTGTGAGTGGAAGCAAACAAAGCTATATGCTCTTTAAGAGCAGAGGCCCAGTTTCCTATATCTCTCTGGTAAGCCCCACAGGGTTTCAAGGCTTCCCAGATGGTGCCCTGGTAAAGAACCTGCCTGCAAATGCAAGAGATATAAGAGACATAGGTTCAGTCCCCCAGTCAGGAAGATCCCCAAGAGTAGGAAATGGCAACCTACTCCAATATTCTTGCCTGGAAAATTCCATGAGAAAAGGAGCCTGGCAGACTGCAGACCATGGGATTGCAAAGAGTCGGACATGACTGAGCACACACACACACGCATGGACATACACACACGCACTCACACACACTGGGTTCCAAAGTTGCAAGGGCTTATCTTCCAGTAGTGTCAGATCTCAGGGCTGGGGTGCCCAATGTGGGGCTCTAATACTTCATTCCCTGGGGAGGATCCCTGTACCTGTGATGTCCCCTCTTCTCCATGTCTCTGCTAAGGGTGGAGGTTCTGACCACATTCTTTTCCCTTCCCACTAGACTCCATGTGGATCTTTCTTTACAGCCTTGGTTGAAGAAGATCTGCCCTACTTGTCCCCAGGTTGATTTTAGTGAGAGCTGCAGTTTGGATGTTAAAATGAGGGGAGGTGAGCCCCGCATCCTCCTAATTTTCCACCTGGATCTCTCTTTTTTTGACTTTATTAACCATGAGTATAATAAACACATCACTACTTTATCATTTCAAGCTTTATCTTTAGGCTATTTTTTTTCAAGTTCTAAGAAAGTGAGCTTGTACTATGGTTATTACCACTCATTTCCAGGTCTCTAACAGGAAGACTTCTTGGCTCAACCTCACTCAGTCAGACTTACCGTCCCCCTTTCACAAGTCCTCATTTCACTGTCTATATTTAAGTACTCAAAACCACTGTAATTTACACTGTAATGGTCTGTGTCACCATTGGAGACAGGAGATAAGTTGAGAGGAGGGACCTGTGTCTCCTTCACTGGGATGTCACCTGTATGTAAGATGGAATCTGGGTCTTGCTGAGTATTCAGCAAATGAATGAATGAACAAATGAATGAACAGGTGGTCTCATAATTTACCTGCACATAACCTAAAATATTTGGGTACAGGTTTTTGGAATCCCAGGAATATCTCCTACCAGAAGTTTCAGTTTAAACACATTGGTTTGAAATGCCTCTCTGCTTAGATATTTCAGGGAGACGCTTAAGAGCAACCAAATGCTTTAATGATTTTCTAATTAAATAAGCATAAAGTCAAGTTCTAGGAAAAAATCTGGGATGTCCACTCATGCTACCCACTGTGTGTCCACTCTGTTCTGAGTGATCAGATGGAAAGAATCAGAGGGATAGAGTGTTCAATTCTAATCATTTCATGTTTGAAGAAACAAAGAAGGTAGGATGGAAAATGTAAAGAGCCATTTGTCCTTAGAATTAGTTGAAAACACTAACTTCTTTAATCATTATGACTTCTCCTAGAACAAAGTGCCAGACAGCTTATGCAACCAAGCACAGACAGAGAAAACTTAGGCAACTGAAATATCTTGCACATAAAAGGAAATGCTCTTCCTTTAAACAAAATAAACAGATGACATTTGCTTAACAGTGTACTGGAAGGTAAAAATAGCAATACTGGTACTGGGTAGAGCAGTAAAATATATATTTTGCCTCAGACACTTCAGGGTTACTAAGTCATTCTCCTAATTTAAAAGCCTGCTAAGGACAGAAACTAAGAAAATGGGAAATTGAATGTGTTGTATAGTTATTTTGAAACTTAATAGTTAGAGACTAAAAATCCAAAGCAAATAAAATAAGTAATTACATTCAACTCACAACTGATTTTGGTTTTATGTCAAATTTTCTAAAGATAAAACCTTTCAATGTGACTCAGACACTGAGTTTTGAATAACTTTAAATGGAAACTACATCTGCTCTAGGCTGCATACTGCAATCTTAAAATCTGTCAATTCAGTTCAGTTCAGTCACTAAGCCATGTGTGAATCTTTGCAACCCCATGGACTGCAGCAGGTCAGGCCTCCATGTCCATCACCAACTTCTGGAGTTTACTAAAACTCATGTCCACTGAGTCCATGATGCCATCCAACCATCTCATCCTCTGTCAACCCTTTCTCCTCCCACTTTCAATCCTTCCCAGCATCAGGGTCTTTTCCAATGAGTCAGTTCTCCACATCAGGTGGCCAAAGTATTGGAGTTTCAGCTTTACCATCAGTCCTTCCAATAAATATTCAGGACTGATTTCCTTTCAGATGGACTGGTTGGATCTCCTTGTAGTCCAAGGGACTCTCTAGAGTATTACTACAACACCACAATTCAAAAGCAAAAATTCTTTGGTGCTCAGCTTTCTTTACAGTCCAACTCTCACATCCATACATGACTACTGGAAAAACATAGCCTTGACTAGACAGAACTTGTTGGTTAAGAAATGTCTCTGCTTTTTAATATGCTGTCTACATTTGTCATAGCTTTTCTTCCAAGGAGCAAGCGTTTCTTCATTTCATGGTTGCAGTCACCATCTGCAGTGATTTTGGATCCCAAGAAAATAAAGTTTGTCACTGTTTCCACTGTTTCCCCATCTATTTCCCATGAAGTGATGGGACCAGATGCCGTGATCTTTATTTTCTGAAAGTTGAGCTTTAAGCCAACTACTTCACTCTCCCCTTTCACTTTCATCAAGAGGCCCTTTAGTGCTTCACTTTCTGCCATAAGGGTGGTGTCATCTGCACATCTGAGGTTATTGATATTTCTCCTGGCAATCTTAATTCCAGCTTGTGCTTCCTCCACCCCAGTGTTTCTCATGATGTACTCTGCATATAAGTTAAATAAGCAGGGTGACAATACACAACCTTGATGTACTCCTTTCCCTAATTGGAACCAGTCTGTCCAATTCTAACTGTTGCTTCCTGACCTGCATACGGGTTCCTCAAAAGGAAGGTCAGGTAGTCTGGTATTCCCATCTCTTGAAGAATTTTCCACAGTTTGTTGTGATCCACACAGTCAAAGGCTTTGGCATAATCAATAAAGCAAAAATAGATGTTTTTCTGGAACTCTCTTTCTGTTTTGATGATCCAACAGATGTTGGCAACTTGATCTCTGGTTCCTCTGCTCTTTCTAAATCCAGCTTGAACATCTGGAAGTTCACAGTTCATGTACTGTTGAAGCCTGGCTTGGAGAATTTTGAGCATTACTTTACTAGCGTGTGAGATGAGTGCAATTGTGTGGTAGTTTGAACATTCTTAGGCATTGCCTTTCTTTGGGATCGGAATGAAAACTGACCTTTTCCAGCCCTGTGGCCACTGCTGAGTTTTCCAAATTTGCTCACATATTGAATGTAGCACTAAAATCTGTAGTCAGCTTTAAAATTAAATTGTCTGTTCCTACTAATTATGGCATCTTAGTATTCTGAATTAAAAGTATGCTCAAAACATGTCCCCTGGAGTGCCCTAAATAGTGATCATTTATTATCTTAAACATCCTGGTGACAGTAAACTCATCACCCATCAACAACCTGCTCTACCATGTGCTGGGTGCTTAGTCACTGAGTAGTATCCAACTCTCTGCAACCCCATGGACTGTAGCCCGCCAAACTCCTCTGACCTTGGGGATTCTCCAGGCAAGAATACTGGAGTGTGTTGCCATGCCCTTCTCCAGGGCACCTTCCTGACCTAGGTATAGAACCAGGGTCTCCTGCATTGCAGGCAGATTCTTTACCAGCTAAGCCACCAGGGAAGCCTTGCTCTACAGTGGATGTCTCTAAATCAGACACATATTTCCTTCCTATTTGTGAACTGACCTTGCTCCCTCCCTCCCCAAACTTCCACTCTGTGGTTTTGGCTCCCATGGCAACCCACTCCAGTGTTCTTGCCTGGGGAATCCTAGGGACAGGGGAGCCTGGTGGGCTGCCATCTATGGGGTCGCACAGAGTCCAACATGACTGTAATGACTTAGCAGCAGCAGCAGCTGAGTTTCCACATAATAAATCCTGTTGTTTTCATATTCTCAATGTCATTCAATTTTCCTAGTTAACAAAAACATTTTCCAATCCTTTAATGACTGTACTTCAAAACTTGTTGACTTAAGTTCCAGGCAACAGTGGGAACAATCCACTTCTCTCTCCAGCAACACCACCAGTCCAGTCAAGGCTGCCACAATCTGGACCTGCCTCTCCTTCCCACTCTCATTCCTTCCAGTGTACTCCCTGCAAATTGGCAGGACGATCTTAGCTAAAGAGATTTTCACTATGTCTCAGCCTGTTAGTAACTTTTCCGTCCTCTCCTCAATACTTGGGATAAAAGTTCAAAACTCTCTATGTGGCCTGTGGGGCCTGTCAAGCTCCCAGGCTCTTTTGCTAGCTATTCCCTGTCTTACTTGACATGCTGCATACCCAGCTTCTTTCAGTTCTTCAAATTAGCATGCTCTGTTGCTCAAGACAGCCTTCAGAGATGTGGATCTATGATATGCTTTCTCTGTTATATTTACTATTTCAGAATTAGTGGAGTTCAGGTCTTAGATCACATGTCATTTTTTCATTAAAAAAAAAAAAAAGAAAAAAAAAAAAAAAAAAAACTTTTTCCAAATCCCTCGACCAGACCAAGTTTTTTTGTAATTTTTCATTGCCTCTTTTACCACGCTGCATCAAATTTATCATAATTTTTGTATACTTCATTCTATAAGTAATAATATTGTTAACAACCTAAGAATTTGCTACATGCTGAGAACTATGCTAAGAAGTTTTATCTTATTTAAAAGCATTATCTTACTTAGGCTTCAAAGTAAGCCCATGAGTAGTCAGAATTGCTACCCATACATCACAGATGAGGAAAG
Organism: Bos taurus; assembly: GCF_002263795.3. NCBI lineage: Eukaryota > Metazoa > Chordata > Mammalia > Artiodactyla > Bovidae > Bos > Bos taurus. Next base: position 176,672 of record NC_037334.1, on the reverse strand, counting down.
AGGGGCTTGGGGAGGTAAAGGTGAGTGGAAGAGTGAGGACTGGAATCCACTCGATTCTAGAATCGATTGATATCCTGACCTTTTCATAATAATGTTGATACCCTAAGCCTAACCTTCCAGCTCCACGAGGCATGGATACCAATAATCAGGGAGCCTGTCAGAAGCAAATTATGGTCTTATTTGCCCAGCACCACAAAATCAGAGTAAAGTCTCTGTAGTTTTTCTCTGTACTTCCCTCTCCTATTCTTTGGGGCACATAAATACCTAAGAAAAGGAGGAATTAAATGAATAAATTTGGCACTGTTATCTTGATCTCTCTGGAGACTTCTTGAATTTTTAATGCACTTTCCAGAAAACAAATAGCAGAGAATAGAAGGCGAGAGTTTAAATACATTTGTCTGGACTCATTAGCAATAGGGTGGATCTAGTCTGGTGGCTCAGAGGTTAAAGTGTCTGCCTGCAATGTGGGAGACCTGGATTCGATCCCTGGGTCAGGAAGATGCCCTGGATAAGGAAATGGCAACCCACTCCAGTGTTCTTGCCTGGAGAATCCCAGGGATGGGGGATCCTGGTGGGCTGCCGTCTCTGGGGTAGTCTCTGAAGCGACTTAGCAGCAGCAGCAGTAGCAAGCTCTACGCTAAGTGATTTGCATATGTTATAATTATCACATTAGCCTGATGAGGTTGTTACCATTACGATCCCCATTTTACCTGATGAGGAAACGGAGATGCCAAAAAAGTAGTCAAGGTGTCTGCTCAGAGTCCACAGTTAGTGAAACTCAGTGCCAGCTGTGGCTGTGGTGATTAGTACAATTGGGTAGCATTGTGTTAAGCAAGGAAAGATTCAGGATGTAATCCAACAATCACGTGAGGAGAATCTATTAATGCTAAATGGTGAGCTGGATAGAGAAACCAGAGGGAAAAGCACACAACCACAATAATGTGTTTATTCCATTTCATCAGAGGTGATGCCAAGAGTAAGGGTAGATATAGAATTGAAATTTAAGGGAATTGGGCAGGGAGCTGAATAAAGATTACATCTGGGGTGACCCTAGGGTTTTTATTATAACAGTAAGGGTTTGACTCAGCTTGATGGGGCAGAATAGTAATCTTGGGCCAATTTACGGGCATAAAATGGTCCAGAAGTAACAATCAACCAGATAAATGTCATTTATTCATACAACCAGTAAACTGTTAAGGATCTGTTTGGTAATAGGCATTGCTCTGGGCATTTAACAGCTATGAATTAAACTGAAAAAGTCTCTTTTCTGGTAGGGAAGAAAGAGACAATAAAATAACACATCTGCATGCACATAGATATTGTGTTAGGGGTGGTGGATGCTGTGAACTTTGTAAAGTGTGTCAGAGGACAAGAGAATTCAGAGAGGTTGTGGGGGTATCAGGGCAGGTGCCCTAATTATGCAGAGACCCAGAGGAAGTGAGGGCCTGTGCTACTGCCTGCATCAGAGGGAAGTGAGCACCAGGATAAGGGAAGAGAAGTAGCAGGGAGCTCCCTGTGGCTGCAGCAAGGGGAGCAGGGGGAAGTTGAGGGGAGGATCACCTGGGACAAGCACTGTGGAGGCATAACTTTGAGCCTCTCCAGGTATAATAACTTTCATTAAACTCCTGCTATGTGGATAGCTGGAGCACTTCTTTGTGACTTTCTTTGAAAAATTACTATTGTGCTATACAGTAGGTCCTTCTTAGTTATCTAATCCCAAACTTCTAATTTATCTCTCTACCCTTTCCCCCTTGGTAACCATACAGTTTTTTTCTATATCTGTGACTCAATTCCTGTTTTATATAATAGGTTCATGCATAACACTTTTTAAGATTTTTCTTATAAGTGGTATCATATGATGTTTGTCTTTATGTGACTTATTTCACTCAGTACAACAATCTCTAAGGGCTTCCCTGGTAGCTTAGCTGATAAAGAATCTGCCTGCAATACGAGATACTTGGGTTCAATTCCTGGGCTGGGAAGACCCCCTGGAGAAGAAAAAGGCTACCCACTCCAGTATTGTGGTCTGGAAAATTCTATGGACTGCATAGTCCATGGGGTCACATAGAGTCGGACATGACTGAGTGACTTTCACTTTCAATCTCTAGGTCATCCATATTGTTGCAAATGCCATCATTCCATTCATTTTTGGTTGAGTAATATTCCATAGTATATATGTACCACAACTTCTTTATCCATACATCTATTGAAGGACATTTAAGTTCCTTCTATGTCTTGGCTATTTTAAATAGTGCTTCAAAGAACACTGGGGTGCATGTATCCTTTTGAATTATGGTTTTCTGCAGATATACATCCAGGAGTAGGATTGCCAGATCATGTGGTAGCTCTATTTTTAGTTTTTTAAGGAACATCCACCCTATCCTTCATAGCAGATGTTACCACTTTACATTCCCATCAACAGTGTGGGAGGGTTCTCTTTTCTTCAAACTCTCTCCAGTATTTATTGTTTGTAGCCTTTTTAATGATGGCCATTCTGACTGGTGTGAGGCGATCTCATGGCAGTTTTGACTTGCATTTTTCTAATAACTAGCAGTGCTGAGCACATTTTCATGTGCCCCTTGGAGATATATATATATATATATATATATATAAATATAATTTGGAGAAATATTTCTTTAGCAGATCACACTTGATATATACGTTGATATGAAACACTCTGAATAATAAGATTAATGATAACATGTTATTTCAAGTGAATGTCCTATTACTCTTGGACACTTGGTGGCTCCCAAATGGTCTCTATGATGAATAATGTCGAAACATTTTTCTAGGTTTGGATTATTTGGGAACTCTTCCTTTTAAAAATACATTTTCACAGATATTAGGTATTTCTTGATAATCTCTATAGGTTTGCAGTTGTGATACTAATTACCTGCTAATGGTAGTGATCACCTTTTCAGAGTAGATGTCTTCTGGCACTGGTTCATACACCGCCTCCACTATCTGCAAAACAAACAGGCTGGAGTAAGGGAAGTAAAGGAGCCACAGGAGCCTTTGCATGGTGACACTTGGCCATGACACAAGAGTTACATAACAAGCATCATAATCTCATGTACACATTTTCATCAGAAACAAAAATATCCCAACAATTTTAAAAGTAGCATTAATTAAACAGTTCTTGAACACAGAATTATATTCTTCAAGCTGAGTAAAACTTAACCTCAGATTCACAATAAATGACGTGTAGGATAATATAATATATTGGATTGAGGGCAGTCCAAACCACAAGTAAAAATAAAAGACCAAAAACAGTTTGATATATTATTTTTAAATTTTTCTTCAGTGATAAATTGAAGAAAATTATAGGGGGAAATGTGCCCTAGCACATGATGTAGATTTAGAAGGAAGGAGAAAATAAATAAATAAACTGGATCATGGGGCTAAAAAAACAATGACTGCTTTTAATGGGCAGTTTTACTAAAATCACAAAGGTTCTATTTAAGAAGAAAAGGAATGGTGTTTTTGGCAACATGAGACCCTTTTGTCTGCCAAGGTTGCTTACATTTGTGTCCAGGGAGAGCATGTTGGTGCTGTAGAAGGGAGGATCCAAGGTTGCCATCTGATAAAGGATGCCCACACGTCTGCCTTTTCCCCATATGGCTTGCTCTTCAGCACCTCCAGGCTGAAGTGAAACAAGGATGCTAACACACAATGCAAAGGGAGAAGTCAGCACGGGAGAAAAGTTCAATTTTCAAGCCATAATTGGAGATGGAAGAAAAAGAAAGGTAACTCTTGATTACTATTTTAAGTAAACATATTTAAACATATCTTTGAATTCTCACAGACTTAGGTGAATCAAGAAGCACAACCGAGAAATTCTAAGAAATAAATCATATAAAAAACTCCTATTAAATGTCCTTCTACCTCCCTGTATCCTGCATTGAACCTGGACTGGCAATGGGAGGGAGGTGGGATGGGGGTTCAGGATAGGGGACACGTGTACACCCATGGCAGATGCATGTTGATGTATGGCAAAACCAATACAATATTGTAAAGTAAAATAATAATAATAATGATAAAAAATTTAAAAATAAAATTAAATAAATGTCCTTCTACTTTTAGGAACACCCACCTCTCATTGGTATATGGAATGACTGACTCCAGTTCTCACTATTCTGGAAATTCTGAATATCCCACCCTTTTGTCTCAGTGGACAGTATTTGTTACCCACCCCTGGCTTTGCTACAAGTTGCACTGTCTTGCCCTGCCAGTGGAGTGTGGAGGTGGCATGGCACCAGATCAGGGCCTCGGTGCTTCCATTTGTCTCTCTAGGAGTGCCTGTCCAAAGGACTAATCCAAGGTAGCTGCTGCCCATCTGGCCACGTGAAGTGGATCTGCACACGTAAACCTGCAGCCTGAAGGAGACCCAGCCCAGGAGACCCACAGACCTGGGAGTCTGACAGTAAATGCCTATTGTAGAATACCACTGAGATTCTATGGTGATTTTGTATGAGCAAAACTCACACAGCATCGTCTCTTTGCTATTCAATGCTAGCTTATAAAGTCTAAGGCAAGACCATATTTAAATATGTTGCAGAAAATGACAACATCCACCATGTTCATCTCTTTTGAAACTGCATTTCTAGTATGAATAAGGATGCTCTGTCTGCATGTATGTTCAGTTGTGTCCAGCTTTCTGCAATCCCATGGACTGTAGCCCACTGGGCTTTTCTGTCCATGTAATTTTCCAGGCAAGAATAATGGAGTGGGTTGCTGTTTCCTTCTCCAGAGGATCTTCCCAACCCAGGATTAAACCCCTGTCTCTTGCATCTCCTGCATTAGCAGGCAGGTTCTTTACCAATTAAGCCACCAGGGAAGCCCTGGATAAGGATGCTGTCAGCCTTTAAATGAATTTAAACTGTGAGGGTTTAAGGGTTTGTGCCGGGAGCTGGTGAGGCATTCCACTCGTGACAAAGGTCATGAGGAAGGAGGCTCGGCATACGCAAAGGCGGGATCGAGCCTCAGGAGTCCGCCCGGATATTCTCGAGCATCTACCCCCCAAAAAACCAGAGTCTGCCTACTTTATTGCTTTGTGCTCTCACCTCTGACTCTACTGGGGGCTGTCCCCTACCACCATCTCGCTTTCTCTGTCAAAGAGTTAACTTACAGCTCCAATTAATAAAGTTCCTGGGCAATTAGGAGTGTTTAAATCCAAACCCCTCAGATGGCTCTCTAACTCGCCTGACAAGTTTACCCGGACTCCTGCAGCTATGCATACGATTGTTTACAGTTTCCCAGCCTCCAGAGGCACGGGAAGCTTAAGATATTCAAATAGCTTAGAGCCTCTCAGAGAGTTAGCAACTGTCAGAATAAGACTAGTAAAGGATTTCATTGATGAGTCAATGTTTGTTGCCAAGTTTTCACATCCCCTGAATTGTATCCTTGAATGTGTATTAATTAATAGTTGGTATATAGAAAAAATAAGTAGTAGCCTTGGTGTTAGTAACTTTAGACCCTTAAGGTAATAAATTCTTTTCTTTGTTGTAAGCCCATTACACATCCGCCCTATAGGAATGCAATTTTATCTTTGGAAGATGGCGCCAAACCTTAAAATAATTACTCTTAGAGAAAATAAGTCTTTGTTGATAAGTCCTTGTCAAGAGTCATAAAATGTTAGTAGGCCTTCTGGCCAGAAGATGATGTAAATCACCTAAACCATTTGTATACGATAAATTTTCAGGAAAGAAACCCTGGTTTTTGATAAGAATCAAAGACTGCTGACTTTGCATCCCCTATTATCCTCTATGTGTAACTTAGGGTATAAAAGCCCCTGTTAAAAATAAAGCTACGGGCCTTGCTCACCAATGCTTGGTCTCCCCATGTCATTCTTTCCTTTAACTTCCAGCTGAAGTCTCCATCTGGAGCGTGGATATCCTCTGCGACCACTTATTTGCCTGGGCTTCTAAGACCCACTCGAGAAGGTGTCTAAGGTGGGGCACCTTCCGCTATTCGAGAGGGCGCCTGCGGCCTCCGTGGTCAGAGCTAACCTGGTGTCACAGGTTATATTGATTTTCCGCGTAAACCAAGCTACTCAGCCTCTTTTCTCCACTGAATTTTCCTACTGAGCTATCCTCATTCTATTACTCTTTATATCTCTAATTACCATTTGAATAGGTCGCCGACGCCGTCTCCCCTTCGAATACCCTGGATCAGCCGGGGCTGGTCCTCGGCATAAGTCTTTGTCAAGAGTCATAAAATGTTAATAGGCCTTCTGGTCAGAAGATTATGTAAATCACCTAAACCATTTGTATACAATAAATTTGCAGGAAAGAAATCCTGGTTTTTGATAAGGATCAAAGACTGCTGACTTTGCATCCCCTATTATCCTCTATGTGTAACTTAGGGTATAAAAGACCCTGTTGAAAATAAAGCTACACACCTTGCTCGCCAAAGCTTGGTCTCCCCATGTCATTTTTCTCCTTAACTTCCAGCTGAGTCTCCATCTGGAGTGCGGAGGTCCTCTGCGACCATTTATTTGCCTGGGCTTCTAAGACCCACTCAAGAAGGTGTCTAAGGTGGGGCACCTTCCGCTATTCGAGAGGGTGCCTGCGGCCTCCGTGGTCAGAGCTAACCTGGTGTCACAGGTTATATTGATTTTCCGCGTAAACCAAGCTACTCAGCCTCTTTTCTCCACTGAATTTTCCTACTGAGCTATCCTCATTCTATTACTTTTTATATCTTTGATGAATATGTAAATAGGTCACCGACGCCGTCTCTCCTTCGAATACCCTGGATCAGCTGGGGCTGGACCGCGGCAGGTTTGACATTTTAAAAAATGTGGACAGGAGTGTAGTTCCCTTGGATATTTTGAAGTAATACAAGTTTCCACCCTCATATTTATAGACAAAATGTTAAAAGCATTCAGCACCCACATACCCTAAATTAATAGTTTGATGATTCACTTCTATAGTATGTACTTAGGACTGTGCTCAACTCTCTAAATTAATAGGGTAGGGATTAATGATTAAGTTAGACAGTGAATTAATACATAAAGAAACTCATAAATTGATATCTTAACAGTAAGGATTGGCTGTTTAGAATAACCAAGGAGTTGCTATTCATGTGAGATTATGGGGAATGATTCCTGGTTTAAGACTTACGTTATGTACTTACAGAGGGAGTATGATTTCCAGATCTCTCAGTTATTTTCATATATACTGTCTGAGTTTAAAAATGGCAAAGGGAGATTCTGGGGTGAAATTTCCAGGGCTGAACTGGTCCTAAGTATACAAAATGTCCCCTGTTGTCAGTTGATCAACGGCTCACATTAAAAAAATGCCATAATAGGAAAAAGTTATTCAATAACAACAACAACAACAACAACAAAATCCTTGGCTCCCCACAGATGAATGTCTCATGTTTTTATCTACTGAGAACTCAGAAGATTTGTTTCATAATAAACAGGTGCTCTGAGTGCCCCACCCATCCCCCTCAACCCCCTTTTCAATTTCCAGTTTCTGTGTATTCTATTCTAAATAGCCAGCATCTGTACTTCCCTGGAAGATGGCCTTCATTTTTCCTTGAAAGATAATTACTCAGTGTAGAGAAGAACAGAAGTTGCTTAGTTTATTTTCTCATCATTACACTTCCTCCTTCATCTAACCAGAGCCCACAAACTTCTTTCGCCACCAGAGGCAAGGATGCCCCTTTGCAACAAGGCTGTGCCACTTCTCCCAACAAAAGATGGAGTCCATGTTGTACATTTTGAATCTGAGCTTGACCATATAACTTGCTTTGGCCAAGAAGACACCAGGAAAAGTGATGCAAGGATAGAACATAGAAGCACTTAGTCTTTGTGGTTCACTCTCTCTCCCTGCTCTTGAAGACCCTAATGGCCACAAGCAGGTGACTGAGCCTGGGTTCTCCAAGCTGGATGATGAGCATCTCATGGCCCAGTTACGTTCAGTCCCTGTGCCCACCACCACATCCATCAGTGGAGTCCTTGAAAGCCAGGTCACCACAATGCACAGGTTAGCCTAGACAACATGCATCAACAATCCCAGCTCAAACCAGCCCAGGTTGCCAGCATGCAGTATGTTGCTGTTGCCCAATTGCCAAGTTGTGTCTGACTGTTTGTGACCCCATACAGTACACGGTATATACCACAAGAAGAGGGGGAAAGGTTATTGTATCAATCCACTAAGTTTTGAGGTTGTTAGTTAAAGTTAACTGACAAAATAGCTTCCATCAGATTCTGAAAGCTGTCCACCACCTCCTGAAAAAAATAGAGAATCATTTCTCTGGAAGAGAACAAAAAAGGCCAATAAAAGCCCACTCAGTTGCAAACTATCACTGTGCTCCTGGGGTCCAACTTGAATATTCTGTAAGATAAAAGGGTTTCATAACTACAAGGAAAAGCAAGCCAAAAATAAAGTCTGATTTCTGAAAGCCACAAAATGTTCTGTTATGGTCTGAACTGTGTCTCCCTGCTTCCCTCACAAATTTATGTGTTGAGTCCCAATCCCCGGTACCTCAGGGTGTAATCATGTATAAAGAAAAGTCTTGTATGAGCTGATGCAGAGCTGCCATTGGGGGGCTGGGGGGCGGCAGTTCTGACCCAGTATGACTGCTGTTTGTGTTAGCAGAGGAGACAGCAGGAGTGTGCCTGTGCAGAGGAACGCCTGCGGGAAGAGGCAGCAAGGGGATTGGATAGCACCTACAAACCAAGCAAGGGCCTCAGAAGAAAGCAAACCTACTAACGCCTTCATCTTGGACTCTAGACTTCAAATAAATTTCTGTTGTTCAAGCCACCCAAACTGTTATTTTTTTATGGCAGCCCTAGCAAACTAATGCAAACTTTCCTGGTGGCTCAGCAGTGAAGAATCCACCTGAAAATGCAGGAGACACAGGTTCAATCCTTGGGTTGTGAAGATCCCCTGGAGAAGGAAATGGCAACTCATTCCAGTGTTCTTACTTGGGAAATCCCGTAGACAGAGGAGCCTGGAGGGCTACAGTTCATAGGTTCACAGAGTCAGACACAACTGAAGCAACTTAGCACACACACACATACTTGAAATTTGCTAAGAGAGTACATCACAATTATTCTCAGCACATACACAAAAAATAATAATGTGAAGCAATTAATTAGCTTGGCTGTATAATAATTTCACAATGTGCACAAGTATCAAAACATCATATCACAAACCTCAAATATATGCAATTTTCAATTGTCAATAATACCTCAGGAAAGTTAGAAAAATTCAAGTGAAGCTAGTAATAGTATAGTTAGGTAGATGGCAAAGACAGTCTTTATTTATTGCAATATTTAGATAAATAAGTCAACATAGTTCATAATCAGAAGCCTTTGAGAGGGGGCTGGACTAAAGTTTATCTAAATACTACCTGTGTTTTAAAAAGGTGTGAATTTACAAACTAAGAGTGAAAACAAGGTGGAAGAAAGATGAGGAAGGAAAAATGCTTGATATAACTTTTTAAAAAGGCAGCTATTTTGATTTTTAAATTCAATTATTAGTCCCTCCCTTGTGTGAGCAATTAAGTTTCTAATTGCCAAAGATTCTATTTACTCATTATTGAGGTAAAAAAAGAAAGTATTGACCCAGGTGTTTTAAAAACATTTAAAAATACAAACATTTAAAAATACAAACATTTTGCAACTTCACAAACAATTCAATAATATGATGATTTATATAAGTTGGGGTGAGGGACTTCTTTCCTTTAAATGCAACAAAGTATCAATACATTCACAAAGTAAATGGAATGAGATAATATGTTAAAAGGTTCCGAGTGTAGATAGTATAGTCTTCTTTTCTACAGTGGTCATGTTGTCGTTTTTGTTAATAGTTTGATTATTGTACCCATTTTGTCAGCCAAAGAATTGATGCTTTTGAACTGTGGTATTGGAGAAGACTCTTGAGAGTCCCTTGGACTGCAAAGAGATCCAACCAGTCCATTCTGAAGGAGATCAGCCCTGGGATTTCTTTGGAAGGAATGATGCTGAAGCTGAAAGTCCAGTACTTTGGCCACCTCATGCAAAGAGTTGACTCACTGGAAAAGACTCTGATGCTGGGAGGGATTGGGGGCAGGAGGAGAAGGGGACGACAGAGGATGAGATGGCTGGATGGCATCACTGACTAGATGGACGTGAGTATGAGTGAACTCCGGGAGTTGGTGGTGGACAGGGAGGCCTGGCGTGCTGCAATTCATGGGGTCGCAAGAGTCAGATACAACTGAGCAACTGAACTGAACTGAACTGATACTAAAATTAGAATGACACATGAAAACAAGCATGACCTCAGCACAAGGATGACATGCAAATCTGTGATGCATTCGGTATTTTAGAGGTGGTAAATTACAGGCAAAACGTGAGGACTGTATTCTAGTTAATAAAGTTGTTTTGCATAGGGGTAAAGATGAAAAGTTCCAATATTGCTATACATGTATACCAGAACTGAACAATTAAGTCAATGAGTGACAGATGGCAAAAGCAAGATTTCTCACTATTGGAATGGAAGGAAGGTTACAGACAAACAAGGGAAGGAGTCAGGTACTGTTCAAGAGAGTAACAGATCAGAGTTGGAGACAACATTATAAACTAATGTTTAGCTTAGCATTGATACAGATGGTTACACATAGAAATATTTATAGTTATGTGAACATGCTCAGGTTACTATGCACATATAGCTCCTCGTTCCATCAAATAAAAAATGTCTGTAATTGATGACCTCCCAGTAGCAATGAGCGCACTTAGCACCAGATCTTGGTTTTTAATACCATTCTCCCAAGAATCAGGACCATTGGATAAATGGCCGATAATAGTACTGGGACAAAAAATACACTAAATGAACCTGGAACATCTTATAGTTACAAAAGGTTGTTCTAAAAAAAATAAGCACAGTGATGGGGTATGTCAGAGGGATACAAAAGACAAGTCAACCAGGTCTCTATGTCCAAATGTAGAAAAGTTAGAACAAAACAAAGCAGTGTATTAATCACCTTGGGCTGCCATAATAAAATTCCATAAACTGGGTGCCTTGAACAGAAATAAACAGGAATTTATTTTTTACAATTAAGGAAGCTGGAAAATCTAAGAGCAAGATGTTGGCTAATCCTGTTCCCCAGTGAGGGTCCTCTTCCTGGCCTGCAGATGGTTGCTGTATCCTCACATGGCAGAGAAAGAGAGAAATTGAGCAGTCTCTGATGTCTCTTCCTATAAGACCACCAATCTCATCATGATGCCCCCTACCTTCATGACCTCATCTAAATCTACTTAACTTCCCCAAAATGATAAGATCCAAATACCATCACATTGGGGTTTAGGGCTTTAATGTATGGATTTGGGAGGGGGACACAATTCTGCCCACGGGAAGTTTTATTAGATTATAACCCAGAGTACAAAATAACTATCCACGAGTCCATACTGATATAACTTAAAAAAAAAAACTTAATAAACAAATGGGAATCAATAAACAAATCTCTTTAAAATGGCAAATAATTTATGTGTCTACTCCACCTTAAAGTGATGACATATAACTCCCCATTCCTTAAGTCTGGGCTGCATGTAGTGACTTTTTTTCAATAAATATACTGGAGAAAGAGACCAGAAAAAAAAAAAAAAAGAGTAACTTCACAGCAGAGAGACCTGACAAGCACTATCTCCAGCCAGGTGTCAAGATTAATATCAACAGTGTGAAGTCATATTGATAGTATGTACCCATGATAAGATAAGATAAGAGCATGGCAGTTTACAGCTGTGATCTTCCTCCCTGAACACATTCCAGTCTAGTCATTAAAAAAAATATATATGCCACACAAGTCCCAATTGAGGAAATCCTAACCAGTAATTTTCTAAATTTCCAAGGTCATTAAAAAACAAGAAAAATCTGAGAAATTGCCAAAACCTCAAAGAGCTTAAGAAGAAAGAAAAGATTGCCCGGAAAACAAGTATTTGTAACATTATTAACATGACAGGTTTTTTCCTTTTTAGAAGAAAATGTATATAATAAATTAAAAATGAAAATATTTGAAGCAAAAAACAAATCACTACTATCAAGTATATCCATCCATTAACCACCAATTAATCTTATTATTAACAGAATCCTAAAATTATGGACTATTTCCTCTCCTATGTTACCTATACAGTTGACCCATGAACAATGCAGGGTTTTAGTTATTGAGGTTGGAGAGAGATGGGCCCTTGGGCTGGACAGCTGGTGTTTGTCAAGTGGAGTAAAAGTGAAATTTTGTTCTCACTCAGACTCTGCAAGGACAAAGTTAGTGGCAGGAGCCACTGAAGTAAAGAGATGCTGAAGTAAAGAGATAAGATGACCACTCCTGAGGTCAAGAAAGACCTCTCTCTGCACATGTGCAGAAAAGTTCCTTGGAGGTCAAAAAGGGAGGGGCTCCATCCCATAATAATGTGGACCTGTATCCACAGTCCTGTGGAAGTTGTGCACACATCTGTCCTAGGAGGGTCTTAGGACTGGTCAATTGTGGAAAAAGAAACAAGATAATTGGCCAAAGGTAAACAAAGACCCAGAAGGACTGTCCTATATAAGGGCTTTAAATCACCTTTTATGGCACTCCTCCTTATTCAAGATGCCCACACACCTCTCCAAATGTGTATCTCTACCTAGCTTCTGACTTACTGTATTCCTCCTCATCAGAGAGGATGCCCATACTCTTTCTCTCTGGGTGTGTATTTCTGCCTTGCTTCTGACTTAAACTATTTCACTGTGTGCTCTCCCATAGGTTGTGTCTCTAATGAAAACTTTGTTTTTACAGTTTTGTATCCTTAAATTGCTTGCTTTCAATGAGGGTAAGAGCCAGGGCCACTTTACTTCTAGCCTCTACCCCCTGGTGGTCTGATGGCTAAGATTCCTGGCTTTCATCCAGGTTACCCAGGTTCAATTCCTGGGCAGGAAACTAAGATCTCTCTTCAGGATCTTTCACTGATCTTTCCAACATCAGTACAACCCTCCATGCAGTTTAAAATCCACATTTGATTTACAACTGGTCCTTGGTAACCTCAGTCTCACATACTCTGTACCAGAGTACATATTTAGTGAAAAAAAACTCATGTCTAAGTGGACTCTTGCAGTTAAAAGCTGTGTTGTTCAAGGGTCAACTGTATACAAAAATAAGTCACTGAGGATTTTTAATTTTTCCTTTGAAGTTTATATACTACTTCCTTCAGGTCCTACACATGCCCCCTGCACCCAACATCACCAAGTGTGTGGGCAGACCACTTGAGCCACCCCTCCAGTCTGACCCTGGATTCATCCCTACACTCTTCTTGTTGGCTTAAGGTCAACATTAAAACATTGCAGTTTGCCCAAATCCAGGTTTCATATTTAGGGCATATTATATGAGAACAAGGGCTATATCCAGACCCAGATAGATTTCATTATGCCCTAAGTTTCCTCCAAACCCAAAACTGAGTATCAGCTTTGAGGTTTCTCAAGCTAGTTGATGACTACCAAAAATGGATTCCAAATTTCTCTCTTACGGCCAAACCTCTCAACAATAACACCAACCCAATTTTTTTTTTAATTTAATTTTATTTTAAAATTTTACATAATTGTATTAGTTTTGCCAAATATCGAAATGAATCCGCCACAGGTATACATGTGTTCCCCATCCTGAACCCTCCTCCCTCCTCCCTCCCCATACCATCCCTCTGGGTCATCCCAGTGCACTAGCCCCAAGCATCCAGTATCGTGCATCAAACCTGGACTGGCAACTCGTTTCTTACATGATATTTTACATGTTTCTATGTCATTCTCCCAAATCTTCCCACCCTCTCCCTCTCCCACAGAGTCCATAAGACTGTTCTATACATCAGTGTCTCTTTTGCTGTCTTGTACACCGGGTTATTGTTACCATCTTTCTAAATTCCATACATATTCATTAGTATACTGTATTTATGTTTTTCCTTCTGGCTTACTTCACTCTGTATAATAAGCTCCAGTTTCATCCACCTCATTAGAACTGATTCAAATGTAGTCTTTTTAATGGCTGAGTAATACTCCATTGTGTATATGTACCACAGCTTTCTTATCCATTCATCTGCTGATGGGCATATAGGTTGCTTCCATGTCCTGGCTATTATAAACAGTGCTGCGATGAACATTGGGGCACACGTGTCTCTTTCCCTTCTGGTTTCCTCAGTGTGTATGCCCAGCAGTGGGATTGCTGGATCATAAGACAGTTCTATTTCCAGTGTTTTAAGGAATCTCCACACTGTTCTCCATAGTGGCTGTACTAGTTTGCATTCCCACCAACAGTGTAAGAGGGTTCCCTTTTCTCCACACCCTCTCCAGCATTTATTATTTGTAGACTTTTGGATCGCAGCCATTCTGACTGGTGTGAAATGGTACCTCATAGTGGTTTTGATTTGCATTTCTCTGATAATGAGTGATGTTGAGCACCTTTTCATGTGTTTGTTAGCCACCTGTATGTCTTCTTTGGAGAAATGTCTATTTAGTTCTTTGGCCCATTTTTTGGTTGGGTCGTTTATTTTTCTGGAGTTGAGCTGTAGGAGTTGCTTGTATATTTTTGAGATTAGTTGTTTGTCAGTTGCTTCATTTGCTATTATTTTCTCCCATTCTGAAGGCTGTCTTTTCACCTTGCTAATAGTTTCCTTTGATGTGCAGAAGCTTTTAAGGTTAATTAGGTCCCATTTGTTTATTTTTTATTTTATTTCCAATATTCTGGGAGGTGGGTCATAGAGGATCCTGCTGTGATGTATGTCAGAGAGTGTTTTGCCTATGTTCTCCTCTAGGAGTTTTATAGTTTCTGGTCTTACGTTTAGATCTTTAATCCATTTTGAGTTTATTTTTGTGTATGGTGTTAGAAAGTGGTCTAGTTTCATTCTTTTACAAGTGGTTGACCAGATTTCCCAGCACCACTTGTTAAAGAGATTGTCTTTAATCCACTGTATATTCTTGCCTCCTTTGTCAAAGATAAGGTGTCCATATGTGCGTGGATTTATTTCTGGGCTTTCTATTTTATTCCATTGATCTGTATTTCTGTCTTTGTGCCAGTACCATACTGTCTTGATGACTGTGGCTTTGTAGTAGAGCCTGAAGTCAGGTAGGTTGATTCCTCCAGTTCCATTCTTCTTTCTCAAGATTACTTTGGCTATTCGAGGTTTTTTGTATTTGCATACAAATTGTGAAATTATTTGTTCTAGCTCTGTGAAGAATACTGTTGGTAGCTTGATAGGGATTGCGTTGAATCTATAAATTGCTTTGGGTAGTATACTCATTTTCACTATATTGATTCTTCCAATCCATGAACATGGTATATTTCTCCATCTATTAGTGTCCTCTTTGATTTCTTTCACCAGTGTTTTATAGTTTTCTATATATAGGTCTTTAGTTTCTTTAGGTAGATATATTCCTAAGTATTTTATTCTTTCCGTTGCAATGGTGAATGGAATTGTTTCCTTAATTTCTCTTTCTGTTTTCTCATTATTAGTGTATAGGAATGCAAGGGATTTCTGTGTGTTGATTTTATATCCTGCAACTTTACTGTAGTCATTGATTATTTCTAGTAATTTTCTGGTGGACTCTTTAGGGTTTTCTATGTAGAGGATCATGTCATCTGCAAATAGTGAGAGTTTTACTTCTTCTTTTCCAATTTGGATTCCTTTTATTTCTTTTTCTGCTCTGATTGCTGGGGCCAAAACTTCCAAAACTATGTTGAATAGTAATGGTGAAAGTGGGCACCCTTGTCTTGTTCCTGACTTTAGAGGAAATGCTTTCAATTTTTCACCATTGAGGATAATGTTTGCTGTGGGTTTGTCATATATAGCTTTTATTATGTTGAGGTATGTTCCTTCTATTCCTGCTTTCTGGAGAGTTCTTATCATAAATGGATGTTGAATTTTGTCAAAGGCTTTCTCTGCGTCTATTGAGATAATCATATGGTTTTTATTTTTCAATTGGTTAATGTGGTGTATTACATTGATTGGTTTGCGGATATTGAAGAATCCTTGCATCCCTGGGATAAAGCCCACTTGGTCATGGTGTATGATCTTTTTAATGTGTTGTTGGATTCTGATTGCTAGAATTTTATTAAGGATTTTTGCATCTATGTTCATCAGGGATATTGGCCTGTAGTTTTCTTTTTTTTGTGGGATCTTTATCAGGTTTTGGTATTAGGGTGATGTTGGCCTCATAGAATGAGTTTGGAAGTTTACCTTCCTCTGCAATTTTTTGGAAGAGTTTGAGCAGGATAGGTGTTAGCTCTTCTCTAAATTTTTGGTAGAATTCAGCTGTGAAGCCGTCTGGACCGGGGCTTTTGTTTGCTGGAAGATTTTTGATTACAGTTTCAATTTCTGTGCTTGTGATGGGTCTGTTAAGATTTTCTATTTCTTCCTGGTCAAGTTTTGGAAAGTTGTACTTTTCTAAGAATTTGTCCATTTCTTCCACGTTGTCCATTTTATTGGCATATAATTGCTGATAGTATTCTCTTATGATCCTTTGTATTTCTGTGTTGTCTGTTGTGATCTCTCCATTTTCGTTTCTAATTTTGTTGATTTGATTTTTCTCCCTTTGTTTCTTGATGAGTCTGGCTAATGGTTTGTCAATTTTATTTATCCTTTCAAAGAACCAGCTTTTGGTTTTGTTGATTTTTGCTACGGTCTCTTTTGTTTCTTTTGCATTTATTTCTGCTCTAATTTTTAAGATTTCTTTCCTTCTACTAACCCTGGGGTTCTTCATTTCTTCCTTTTCTAGTTGCTTTAGGTGTAGAGTTAGGTTATTTATTTGACTTTTTTTCTTGTTTCTTGAGGTGTGCCTGTATTGCTATGAACTTTCCCCTTAGGACTGCTTTTACCGTGTCCCACAGGTTTTGGGTTGTTGTGTTTTCATTTTCATTCGTTTCTATGCAAATTTTGATTTCTTTTTTGATTTCTTCTGTGATTTGTTGGTTATTCAGCAGCGTGTTGTTCAGCCTCCATATGTTGGAATTTTTAATAGTTTTTCTCCTGTAACTGAGATCTAATCTTACTGCATTGTGGTCAGAAAAAATGCTTGGAATGATTTCTATTTTTTTGAATTTACCAAGGCTAGCTTTATGGCCCAGGATGTGATCTATCCTGGAGAAGGTTCCATGTGCGCTTGAGAAAAAGGTGAAATTCACTGTTTGGGGATGAAATGACCTATAGATATCAATTAGGTCTAACTGGTCTATTGTATCATTTAAAGTTTGTGTTTCCTTGTTAATTTTCTGTTTAGTTGATCTATCCATAGGTGTAAGTGGGGTATTAAAGTCTCCCACTATTATTGTGTTATTGTTAATTTCTCCTTTCATACTTGTTAGCATTTGTCTTATGTACTGTGCTCCCGTGTTGGGTGCATATATATTTATAATTGTTATATCTTCTTCTTGGATTGATCCTTTGATCATTATGTAGTGACCTTCTTTGTCTCTTTTCACGGCCTTTGTTTTAAAGTCTATTTTATCTGATATGAGTATTGCTACTCCTGCTTTCTTTTGGTCCCTATTTGCATGGAAAATCTTTTTCCAACCCTTCACTTTCAGTCTGTATGTGTCCCCTGTTTTGAGGTGGGTCTCTTGTAGACAACATATGTAGGGGTCTTGTTTTTGTATCCATTCAGCCAGTCTTTTTCTTTTGGTTGGGGCATTCAACCCATTTACGTTTAAGGTAATTACTGATAAGTATGAGCCCGTTGCCATTTGCTTTATTGTTTTGGGTTCGAGTTTATACACTGTTTTTGTGTTTCCTGTCTAGAGAATATCCTTTAGTATTTGTTGGAGAGCTGGTTTGGTGGTGCAGAATTCTCTCAGCTTTTGCTTGTCTGTAAAGCTTTTGATTTCTCTTTCATACTTGAATGAGATCCTTGCTGGGTACAATAATCTGGGCTGTAGGTTATTTTCTTTCATCATTTTAAGTATGTCTTGCCATTCCCTCCTGGCTTGAAGAGTTTCTATTGAAAGATCAGCTGTTATCCTTATGGGAATTCCCTTGTGTGTTATTTGTTGTTTTTCCCTTGCTGCTTTTAATATTTGTTCTTTGTGTTTGATCTTTGTTAATTTGATTAATATGTGTCTTGGGGTGTTTCTCCTTGGGTTTATCCTGTTTGGGACTCTCTGGGTTTCTTGGACTTGGGTGATTATTTCCTTCCCCATTTTAGGGAAGTTTTCCACTATTATCTCCTCAAGTATTTTCTCATGGTCTTTCTTTTTGTCTTCTTCTTCTGGAACCCCTATGATTCGAATGTTGTAGGGTTTAATATTGTCCTGGAGGTCTCTGAGATTGTCCTCATTTCTTTTAATTCGTATTTCTTTTATCCTCTCTGATTCATTTATTTCTACCATTCTATCTTCTAATTCACTAATCCTATCTTCTGCCTCTGTTATTCTACTATTTGTTGCCTCCAGAGTGTTTTTAACTTCATTTATTGCATTATTCATTATATATTGACTTTTTTATTTCTTCTAGGTCCTTGTTAAACGTTTCTTGCATCTTCTCAATCCTTGTCTCCAGGCTATTTATCTGTGTTTCCATTTTAGTTTCAAGATTTTGGATCAATTTCACTATCATTATTCGGAATTCTTTATCAGGTAGATTCCCTATCTCTTCCTCTTTTGTTTGGTTTGGTGGGCATTTATCCTGTTCCTTTATCTGCTGAGTATTCCTCTGTCTCTTCATCTTGTTTAAATTGCTGAGTTTGGGGTGTCCTTTCTGTATTCTGGCAGTTTGTGGAGTTCTCTTTATTGTGGCGTTTCCTTACTGTGTGTGGGTTTGTACAGATGGCTTGTCAAGGTTTCCTGGTTAGGGAAGCTTGTGTCGGTGTTCTGGTGGGTGGAGCTGTATTTCTTCTCTCTGGAGTGCAATGAAATGTCCAGTAATGAGTTATGAGATGTCTATAGTTTTGGGGTGACTTTGGGCAGCCTGTATCTTGAAGCTCAGGGCTGTGTTCCTTTGTTGCTGGAGAATTTGCTTGGTATGTCTTGCCCTGGAACTTATTGGCCCTTGTGTGGTGCTTGGTTTCAGTGTCGGTATGGAGGCATTTGATGAGCTCCTGTCAATGAATGTTCCTTGGAGTCAGGAGTTCCCTGGAGTCAGAGTTTGGACTTAAGTCTCCTGCTTCCGGTTATCGGTCTTATTTTTACAGTAGTTTCAAAACTTCTCCTTCTTTACAGCACCATTGATAAAACATCTACATTAAAGATGAAAAGTTTCTCTACGGTGAGGGTCACTCAGAGAGGTTCACAGGGTTACATGGAGAAGAGAAGAGGGAGGAGGGAGTTAGAGGTGACCCAAATGAAATGAGGTGAATCAATAGTGGAGAGAGTGGGCTAGCCGGTAGTCACTTCCTTATGTGCACTCCACAACTAGACCACTCAGAGATGTTCACGGAGTTATACAGAGAAGAGAAGGAGGAAGGTGACAGAGGTGGCCAGAAGGATAAAAGGGGGGAATGAAAAGGAGGGAGACAGATCCAGCCAGTAATCAGTTCCCTAAGTGTTCTCCACCGTCTGGAACACACAGAAATTCACAGAGTTGGGTAGAGTAGAGAGGGGTTAGGGAGGAGACACAGGCGACCTGGTGGAGAAAAAGGAGAGTCCAAAGGGAGAGAGAGCAGTCAAGCCAGTAATCTCGCTCCCTAGTGAAAAATGGGTCCTGAAGATTGGGTCATTAAAGGTACAAAATTGGTAACAAATACATAAAAGCAAAAATTAAAAATATAGAGTACAGTTTGGAATTTCAAAAATACGATGTTAAAGAAAAGAAGAAGGAAAAGAAAGAGAGAAAAAACGAACAAACAAAAACAAACAAGGTCGTGAAAATTATAAAGAAAGTACAGGTACAAAATTGATAACTAATACCAAAAAGCAAAAATTAAAAATCTAGAGTAGAGTTTGGAATTTCAAAAATACAATGTTAAAAAAAAAAAGAAGAAAAATAAAGAGAGAAAACAAACAAACAAAAACAAACAATGTCACAAAAATTATAAAGAAAATACAGGTACAAAATTGATATCAAATACCAAAAAGCATAAATTAAAAATCTAGAGTAGAGTTTGGAATTTCAGATATACAATGTTATATAAAAGAAGAAGAGAAAGAAACAGAGAAGAAGAAAAAAAAAAGTCACAGAAATTATATAAAAAAAACTATAGGTACAAAATTGATAACATATAGCAAAAAGTGAAAATTAAAAATCTAGAGTAGAGTTTGGAATTTCAAAAATACAATGTTAAAGAAAAGAAAAAGAAAAAAAAAAGGTCAAAAAATTATAAAATATATATATATGAAGTTTGCTGAAGAAGAAAAAAATAAGGTCTTTTTTTTTTGCAAAGTAATAGGTTATAAAAGTGAAAATTACAGGAACAATAGAGGACTTAAAATTTTTTTTTAATTAAAAAAAGAAATAATGATCGTAAAAATAATAAAAATATATCTAGGACTTTCTTGGTTTTGTTGTGGGTGTTGTGAGTTCAGTTCATTTTTGGCTAGTTCCTTGGTCAGACTTATATTTCTCAAGATCTATATGCCCCTTCCTATGTAGTCCGTAGTAACCACAGGGTTTTGATCTATTGCCTGTAGCTTCCAAGGCGTTTCCCTCTGTTATATCTTCTTCTGTTTGCTAGTCTCTTCAGTATCTGGTTTCCGCCCTGACACAAAGGGGACGGTGGAGGACACTCTTTTTTTTTTTTTTTTTTTTTTAGGCTCACTTGTTCAGTCGCGCTGTGGGGAGGGAGGGAGGGATGCTGCAAACAAATAACACTGGCGTGGGCTCGCAGTGCCTCAGCCACCCTGGGTCTGCCCCCACTCACGGTGCGTGTAGCCACCCTGCCCACACTGCTTGGGCTCTAGGTTGTTCCGCCAGGAACAATCCGAGGTCGGCCCTGGGTTGCATGCACCTCCCAGGTCCAGGCCGCTCAGGTTCAGGCACTCGGGTAGTCCTCAGAGGCGCAGACTCAGTTGGGCCTGCGTTTTGTGCTCTTCCCAGGTCTGAGCAGCTCAGGTGATGAGGTGTTTGGCGAGCGCCAATGCTGCGACATATCGCCTCCCTGCCACTTGGTTATCTGGGTGTAAAACTGGCGTACCTTCTCAGGCAGATGTTGACCGTCCAGACCCCCAAGAAGTTTTAGTTAGCAAAGAAGCCTGTTTACAGTTTTATAGATAATGTCTCTCTGGGGCTGAGATTGCCCCCTTCCGGCTCTGGCTGCCTGTCACCGGAGGGGGAAGGTCTGCAGCCGGCTATCTCTGTTCAGTCCTTTGTTCCGTGCGTGGGCCTGGCGGTCTTAGGTTAGGGCTGGTTTTCGCGTGGTAGATATCCCACAGTCTGGTTTGCTAGCCCCAATTATTTCGCTCAGATAGCGCTCAGGGTATTCAGGCCAGATTCCTACCCTCAGCGATGCAGCCCGCGCTGCGCCTCCCTGCCCAGCCCCCGCTTGCTAATGGCGGATGCATGCATCTGCACTGCTTCTCCGCTGGGGGAGTTACCGTAGGGCTCTCAATCTGCGAGTTTTAATTGTTTATTTATTTTTTTCTCCCTGTTATGTTGCCCTCTGTGCTTCCAAAGCTCGGCACAGATTCGGCAGTGAGAAGGTTTCCTGGTGTTTTGAAACTTCTCTCTTTTTAAGATTCCCTTCCCGGGATAGAACTCCATCCCTCCCTCTTTTGCCTCTTTTTTTTCGTCTTTAATATTTTTTCCTACCTCCTTTCGAAGAGTTGGGTTGCTTTTCTGGGTGCTTGATGTCCTCTGCCGGCATTCAGAAGTGGTTTTGTGGAATTTAGTCGACGTTTAAATGCTCTTTTGATGAATTTGTGGGGGAGAAAGTGTTCTCCCCGTCCTACTCCTCCGCCATCTTGGCTTCTCCCCCCAACCCAATTTTATAAGAAGAACCAGATGGCATAGCCTTCAAGGTCTGAAAAGAGAGTTTGATGAATCCACATGCTCTTGGGTATCCCAATTATTATGCTCTCATTTTCCCTTTGTATATGAAAAGGAAGGTAATGCCCTATAGTACTCTCCCCAAAACACAAGGACTTCCATCGACCCATAGGGTATCATAGTCAGCAACTGGACCCTGTGGCACAGGAATACCCCCCCTTGCTTTAGACCCATTACAGCCACTGCCCTTTCAGTGAAGGCTACTGAGAAAATTACAGGATTCCCTTTAACCACTTTTGTACCTCATGCAGCAGAAGCCTTTCTGAATTCTCATCCAGCCCAACACTTCTCATCCAGCTGCCTTACCTCCTGTGAAGTCCTTTTGTTACCTGTCCTTCATATAACTCTTTTACATTGCAGTAGCCTTCACTTGGCTACTCTTCTTCCTTCCATCAGTGACAAAGTCCCTTACAACTGTTTAATGCTGATGGACCTCCTAACTTCTTGAAATGACCTACGTAAAATCTCTTGGGTAAAGTTGACTTCTCACAGTTCACTGGTGATTATTTACAACGTGACAATTGTGAATACTGTGCTGGGGATACCATTACAACTTCTTTTGATGTTGTTGAGCCAGCATCTTTACCTGTGGCTTCTTCAGCCCAACAAGATGAATTGTACTTTAACCTAGGACAAAACTGCCAATATTTATACTGATAGATGACATGCTTGCAGAGTAACTCATGATTTTGAAATGATGTAGAAGAATATGTCTTCCTTACTTCCAGAGGAAGTTAAATTGTAAATGATCCATATGTTCAGGAATTATTAAACATAATATTCCTCCCTGCCACTTAGATTTCATGGCAATCTAAACATGACTATCTGGAAGCTAGGGGAAATAATCTCACTGACATTTCTGCAAGAAATGCTGCCCTTAATGGAACCAATGGCAGCCAAACCTCTGTCATAGTCCAAAGGGACATTTCCCCAAATGTTAGATTAGAAAACCTGGCTAGAGAAGCCCAATAACTGGCCTAAGAAAAGGCAAAACAACAATGGGAAATCATTGGAAATTCAACAATTTTGGTTTTGATAAAAGAGAGATCTCTGGTTTGGACCAAATAATCCAGACTAAAGACTCTAAAATTCTCACTTCTTACCACTGTGCCTGTATTAAACCATTGGTCTGCTGACAAAAAATGACAGGCTACAGGAATCACTATTGGTGGGGGGACATTAATGAGGCCACAAAAGATGCTTGCCTCACTTGCCCCATTTAAAATATAACCCAGGGAGACATGTTCATCTGCTCCTTGACATTTTAAATTGCCTAATGGATGATTCAAGTCATCCCTTATTAACAGGCTACTGCCTTCTCTGTGGCTAAAGTCTTTTTGGAAAAGACTATCCCTACCTACCCCTTCATGAATCACTGCCATGTTGTGGCGAAAGGCTTGCATAACTCAATGAAGCTATGAGCCATGCCATGCAGGGCCACCCAAGAAGAATGAGTCATAACAGAGAGTTCTGACAAAACATGATCCACTGGTGGAGGGAATGGCAAACTACCTCAGTATAATTTCCATGAGAACCTCATTAAACTGTATAAAAGTTATGACAAAAATTACATCATATCAAAAACATATAACACCAAAAGATGAGTCCCTCAGGTCTGAAGGTGTCTAATATGCTACTGGGGAAGAGTGGAGGAGAATTACCAATAGCCACAGGATGAATGAAGCAGCCAGACCAAAGAGGACATGATGCTCCTTGTGGATATGTCTGTAATGAAAGTAAGATCCAATGCTGCAAAGAATAGCATTGTGTAGGAACCTGGGATGTTAGGTCCATGAATCAAGGAAAACTGGATATGGTCAAACAGGAGATGGTAAGAATAAACATCAACATCCTAGGAATTAGCTAACTAAAATGGACAGGAATTGGAGAATTTAACTTGGATGACCATTATATCTACTACTGTGGGCAAGAATTCCATAGAAGAAATGGAGTAGCCTTCATAATCAACAAAAGATTCATAAATACAGTACATGGATGCAACCTTAAAAATGACTGGATGATCTTGGTTTATTTTAAAGGCAAGCCATTCAACATCACAGTAATCCAAGTCTATGTCCCTACCACCAATACCAAAGAAGCTCAAGTTGATCAGTTCTATGAAGACCTAGAAGACGTCCTAGAACTAACACCTAAAAAACATGTTCCATTCATCATCAGGGATTGGAATGCAAAAGTAGGAAGTCAAGAGATACCTGGAGTAACAGGCAAGTTTGGCCTTGGAGAACAAAATGAAGCAGGGCAAAGTTAACTGAATTCTGCCAAAAGAATGCACAAGTCATAGCAAATACCCTTTTTCAGCAACACAAGAGATGACTTTACACATGGACATCACCAAATGGTCAATATTGAAATCAAATTGACTACATTCTTCATAGTCGAAGATTTAGAAGCTGTATACAGACAGAAAAAACAAGACCTGAAGCTGACATCAGCTTCTCACAGCAAAATTCAGCCTTAAACTAAAGAAAACTGTGAAAAACAATAGGTCAGCCAAGTATCACTGAGGTCAAATCCTGTATGAATTTGCAGTAGAGGTAACAAATAGATTCAAGAGACTAGATCTAGTTAACAGTGTATCTGAAGACCTATGGACAGAGGTACATAATGTTGTACAGGAGATGGTGAAGAAAATCATCCCAAAGAAAAAGAAAAGCAAGAAGGCAAAGTGGTTATCTGAGGAGGCTTTACAAACAGCAGAAGAACAAAGGGAAGTAAAAAGCAAAGGAAAGGTACATTCAATTAAACTCAGAGTTCAAAAAAATAGCTAGAAGAGACAAAAAAAGTGAAGGTCACTCAGTCATGTCTGACTCTTTTTGACCCCATGGAATTCTCCAGGCCAGAATACTGGAGTGGGTAGCCTTTCCCTTCTCCAGGGGATCTTCCCAAACCAGGGATCGAACCCAGGTCTCCCATATTACAGGTGGCTTCTTTACCAGCTGAGCCGACAGGGAAGTCCAAGAATACTGGAGTACATAGCCTATTCCTTCTCCAGCAGATCTTCCCAAACCAGGAATCAAGATGGAGTTTCCTGCATTGCAGGCAGATTCTTTACCAACTGAGATATCAGGGAAGCCCTAGAAGAGACAAGAAGACCTTCTTTAATGAACAATGCTTAATAATAGAAGAAAACAACAAAGGGGAAAGACTAGAGATTTCTTCAGAAAAATTGGAAAGATCAAGGGAGCATTCCACCCAAAGATGGGCACAATAAAGGATAAAAATGGCAGAGACCTAGAAGATGCTAAAGAGATCAAGAAGAGATGGAAGGAATACAGAGAAGAACTGTACAAAAAGATCTTGATGAACCAGATTACTATGATGGTGTAGTTACTCACTCAGAGTCAGACATTCTGGAGCATGAAGTTAAGTGGGCCTTAAGAAGCACTGGTGTTAATAAAGCTAGTGGATGCGATGAAATTCCAGCAGAACTATTCAGATCCCCAAAGGATGATGCCATCAATGTTTTGTATTTATTATGTCAGCAAACCTGGAAGACCCAACAGTGGCCACAGGACTGGAAAAGGTAAATCCTTATCCCAATCCCCAAGAAGGGTAGTGCCAAAGAATGTGCTAATCATTGGAAAACTGCACTCATCTCCCATGCTAGTGATGCCATGCTTAAAAACTTGCTTGCTAGGTTTCAGCATTTTGTGAACCAAGAACTTCCAGATGTGCAAGCTGGGCTTAGAAAAGGAAAAGGAACCAGAGATCAAATTGCCAACATTTGCTGGATTATAAATAAAGCAAGGGAAAACATCTATCTCTGTTTTATTAACTATGCCTTTGACTGTGTGGATCATGATAAACTGTAGAAAGCTCTTAGATGGAAATACCAGACCATCATACCTGTATTCTGAAAAACCCGTATGTGGGGCAAGAAGCAACAGTTAGAACCCTGTATGGAAAAAAAAAAAAAAAAAGATTGGTTCAAGATCAAGAAAGGAGTATAACAGGGCTGTCTGCTGTCAGCCTGATTGTTTAACCTATACACTGAACACATCATGAGAAATGTCAGGCTGGATGAATTACAAGCTGGAATCAAGATAGGTGAGAGAAACATCAACAACCTCAGATATACTGATGATACCACTCTAATGGCAGAAAGCGAAGAGGAACTAAAGAGCCTCTTGATGAGGGTGAAGGAGGAAAGTGAAAGAGCCAGCTTAAGACTAAATATTAAAAAAAAAAAAAGATAATGTATGTGAAATCAGAAGACAATTGCTTTTTTTGGCTGAAAAGCAATGACAAACCTAGACAATGTGTTGAAAATCAGAGACATTACTCTGCCAGCAAAGGTCCATATAGTCTTCCCAGTGGTCATGTAAGGTTGTGAGAACTGGACCATAATGAAGGCAGAATGCCAAAGAATCGATGCCTTCAAACTGTGGTGCTGGAGAAGTCCTAAAAGTCCCTTGGACAGTAAGGAGATCAAACCAGTCAATCTTAAGGGAGATCAACCCTGAATGTTTACTGGAAGGACTGATGCTGAAGCTGGAGCTCCAGCATTTAGTTATCAGATGGAAACAGATGACTCATTGGAAAAGTCCTGATGCTGGGAAAGATTGAGGGCAGAAGGAGAAAAGGGCATCAGGAGATGAGATGGCTGGACGACATCAGCAAGGCAATGAAAATGAACTTGGGCAAACTCTGGGAGATGGTGAGGGAAAAGGATGCCTGGAGTGCTGCAGTACATGGGGTCACAAAGAATTGGACACTACAGGGGAACTGAACAACAACAACATCCCTACCTAGGGAACTCTTCTCAAACTTTATAGGGATTGAGAAACCCACTTCACTGGCCAGGTGCTTGTCTTACAACACTTTCACTGTGACTACCATTATTTAATTCACTGCTTTAATTGAATACAATAATGGCATTATTAGGACTCAACTGGCAAAATTTGTAGAAGCCCTCCAAACACCATGGCTTCCAGCATTGCTGTTGTTCCTTCTGATTTGCTAATCCACCCTTTTGGAACTAATCTCACCCTATGAGATGACCACAGGACACTCAATGAACTAGGCTCTTGCTTCTTTTGACCCACAACTGATAAAAGGAGAGATGCTCCAATATTGTGTAGCCCTAATTGCCTCAACTCATCACCAACTCAATGGACATGAGTTTGAACAAGCTCCAAGAGATGGTGAAGGGCAGGGAAGCCTGGTGAGCTGCTTCCATGGGGTCGGAAAAGAGTTGGACATTACTAAGTGACTGAACAACAATTGCCTCTATTAAAAATAACCATCTTTTTGGTAGAGCAATATTTTCACAGCATATTCTCAGGAGACAAAGACTTTAAGCACCACACCTTGCAACCTAGAGATTTTGTCTATTGGGATAAACACCTCCAGAATAAATGCTCTTCATTCTTGCTGAAAAGGCCCCATCAAGTGCTGTTAACCAACCCTTGTGCCATAAAACTCCAAGGAAAAGAATCTTGGATTCTTGTGACACATCCAAAGAAAACACAAAGTTTTGACTAAACACACACATCATCTGATAACCTGAAAGTAAAAGTTTCCCAGAATTGGTGAAAAAAAAAAACAACTGATAAACATCTTTTATTATTGTGATTATGTAACTATTATTCATTGTGATACTCTTGTATCATGATTGATCATTAGAAAATAATAGAATTCTACATGCTTAAAACTACCATTTAATAGCAAAATCTGTAATCACTTTTTAAAATCTAGATACACATTAGAGTTATGTTGAAAGTTTTTGAAAACTACAAATGCCCAGGTATTTTTTTCTTCTCCAAAGCTCTAGAAGCTATTCTAATGAGCAGCCATGTCTAAAAACAACTGGACTATATGATGATGGCTTACTTTTATCTAGATTGTTTCACTATTTATATTTCAGATTCAGTGTTGGTTTATAGTCTATGGGAACTTGAATAGAATTTGTATACTGCTGTTGTGTGGAAATTGTATACTTAATGGCTCATGGTGCTTTTCAGGTCTACTATATCCTTATACTTTTCAGTCTATTCACTATATTAATTTTTGAGGGTTTAATATTGAAACTCTGACTAAAAATCTTAGCTTATTTACTTAGAAAATAATTGAAATGTACAGTGGAACTATATATAGCTTTGTTCTGTATTTTCCAAGTCTCCTGTAAATGTATTATCATATTTAAAACAATTAAAAAGAAATATTTTTTAAAAAACTAAAAATTGAGCTACCATATGATCCAGCAATTTCATGCCTGGTTATATATCTGCAGAATGTGAAAACACTAATTTGAAAAAATATGTAACCCAATGTTCATAATGGCATTATTTACAATCGTGAAGACACAGAAGCAATCCAACTGTCACTCAACAGACGATTAAATTAAGATGATGTCATACATGTCAATGCAATGGCATGAAACTAGAAATCAACCAAAGGAAAAGAAATGAGAGTAAAATTATTACATGCTGACTAAACAGCATGCTACTAAAAAAAAAACCAATGGGTCAACAAGAAAATTTACAATACCTTGAGACAAATGACAATGCAAACAGAACCATACAAAATCTATGGGACACAATAATAAGCAGTTCTTAGAAGTTCAGACCAATACAGGCCTTCCTTTAAACACAAGAAAAACCTCAAAGAAACAACCTAACCTACTGTGTAAACAAATTAGAAAAAGAAGAATAAACAAAGCCTAAAGTCAGCAGAAGGAAGGATAAAGATCAGAAGGTAATAAATAAAGTATAGATTAGAAAATTCTAAAAAAACTCAATAAAATCAAGAGTTGGTTCTTTGAAATGGCAAAGAAAATTGACAAACTTCTGGGCATGCTCATAAAGAGGAAAAGAGAAAGAACCCAAATACACAAAATAAGGAGTGCAAAAAGAGAAATCTCAATTGATACCAAAGAATTTTTTAAAAAAGCATAAAAGAATACTACGAACAACCTTATACCAATAAATTTGACAACCTAGAATAAATGGGAAACTTTCTAAAAACATTCAGCCTACTAAAACTAAATCAAGAAGAAAAGATAATTTGAACAGATTAATCATTAGAAGTGAAGTAATACCTGTAATAATAATAATAATTCCCTAGAAACAAACATTCAGGACCAGATGATTTCACAGGCAAACTGTACCAAACATTCAAAGAACTTGTACTGATTCTTCTCAAACCCTTCCAAAAGACTGGAGAAGAAAGAACACTTCCAAAGACATTCTATGAAGCCACAAACACCCTGATACTAAAACCAGACAAACATACCACCAAAAGATAAATTACACGCCAATATCTTTGATGAATATCACTGCAAAAATTCTCAACAAAATAACAGCAAATTGAATTCAACACAAAAAGGTCCATAGAATCAAAACTATGGTTTTTCTAGTAGCCATGTATGGATGTGACACCACAAAGAAGACTGAGCACCAAAGAACTGATGCTTTCAACTGTGGTGCTGAAGTATACTCTTGAGACTACCCTGGACAGCAAGGAGATCAAACCAGTCAACCCTAAAGTAAATCACCCCTGAATATTCATTGAAAGGTCTGATGGCTGAAGCTGAAGCTCCAATACTTTGGCCACCTGGTGTGAAGAGCTGACTCATTGGAAAACACCCTGATGCTGGGAAAGATTGAAGGCAGGAAGAGAAGTGTATGACAGAGAATGAGATGGTTGGATGGCATTATTGATCCAATGGACATGAGTCATTTAAGCCAACTCCAGGTGATAGCAAAAGGCAGGGAAGCCTGGCAATCTGCAACCCATGGGGTCACAACGAGTCAGACATTACTGAAGTACCAAAAAACAAGAACACAAAAAATGATCATACACCATGACCAACTGGGATTCATCCCAAGTTTATAAAAAGTTCAATATATGCAAATCAATCAATTTAATACACCACATTAAAAAAAGTTAAAAAAAAAAAAACCAGGATCATCTCAATAGATGCAGAAAAAGCATTTGACAAAACTCAACATTCATTCATGATAAGAAAAAAAACACATATCAAAAGTGAGAATATATCTCAACTTATTAAAAGCTATTTATGACAAACCTATAGTCAATATAATACTCAATGGTTAAAAGCTGAAAGCCTTCCCACTAAAATCTGGAACAAGACAAGAATACCCACTCTCATCACTTCTATTCAACATAGTATTGGAAGTACTAACTACAGAAATTAGACAAAAAGAAGTAAAATACAACGAAATTGAAAAGGAAGAGGTAAAATTGTCACTATATGCAGGTAACATGATACTACATATAGAAAACCCTAAGAACTTCACATAAAAGCTACTATAGCTAATAAATGAATTTAGCAAAATAGCAGGGTACAAGATTAACAGTCAGAAATCAGTTGCATTTCTTTATATGAACAATTAAATATTAGAAATGGAATGTAAAAAAAAAAAAAAAAAAACTTTAAAAATTGCACCAAAAAATACTTTGCACAAACCTGACCAAGGGGGTGAAAGACTTACAAGCTGAGAACTATAAAAGGTTAATAAAGGAAATTAAAGAGGCTTCAAGGAAATGGAAAGATACTCCATGCCCTTGGATTGGAAAAAATCAATGTTGTTAAAATAGCAATAGTACCCAAAGCAGTCTACAGATTTAATGTGGCCCTGCCAAATTATCCACGACATTTTCCACAGAACTAGAACAAATAACCCTAAAATTTATATGGAACCACAAAAGAGAGAATTGCTAAAGCAATCCTAAGGGGGTGGGGGGGGGGAGAATAAAGCAGGAAGCAGACAATACTACAAAGCTATAGTAATCAAAGCAGTGTGATCTTGGAACAAAAACAGACGTATGGGTCCATGTAACAGAATAGAGCCCAGAAATAAATCCACACACCTGCAGTCAATTAATCTTTGACAAAGGAGGCAAGAATATAAAATGGGGAAAAAAAAATAAAGTGGGGAAAAGTCTCTTCAGCCGTTGTGCTGGGAAAGTTGAACAGGTACATGTAAATCAGTGAAGTTAGAACACACCCTCATTCCATACACAAAAATGCACTCAAAATGGTTTAAAGACTTAAATATAAAATATGACACTATAAAACTTCCAGAAGTGAGCATGGAAAAAAATTCTCTGGTATAAATTATACCAATGTTTTCTTAGATCATTCTCCTAAGGCAATAGAAATAAAAACAAAAATAAACAACCAAATTTCCAAGCTCTTGCACAGCAAAGGAAACCATAAAAAAACAACAAAACAACATAAAACAACAACCAAAAAACCCCCAATTAAAAAAAATAGGCAGAAGACCTATATAGACATTTCTTCAAAGAAGATGTACAGATGACCAAGAGATCTATGAAAAGATATTCAACATTACTAATTACTAGAGAAATGCAAATCAAAACTACAATGAGGTACCACCTCATATCAGTCAAAACGGCCATCAGTAAAAAGTTAGAAATAACAAAACCTGGGGAGGGTGTGGAGAAAAGGGAACCTTCCTACACCATTGGTGGGAAAGCAAGTTGGTGCAGCCACTGTGGACAACAGTATGGCGGTCCCTCAGAAAACTAAAAATACAATCACCATGTGATCTAGCAATCTCACTATTGGGCATATACCTAGACAAAACCACAATTCAAAAAGATACATGCACCCTTATATTCATGGTAGCACTATTCACAATAGCCAAGACATGGAAATAACCTAAATGTCCACCAACATAATGGATAAAGAAGATGTGGTATATGTAAATGGAACACTAGTGAAGTGAAGTCGCTCAGTCATGTCCGACTCTTTGCGACCCCATGGACTGTAGCCTATCAGGCTCCTCTCTCCATGGGATTTTCCAGGCAAGAGTGCTGGAGTGGATTGCCATTTCCTTCTCCAGGGGCTCTTCCCAACCCAGGAATCGAACCCGGGTCTCCCGCATTGCAGGCAGACTCTTTACCATCTGGGCCACCAGGGAAGCCCTACTCACCATAAAAAAGAATGAAATAATGCCATTTGTAACAACATGGATGCAACTCTAGCTATCATACTAAGTGAAGTAAGTCAAAAAGAGAAAGACAAATACCATGGTATCACTTAAGTTTGGAATCTAAAATATGGCACAAATGAGCCTATCTACAAAACAGAAATGGACTCCCAGATATAGAGGTCAGACTTGTGGTTGCCAACGGTTGGGGGAAGGGAAAGAGATGTATGTACTGGGAGTTTGGGATGGGTAGATGCAACTATTACATTTAAGATGGATAAACAACAAAGTTCTACTGTATAGCATAGGAAACTAGATCTAATCTCTTGGGAAAAATCAAAATGGAAAATAATATAAAAAGAATGTATATATTTCTATAATTGAGTCACTCTGCTGTACAGCAGAGATTGGCACAACATTGTAAATAGATTAAACTTCAATTTAAAAAAGAATTATGAGGAAAAGTGTATAGCATAATATAATTAATAAAATTGGAACATTTAAAATCGGTTTAGCCATTATGAAAAAAGTACAAAGATTCCTTAAAAAAATAATAAAACTACCGTATAATCTATGTATCCCAATTCTGGATATTTATTCAAGGATAAAAATACTTTGAAAACTATTCACACATCTATGTTCATCACAACATTATTTACAATAATCAAGATATGGAAACAACATTAGTGCCATCAAAAGATGATGGATAGAGAAGATTATATATATATATATATATATATATATATATATGTGTGTGTGTGTGTGTGTGTAATGAAATACTACTCAGCCACAACAGTAAAATCTTGGCACTTACAACAACATGGATGGACCTTGAAATCTTATGCTAAATTAAATGTCAGATGGGGAAAAATAAAAACAGCATAATTTCACTCATATAGGGAATATAAAAACAAAAAAGGAAGCAAAACAAAAATGAACAAACCAAGCCAAACTATCTGGAGACACCTGGAACAGAGTATTTGTTACGAAATGGAGCATGTGGGAGGGGAATGTGAAATGGACAAAAAGGGTCAGTTGTATCCTGACAGACACTAAATTTTTGGTGGTGAGCCCATTGTACCATATACTGAAGAAGAAACATAGCATTTTATACATGATATCTATGTTAATATTATAAACCAACATTATCAATAAAAAAAAATTTTTAGTGACCCAAGGAAAATTTTTTGAAAGCATTCTGATTTTTTTCTTTTTTAAATTTATTTATTTTGATTGGGGGCTAATTACTTTACAATATTGTATTGGTTTTGCCATACATTGACATGAATCCACCACAGGTGAACATGTGTTCCCCATCCTGAAACCGCCTCCAACCTCCCTCCCCATCCCATCCCTCTGGGTCATCTAAGTGCAACAGCTCTGAGAACCCTGTATCATGCATCGAACCTGGACTGGCAATTCATTTCACATGTGATAATACACATGTTTCAATGCCATTCTCCCAAATCATCCTACCCTCGCCCTCTCCCACAGAGTCCAAAAGACTGTTCTATACATCTTTGTCTCTTTTGCTGTCTCACATACAGGGTTATCGTTACCATCTTTTAAATTCCATATATATGCGTTATTATATGGTATTGGTGTTTTTCTTTCTGATTTACTTCAGTCTGTATAATAGGCTCCAGTTTCATCCACCTCATTAGAATTGATTCAAATGTGTTCTTGTTAATAGCTGTGTAATATTCTATTGTGTATATGTGCCACTGCTTTCTTATCCATTCATCCGCTGATGGACATCTAGGTTGCTTCCATGTTCTGGCTATTATAAACAGTGCTGTGATGAACATTAAGTACACGTGTCTCTTTCTATTCTGGTTTCCTTGGTATATATGCCCAGCAGTGGGATTGCTGGGTCATATGGCAGTTCTGTTTCCAGTTTTTTAAGGAATCTCCACACTGTTCTGTATAGTGGCTGTACTAGTTTGCATTCCCACCAACAGTGTAAGAGGGTTCACTTTTCTCCACGCCCTCTCCAGCATTTATTGCTTGAAGACTTTTGAATAACAGCCGTTCTAACTGGCGTCAGATGGTACCTCATTGTGGTTTTGATTTGCATTTCTCTGATAATGAGTGATGTTGAGCATCTTTTCATGTGTTAGCCATCTGTATGTTTTCTTTGGAGAAATGTCTGTTTAGTTCTTTGGCCAGTTTTTTGATTGGGTCGTTTATTTTTCTGGAATTGAGCTGTAGTAGTTGCTTATATATTTTTGAGATTAATTCTTTGTTAGTTGCTTTGTTTGCTATTATTTTATCCCATTCTGAAGGCTGTCTTTTCACCTTGCTTATAGTTTCCTTTGTTATGCAGAAGCTTTTAATTTTAATTAGGTCCCATTTGTTTATTTTTGCTTTTATTTCCAATATTCTGGGAGGTGGGTCATAGAGGATCCTGCTGTGATTTATGTCAGAGAGTGTTTTGCCTATGTTCTCCTCTAGGAGTTTTATGGTTTCTGGTCTTATGTTTAGATCTTTAATCCATTTTGAGTTTATTTTTGTGTATGGTGTTAGAAAGTGTTCTAGTTTCACTTTTTTACAAGTGGTTGACCAGTTTTCCCAGCACCACTTGTTAAAGAGATTATCTTTTCTCTATTGTATATTCTTGCATCCTTTGTCAAAGATAAGGTGTCCATAGGTGCATGGGTTTATCTCTGGGCTTTCTATTTTATTCCATTGATCTATATTTCTGTCTTTGTGCCAGTACCATACTGTCTTGATGACTGTGGCTTTGTAATAGAGCCTGAAGTCAGGCAGGTTGACTTTTCCAGTTCCATTCTTCTTTCCCAAGATTGCTTTGGCTATTCGAGGTTTTTTGTATTTTCATAAAAGTTGTGAAATTATTTGTTCTAGCTCTGTGAAAAATACTGTTGGTAGCTTGATAGGGATTGCATTGAATCTATAGACTGCTTTGGGTAGTATACTCATTTTCACTATATTGATTCTTCTGATCCATGAGCATGGTATATTTCTCCATCTATGTGTGTACCATTTGATTTCTTTCACCAGTGTTTTATAGTTGTCCATATATAGGTCTTTTGTTTCTTTACGTAGATATATTCCTATTTTATTCTTTGTGTTGCAATGGTGAATGGAATTGTTTCCTTAATTTCTCTTTATGTTATCTCATTGTTAGTGTATAGGAATGGAAGGGATTTCTGTGGTTTGATTTTATATTCTGAAACTTTACTATAATTCATTGATTAGCTCTAATAATTTTCTGGTGGAGTCTTTTGGGGTTTCTATGTAGAGGATCATGTCATCTGCAAACAGTGAGAGTTTTACCTCTTCTTTTCCAATCTGGATTCCTTTTATTTCTTTTTCTGCTCTGATTGCTGTGGCCAAAACTTCCAAAACTATGTTGAATAGTAGTGGTGAGAAGGGGCACCCTTGTCTTGTTCCTGACTTTACGGGAAATGCTTTCAATTTTTCACCATTGAGGATAATGTTTCCTGTGGGTTTGTCATATATAGCTTTTATTATGTTGAAGTATGCTCCTTCTATTCCTGCTTTCGGGAGGGTTTTTATCATAAATGGATGTTGAAATTTGTCAAAGGCTTTCTCTGCATCTATTGAGATAATCATATGGTTTTTATTTTTCAATTTGTTAATGTGGTATATTACATGGATTGATTTGCGGATATTGAAGAATACTTGCATCACTAGGATAAAGCCCACTTGGTCACTATGATCTTTTTAATATGTTGTTGGATTCTGTTTGCTAGGATTTTGTTTAGGATTTCTGCATCTATGTTCATCAATGGTAATGGCCTGTAGTTTTCTTTTTTGTGACATCTATGTCAGGTTTTGGTATTAGGGTGATGGTGGCCTCATAGAATAAGTTTGGAAATGTATCTTCCTCTGCAATTGTCTGGAAGAGTTTGAGTAGGATAGGTGATAGCTCATCTTTAAATTTTTGGTAGACTTAATCTGTGAAGCTATCTGGACCTGGGATTTTGTTTGATGGAAGATTTCTGATTACAGTTTCAATATCCATGCTTGTGATGGGTCTGTTAAGATTTTCTATTTCTTCCTGGTTCAGTTTTGGAAAGCTGTACTTTTCTAAGAATTTTCCATTTCTTCCAAGTTGTCCATTTTATTGGCATATAGTTGCTGTTAGTAGTCTCTTATGATCCTTTTGCATTTCTGTTTGCTGTGATCTATACATTTTCATTTCTAATTTTATTGATTTGATTTTTCTCCCTTTGTTTCTTGATGAGTCTGGTTAATGGTTTGTCAACTTAATATAACTACTCAAAGAATCAGCTTTTGGATTTGTTGATTTTAGCTATGGTCTCTTTTGTTTCTTTTGCATTTATTTCTGCCCTAATTTTAACAACAGACTGGTTCCAAATAGGAAAAGGAGTACGTCAAGGCTGTATATTGTCACCTTGCTTATTTAACTTATATGTAGAGCACATCATAAGAAATGCTGGGCTGAAGGAAGCACAACCTGGAATCAAGATTTCCGGGAGAAATATAAATAACTTCACATATGCAAATGACACCACCCTTATGGCAGAAAGTGAAGAAGAACTAAAGAGCCTCTTGATGAAAGAGAAAGAGGAGAGTGAAAATGTTGGCTTAAAGCTCAACATTCAGAAAACTAAGATCATGGCATCCAGTCCCATCGCTTCGTGGCAAATAGATGGGGAAACAGTGAAAACAGTGACTGACATTATTTTTCTGGGCTCCAAAATCAATGCAGATAGTGATTGTAGCCATAAAATTAAAAGACACATACTCCTTGGAAGGAAAGTTATGACCAACCTAGACAGCGTATTAAAAATTAGAGACATTGCTTTCTCAACAAAGGTCCTTGACTAGAGTCAAGGCTATGGTTTTTCCAGTAATCATGTATGGATGTGAGAGTTGGATTATAAAGAAAGCTGAGTGCTGAAGAATTGATGCTTTGGAACTGTGTTGTTGGAGAAGATGCTTGAGAGTCCCTTGAACTGAAAGGAGATCCAACCAGTCCATCCTAATGAAGATCGGTCCTGGACGTTCACTGGAAGGACTGATTTGAAGCTGAAACTCCAATACTTTGGCTACCTTATGTGAAGAGCTGAGTCATTTGAAAAGACACTGATGTTGGGAAAGATTGATGGCAGGAGGATAAGGGGACAACAGAGGATGAGATGGTTGGATGGCATCACTGACTCGATGGACATGGGTATGACTGGACACCGGGAGTTGGTGATGGACAGGGAGGTCTGGCATGCTGCGGTTCATGGGGTCACAAAGAGTCAGACACGACTGAGCGACTGAACTTAACTGAACTGAATTTTTAAGATTTCTTTCCTTCTACTAACCCTGGGGTTCTTCATTTCTTCCTTTTCTAGTTGCTTTAGGTGTAGAGTTAGGTTATTTATTTGGCTTTTTTTTCTTGTTTTTTTTTTTTTTTTGGTAAGCCTGTATTGCTATGAACTTCCCCTTAGCACTGCTTTTACAGTATCCCCAGGTTTTGGGTTGTTTTGTTTTCACTTTAATTTGTTTCTATGCATATTTTGATTTCTTTTTTGA
Source organism: Bos taurus (assembly GCF_002263795.3). Taxonomy (NCBI): domain Eukaryota; kingdom Metazoa; phylum Chordata; class Mammalia; order Artiodactyla; family Bovidae; genus Bos; species Bos taurus. Next base: position 139,280 of record NC_037334.1, on the reverse strand, counting down.
TTTCATCTGTGATTTGTTGGTTATTCAGCAGCGTGCTGTTCAGCCTCCATATGTTGGAATTTTTAATAGTTTTTCTCCTGTAATTGACATCTAATCTTACCACACTGTGGTCAGAAAAAGATGCTTGGAATGATTTCAATTTTTTTGAATTTACCGAGGCTAGATTTATGGCCCAGGATGTGATATATCCTGGAGAAGGTTCTGTGTGCACTTGAGAAAAAGGTGAAATTTATTGTTTTAAAGTGAAATGTCCTACAGATATCAATTAAGTGTATCTGGTCTATTGTATCATTTAAAGTTTGTGTTTCCTCGTTAATTTCTGTTTAGTTGATCTATCCATAGGTGTGAGTGGAGTATTAAAATCTCCCACTATTATTGTGTTATTGTTAATTTCCCCTTTCATATTTGTTAGCATTTGTCTTACATATTGTGGTGCTCCTATGTTGGGTGCATATATATTTATAATTGTTATATTTTCTTCTTGGATTTATCCTTTGATCATTATGTAGTGTCCTTCTTTGTCACTTTTCACAGTCTTTGTTTTAAAGTCTATTTTATCTGATATGAGTATTGCTACTCCTGCTTTCTTTTGATCTCTGTTTGCATGGAATATCTTTATCCAGCCCTTCACTTTCAATCTGTATGTGTCCCTTATTTGAGGTGGGTCTCTTGTAGACAACATATATAGGGGTCTTGTTTTTGTATCCATTCAGCCAGTCTTTGTCTTTTGGTTGGGGCATTCAACCCATTTACATTTAAGGAAATTATTGATAAGTATGATCCCATTGCCATTTGCTTTATTGTTTTGGGTTCGAGTTTATACACTGTTTTTGTGTTTCCTGTCTAGAGAAGATCCTTTAGCATTTGTTGGAGAGCTAGTTTGGTGGTGCTGAATTCTCTCAGCTTTTGATTGTCTGTAAAGCTTTTGATTTCTAGTTCATACTTGAATGAGATCCTTGCTGGGTATAGTAATCTGGGCTGTAGGTTATTTTCTTTCATCACTTTAAGTATGTTCTGCCATTCCCTTCTGGCCTGAAGACTTTCTATTGAAAGATCAGCTGTTATCCTTTTAAGAATCCCCTTGTGTGTTATTTGTTGTTTTTCCCTTGATGCTTTTAATATTTGTTCTTTGTGTTTGGTCTTTGTTAGTTTGATTAATATGTGTCTTGGTGTGTTTCGCCTTAGGCTTATCCTCTTTGGGACTCTCTGGGTTTCTTGGACTTGGGTGATTATTTCCTTCCCCATTTTAAGGACATTTTCAACTACTAGCTCCTCAAGTATTGTCGCATGGCCTTTCTTTTTGTCTTCTTCTTCTGGGACTCCTATGATTCTAATGTTGGTGTATTTAACATTTTCCCAGAGGTCTCTGAGTTTGTCATCATTTCTTTTAATTAGTCTTTCTTTTTTCCTCTCTGTTTCATTTATTTCTACCATTCTGTCTTCTACCTCACTTATCCTATTTTTGGCCTCTGTTATTCTACTGTTGGTTCACACCAGAGTATTTTTTATCTCATTTATTGCATTATTCATTATATATTGACTCTTTCATTTCTTCTAGGTCCTTGTTAAACCTTTCTTGCATCTTTTCAATCCTTGTCACCAAGCTATTTATTTGTAACTCCATTTTGTTTTCAAGATCTAGGATCATTTTCACTATCATTATTCAGAATTCTTTATCAAGTAGATTCCCTATCTCTTCCTCTTTTGTTTGGTTTGGTGGGCATTTATCCTATTCCTTTACCTGCTGGGTATTTCTCTGCCTTTTCGTCTTGTTTATATTACTGTGTTTGGGGTGGCTTTTCCATATTCTGGCAGTTTGTGATTCCTCTTTATTGTGGAGGTTCTTCACTGTGTGTGGGTTTGGATGAGTGGCTTGTCAAGGTTTCCTGGGTAGGGGAGCTTGTGTCAGTGTTCTGGTGGATGGAGCTGGATTTCTTCTCTCTGGAGTGCAAGGGAGTGTCCAGTAATGAGTTTTGAGATGTCAATAGTTTCGGTGTGACTTTGGGTAGCCTGTATATTGAAGTTCAAGGCCATGTTCCTGTGTTGCTGGAGAATTTGTGTGGTATGTTTTGCTCTGGAACTTGTTGGCCCTTGGGTGGTGCTTGGTTTCAGTGTAGGTATGGAGGCATTTGATGAGCTCCTATCGTTTAATGTTCCCTGAATTCAGGAGTTCTCTGGTGTTCTCAGGATTTGGACTTAAGCCTCCTGACTCTGGTTTTCAGTCTTATTCTTACAGTAGCCTCAAGACATGCATCTATACAGCACCAATGATAAAATATTTAGGTTAAAGATGAAAAGTTTCTCCAAATTGAGGGACACCAGGAGAGGTACACAGAGTTACATGGAGAAGAGAAGAGGGAAGAGGGAGATAGGGGTGACCAGGAGGAGAAGAGAGGGAATCAAAAGAGGAGAGAGCAAGCTAGCCAGTAATCACTTCCCTATGTGCTCTCCACAGTCTGAATCCCTCAGAGATGTTCATGGTGTTACACAGAGAATAGAAGATGGAGGAATGAGACAGAGGGGGCCAGGAGGATAAAAGGGGGACTCAAAAGGAGAGAGACAGATCTAGCCAGTAATCAGTTCCCTAAGTGTTCTCCACATCCCAGAAGACACAAAGAGAAACAGAGTTGGGTAGAGAAGAGAAGGGGGAGGGAGGAGATAGAGGTGACCTGGTGGAGAAAAAGGAGAGTCCAAAGGGGGAGAGAGCAGTCAAGCCAGTAATCTCGCTCCCGTCAGAATGGGTATTGAAGATTGGGTTCTTAAAGGTACAAAATTGATAAGAAATACCAAAAAACAAAGATTAAAAATCTAGAGTAGAGGCTGGATTCTCAGAAATACAATATTAAAGAAAAAAACAAAGTCACAAAAATTATAAAATTATATATGTGTGTGTGTGTGTATATATATATATATATATATATATGGTTTGTTTTAAACAATAGTGTCTTTTTTTGCAAAATAATACTAGGTTATAAAATGAAAATTAAAGGAGTAATACAGGACTTAATTTTTTTTAATTTAAAAACTGATAATGGTAAAAATATATCTAGGACTTTCTCTGGTGTTGTGGACAGTGTGGGGTCAGTTCATTTTTAGGTAGTTCCTTAATCCGGCTTATACTTCTCATGATCTATAGGCCCCTTCCTATGTAGTTGGTGCTAACTACAGGGTTTTAATATATTGCACCTATCACTTCCAAAGCGGTTCCCTCGGTTTGTTTTAGCTTCTTCTGTTTGCTGGTCTCTTCAGTGTCTAATTTCTGTCCTGACCCAAGGGGGTGGTGGTGGTCACTTTTTTAGGCTCACTTGTTCAGTTGTGCTGTGGAGAGGGAGGAACACTGCGAAAAAAAAAAAAAATATATCACTGGCATGTGTGGGGAGTGCTCGCAGTGTCTTGGCCACACTGGGTTTGCCCCCACTTACTCCGTGTGTGCTTTCCCAGTCTATACTGCTTAGGCTTTAGCTTGCTTTGCCAGGAACTGTCTGAGTCTGTTCCTGAGCTGTATGCAGTTCCCAGGTCTAAGCCACTCAGGTTCAGGTTGTCGGTTACTCCAGAGGCAAAGACTTGGTTGGGCCTGCGTTTTGTGCTCTTCCCAGTTCCAAGCAGCTATGGTGACCAGGTGCTTGGTAAGCGCAGTCACCCGAGGTGAGGGCTGCAACTTATCACCTCCCCCGTCAGTTGTTGTTCAGTTTTCTGGGTGTACAACCAGCACACATTCTAGGTGTACCGTGCGTCTCTTCTGGGGAGCTGATCTCTGGCTGTGACCCTCCTGGCAGATTTCAACCATCCAGAATCCCAAGAAGTCTTGGTTAGTAATGAAGCCTGCTTGAAGTTTGGTAGAGGATGCCTCTCTGGGGCTGCAATTGCCCCCTTCCAGCTCTGGCTGCCCTTGCCTGCCTGTCTCTGGAGGGGGATGGGCCAGTCCGCAGCCAGTTAGCTCTGCTCAGTCCTTTGTTCTGTGAGCGGGCCTGGTGGTGTCTTAGGTTAGGGCTTTTCATGGGATAGCTATCCCACAGTCTGGGTTGCTGTCTCAAGTTCGTTCCCTCAGATTGCCCTCGGAGCATTCATGCCTGGTTCTTACCCTAAGCAATTCAGCCTGTGCCTCCCTGTCTGGCCCCTGCTAGCTAGTGGCAGATGCAAGGATCTTTACTGCTTCTCTGCTGGGAGTTGCCATTAGGCACGCAATCTGTGCATTTTAAATATTTATTCATTTTTCCTCCTGGTTATGTTGCCCTCTGAGGTTCCAAGGCTTACCACAGACTCGCCAGTGAGAATGTTTCCTGCTGTGGGGGAACTTCTCTATTTTAGGACTCCCTTCCTAGATGGATCTCCATCCCTACCTCTTGTCTCTCTTTTTATCTTTTATATTTTTTTCCTACCTCATTTAGAAGACAATGGGCTGCCTTTCTGCTTGCCTGATGTCCTCTGCCAGCATTCAGAAGTTGTTTTGTGGAATTTACTCAGCGTTCAAATGTTCTTTTGATGAATTTGTGGGGAAGAAAGTAATCTCCCTGTCCTATGCCTCCACCATCTTAGGACCGCCCCCTCTCAATAAAGCTTTTAAAATAAAAAAGATGTGATACACACACACACACACACACACACACACACACACAATGTAATTCTACTCAGCCACTTAAAAAGAATACAATTCTGCCATTTGCAGCAACATGCTTGAACCTAGAGATTATTATACTCAGTGAGATAAGTCAGACAGAGAAAGACATGTACTGTATAACATCATTTATATGTGGAATTTAAGCAATAATACAAACAAATGTATATGTGAAACAGAAACAGATCCAACAGACACAGAAAACAAACTTACAGTTACCAAAGGGAAGTGCAAGAGAGGAGGGACAAATCTGAAGTATTGGATTAACAGATACACACTACTATATGTAAAATAGATAAGCAACAAGGATATACTATGTAGCACAGGGAATTATACCAATGATTTTGTAATAATGTTCAATGGATTATAATCTGCAAAAATATGAATCACTTTGCTATAAACCTGAAGGTAACACAATATTGGAAATCAACTATACTTCAATTAAAAAAGTGTTTGTGCTTTAGATCTTGATAAAAATCCACATGGATTTTTAAACACAGAATGTGGTATGTGTGTATTTATACACACACACACACACACACACACAATAGAATATTTTCAACCATTAAAAAGAAGAAAATCTCATTTACAATGATATAGATAAACCAGAAAGACATTACTCTAGTTGAAATAAGCCAGAGAAATTTAAAGAGAAGCTGATTCTACAGAAATAGAGAGCAGAATGTGGTTGCCATGGGTTGGGCAAGGGTGAGGAGGGAGAAAAAGAATGATACAGGTCAAAGGGAACAAATTTTCAGTTATGAGAAGAGTAAGTTCTGAGCATCTAATAGTGATTACAGTTAATAACATGCTATTGTGTACTTAAAAGTCCTAGAAAGTAGATATTAGCATTCTCAGAACAACAAAGGGTTAATTATGTGAGGTGACGAATTTGTTAATTATATTGATCTTGATAATCATTTCACAAATGTATATCAAATCATGTTATCTACTTTAAACATATACAAGTATATTTGTTAAATTTTCCCAATTACTCTTCCGTAAAGTTTCAAAAAAACATTTAAAGACAAAGTCAGAATGACTTAATAATTATTGATAATAATAACAACTATTATTATTAATTCAGAATATTTATTAGGATTCTGTAAGTCTTCTCCTAGAGGAGCAGGGGAACAATGGTGAACAAAACAGCCGAAAGCTTTACTGTTGGGGAGTTTGCGTTTTAGTGGGAGACACATGATACACTAGTTAAAATACAACACTGCCTCTTGAGAAATTTGTATGCAGGTCAGGATGTAACATTTAGAACTGGACATGGAACAACAGACTGGTTCCAAATAGGAAAAGGAATACGTGAAGGCTGTATATTGTTACCCTGCTTATTTAACTTATATGCAGAGTACATCATGAGAAATGCTGGGATGGAGGAAGCACAAGCTGGAATCAAGATTGCTGCAAGAAATATCAATAACCTCAGATATGCAGATGACACCACCCTTATGGCAGAAAGTGAAGAGGAACTAAAAAGCCTCTTGATGGAAGTGAAAGAGGAGAGTAAAAAAGTTGGCTTAAAGCTCAACATTCAGAAAACGAAGATCATGGCATCTGGTCCCATCACTTCATGGGAAATAGATGGGCAAACAGTGGAAACAGTGTCAGACTTTATTTAGGGGGGTCGAAAATCACTGTAGATGGTGACTGCGGCCATGAAATTAAAAGACGCTTACTCCTTGGAAGAAAACTTATGACCAACCTAGATAGCATATTCAAAAGCAGAGACATTACTTTGCCAACTAAGGTCCGTCTAGTCAAGGCTATGGTTTTCCCTGTGGTCATGTATGGATGTGAGAGTTGGACTGTGAAGAAAGCTGAGTGCCAAAGAATTGATGCTTTTGAACTGTGGTGTTGGAGAAGACTCTTGAGAGTCCCTTGGACTGCAAGGAGACCCAACCAGTCCATTCTGAAGATCAGCCCTGGGATTTCTTTGGAAGGAATGATGCTAAAGCTGAAACTCCAGTACTCTGGCCACCTCATGCGAAGAGTTGACTCATTGGAAAAGACTTTGATGCTGGGACGGATTGGGGGCAGGAGGAGAAGGGGACGACAGAGGATGAGATGGCTGGATGGCGTCACTGACTCGATGGATGTGAGTGTGAGTGAACTCTGGGAGTTGGTGATGGACAGGGAGGCCTGGCGTGCTGCAATTCATGGGGTCGCAAAGAGTCGGACACGACTGAGCGACTGAACTAAACTGAACTGAACTGACAGAAAAAACCAAGTGCTATGAAGAGATAAAGGAATAGAGTCTGAAAAAGGCTGCTACTTGGGGTGGGTGATCAGATAGCCTTTTTATAGTAAGGACATTTATCAGAAAGCAGAAGGAATAAAGCCAGTGAGCAGTTGCTCTACCAGGTGGGTAGGCAAACTTTGGAAATCTAAAGTACAGCTAAGGGGGAGGGGGCCTGGGTGGGGTGGTTTGTTACAGTGGGAGGGAGAAATTTCCTTTATTATATTGGGTTAGTAAAAAAAGTTCATTTAGGTTTTTCCATAAGAGCCCATGGAAAAATCCAAATGAACTTTTTGACCAATCCAATTGCATCTTTGGGAAAAATTATGACAAACCTAGGCAGCATATTAAAAAGGAGAGATGTCTTTTTGCTGACAAAGGTTCATATAGTCAAAGCTGTGGTTTTTCCAGTAGTCATGTATGGATGTGAGAGTTGGACCATAAGGAAGGCTGAGCACTGAAGAATTGATGCTTTCAAACTGGTGTTGGAGAAGACTCTTGAAAGTGCCTTGGACTGCAAGGAGATCAAACCAGTCAATCCTAAAGGAAATCACCCCTGAATATTCATTGGAAGGACTGATGCTGAAGCTGAAGCTCCAATACTTTGGCCACCTGATGTGAAGAGCCAACTCATTGGAAAAGACCTTGATACTAGGAAAGATTGAAATCAGAAGAAGAAGGTGACAGAGGATGAGATGTTTGCATTGCATCATCAACTCAATGGACATGAATTTGAGCAAACTCTGGGGGATACTGAAGGACAGGGAATCCTGGAGTGTTGCAGTCCAATGGGTTGCAAAGAGTCAGACACAACTGAGAGACTGAATAACAATAATGATATCTCCATTATTTCAGGTTCTGGTCATAATCATACGGGTAGTGGATCACTCATATAGTATATGTTTCTTGTGATCCTATAAACCACACTCTGGGCTCAGTGCTGTGGATGGTGGCTTATGACAAAATAAATATAAAAGTTCACCTTGTGAAGGATGAGTGCATGGTGTGTGTAGGCCAGGGACATCCTGTCCTGTTGTGGGGAGTTTGCCTGAGGAGGCTATGTTCTGGCTGAGAGGTAAAGGGTAAGAAGAGTTTTTGCTGCTGCTGCTGCTAAGTCGCTTCAGTCGATCTGACTCTGTGTGACACCATAGACGGCAACCCACCAGGCTCCCCCGTCCCTGGGATTCTCCAGGCAAGAACACTGGAATGGGTTGCCATTTCCTTCTCCAATGCATGAAAGTGAAAAGTGAAAGTGAATTTGCTCAGTCGTGTCCTACTCTTCGCAACCCCATGGACTGAAGCCTACCAGGTTCCTCTGTCCTCGGGATTCTCAAGGCAAGAGTACTGGAGTGGGGTGTCATTGCCTTACCAGCTGACAAATGGGAAAAGGGGAAAAGCATTATTCCAGGCAGAGGGAGCAGCACATGGGAAAGCCCTGTGGTCACAGGGAACATACAGGGTGCAGCTAAGAGCAGTGAAGTCTGACTGGAGGGACAGCAGGATGCTGTGGCAAAGGCAGAGAGCAGGGCTGTCCACCTGCAGCCTGGCTGAGGACTCGGACTGTGAATTGTGAGCAGCTGGAAGCTACCAAAGTATTTTAGGCCAGTTAAGAGTCCCAGAGCTCAGAGATTCCTTAAGACCTTGGGAAGAACAGTCAGTAGCTAGGAAGGTTTCAATGTGTCTCTACTTGTTCAGGTTTTCCTACAGGTTTATTTTGATCCACCCAGTGAAAAATTTTCCAGCTTTTTTTTTTTTTTTCCCCTAATTTTATTTTATTTTTAAACTTTACATAATTGTATTAGTTTTGCCAAATATCAAATTGAATCCGCCACAGGTATACATGTGCTCCCCATCCCGAACCCTCCTCCCTCCTCCCTCCCCATACCATCCCTCTGGGCCGTCCCAGTGCACCAGCCCCCAGCATCCAGCAACATGCATCGAACCTGGACTGGCAACTCGTTTCCTACATGATATTTTACATGTTTCATTGCCATTCTCCCACATCTTCCCACCCTCTCCCTCTCCCACAGAGTCCATAAGACTGTTCTATACATCAGTGTCTCTTTTGCTGTCTCGTACACCGGGTTATTGTTACCATCTTTCTAAATTCCATATATATGCGTTAGTATACTGTATTTATGTTTTTCCTTCTGGCTTACTTCACTCTGTATAATAGGCTCCAGTTTCATCCACCTCATTAGAACTGATTCAAATGTATTCTTTTTAATGGCTGAGTAATACTCCATTGTGTATATGTACCACAGCTTTCTTATCCATTCATCTGCTGATGGACATCTAGGTTGCTTCCATGTCTTGGCTATTATAAACAGTGCTGCGATGAACATTGGGGTACACGTGTCTCTTTCCCTTCTGGTTTCCTCAGTGTGTATGCCCAGCAGTGGGATTGCTGGATCATAAGGCAGTTCTATTTCCAGTTTTTTAAGGAATCTCCACACTGTTCTCCATAGTGGCTGTACTAGTTTGCATTCCCACCAACAGTGTAAAAGGGTTCCCTTTTCTCCACACCCTCTCCAGCATTTATTATTTGTAGACTTTTGGATCGCAGCCATTCTGACTGGTGTGAAATGGTACCTCATAGTGGTTTTGATTTGCATTTCTCTGATAATGAGTGATGTTGAGCATCTTTTCATGTGTTTGTTAGCCATCTGTATGTCTTCTTTGGAGAAATGTCTATTTAGTTCTTTGGCCCATTTTTTGATTGGGTCGTTTATTTTTCTGGAGTTGAGCTGTAGGAGTTGCTTGTATATTTTTGAGATTAGTTGTTTGTCGGTTGCTTCATTTGCTATTATTTTCTCCCATTCTGAAGGCTGTCTTTTCACCTTGCTAATAGTTTCCTTTGATGTGCAGAAGCTTTTAAGGTTAATTAGGTCCCATTTGTTTATTTTTGCTTTTATTTCCAATATTCTGGGAGGTGGGTCATAGAGGATCCTGCTGTGATGTATGTCGGAGAGTGTTTTGCCTATGTTCTCCTCTAGGAGTTTTATAGTTTCTGGTCTTACGTTTAGATCTTTAATCCATTTTGAGTTTATTTTTGTGTATGGTGTTAGAAAGTGGTCCAGTTTCATTCTTTTACAAGTGGTTGACCAGATTTCCCAGCACCACTTGTTAAAGAGATTGTCTTTAATCCATTGTATATTCTTGCCTCCTTTGTCGAAGATAAGGTGTCCATATGTGCGTGGATTTATCTCTGGGCTTTCTATTTTATTCCATTGATCAATATTTCTGTCTTTGTGCCAGTACCATACTGTCTTGATAACTGTGGCTTTGTAGTAGAGCCTGAAGTCAGGTAGGTTGATTCCTCCAGTTCCATTCTTCTTTCTCAAGATCGCTTTGGCTATTCGAGGTTTTTTGTATTTGCATACAAATTGTGAAATTATTTGTTCTAGCTCTGTGAAGAATACTGTTGGTAGCTTGATAGGGATTGCGTTGAATCTATAAATTGCTTTGGGTAGTATACTCATTTTCACTATATTGATTCTTCCAATCCATGAACATGGTATATTTCTCCATCTATTAGTGTCCTCTTTGATTTCTTTCACCAGTGTTTTATAGTTTTCTATATATAGGTCTTTAGTTTCTTTAGGTAGATATATTCCTAAGTATTTTATTCTTTCCGTTGCAATGGTGAATGGAATTGTTTCCTTAATTTCTCTTTCTGTTTTCTCATTATTAGTGTATAGGAATGCAAGGGATTTCTGTGTGTTGATTTTATATCCTGCAACTTTACTGTAGTCATTGATTATTTCTAGTAATTTTCTGGTGGACTCTTTAGGGTTTTCTATGTAGAGGATCATGTCATCTGCAAATAGTGAGAGTTTTACTTCTTCTTTTCCAATTTGGATTCCTTTTATTTCTTTTTCTGCTCTGATTGCTGTGGCCAAAACTTCCAAAACTATGTTGAATAGTAATGGTGAAAGTGGGCACCCTTGTCTTGTTCCTGACTTTAGAGGAAATGCTTTCAATTTTTCACCATTGAGGATAATGTTTGCTGTGGGTTTGTCATATATAGCTTTTATTATGTTGAGGTATGTTCCTTCTATTCCTGCTTTCTGGAGAGTTTTTATCATAAATGGATGTTGAATTTTGTCAAAGGCTTTCTCTGCATCTATTGAGATAATCATATGGTTTTTATTTTTCAATTTGTTAATGTGGTGTATTACATTGATTGATTTGCGGATATTGAAGAATCCTTGCATCCCTGGGATAAAGCCCACTTGATCATGGTGTATGATCTTTTTAATGTGTTGTTGGATTCTGATTGCTAGAATTTTGTTAAGGATTTTTGCTCAGCTTTTAATTATCTAATGTAATAACATGAATGGGATTACACCAAGTAATAAAGTCTCAAATAATTCTCATTGTAAGATTAGTCCAAGTTATCTGTTTTTATGAGATCACATTTGTTTATTATCCAGAAATTCCAAATACATATTCTATGAAGAACTAGCCAGTGGTGCTAGTGGTAAAGAACCTGCATGCCAATGTAGGAGAAGTAAGAGACACAGGTTTGATCCTTTGTTTGGGAAGATCCCTGGAGGAGGGCATGACAACCCATTCCCTTATTCTTGCCTAGAGAATCCCATTGACAGAGGAGCCTGGCGGGCTACAGTCCATAAGGTCACAAAGAGTCAGATATGACTGAAGCAATTTAGCATACACCCACACATGAAGTAGCCTAAAATGTTTCTCAGAGTTTCAAACTCAACCCGTGTACACCCATGGTGGATTCATGTTGATGTATGACAAAACCAATACAATATTGTAAAGTAATTAGTCTCCAATTAAAATAAATAAATTTATATTAAAAAATTAAATCTCCTCTGAAAATGAAGTTGAAGGAATTATACAGTTTTAGACTCTGGAATTGGAGTAAAACATAGAGATAAAAAACAGAACCAAAGATTATATTTCGAGAGTATTTTCCATGAAAAGGATAATAAAGACCTGCCTAATAATGAATCAAATCAGATAAATAAGTTTTATGAAACTTCTGTTCCATCACAATCAATCTAGTGCCCACAATCACTTATCTAGCAGCTGAGATTCACAATAAAGAATGCTCTGAGGCACTTTCTGTAAACATTGAGAAAGAACTTTCTTCTATTAAATAAGTTAATACCTGAGGAAACAAAGGCAAAAAGAAACAGCAAACTGATATGGGAAGATCAAGCTCATTAAACTCAGGGGAGCTTGAATGAGGCATTCCAGATTAAATTAATTGGCTTAGAGGAGTTTATAAAAATTACACAGAGATTACAGACTATCAACAACTTCAGATGTGCAAATGGCACCACTCTAATGGCAGAAAGTGAAGAGGAACTAAAGAACCTCTTGATGAGGGTGAAGAAGGAGAGTGAAAACGCCTGCTTAAAACTAAATATTCAAAAAACAAAGATCATGGCATCCAGTCCCATCACTTCATGGAAAATAGAAGGAGAGAAGGTGTAAGCAGTGACAGATTTCCTCTTCTTGGGAAAGGAAGACTGTGGCCATGGAATTAGAAGATGACTGCTTCTTGGCAGGAAAGCCTAGACAAACCTACACAGCATGTTAAAAAGCAAAAACATCACCTTGCCGGCAAAGGTCTGTAAATCAAAGCTATGGTCTTCCCAGTAGTCACTACAGTTGTGAGAGCTGGACCATAAAGAAGCCAGAGCAACAAAGAATTGATTCTTTTGAACTGTGGTGCTGGAGAAGACTCTTGAGAGTCCCTTGGAGAGCAATGACATCAAACCAGTCAGTCTTAAAGGAAATCAACCTTGACTACTCATTGGATCACCACAAACTGTAGAAAATTCTTCAAGAGATGGGAATACCAGACCACCTGACCTGTCTCTTGAGAAATCTGTATGCAGCTCAGGAAGCAACAGTTAAAACTGGATATGGAACAACAGACAGGTTCCAAATAGGAAAAGGAGTACGTCAAGGTTGCATATTGTCACCCTGCTTATTCAACTTCTATGCAGAGTACATCATGAGAAACGCTGGGCTGGCTAAAGCACAAGCTGGAATCAAGATTTCTGGGAGAAATATCAATAACCTCAGATATGCAAATAACACCATCCTTATGGCAGAAAAGAAAGAACTGAAGAGTTTCTTTATGAAAGTGAAGGAGGAGAGTAAAAAAAGTTGGCTTAAAGCTCAGAAAACTAAGATCATGGCATCTGGCCCCATCACTTCATGGCAAATAGATAGTGAAACAATGACAGACTTTATTTTGGGGGGCTCCAAAATCACTTTGGATGGTGACTGAAGCCATAAAATTAAAAGACGTTTGCTCCTTGGAAGAAAAGTTATGATCAACCGAGACAGCACATTAAAAAGCAGAGACATTTCTTTGCCAACAAAAGTCCATCTAGTCAAGACTATGGTATTTTCAGTAGTCATGTATGGATGTGAGCTTTGGACTATAAAGAAAGCTGAGCACCGAAGAATTGATGCTTTTAAATTGTGGTGTTGCAGAAGACTCTTGAGAGTCCCTTGGATTGCAAGGAGAGCCAACCACTCCATCCTAAAGAAAATCAGTCCTGAATGTTCATTGGAAGGACTGATGTTGAAGCTGAAACTCCAATACTTTGACCACCTGGTGTGAAGAACTGACTGGAAAAGCCCCTGATGCTGGGAAAGAGTGAAGGCGGGAAGAGAAGGGGATGACAGAGGATAAGATGGTTGGATGGCATCACTGATGCAATGGACACGAAACTTGGGAAGACTCTAGGATATGGTGAGGGACAGGGAAGCCTGGTGTGTTGCAGTCCATGGAGTCACAAAGAATGAGATATGACTTGGCAACTGAACAAAAACAACAACTACAGAATGTGGAGGGGAGTAGGCATGAAGGTGCAAGTATCAAGGCAGAGACTGTGAAAGATATTGGTTTTACTTTTGTCCAATTCACAAACTCAGAGAAAACCTGAAGAGAAGGATATATTAAAATTAAAAAGTAGCTGGACTTGTGAAATGATGTATTAGTGACAATCTTAAATTTGAAACAATAAAAATGTAAGAGTTTATACAGACATTTCCAGTGCGTATCTTTAACATCACACATGACTCTCTACCTGGGGGCTTCCTCCCAGCCCCCACCCCAGGAGGCTAGGAGTGTCTAAAGGTCAGTGGAATAGTCCTCTACCACTTGTGGCTGGGAAAAGAAAAAAAATATTCCTACCTTTAATTTGGCATATAGGACCACTCTGAAATATTATATATATATCCCAGATCATAATATACACATCTGATTATTAATACTTCCTTACTGGCTATTTTCTCTTCTCTGTCTCATTCCCTCCCCAGCCCCCTAGTATTTCATGGGACCACCTGCTAAATAAACTTTTTCACTTAGATCGTTGTCTTTTGGAAAAACCCAAAGTAAGAAAGTAATGGAATGTGATTTAGAACTGAGTCCTTTTGACTCTGCGCTCAGTTTGAAGACATAAAAAACTAAGAAAAATGTCTTGTGAGCCTAAGTTTATTGTAAAACCTATCAAACAAGGGGCATTTCTAACAACCAGGAGAGAGGAAAATGGGATAAGGGAGTAGAAGTAAAAATTTTAAAGCAATTTAAAAGAAAAAGAGCTTTATGTTCATATATTTGTGATAGTCTTAAATGAAACCATAGCTTAACCATATTAGGAGGTTCAGCTTTCCTAACTATATAGTTAATTTAAAAGTTAAAAGGAAATGTGAACCATCTTTGGGCTAATAAGACAAAATAATGATCATGTTTTAGATTTCTTCTTATATACTGTACAGATAGCCTTGCTCCCCCACCCCCACTTCAACATACACACAAAATTATCATATTAACAATTCTAAACATATGAATTCACGGTCTTGGGAATAAATCTGCTTACTTTTAGTTTGCATTTCATTTGTTCTGTAACTTTGATCAGCAAATCTGTTCAGGAGTATATGATTACTTAACACTTTTGTGATTAAGTTTTTATTATTTCTGAAAAAGAGTAAAAAGTAGAACAAAAGAATATTATTCTACCAGCAACAAGTAATAGTTGAGTCATATCCTTATTATTAAGAAATTAAGTGCACAGATAAACCTTCAGTTTTCAAGATACAATCGTAGACTGGTCCACCAATCTCTGCATCTTCTCATGTAGTTAGTTTCAATAACACTAACCAAATAAATGAAAATTCACCCCTCAAAAATACTGCTTGACATATTCTGATATGAAAGGACTTTGTAAAAAAGGGCTGTTATTTCCAACTTCCACCCTCCTTGGAGAAGATTTATTCTGAACCCTATCCCCAGGGCTCTGTTGTGCAATAGATTAGATTTAAAAAGGAAGATGGAAGTGTCTTGATTGCTTGACCTGATGAATGAGATTTCAGAATATTTCCCTGAAATCTGCTGTATCTACAGACTATCACATCTGTTTGACAGATTCAGACAAATGATACGTGATCAGCAAAAGAAGATTCTCACTTCATGATAATTAATGAATTTCAAAGGAACCCTAAAAGCATGCTAAAGAGTCTCAATTAATAAAAATAACATTCATTTACCCAAGAAGCTACCAACTTTGTAAATATGTGTCTAAGTATGTCATCATTTGTTCATTCAAATAATACAATTTATTCTGAAACTATTATTTGCCAGATGCTAGGGCAAGCATTAGGACTTGAAAAACCTTTTCCTTGACCTTGAATATCTAGAGATGAAAAGAGAATAAAAGTATCATATAAAATAGATGCAATTAAATGTTCCAAGTGTCATGTTGCAAACGAGTCTACTAGTTCATTCACAGATTCATTCAACAAGTTTTGTACACCTGTTGTGTGCTGAGGATCATGTGCTGAGGATCATTTCAATTACAAGTAATTGAGTGGCAGAGTTACTGTAAAGGAAAATAGTTGGTTATTTTAAATATATAATGGCATGATTCTACACATGTGTATTACCTGGCTAATAGAAGAAAACTTATTAGAGGTAAATGTCTTTCCTTTGCACAACAAAAAAAGAAATGAGGCCCAAACCTGTTAAGAAGGATGTTTGAGAACCATAAAATAATTGTCCTTACCAGGAATACAGAATCGTTCCTGCAACAGACTTTAAATCCACTGCTTTCTTGTTGTTGCTTTGCCAGGCCAAAGTCAGATACAATTTAAAAAAAAAAAGCAACTTTATTATATTTTCCAAGAGTTAGCATTGTTCCTTAGCTTTTAACATTCTACAGAATACAAAACAACAACAACAACAACAAAAACTATTGCAATTCACAAGAGAAAGTTTTTCTTGTCTTTCCCTGTCAAAATGCCACATGTACAATATTCTGAACCATCCCCAGCTTTCATTAATGGTGTACATACATTACACAACTATGCTATATGCATTGACATAATGAGATTTATCAGCAAAAATATTAAAATAAGTCTTGCTGACTGAAAGATAGGACAAAGTACTTATTGAACTTGTGTTCTACTTTTTAGATTATTCTTTATAATTTTTGAATAAATAAAATGAATCTAATGTTTTTGCCAAAGGACTGGAAAAGGTCAGTTTTCATTCCAATCCCAAAGAAAGGCAATGCCAAAGAATGCTCAAACTACCACACAATTGCACTCATCTCACACGCTAGTAAAGAAGTGCTCAAAATTCTCCAAGCCAGGCTTCAGCAATACGTGAACCATGAACTTCTAGATGTTCAAGCTGGTTTTAGAAAAGGGAGAGGAACAAGAGGTAAAATTGCCAGCATAAGCTGGATCATTAAAAAAGCAAAAGAGTTCCAGAAAAACATCTATTTCTGCTTTATTGACTATGCCAAAGCCTTTGACTGTGTTCAGTTCAGTTCAGTCGTGTCCGACTCTGTGACCCCACGAATCACAGCACGCCAGGTCTCCCTATCCATCACCAACTCCCGGAATTCCCTCAGACTCACGTCCATGGAGTCAGTGATGCCATCCAGCCATCCCATCCTCTGTCGTCCCCTTCTCCTCCTGCCCCCAATCCCTCCTAGCATCAGAGTCTTTTCCAATGAGTCAACTCTTCTCATTAGCTGGCCAAAGTACTGGAGTTTCAGCTTTAGCATCATTCCTTCCAAAGAAATCCCAGGGCTGATCTCCTTCAGAATGGACTGGTTGGGTCTCCTTGCAGTCCAAGGGACTCTCAAGAGTCTTCTCCAACACCACAGTTCAAAAGCATCAATTCTTTGGCGCTCAGCTTTCTTCAGACTCCAACTCTCACATCCATACATGACCACAGGAAAAACCATAGCCTTGACTAGACAGACCTTTGTTGGCAAAGCAATGTCTCTGCCTTTGAATATGCTATCTAGGTTGGTCATAAGTTTTCTTCCAAGGAGTAAGCATCTTTTAATTTCATGGCTGCACTCGCCATCTGCAGTGATTTTGGAGCCCCCCAAAATAACATCTGACACTGTTCCCACTGTTTCCCCGTCTATTTCCCATGAACTGATGTGACCAGATGCCATGATCTTCGTTTTCTGAATGTTGAGCTTTAAGCCAACTTTTTCACTCTCGTCTTTCACTTCCAACAAGAGGCTTTTTAGTTCCTCTTCACTTTCTGCCATAAGGGTGATGTCATCTGCATATCTGAGGTTATTGATATTTCTTGCAGCAATCTTGATTCCAGCTTGTGCTTCCTCCATCCCAGAGGGAGGGGGAGCGGGAGACCAGGGAGTGAAAAGGTGGAAGGTTGGGAGATGCAAGGTGGGAGGGGGCCGAGTGGGTGGGGGCAAAGGGAGAGAGTTGGGGAAGGCTGACAGGGAGAGCGGGAGAGGGAGGGAGGCGGGGGGAGTTGGGGACAGAGGGGGGGAGAGCGGGGTAGGGGGAGGGGGGGCAGAGCCCACGTCTGGTACTCAGCTTCAACCCCCTGCACACCGTGCAGGTATCCCTAGAATGCTGCTTCAGGGACACGTTTCCAGGGGGTTCAGGGTGCCTTGTCTGGGCGGGTATCCAGAGGTCAGATCCTCGGAGCCAGCAGTAGGGATCTACCCACACAACCGCTTTCATGACCAGACTCCCTGTCCATGTGTGCCCACATGCCCGGTCGTATATCTGCAAAGGCCCGTCATCTCCCTGTCTCTCTCTCTGACCCTCACAGTACAGTGACTCAGCTCGCACTACCACCAGCATCCTCCCGTAAACCGCAGACATACAGACATAAGTGCCTTATTGCAAACCCGTTGCTGAGTTTCACAGGCCCCATGGTTTTGAAGTACATACGAACGCCTGCCTGTTCTCACGTGAAGCCTCGTGGTGGGTTTAGAAGCCCGGGTGGCCAAAGAATACATCGGCCCAGTCGGTTGGGTGGGGGCTGGGGTGGGGTGGGGGCGGGGGGAGTAGGGGGGTGGTGTGCTGCTGTGGCTCATTCGTATCTTTTCAGTTCACTCTTTTCACCCTGTTCACCGCGCAAAGAGAAGTGCCTCTCATCGTCCATCCCCCGCGGTGCTTGACACCGCCTTCTTCCTCCTTTGTCTGCTCCGGCCTCCTGATTTCCTCCTCCTCCTCGCCGCCCTCCATGTCTTCGAGAAAGCACACGCTCTTTCCATGTCACCTTGTTGGCGCACGGGTGACGGCTCCGTTGTGTCCAGAACGTCCATGCTTCCTTCCTTGGCTTAGTGGAACCTCCTCCCTAACAGTGTGTGTGTGTGTGTGTGTGTGTGTGTGTGTGTGTGTGTGTGTGTTGGGGGGGGGCGCGGGGGGTAGGTTGTACACTGTCTGTCCCCTTTCGCGGGTATCTCCAGGGCACTTGGGCTGGGGGGTGGGCTGGGGAGACGCGGGCCTCAGGCTCCACATGAAGAAGCCCCAAATGGCATGAGCTGCTGTTTGAGACGCTGGCCCTTCACATCTCTGGCCGGAGCCTTGAGCTCCAGGCGGCTCAAAGCCCTGGGGGTGGTGGTCTGGGACTGCTGCAGGGAAAGGACGCCAAGAGGGCACGGAGGAGTTGGGGAGGGGCGTGGGGAACGGAGGCAAGGAAAGCGAGGGATCTCGGTGGAGGCATTGGAGAGAGCATCGGGTGTCCCGCCATGCCTCGCAGGAGCCGGCGGGGGCAATTGAGGTCAAGGGACGTGTGGAATGTGAAAAGGCGGGAAAACCCAGAGCGGCTTGGAAGGCAAGGCAGGCTGGGCAAGGGGGCGTGGCCGGCCACGTCAAAGGGACCCCAGGGGAATTCCCGGGCAGTTAGCTCTCTGGGCACTGCTGACGGCCCCTGGGCCCGGGGTTGACCCCACCCGCTGCGTGGGAGGGCCACAAACCAAAGCCCCCGAACTGCCCGCCCAGCCCAACGGTGGACCTTGGGGGTCTGGGGCACGGGCCGGGCCCGTGGAAGCCCACTGGCTCCACTGGATTCTTGTCCAGGGTCTCTCCTGCGAAAGAGGCCAGGGGCGTCCCCTCCATCTACGCACCCACCCCTATTTACATAAATAGGGGCGGAGCCGCCTCCCGCTCTCCAAGGTCCTGAGCGGCTGGGTCCCGGCCCACTAGGCCAGCAGTCTGCAGCGTCCGTGCGGCTCTCCCACCATGGCTTCGTCCGGCTCCTCCAGCACCTCACGCGGTACGTTCGCCCTCGGGTCCCTGGGGTCGGGTCACGTCTCGGGGGATCCGTGGGTCGCCTCGGCCACGGGTTCACGGCAAACGTGTCCACCCACCACCGAGAACGGCAGGGACCGGCCGGCTGGGGCCACGGTTCCCAGGAGTCGGCTGTGCCCAAAGGGGCATCGTTTGTTCGTTTTGCTCCTTTGGCACACACGTGGCTTCTCCCTTCTCTTTTCTGGGAAGACGGTGTTGTTTGAAGGGGGTGGGGGTGGGGTGGGGGGTGGGGGTTGCGGGGGCTGGGATGGGGCCCTTTATCCTCCTCTTCCTGCCGGAATGGGAGTCGGGGAGCTCTGGGGCTTGGCCTCCTTCAGTGGCTTTCTCACAACAATGGCCTGGTGCCTTCTGCCATTGAGGGTTGGGCTTCGCTTCGTTTCCCTTTCCTTTTCCGCTACTGGCGGCAAATATGGCCCGTGCTCGTGTTAGCCCGGAGAAGCCAGGTCCCCTCCCGTTGGCATCGTGATGGAGGGAAATGTGGGAGAAGCCCCATCCAGACGTTTCCCAGGCATCTCGACCAGACGGGTGGAAACATGCGGCGGGATAGTGTCGTGGTCTTCGTTGGGGGGGGTGGGGGGTGGGGGGTGGGGACTCTTTGCCGCCTTTGTTTTGGGGCTGGGTTTGGTTTCCTTTCTGCTTGCTCGCGTTTCTTGCATTCCGGCCTGGGTGGGGGTGGGTGTGGGGGCTACCGCCCCTTGCCTCTCAGCCTGGCTGTCGGGCTGTAGCCAAGCGACTTCCAAATGCACACCCCGTCCCCGGGCTCCCGGCTCTGCTCAGGCACAGGGGCAACTGCCCTGGGCGGGGAGCATGCTTGGGCTCCTCCGTCGAGTCCTCCACCAGGTGCTCTGGTCTGAGGCGCTTCCCTTTCTTCTCTTCTTCCACAGGCCCCATCGCCACAGGATCTCGAAGGAGGAGGCTCGTTCTGAAGCCGAGCCAGAAGGACGCCCTGCAAGCGCTCTTTCAACAGAACCCCTACCCTGGGATAGCGACCAGAGAACGACTGGCCCGAGAGCTCGGCATTGACGAAAGCAGAGTTCAGGTAGGCCCCCCGCCTCTCCACCCGTTCTCCCTTTCAAGGCTCTCCATGCCGATCCAAGGCAGCTGAAAGCCTCTGGCGGCCTTTCTCCTGAGAAGGAATTCTCTCTGTTTGCCCCTAGGTCTGGTTTCAAAACCAACGTAGAAATCGGTCAAAGCAGAGCCGGCCGCCGTCTGAACACGTGCGCCAAGAAGGGGAAGGGGGGCCAACGTCCACGCCCAGGCCACCGTCGCCACCTCCCCGACCTCAGTCTTCCTCTCAAGGTAAATTAGCCAGCGTTCTCTCCAAAGGCAAGTCCCCCAGAGGGGGTCCCGAACCCTCCCCCCTCTTGCCAGAGAATACTCTCTGCTGGTGGATGAGCACGGGAGGCCCAGAAACACCACGGGGGTGGGGGTGGGGGGTTAGGGGGGAGGGGGAGGGGGAGGGGGGGTGAGGAGGAGGAGGAAACAGGGCTGTGTGGTTGCTGCCCCCATCAGTGTCCCAGATCGGGGCAAGACGCCCCCAGTCGGCATGGGCGGGCCGCAGGGTTCCCCCTTTGCACCCCCTCCCCAGCCCCCGTCGGGAACCTTAGGCTCCGGCTGCCCGGGCAGCCTTGGCCGAGGACCATGCTTCAGGGCACTCGGCGGCAAGGCCGGAGGAGGAGAGAGACACCCAGGGACATGCGTGTGTGGGGAGTGTGCGTGCACACGCACGCGCCCACCAGGGACCCAGGCACGCGATCCATCTGTGGGTGTATTCCTTAGAGCCCTGCCCCGGCGGCAGAGCCACCTGTAGTGATTCAGGGGTGTGGGCCTCTCCCTCCCCTCCACACCCTCTAGGGTGTCTGTGCCGTGAACGCCCCACGGGCCTTAACGTCCTCCCCTCTCGGTGTGTTCCTTTCATTGGTAGAAGACTCGGCCAGAGAGGCCCGGAGAAAGAGGACAGTCATCTCTCCTTCTCAGACCAGGATCCTCGTGCAAGCCTTCACGAGGGATCGCTTCCCGGGGATTGCCGCCAGGGAGGAACTGGCCCGTCAGACGGGAATCCCAGAACCTCGCATCCAGGTAAGTTCTCCAGCCAGCGCACGGGCCCAGGACGTGGCCCAGGAGCAAGGAGGGTTCAGCCCTGCCAAGCGTCTGGAGCTGGATACACGTAGGCTGGGGCTGGGGCTGGGGCTTGGGGGGGAAGGGGCCGAAAGTCGGCGGCCTGAGTGGAGGGTTTTGGGCCGCTTCTGGCCGTGCGGGCACCCCTCATTTCCCAGGGCCAAGGGATTCGTTTGCAGAAAATGGCCCTGCAGAAGTCGCCCTGGGCCTGACAGACCAGAGGCCGGGCGGCCGGGCGGGCTGTCGAACGGGCGCCGCCGCGGCGCCAGCACGGTGGGTGATCTGGACGGCCACGGCTTCTGATGTGCCTGTCTGCCTTTTGCTCCCCTAGATATGGTTTCAAAACCGAAGAGCTCGGCACCCCCAGCGGAGCCCAAGCGGGCCCGGCAACGGCCGGGCCCAGGGGCCAGGCGGCGCACCAGCCACGACGACGACTCCTGCTCCAGAGGACCGAAGGGCCCCACCCGCTGTCCAGAGCACCTCTCCTCCCCTTCGCCCCTCTCAGCCACAG
Source organism: Bos taurus (assembly GCF_002263795.3). Lineage (NCBI taxonomy): Eukaryota > Metazoa > Chordata > Mammalia > Artiodactyla > Bovidae > Bos > Bos taurus. The sequence continues at coordinate 117,203 of NC_037334.1, read as the reverse complement.
GAGAGCATGCCACCCTTGGCTGCAGCTGCTCCTTTTGGGGCCCCCACTTTCTGGGTGCCCGGGGCTGCCTCTGGGGTCTGCGTGGGCCAGCCGTTGATGATCTTCGTGGTCCAGCCCAGCCCGGCGGCCCTCCAGCCAAGTGGGAGGCCACCGCCTCCTCCCCAGGGAGCAGCTCCCTGGGCCGCGTGCTCCCCTGCCGTCACGGCCCCCGGGCTGCCTGGGCAAGGGGCCATCCTGCCGCCTGGGCAGCCGGAGACACACATCCCGCGGTGGCCGGAGTCACCCTCCGGCGAAGGCACGGCCCCTCCGCTGGAGCCGCAGCCCCAGGCCCCCAGCCTTCCAAGCTCGACGAGCCTCCTAGATGAGCTCTTGGCGGCCACGGGCGTCCCGGACACGCAGGCGCCTTCCCCGGGGGCCGCTGCCGACGAAGGGGTGGGCCCTGCCCTCCCAGGGGCACCCAGCTTCCTAGACGAGCTCTTGGCGGCCACGGGCACCCCGGACACGCCGGGGCCTTCCCTGGGGCCCTCTGCCGATGAACGAGCACACCTCGCCCTCCCGGGCGAGCTCCTGGCTGCCGCGGGCCTCCCGGGCTCGCCGGGCCCTTCTCCGGGGTCCTCTCCTGTCGTCGCAGGGCCCCACCCAGCCCTCCCCGGGCCACCCAGCCTCCTAGAGGAAATCTTGGCTGCCACGGCCATCCAGGACACGCCCTGGTCTTCCCCGGGGTCCCCTGCGGGGGAAGAAGGAGTTGAGGCCACCCTGGAAACACCCCTCAGTGAGGACGAGTACCAGGCCCTCCTCGACATGCTGCCAGGCTCCCCAGGCCCTGGGGCTTAGAGGGAGAGGAAGGAAGGGGCCACCTTCTCCCCCTAGCCACGTTCAGGTCTCCTTGCCTGGGATGTGGGGCCACGGAGCTCGGGGAAAGGGAGGGAGGGTGGGTGGGTGGGTGGGAGCTGTTTTGTGTGGGAAGAGGAGAGAATACAGACGGGATGTCTACGGACAACCCTGGGGACAAACCCGAGTGCTGGACCTTTGGGAAGCTGGGCCCCGCCCCAAACGGGGACACCCTCCCTGAAGCCTCAAGCCCTCCCTGCATGGCAGTGACCAAGGGGCTGCCTCAGAGGGAACATTCCATGGGCCCGGGAAAGAAACCCCGTGCCCGGCACAAGTTCTTTGTGTCTGGCTCTTCTGTCTTCTGGTCCCGTCTTTCCAGCAGTCCACACAGGAGAACTCCTTCCCTATGCCAGGGGCAGCAGAGGGAGGGGGAGCGGGAGACCGGGGAGTGCAAAGGTGGGAGGGTGGGAGGTGCCAGGTGGGAGGGGGCCGAGTGGGTGGGGGGCGCAGGGAGAGAGTTGGGGAAGGCTGAGTGGGAGAGCGGGAGAGGGAGGGAGGCGGGGGGAGTTGGGGACAGAGGGAGGGAGGGAGAGGGGGGTCGGGGGAGGGGGGGGTGGGGGTGGGCAGAGCCCGCGTCTGGGACTCAGCTTCAAGCCCCCGGCACGCCCTGCAGGTGTCCCTAGAATGCTGCGTCAGGGACACGTTTCCCTGGGTTTCAAGGTGCCTTCTCTGGGCGGGTGTCCGGAGGTCAGATCCTCGGAGCCAGCAGTAGGGACCTACCCACACAACCGCTTTCACGACCAGACTCCCTGTCCATGTGTGCCCACATGCCCGGTCGTATATCTGCAAAGGCCCGTCATCTCCCTGTCTCTCTCTCTGACCCTCACAGTACAGTGACTCAGCTCGCCCTGCCGCCAGCATCCTCCCGTCACCGGCAGACATACAGACAGACATACGTGCTTTACTTGCAAACCCGTTCCTGAGTTTCACAGGCCCCATGGTTTTGAAGTACATACGAACGCCTGCCTGTTCTCACGTGAAGCCCCGTGGTGGGTTTAGAAGCCCGGCTGGCCAAAGAATACATCGGCCCAGACGGTGGGGTGGGGGCAGGGGGAGTTGGGGGCGGGGGGGGGGGTGGGGGGGTGGGGTGCGGTGGTGGTGTGCTGCTGTGGCTCGTTCGTTTCTTTTCAGTTCACTCTTTTCACCCTGTTCACCGCGCAAAGAGAAGTGCCTCTCATCGTCCATCCCCCGCGGTGCTTGACACCGCCTTCTTCCTCCTTTGTCTGCTCCGGCCTCCTGATTTCCTCCTCCTCCTCGCCGCCCTCCATGTCTTCGAGAAAGCACACGCTCTTTCCATGTCACCTTGTTGGCGCACGGGTGACGGCTCCGTTGTGTCCAGAACGTCCATGCTTCCTTCCTTGGCTTAGTGGAACCTCCTCCCTAACAGTGTGTGTGTGTGTGTGTGTGTGTGTGTGTGTGTGTGTGTGTGTGTGTGTTGGGGGGGGGGGCGCGCAGGGGGGTAGGTTGTACACTGTCTGTCCCCTTTCGCGGGTATCTCCAGGGCACTTGGGCTGGGGGGTGGGCTGGGGAGACGCGGGCCTCAGGCTCCACATGAAGAAGCCCCAAATGGCATGAGCTGCTGTTTGAGACGCTGGCCCTTCACATCTCTGGCCGGAGCCTTGAGCTCCAGGCGGCTCAAAGCCCTGGGGGTGGTGGTCTGGGACTGCTGCAGGGAAAGGACGCCAAGAGGGCACGGAGGAGTTGGGGAGGGGCGCGGGGAACGGAGGCAAGGAAAGCGAGGGATCTCGGTGGAGGCATTGGAGAGAGCATCGGGTGTCCCGCCATGCCTCGCAGGAGCCGGCGGGGGCAATTGAGGTCAAGGGACGTGTGGAATGTGAAAAGGCGGGAAAACCCAGAGCGGCTTGGAAGGCAAGGCAGGCTGGGCAAGGGGGCGTGGCCGGCCACGTCAAAGGGACCCCAGGGGAATTCCCGGGCAGTTAGCTCTCTGGGCACTGCTGACGGCCCCTGGGCCCGGGGTTGACCCCACCCGCTGCGTGGGAGGGCCACAAACCAAAGCCCCCGAACTGCCCGCCCAGCCCAACGGTGGACCTTGGGGGTCTGGGGCACGGGCCGGGCCCGTGGAAGCCCACTGGCTCCACTGGATTCTTGTCCAGGGTCTCTCCTGCGAAAGAGGCCAGGGGCGTCCCCTCCATCTACGCACCCACCCCTATTTACATAAATAGGGGCGGAGCCGCCTCCCGCTCTCCAAGGTCCTGAGCGGCTGGGTCCCGGCCCACTAGGCCAGCAGTCTGCAGCGTCCGTGCGGCTCTCCCACCATGGCTTCGTCCGGCTCCTCCAGCACCTCACGCGGTACGTTCGCCCTCGGGTCCCTGGGGTCGGGTCACGTCTCGGGGGATCCGTGGGTCGCCTCGGCCACGGGTTCACGGCAAACGTGTCCACCCACCACCGAGAACGGCAGGGACCGGCCGGCTGGGGCCACGGTTCCCAGGAGTCGGCTGTGCCCAAAGGGGCATCGTTTGTTCGTTTTGCTCCTTTGGCACACACGTGGCTTCTCCCTTCTCTTTTCTGGGAAGACGGTGTTGTTTGAAGGGGGTGGGGGTGGGGGTGGGGGGTGGGGGTTGCGGGGGCTGGGATGGGGCCCTTTATCCTCCTCTTCCTGCCGGAATGGGAGTCGGGGAGCTCTGGGGCTTGGCCTCCTTCAGTGGCTTTCTCACAACAATGGCCTGGTGCCTTCTGCCATTGAGGGTTGGGCTTCGCTTCGTTTCCCTTTCCTTTTCCGCTACTGGCGGCAAATATGGCCCGTGCTCGTGTTAGCCCGGAGAAGCCAGGTCCCCTCCCGTTGGCATCGTGATGGAGGGAAATGTGGGAGAAGCCCCATCCAGACGTTTCCCAGGCATCTCGACCAGACGGGTGGAAACATGCGGCGGGATAGTGTCGTGGTCTTCGTTGGGGGGGGTGGGGGTGGGGGGTGGGGGGTGGGGACTCTTTGCCGCCTTTGTTTTGGGGCTGGGTTTGGTTTCCTTTCTGCTTGCTCGCGTTTCTTGCATTCCGGCCTGGGTGGGGGTGGGTGTGGGGGCTACCGCCCCTTGCCTCTCAGCCTGGCTGTCGGGCTGTAGCCAAGCGACTTCCAAATGCACACCCCGTCCCCGGGCTCCCGGCTCTGCTCAGGCACAGGGGCAACTGCCCTGGGCGGGGAGCATGCTTGGGCTCCTCCGTCGAGTCCTCCACCAGGTGCTCTGGTCTGAGGCGCTTCCCTTTCTTCTCTTCTTCCACAGGCCCCATCGCCACAGGATCTCGAAGGAGGAGGCTCGTTCTGAAGCCGAGCCAGAAGGACGCCCTGCAAGCGCTCTTTCAACAGAACCCCTACCCTGGGATAGCGACCAGAGAACGACTGGCCCGAGAGCTCGGCATTGACGAAAGCAGAGTTCAGGTAGGCCCCCCGCCTCTCCACCCGTTCTCCCTTTCAAGGCTCTCCATGCCGATCCAAGGCAGCTGAAAGCATCTGGCGGCCTTTCTCCTGAGAAGGAATTCTCTCTGTTTGCCCCTAGGTCTGGTTTCAAAACCAACGTAGAAGACGGTCAAAGCAGAGCCGGCCGCCGTCTGAACACGTGCGCCAAGAAGGGGAAGGGGGGCCAACGTCCACGCCCAGGCCACCGTCGCCACCTCCCCGACCTCAGTCTTCCTCTCAAGGTAAATTAGCCAGCGTTCTCTCCAAAGGCAAGTCCCCCAGAGGGGGTCCCGAACCCTCCCCCCTCTTGCCAGAGAATACTCTCTGCTGGTGGATGAGCACGGGAGGCCCAGAAACACCACGGGGGTGGGGGTGGGGGGTTAGGGGGGAGGGGGGAGGGGGGGTGAGGAGGAGGAGGAAACAGGGCTGTGTGGTTGCTGCCCCCATCAGTGTCCCAGGTCGGGGCAAGACGCCCCCAGTCGGCGTGGGCGGGCCGCAGGGTTCCCCCTTTGCACCCCCTCCCCAGCCCCCGTCGGGAACCTTAGGCTCCGGCTGCCCGGGCAGCCTTGGCCGAGGACCATGCTTCAGGGCACTCGGCGGCAAGGCCGGAGGAGGAGAGAGACACCCAGGGACATGCGTGTGTGGGGAGTGTGCGTGCACACGCACGCGCCCACCAGGGACCCAGGCACGCGATCCATCTGTGGGTGTATTCCTTAGAGCCCTGCCCCGGCGGCAGAGCCCCCTGTAGTGATTCAGGGGTGTGGGCCTCTCCCTCCCCTCCACACCCTCTAGGGTGTCTGTGCCGTGAACGCCCCACGGGCCTTAACGTCCTCCCCTCTCGGTGTGTTCCTTTCGTTGGTAGAAGACTCGGCCAGAGAGGCCCGGAGAAAGAGGACAGTCATCTCTCCTTCTCAGACCAGGATCCTCGTGCAAGCCTTCACGAGGGATCGCTTCCCGGGGATTGCCGCCAGGGAGGAACTGGCCCGTCAGACGGGAATCCCAGAACCTCGCATCCAGGTAAGTTCTCCAGCCAGCGCACGGGCCCAGGACGTGGCCCAGGAGCAAGGAGGGTTCAGCCCTGCCAAGCGTCTGGAGCTGGATACACGTAGGCTGGGGCTGGGGCTGGGGCTTGGGGGGGAAGGGGCCGAAAGTCGGCGGCCTGAGTGGAGGGTTTTGGGCCGCTTCTGGCCGTGCGGGCACCCCTCATTTCCCAGGGCCAAGGGATTCGTTTGCAGAAAATGGCCCTGCAGAAGTCGCCCTGGGCCTGACAGACCAGAGGCCGGGCGGCCGGGCGGGCTGTCGAACGGGCGCCGCCGCGGCGCCAGCACGGTGGGTGATCTGGACGGCCACGGCTTCTGATGTGCCTGTCTGCCTTTTGCTCCCCTAGATATGGTTTCAAAACCGAAGAGCTCGGCACCCCCAGCGGAGCCCAAGCGGGCCCGGCAACGGCCGGGCCCAGGGGCCAGGCGGCGCACCAGCCACGACGACGACTCCTGCTCCAGAGGACCGAAGGGCCCCACCCGCTGTCCAGAGCACCTCTCCTCCCCTTCGCCCCTCTCAGCCACAGGAGAGCATGCCACCCTTGGCTGCAGCTGCTCCTTTTGGGGCCCCCACTTTCTGGGTGCCCGGGGCTGCCTCTGGGGTCTGCGTGGGCCAGCCGTTGATGATCTTCGTGGTCCAGCCCAGCCCGGCGGCCCTCCAGCCAAGTGGGAGGCCACCGCCTCCTCCCCAGGGAGCAGCTCCCTGGGCCGCGTGCTCCCCTGCCGTCACGGCCCCCGGGCTGCCTGGGCAAGGGGCCATCCTGCCGCCTGGGCAGCCGGAGACACACATCCCGCGGTGGCCGGAGTCACCCTCCGGCGAAGGCACGGCCCCTCCGCTGGAGCCGCAGCCCCAGGCCCCCAGCCTTCCAAGCTCGACGAGCCTCCTAGATGAGCTCTTGGCGGCCACGGGCGTCCCGGACACGCAGGCGCCTTCCCCGGGGGCCGCTGCCGACGAAGGGGTGGGCCCTGCCCTCCCAGGGGCACCCAGCTTCCTAGACGAGCTCTTGGCGGCCACGGGCACCCCGGACACGCCGGGGCCTTCCCTGGGGCCCTCTGCCGATGAACGAGCACACCTCGCCCTCCCGGGCGAGCTCCTGGCTGCCGCGGGCCTCCCGGGCTCGCCGGGCCCTTCTCCGGGGTCCTCTCCTGTCGTCGCAGGGCCCCACCCAGCCCTCCCCGGGCCACCCAGCCTCCTAGAGGAAATCTTGGCTGCCACGGCCATCCAGGACACGCCCTGGTCTTCCCCGGGGTCCCCTGCGGGGGAAGAAGGAGTTGAGGCCACCCTGGAAACACCCCTCAGTGAGGACGAGTACCAGGCCCTCCTCGACATGCTGCCAGGCTCCCCAGGCCCTGGGGCTTAGAGGGAGAGGAAGGAAGGGGCCACCTTCTCCCCCTAGCCACGTTCAGGTCTCCTTGCCTGGGATGTGGGGCCACGGAGCTCGGGGAAAGGGAGGGAGGGTGGGTGGGTGGGTGGGAGCTGTTTTGTGTGGGAAGAGGAGAGAATACAGACGGGATGTCTACGGACAACCCTGGGGACAAACCCGAGTGCTGGACCTTTGGGAAGCTGGGCCCCGCCCCAAACGGGGACACCCTCCCTGAAGCCTCAAGCCCTCCCTGCATGGCAGTGACCAAGGGGCTGCCTCAGAGGGAACATTCCATGGGCCCGGGAAAGAAACCCCGTGCCCGGCACAAGTTCTTTGTGTCTGGCTCTTCTGTCTTCTGGTCCCGTCTTTCCAGCAGTCCACACAGGAGAACTCCTTCCCTATGCCAGGGGCAGCAGAGGGAGGGGGAGCGGGAGACCGGGGAGTGCAAAGGTGGGAGGGTGGGAGGTGCCAGGTGGGAGGGGGCCGAGTGGGTGGGGGGCGCAGGGAGAGAGTTGGGGAAGGCTGAGTGGGAGAGCGGGAGAGGGAGGGAGGCGGGGGGAGTTGGGGACAGAGGGAGGGAGGGAGAGGGGGGTCGGGGGAGGGGGGGGTGGGGGTGGGCAGAGCCCGCGTCTGGGACTCAGCTTCAAGCCCCCGGCACGCCCTGCAGGTGTCCCTAGAATGCTGCGTCAGGGACACGTTTCCCTGGGTTTCAAGGTGCCTTCTCTGGGCGGGTGTCCGGAGGTCAGATCCTCGGAGCCAGCAGTAGGGACCTACCCACACAACCGCTTTCACGACCAGACTCCCTGTCCATGTGTGCCCACATGCCCGGTCGTATATCTGCAAAGGCCCGTCATCTCCCTGTCTCTCTCTCTGACCCTCACAGTACAGTGACTCAGCTCGCCCTGCCGCCAGCATCCTCCCGTCACCGGCAGACATACAGACAGACATACGTGCTTTACTTGCAAACCCGTTCCTGAGTTTCACAGGCCCCATGGTTTTGAAGTACATACGAACGCCTGCCTGTTCTCACGTGAAGCCCCGTGGTGGGTTTAGAAGCCCGGCTGGCCAAAGAATACATCGGCCCAGACGGTGGGGTGGGGGCAGGGGGAGTTGGGGGCGGGGGGGGGGGTGGGGGGGTGGGGTGCGGTGGTGGTGTGCTGCTGTGGCTCGTTCGTTTCTTTTCAGTTCACTCTTTTCACCCTGTTCACCGCGCAAAGAGAAGTGCCTCTCATCGTCCATCCCCCGCGGTGCTTGACACCGCCTTCTTCCTCCTTTGTCTGCTCCGGCCTCCTGATTTCCTCCTCCTCCTCGCCGCCCTCCATGTCTTCGAGAAAGCACACGCTCTTTCCATGTCACCTTGTTGGCGCACGGGTGACGGCTCCGTTGTGTCCAGAACGTCCATGCTTCCTTCCTTGGCTTAGTGGAACCTCCTCCCTAACAGTGTGTGTGTGTGTGTGTGTGTGTGTGTGTGTGTGTGTGTGTGTGTGTGTTGGGGGGGGGGGCGCGCAGGGGGGTAGGTTGTACACTGTCTGTCCCCTTTCGCGGGTATCTCCAGGGCACTTGGGCTGGGGGGTGGGCTGGGGAGACGCGGGCCTCAGGCTCCACATGAAGAAGCCCCAAATGGCATGAGCTGCTGTTTGAGACGCTGGCCCTTCACATCTCTGGCCGGAGCCTTGAGCTCCAGGCGGCTCAAAGCCCTGGGGGTGGTGGTCTGGGACTGCTGCAGGGAAAGGACGCCAAGAGGGCACGGAGGAGTTGGGGAGGGGCGCGGGGAACGGAGGCAAGGAAAGCGAGGGATCTCGGTGGAGGCATTGGAGAGAGCATCGGGTGTCCCGCCATGCCTCGCAGGAGCCGGCGGGGGCAATTGAGGTCAAGGGACGTGTGGAATGTGAAAAGGCGGGAAAACCCAGAGCGGCTTGGAAGGCAAGGCAGGCTGGGCAAGGGGGCGTGGCCGGCCACGTCAAAGGGACCCCAGGGGAATTCCCGGGCAGTTAGCTCTCTGGGCACTGCTGACGGCCCCTGGGCCCGGGGTTGACCCCACCCGCTGCGTGGGAGGGCCACAAACCAAAGCCCCCGAACTGCCCGCCCAGCCCAACGGTGGACCTTGGGGGTCTGGGGCACGGGCCGGGCCCGTGGAAGCCCACTGGCTCCACTGGATTCTTGTCCAGGGTCTCTCCTGCGAAAGAGGCCAGGGGCGTCCCCTCCATCTACGCACCCACCCCTATTTACATAAATAGGGGCGGAGCCGCCTCCCGCTCTCCAAGGTCCTGAGCGGCTGGGTCCCGGCCCACTAGGCCAGCAGTCTGCAGCGTCCGTGCGGCTCTCCCACCATGGCTTCGTCCGGCTCCTCCAGCACCTCACGCGGTACGTTCGCCCTCGGGTCCCTGGGGTCGGGTCACGTCTCGGGGGATCCGTGGGTCGCCTCGGCCACGGGTTCACGGCAAACGTGTCCACCCACCACCGAGAACGGCAGGGACCGGCCGGCTGGGGCCACGGTTCCCAGGAGTCGGCTGTGCCCAAAGGGGCATCGTTTGTTCGTTTTGCTCCTTTGGCACACACGTGGCTTCTCCCTTCTCTTTTCTGGGAAGACGGTGTTGTTTGAAGGGGGTGGGGGTGGGGGTGGGGGGTGGGGGTTGCGGGGGCTGGGATGGGGCCCTTTATCCTCCTCTTCCTGCCGGAATGGGAGTCGGGGAGCTCTGGGGCTTGGCCTCCTTCAGTGGCTTTCTCACAACAATGGCCTGGTGCCTTCTGCCATTGAGGGTTGGGCTTCGCTTCGTTTCCCTTTCCTTTTCCGCTACTGGCGGCAAATATGGCCCGTGCTCGTGTTAGCCCGGAGAAGCCAGGTCCCCTCCCGTTGGCATCGTGATGGAGGGAAATGTGGGAGAAGCCCCATCCAGACGTTTCCCAGGCATCTCGACCAGACGGGTGGAAACATGCGGCGGGATAGTGTCGTGGTCTTCGTTGGGGGGGGTGGGGGTGGGGGGTGGGGGGTGGGGACTCTTTGCCGCCTTTGTTTTGGGGCTGGGTTTGGTTTCCTTTCTGCTTGCTCGCGTTTCTTGCATTCCGGCCTGGGTGGGGGTGGGTGTGGGGGCTACCGCCCCTTGCCTCTCAGCCTGGCTGTCGGGCTGTAGCCAAGCGACTTCCAAATGCACACCCCGTCCCCGGGCTCCCGGCTCTGCTCAGGCACAGGGGCAACTGCCCTGGGCGGGGAGCATGCTTGGGCTCCTCCGTCGAGTCCTCCACCAGGTGCTCTGGTCTGAGGCGCTTCCCTTTCTTCTCTTCTTCCACAGGCCCCATCGCCACAGGATCTCGAAGGAGGAGGCTCGTTCTGAAGCCGAGCCAGAAGGACGCCCTGCAAGCGCTCTTTCAACAGAACCCCTACCCTGGGATAGCGACCAGAGAACGACTGGCCCGAGAGCTCGGCATTGACGAAAGCAGAGTTCAGGTAGGCCCCCCGCCTCTCCACCCGTTCTCCCTTTCAAGGCTCTCCATGCCGATCCAAGGCAGCTGAAAGCATCTGGCGGCCTTTCTCCTGAGAAGGAATTCTCTCTGTTTGCCCCTAGGTCTGGTTTCAAAACCAACGTAGAAGACGGTCAAAGCAGAGCCGGCCGCCGTCTGAACACGTGCGCCAAGAAGGGGAAGGGGGGCCAACGTCCACGCCCAGGCCACCGTCGCCACCTCCCCGACCTCAGTCTTCCTCTCAAGGTAAATTAGCCAGCGTTCTCTCCAAAGGCAAGTCCCCCAGAGGGGGTCCCGAACCCTCCCCCCTCTTGCCAGAGAATACTCTCTGCTGGTGGATGAGCACGGGAGGCCCAGAAACACCACGGGGGTGGGGGTGGGGGGTTAGGGGGGAGGGGGGAGGGGGGGTGAGGAGGAGGAGGAAACAGGGCTGTGTGGTTGCTGCCCCCATCAGTGTCCCAGGTCGGGGCAAGACGCCCCCAGTCGGCGTGGGCGGGCCGCAGGGTTCCCCCTTTGCACCCCCTCCCCAGCCCCCGTCGGGAACCTTAGGCTCCGGCTGCCCGGGCAGCCTTGGCCGAGGACCATGCTTCAGGGCACTCGGCGGCAAGGCCGGAGGAGGAGAGAGACACCCAGGGACATGCGTGTGTGGGGAGTGTGCGTGCACACGCACGCGCCCACCAGGGACCCAGGCACGCGATCCATCTGTGGGTGTATTCCTTAGAGCCCTGCCCCGGCGGCAGAGCCCCCTGTAGTGATTCAGGGGTGTGGGCCTCTCCCTCCCCTCCACACCCTCTAGGGTGTCTGTGCCGTGAACGCCCCACGGGCCTTAACGTCCTCCCCTCTCGGTGTGTTCCTTTCGTTGGTAGAAGACTCGGCCAGAGAGGCCCGGAGAAAGAGGACAGTCATCTCTCCTTCTCAGACCAGGATCCTCGTGCAAGCCTTCACGAGGGATCGCTTCCCGGGGATTGCCGCCAGGGAGGAACTGGCCCGTCAGACGGGAATCCCAGAACCTCGCATCCAGGTAAGTTCTCCAGCCAGCGCACGGGCCCAGGACGTGGCCCAGGAGCAAGGAGGGTTCAGCCCTGCCAAGCGTCTGGAGCTGGATACACGTAGGCTGGGGCTGGGGCTGGGGCTTGGGGGGGAAGGGGCCGAAAGTCGGCGGCCTGAGTGGAGGGTTTTGGGCCGCTTCTGGCCGTGCGGGCACCCCTCATTTCCCAGGGCCAAGGGATTCGTTTGCAGAAAATGGCCCTGCAGAAGTCGCCCTGGGCCTGACAGACCAGAGGCCGGGCGGCCGGGCGGGCTGTCGAACGGGCGCCGCCGCGGCGCCAGCACGGTGGGTGATCTGGACGGCCACGGCTTCTGATGTGCCTGTCTGCCTTTTGCTCCCCTAGATATGGTTTCAAAACCGAAGAGCTCGGCACCCCCAGCGGAGCCCAAGCGGGCCCGGCAACGGCCGGGCCCAGGGGCCAGGCGGCGCACCAGCCACGACGACGACTCCTGCTCCAGAGGACCGAAGGGCCCCACCCGCTGTCCAGAGCACCTCTCCTCCCCTTCGCCCCTCTCAGCCACAGGAGAGCATGCCACCCTTGGCTGCAGCTGCTCCTTTTGGGGCCCCCACTTTCTGGGTGCCCGGGGCTGCCTCTGGGGTCTGCGTGGGCCAGCCGTTGATGATCTTCGTGGTCCAGCCCAGCCCGGCGGCCCTCCAGCCAAGTGGGAGGCCACCGCCTCCTCCCCAGGGAGCAGCTCCCTGGGCCGCGTGCTCCCCTGCCGTCACGGCCCCCGGGCTGCCTGGGCAAGGGGCCATCCTGCCGCCTGGGCAGCCGGAGACACACATCCCGCGGTGGCCGGAGTCACCCTCCGGCGAAGGCACGGCCCCTCCGCTGGAGCCGCAGCCCCAGGCCCCCAGCCTTCCAAGCTCGACGAGCCTCCTAGATGAGCTCTTGGCGGCCACGGGCGTCCCGGACACGCAGGCGCCTTCCCCGGGGGCCGCTGCCGACGAAGGGGTGGGCCCTGCCCTCCCAGGGGCACCCAGCTTCCTAGACGAGCTCTTGGCGGCCACGGGCACCCCGGACACGCCGGGGCCTTCCCTGGGGCCCTCTGCCGATGAACGAGCACACCTCGCCCTCCCGGGCGAGCTCCTGGCTGCCGCGGGCCTCCCGGGCTCGCCGGGCCCTTCTCCGGGGTCCTCTCCTGTCGTCGCAGGGCCCCACCCAGCCCTCCCCGGGCCACCCAGCCTCCTAGAGGAAATCTTGGCTGCCACGGCCATCCAGGACACGCCCTGGTCTTCCCCGGGGTCCCCTGCGGGGGAAGAAGGAGTTGAGGCCACCCTGGAAACACCCCTCAGTGAGGACGAGTACCAGGCCCTCCTCGACATGCTGCCAGGCTCCCCAGGCCCTGGGGCTTAGAGGGAGAGGAAGGAAGGGGCCACCTTCTCCCCCTAGCCACGTTCAGGTCTCCTTGCCTGGGATGTGGGGCCACGGAGCTCGGGGAAAGGGAGGGAGGGTGGGTGGGTGGGTGGGAGCTGTTTTGTGTGGGAAGAGGAGAGAATACAGACGGGATGTCTACGGACAACCCTGGGGACAAACCCGAGTGCTGGACCTTTGGGAAGCTGGGCCCCGCCCCAAACGGGGACACCCTCCCTGAAGCCTCAAGCCCTCCCTGCATGGCAGTGACCAAGGGGCTGCCTCAGAGGGAACATTCCATGGGCCCGGGAAAGAAACCCCGTGCCCGGCACAAGTTCTTTGTGTCTGGCTCTTCTGTCTTCTGGTCCCGTCTTTCCAGCAGTCCACACAGGAGAACTCCTTCCCTATGCCAGGGGCAGCAGAGGGAGGGGGAGCGGGAGACCGGGGAGTGCAAAGGTGGGAGGGTGGGAGGTGCCAGGTGGGAGGGGGCCGAGTGGGTGGGGGGCGCAGGGAGAGAGTTGGGGAAGGCTGAGTGGGAGAGCGGGAGAGGGAGGGAGGCGGGGGGAGTTGGGGACAGAGGGAGGGAGGGAGAGGGGGGTCGGGGGAGGGGGGGGGTGGGGGTGGGCAGAGCCCGCGTCTGGGACTCAGCTTCAAGCCCCCGGCACGCCCTGCAGGTGTCCCTAGAATGCTGCGTCAGGGACACGTTTCCCTGGGTTTCAAGGTGCCTTCTCTGGGCGGGTGTCCGGAGGTCAGATCCTCGGAGCCAGCAGTAGGGACCTACCCACACAACCGCTTTCACGACCAGACTCCCTGTCCATGTGTGCCCACATGCCCGGTCGTATATCTGCAAAGGCCCGTCATCTCCCTGTCTCTCTCTCTGACCCTCACAGTACAGTGACTCAGCTCGCCCTGCCGCCAGCATCCTCCCGTCACCGGCAGACATACAGACAGACATACGTGCTTTACTTGCAAACCCGTTCCTGAGTTTCACAGGCCCCATGGTTTTGAAGTACATACGAACGCCTGCCTGTTCTCACGTGAAGCCCCGTGGTGGGTTTAGAAGCCCGGCTGGCCAAAGAATACATCGGCCCAGACGGTGGGGTGGGGGCAGGGGGAGTTGGGGGCGGGGGGGGGTGGGGGGTGGGGTGCGGTGGTGGTGTGCTGCTGTGGCTCGTTCGTTTCTTTTCAGTTCACTCTTTTCACCCTGTTCACCGCGCAAAGAGAAGTGCCTCTCATCGTCCATCCCCCGCGGTGCTTGACACCGCCTTCTTCCTCCTTTGTCTGCTCCGGCCTCCTGATTTCCTCCTCCTCCTCGCCGCCCTCCATGTCTTCGAGAAAGCACACGCTCTTTCCATGTCACCTTGTTGGCGCACGGGTGACGGCTCCGTTGTGTCCAGAACGTCCATGCTTCCTTCCTTGGCTTAGTGGAACCTCCTCCCTAACAGTGTGTGTGTGTGTGTGTGTGTGTGTGTGTGTGTGTGTGTGTGTGTGTTGGGGGGGGGGCGCGCAGGGGGGTAGGTTGTACACTGTCTGTCCCCTTTCGCGGGTATCTCCAGGGCACTTGGGCTGGGGGGTGGGCTGGGGAGACGCGGGCCTCAGGCTCCACATGAAGAAGCCCCAAATGGCATGAGCTGCTGTTTGAGACGCTGGCCCTTCACATCTCTGGCCGGAGCCTTGAGCTCCAGGCGGCTCAAAGCCCTGGGGGTGGTGGTCTGGGACTGCTGCAGGGAAAGGACGCCAAGAGGGCACGGAGGAGTTGGGGAGGGGCGCGGGGAACGGAGGCAAGGAAAGCGAGGGATCTCGGTGGAGGCATTGGAGAGAGCATCGGGTGTCCCGCCATGCCTCGCAGGAGCCGGCGGGGGCAATTGAGGTCAAGGGACGTGTGGAATGTGAAAAGGCGGGAAAACCCAGAGCGGCTTGGAAGGCAAGGCAGGCTGGGCAAGGGGGCGTGGCCGGCCACGTCAAAGGGACCCCAGGGGAATTCCCGGGCAGTTAGCTCTCTGGGCACTGCTGACGGCCCCTGGGCCCGGGGTTGACCCCACCCGCTGCGTGGGAGGGCCACAAACCAAAGCCCCCGAACTGCCCGCCCAGCCCAACGGTGGACCTTGGGGGTCTGGGGCACGGGCCGGGCCCGTGGAAGCCCACTGGCTCCACTGGATTCTTGTCCAGGGTCTCTCCTGCGAAAGAGGCCAGGGGCGTCCCCTCCATCTACGCACCCACCCCTATTTACATAAATAGGGGCGGAGCCGCCTCCCGCTCTCCAAGGTCCTGAGCGGCTGGGTCCCGGCCCACTAGGCCAGCAGTCTGCAGCGTCCGTGCGGCTCTCCCACCATGGCTTCGTCCGGCTCCTCCAGCACCTCACGCGGTACGTTCGCCCTCGGGTCCCTGGGGTCGGGTCACGTCTCGGGGGATCCGTGGGTCGCCTCGGCCACGGGTTCACGGCAAACGTGTCCACCCACCACCGAGAACGGCAGGGACCGGCCGGCTGGGGCCACGGTTCCCAGGAGTCGGCTGTGCCCAAAGGGGCATCGTTTGTTCGTTTTGCTCCTTTGGCACACACGTGGCTTCTCCCTTCTCTTTTCTGGGAAGACGGTGTTGTTTGAAGGGGGTGGGGGTGGGGGTGGGGGGTGGGGGTTGCGGGGGCTGGGATGGGGCCCTTTATCCTCCTCTTCCTGCCGGAATGGGAGTCGGGGAGCTCTGGGGCTTGGCCTCCTTCAGTGGCTTTCTCACAACAATGGCCTGGTGCCTTCTGCCATTGAGGGTTGGGCTTCGCTTCGTTTCCCTTTCCTTTTCCGCTACTGGCGGCAAATATGGCCCGTGCTCGTGTTAGCCCGGAGAAGCCAGGTCCCCTCCCGTTGGCATCGTGATGGAGGGAAATGTGGGAGAAGCCCCATCCAGACGTTTCCCAGGCATCTCGACCAGACGGGTGGAAACATGCGGCGGGATAGTGTCGTGGTCTTCGTTGGGGGGGTGGGGGTGGGGGGTGGGGGGGGGGACTCTTTGCCGCCTTTGTTTTGGGGCTGGGTTTGGTTTCCTTTCTGCTTGCTCGCGTTTCTTGCATTCCGGCCTGGGTGGGGGTGGGTGTGGGGGCTACCGCCCCTTGCCTCTCAGCCTGGCTGTCGGGCTGTAGCCAAGCGACTTCCAAATGCACACCCCGTCCCCGGGCTCCCGGCTCTGCTCAGGCACAGGGGCAACTGCCCTGGGCGGGGAGCATGCTTGGGCTCCTCCGTCGAGTCCTCCACCAGGTGCTCTGGTCTGAGGCGCTTCCCTTTCTTCTCTTCTTCCACAGGCCCCATCGCCACAGGATCTCGAAGGAGGAGGCTCGTTCTGAAGCCGAGCCAGAAGGACGCCCTGCAAGCGCTCTTTCAACAGAACCCCTACCCTGGGATAGCGACCAGAGAACGACTGGCCCGAGAGCTCGGCATTGACGAAAGCAGAGTTCAGGTAGGCCCCCCGCCTCTCCACCCGTTCTCCCTTTCAAGGCTCTCCATGCCGATCCAAGGCAGCTGAAAGCATCTGGCGGCCTTTCTCCTGAGAAGGAATTCTCTCTGTTTGCCCCTAGGTCTGGTTTCAAAACCAACGTAGAAGACGGTCAAAGCAGAGCCGGCCGCCGTCTGAACACGTGCGCCAAGAAGGGGAAGGGGGGCCAACGTCCACGCCCAGGCCACCGTCGCCACCTCCCCGACCTCAGTCTTCCTCTCAAGGTAAATTAGCCAGCGTTCTCTCCAAAGGCAAGTCCCCCAGAGGGGGTCCCGAACCCTCCCCCCTCTTGCCAGAGAATACTCTCTGCTGGTGGATGAGCACGGGAGGCCCAGAAACACCACGGGGGTGGGGGTGGGGGTTAGGGGGGAGGGGGGAGGGGGGTGAGGAGGAGGAGGAAACAGGGCTGTGTGGTTGCTGCCCCCATCAGTGTCCCAGGTCGGGGCAAGACGCCCCCAGTCGGCGTGGGCGGGCCGCAGGGTTCCCCCTTTGCACCCCCTCCCCAGCCCCCGTCGGGAACCTTAGGCTCCGGCTGCCCGGGCAGCCTTGGCCGAGGACCATGCTTCAGGGCACTCGGCGGCAAGGCCGGAGGAGGAGAGAGACACCCAGGGACATGCGTGTGTGGGGAGTGTGCGTGCACACGCACGCGCCCACCAGGGACCCAGGCACGCGATCCATCTGTGGGTGTATTCCTTAGAGCCCTGCCCCGGCGGCAGAGCCCCCTGTAGTGATTCAGGGGTGTGGGCCTCTCCCTCCCCTCCACACCCTCTAGGGTGTCTGTGCCGTGAACGCCCCACGGGCCTTAACGTCCTCCCCTCTCGGTGTGTTCCTTTCGTTGGTAGAAGACTCGGCCAGAGAGGCCCGGAGAAAGAGGACAGTCATCTCTCCTTCTCAGACCAGGATCCTCGTGCAAGCCTTCACGAGGGATCGCTTCCCGGGGATTGCCGCCAGGGAGGAACTGGCCCGTCAGACGGGAATCCCAGAACCTCGCATCCAGGTAAGTTCTCCAGCCAGCGCACGGGCCCAGGACGTGGCCCAGGAGCAAGGAGGGTTCAGCCCTGCCAAGCGTCTGGAGCTGGATACACGTAGGCTGGGGCTGGGGCTGGGGCTTGGGGGGGAAGGGGCCGAAAGTCGGCGGCCTGAGTGGAGGGTTTTGGGCCGCTTCTGGCCGTGCGGGCACCCCTCATTTCCCAGGGCCAAGGGATTCGTTTGCAGAAAATGGCCCTGCAGAAGTCGCCCTGGGCCTGACAGACCAGAGGCCGGGCGGCCGGGCGGGCTGTCGAACGGGCGCCGCCGCGGCGCCAGCACGGTGGGTGATCTGGACGGCCACGGCTTCTGATGTGCCTGTCTGCCTTTTGCTCCCCTAGATATGGTTTCAAAACCGAAGAGCTCGGCACCCCCAGCGGAGCCCAAGCGGGCCCGGCAACGGCCGGGCCCAGGGGCCAGGCGGCGCACCAGCCACGACGACGACTCCTGCTCCAGAGGACCGAAGGGCCCCACCCGCTGTCCAGAGCACCTCTCCTCCCCTTCGCCCCTCTCAGCCACAGGAGAGCATGCCACCCTTGGCTGCAGCTGCTCCTTTTGGGGCCCCCACTTTCTGGGTGCCCGGGGCTGCCTCTGGGGTCTGCGTGGGCCAGCCGTTGATGATCTTCGTGGTCCAGCCCAGCCCGGCGGCCCTCCAGCCAAGTGGGAGGCCACCGCCTCCTCCCCAGGGAGCAGCTCCCTGGGCCGCGTGCTCCCCTGCCGTCACGGCCCCCGGGCTGCCTGGGCAAGGGGCCATCCTGCCGCCTGGGCAGCCGGAGACACACATCCCGCGGTGGCCGGAGTCACCCTCCGGCGAAGGCACGGCCCCTCCGCTGGAGCCGCAGCCCCAGGCCCCCAGCCTTCCAAGCTCGACGAGCCTCCTAGATGAGCTCTTGGCGGCCACGGGCGTCCCGGACACGCAGGCGCCTTCCCCGGGGGCCGCTGCCGACGAAGGGGTGGGCCCTGCCCTCCCAGGGGCACCCAGCTTCCTAGACGAGCTCTTGGCGGCCACGGGCACCCCGGACACGCCGGGGCCTTCCCTGGGGCCCTCTGCCGATGAACGAGCACACCTCGCCCTCCCGGGCGAGCTCCTGGCTGCCGCGGGCCTCCCGGGCTCGCCGGGCCCTTCTCCGGGGTCCTCTCCTGTCGTCGCAGGGCCCCACCCAGCCCTCCCCGGGCCACCCAGCCTCCTAGAGGAAATCTTGGCTGCCACGGCCATCCAGGACACGCCCTGGTCTTCCCCGGGGTCCCCTGCGGGGGAAGAAGGAGTTGAGGCCACCCTGGAAACACCCCTCAGTGAGGACGAGTACCAGGCCCTCCTCGACATGCTGCCAGGCTCCCCAGGCCCTGGGGCTTAGAGGGAGAGGAAGGAAGGGGCCACCTTCTCCCCCTAGCCACGTTCAGGTCTCCTTGCCTGGGATGTGGGGCCACGGAGCTCGGGGAAAGGGAGGGAGGGTGGGTGGGTGGGTGGGAGCTGTTTTGTGTGGGAAGAGGAGAGAATACAGACGGGATGTCTACGGACAACCCTGGGGACAAACCCGAGTGCTGGACCTTTGGGAAGCTGGGCCCCGCCCCAAACGGGGACACCCTCCCTGAAGCCTCAAGCCCTCCCTGCATGGCAGTGACCAAGGGGCTGCCTCAGAGGGAACATTCCATGGGCCCGGGAAAGAAACCCCGTGCCCGGCACAAGTTCTTTGTGTCTGGCTCTTCTGTCTTCTGGTCCCGTCTTTCCAGCAGTCCACACAGGAGAACTCCTTCCCTATGCCAGGGGCAGCAGAGGGAGGGGGAGCGGGAGACCGGGGAGTGCAAAGGTGGGAGGGTGGGAGGTGCCAGGTGGGAGGGGGCCGAGTGGGTGGGGGGCGCAGGGAGAGAGTTGGGGAAGGCTGAGTGGGAGAGCGGGAGAGGGAGGGAGGCGGGGGGAGTTGGGGACAGAGGGAGGGAGGGAGAGGGGGGTCGGGGGAGGGGGGGTGGGGGTGGGCAGAGCCCGCGTCTGGGACTCAGCTTCAAGCCCCCGGCACGCCCTGCAGGTGTCCCTAGAATGCTGCGTCAGGGACACGTTTCCCTGGGTTTCAAGGTGCCTTCTCTGGGCGGGTGTCCGGAGGTCAGATCCTCGGAGCCAGCAGTAGGGACCTACCCACACAACCGCTTTCACGACCAGACTCCCTGTCCATGTGTGCCCACATGCCCGGTCGTATATCTGCAAAGGCCCGTCATCTCCCTGTCTCTCTCTCTGACCCTCACAGTACAGTGACTCAGCTCGCCCTGCCGCCAGCATCCTCCCGTCACCGGCAGACATACAGACAGACATACGTGCTTTACTTGCAAACCCGTTCCTGAGTTTCACAGGCCCCATGGTTTTGAAGTACATACGAACGCCTGCCTGTTCTCACGTGAAGCCCCGTGGTGGGTTTAGAAGCCCGGCTGGCCAAAGAATACATCGGCCCAGACGGTGGGGTGGGGGCAGGGGGAGTTGGGGGCGGGGGGGGGGTGGGGGGTGGGGTGCGGTGGTGGTGTGCTGCTGTGGCTCGTTCGTTTCTTTTCAGTTCACTCTTTTCACCCTGTTCACCGCGCAAAGAGAAGTGCCTCTCATCGTCCATCCCCCGCGGTGCTTGACACCGCCTTCTTCCTCCTTTGTCTGCTCCGGCCTCCTGATTTCCTCCTCCTCCTCGCCGCCCTCCATGTCTTCGAGAAAGCACACGCTCTTTCCATGTCACCTTGTTGGCGCACGGGTGACGGCTCCGTTGTGTCCAGAACGTCCATGCTTCCTTCCTTGGCTTAGTGGAACCTCCTCCCTAACAGTGTGTGTGTGTGTGTGTGTGTGTGTGTGTGTGTGTGTGTGTGTTGGGGGGGGGGCGCGCAGGGGGGTAGGTTGTACACTGTCTGTCCCCTTTCGCGGGTATCTCCAGGGCACTTGGGCTGGGGGGTGGGCTGGGGAGACGCGGGCCTCAGGCTCCACATGAAGAAGCCCCAAATGGCATGAGCTGCTGTTTGAGACGCTGGCCCTTCACATCTCTGGCCGGAGCCTTGAGCTCCAGGCGGCTCAAAGCCCTGGGGGTGGTGGTCTGGGACTGCTGCAGGGAAAGGACGCCAAGAGGGCACGGAGGAGTTGGGGAGGGGCGCGGGGAACGGAGGCAAGGAAAGCGAGGGATCTCGGTGGAGGCATTGGAGAGAGCATCGGGTGTCCCGCCATGCCTCGCAGGAGCCGGCGGGGGCAATTGAGGTCAAGGGACGTGTGGAATGTGAAAAGGCGGGAAAACCCAGAGCGGCTTGGAAGGCAAGGCAGGCTGGGCAAGGGGGCGTGGCCGGCCACGTCAAAGGGACCCCAGGGGAATTCCCGGGCAGTTAGCTCTCTGGGCACTGCTGACGGCCCCTGGGCCCGGGGTTGACCCCACCCGCTGCGTGGGAGGGCCACAAACCAAAGCCCCCGAACTGCCCGCCCAGCCCAACGGTGGACCTTGGGGGTCTGGGGCACGGGCCGGGCCCGTGGAAGCCCACTGGCTCCACTGGATTCTTGTCCAGGGTCTCTCCTGCGAAAGAGGCCAGGGGCGTCCCCTCCATCTACGCACCCACCCCTATTTACATAAATAGGGGCGGAGCCGCCTCCCGCTCTCCAAGGTCCTGAGCGGCTGGGTCCCGGCCCACTAGGCCAGCAGTCTGCAGCGTCCGTGCGGCTCTCCCACCATGGCTTCGTCCGGCTCCTCCAGCACCTCACGCGGTACGTTCGCCCTCGGGTCCCTGGGGTCGGGTCACGTCTCGGGGGATCCGTGGGTCGCCTCGGCCACGGGTTCACGGCAAACGTGTCCACCCACCACCGAGAACGGCAGGGACCGGCCGGCTGGGGCCACGGTTCCCAGGAGTCGGCTGTGCCCAAAGGGGCATCGTTTGTTCGTTTTGCTCCTTTGGCACACACGTGGCTTCTCCCTTCTCTTTTCTGGGAAGACGGTGTTGTTTGAAGGGGGTGGGGGTGGGGGTGGGGGTGGGGGTTGCGGGGGCTGGGATGGGGCCCTTTATCCTCCTCTTCCTGCCGGAATGGGAGTCGGGGAGCTCTGGGGCTTGGCCTCCTTCAGTGGCTTTCTCACAACAATGGCCTGGTGCCTTCTGCCATTGAGGGTTGGGCTTCGCTTCGTTTCCCTTTCCTTTTCCGCTACTGGCGGCAAATATGGCCCGTGCTCGTGTTAGCCCGGAGAAGCCAGGTCCCCTCCCGTTGGCATCGTGATGGAGGGAAATGTGGGAGAAGCCCCATCCAGACGTTTCCCAGGCATCTCGACCAGACGGGTGGAAACATGCGGCGGGATAGTGTCGTGGTCTTCGTTGGGGGGGTGGGGGTGGGGGTGGGGGTGGGGACTCTTTGCCGCCTTTGTTTTGGGGCTGGGTTTGGTTTCCTTTCTGCTTGCTCGCGTTTCTTGCATTCCGGCCTGGGTGGGGGTGGGTGTGGGGGCTACCGCCCCTTGCCTCTCAGCCTGGCTGTCGGGCTGTAGCCAAGCGACTTCCAAATGCACACCCCGTCCCCGGGCTCCCGGCTCTGCTCAGGCACAGGGGCAACTGCCCTGGGCGGGGAGCATGCTTGGGCTCCTCCGTCGAGTCCTCCACCAGGTGCTCTGGTCTGAGGCGCTTCCCTTTCTTCTCTTCTTCCACAGGCCCCATCGCCACAGGATCTCGAAGGAGGAGGCTCGTTC
The DNA here is from genome assembly GCF_002263795.3 of Bos taurus. Lineage (NCBI taxonomy): Eukaryota > Metazoa > Chordata > Mammalia > Artiodactyla > Bovidae > Bos > Bos taurus. Next base: position 95,459 of record NC_037334.1, on the reverse strand, counting down.
TGAAGCCGAGCCAGAAGGACGCCCTGCAAGCGCTCTTTCAACAGAACCCCTACCCTGGGATAGCGACCAGAGAACGACTGGCCCGAGAGCTCGGCATTGACGAAAGCAGAGTTCAGGTAGGCCCCCCGCCTCTCCACCCGTTCTCCCTTTCAAGGCTCTCCATGCCGATCCAAGGCAGCTGAAAGCATCTGGCGGCCTTTCTCCTGAGAAGGAATTCTCTCTGTTTGCCCCTAGGTCTGGTTTCAAAACCAACGTAGAAGACGGTCAAAGCAGAGCCGGCCGCCGTCTGAACACGTGCGCCAAGAAGGGGAAGGGGGGCCAACGTCCACGCCCAGGCCACCGTCGCCACCTCCCCGACCTCAGTCTTCCTCTCAAGGTAAATTAGCCAGCGTTCTCTCCAAAGGCAAGTCCCCCAGAGGGGGTCCCGAACCCTCCCCCCTCTTGCCAGAGAATACTCTCTGCTGGTGGATGAGCACGGGAGGCCCAGAAACACCACGGGGGTGGGGGTGGGGGGTTAGGGGGGAGGGGGAGGGGGGTGAGGAGGAGGAGGAAACAGGGCTGTGTGGTTGCTGCCCCCATCAGTGTCCCAGGTCGGGGCAAGACGCCCCCAGTCGGCGTGGGCGGGCCGCAGGGTTCCCCCTTTGCACCCCCTCCCCAGCCCCCGTCGGGAACCTTAGGCTCCGGCTGCCCGGGCAGCCTTGGCCGAGGACCATGCTTCAGGGCACTCGGCGGCAAGGCCGGAGGAGGAGAGAGACACCCAGGGACATGCGTGTGTGGGGAGTGTGCGTGCACACGCACGCGCCCACCAGGGACCCAGGCACGCGATCCATCTGTGGGTGTATTCCTTAGAGCCCTGCCCCGGCGGCAGAGCCCCCTGTAGTGATTCAGGGGTGTGGGCCTCTCCCTCCCCTCCACACCCTCTAGGGTGTCTGTGCCGTGAACGCCCCACGGGCCTTAACGTCCTCCCCTCTCGGTGTGTTCCTTTCGTTGGTAGAAGACTCGGCCAGAGAGGCCCGGAGAAAGAGGACAGTCATCTCTCCTTCTCAGACCAGGATCCTCGTGCAAGCCTTCACGAGGGATCGCTTCCCGGGGATTGCCGCCAGGGAGGAACTGGCCCGTCAGACGGGAATCCCAGAACCTCGCATCCAGGTAAGTTCTCCAGCCAGCGCACGGGCCCAGGACGTGGCCCAGGAGCAAGGAGGGTTCAGCCCTGCCAAGCGTCTGGAGCTGGATACACGTAGGCTGGGGCTGGGGCTGGGGCTTGGGGGGGAAGGGGCCGAAAGTCGGCGGCCTGAGTGGAGGGTTTTGGGCCGCTTCTGGCCGTGCGGGCACCCCTCATTTCCCAGGGCCAAGGGATTCGTTTGCAGAAAATGGCCCTGCAGAAGTCGCCCTGGGCCTGACAGACCAGAGGCCGGGCGGCCGGGCGGGCTGTCGAACGGGCGCCGCCGCGGCGCCAGCACGGTGGGTGATCTGGACGGCCACGGCTTCTGATGTGCCTGTCTGCCTTTTGCTCCCCTAGATATGGTTTCAAAACCGAAGAGCTCGGCACCCCCAGCGGAGCCCAAGCGGGCCCGGCAACGGCCGGGCCCAGGGGCCAGGCGGCGCACCAGCCACGACGACGACTCCTGCTCCAGAGGACCGAAGGGCCCCACCCGCTGTCCAGAGCACCTCTCCTCCCCTTCGCCCCTCTCAGCCACAGGAGAGCATGCCACCCTTGGCTGCAGCTGCTCCTTTTGGGGCCCCCACTTTCTGGGTGCCCGGGGCTGCCTCTGGGGTCTGCGTGGGCCAGCCGTTGATGATCTTCGTGGTCCAGCCCAGCCCGGCGGCCCTCCAGCCAAGTGGGAGGCCACCGCCTCCTCCCCAGGGAGCAGCTCCCTGGGCCGCGTGCTCCCCTGCCGTCACGGCCCCCGGGCTGCCTGGGCAAGGGGCCATCCTGCCGCCTGGGCAGCCGGAGACACACATCCCGCGGTGGCCGGAGTCACCCTCCGGCGAAGGCACGGCCCCTCCGCTGGAGCCGCAGCCCCAGGCCCCCAGCCTTCCAAGCTCGACGAGCCTCCTAGATGAGCTCTTGGCGGCCACGGGCGTCCCGGACACGCAGGCGCCTTCCCCGGGGGCCGCTGCCGACGAAGGGGTGGGCCCTGCCCTCCCAGGGGCACCCAGCTTCCTAGACGAGCTCTTGGCGGCCACGGGCACCCCGGACACGCCGGGGCCTTCCCTGGGGCCCTCTGCCGATGAACGAGCACACCTCGCCCTCCCGGGCGAGCTCCTGGCTGCCGCGGGCCTCCCGGGCTCGCCGGGCCCTTCTCCGGGGTCCTCTCCTGTCGTCGCAGGGCCCCACCCAGCCCTCCCCGGGCCACCCAGCCTCCTAGAGGAAATCTTGGCTGCCACGGCCATCCAGGACACGCCCTGGTCTTCCCCGGGGTCCCCTGCGGGGGAAGAAGGAGTTGAGGCCACCCTGGAAACACCCCTCAGTGAGGACGAGTACCAGGCCCTCCTCGACATGCTGCCAGGCTCCCCAGGCCCTGGGGCTTAGAGGGAGAGGAAGGAAGGGGCCACCTTCTCCCCCTAGCCACGTTCAGGTCTCCTTGCCTGGGATGTGGGGCCACGGAGCTCGGGGAAAGGGAGGGAGGGTGGGTGGGTGGGTGGGAGCTGTTTTGTGTGGGAAGAGGAGAGAATACAGACGGGATGTCTACGGACAACCCTGGGGACAAACCCGAGTGCTGGACCTTTGGGAAGCTGGGCCCCGCCCCAAACGGGGACACCCTCCCTGAAGCCTCAAGCCCTCCCTGCATGGCAGTGACCAAGGGGCTGCCTCAGAGGGAACATTCCATGGGCCCGGGAAAGAAACCCCGTGCCCGGCACAAGTTCTTTGTGTCTGGCTCTTCTGTCTTCTGGTCCCGTCTTTCCAGCAGTCCACACAGGAGAACTCCTTCCCTATGCCAGGGGCAGCAGAGGGAGGGGGAGCGGGAGACCGGGGAGTGCAAAGGTGGGAGGGTGGGAGGTGCCAGGTGGGAGGGGCCGGAGTGGGTGGGGGGCGCAGGGAGAGAGTTGGGGAAGGCTGAGTGGGAGAGCGGGAGAGGGAGGGAGGCGGGGGAGTTGGGGACAGAGGGAGGGAGGGAGAGGGGGGTCGGGGGAGGGGGGGGTGGGGGTGGGCAGAGCCCGCGTCTGGGACTCAGCTTCAAGCCCCCGGCACGCCCTGCAGGTGTCCCTAGAATGCTGCGTCAGGGACACGTTTCCCTGGGTTTCAAGGTGCCTTCTCTGGGCGGGTGTCCGGAGGTCAGATCCTCGGAGCCAGCAGTAGGGACCTACCCACACAACCGCTTTCACGACCAGACTCCCTGTCCATGTGTGCCCACATGCCCGGTCGTATATCTGCAAAGGCCCGTCATCTCCCTGTCTCTCTCTCTGACCCTCACAGTACAGTGACTCAGCTCGCCCTGCCGCCAGCATCCTCCCGTCACCGGCAGACATACAGACAGACATACGTGCTTTACTTGCAAACCCGTTCCTGAGTTTCACAGGCCCCATGGTTTTGAAGTACATACGAACGCCTGCCTGTTCTCACGTGAAGCCCCGTGGTGGGTTTAGAAGCCCGGCTGGCCAAAGAATACATCGGCCCAGACGGTGGGGTGGGGGCAGGGGGAGTTGGGGGCGGGGGGGGGGTGGGGGGTGGGGTGCGGTGGTGGTGTGCTGCTGTGGCTCGTTCGTTTCTTTTCAGTTCACTCTTTTCACCCTGTTCACCGCGCAAAGAGAAGTGCCTCTCATCGTCCATCCCCCGCGGTGCTTGACACCGCCTTCTTCCTCCTTTGTCTGCTCCGGCCTCCTGATTTCCTCCTCCTCCTCGCCGCCCTCCATGTCTTCGAGAAAGCACACGCTCTTTCCATGTCACCTTGTTGGCGCACGGGTGACGGCTCCGTTGTGTCCAGAACGTCCATGCTTCCTTCCTTGGCTTAGTGGAACCTCCTCCCTAACAGTGTGTGTGTGTGTGTGTGTGTGTGTGTGTGTGTGTGTGTGTGTGTGTGTTGGGGGGGGGGCGCGCAGGGGGGTAGGTTGTACACTGTCTGTCCCCTTTCGCGGGTATCTCCAGGGCACTTGGGCTGGGGGGTGGGCTGGGGAGACGCGGGCCTCAGGCTCCACATGAAGAAGCCCCAAATGGCATGAGCTGCTGTTTGAGACGCTGGCCCTTCACATCTCTGGCCGGAGCCTTGAGCTCCAGGCGGCTCAAAGCCCTGGGGGTGGTGGTCTGGGACTGCTGCAGGGAAAGGACGCCAAGAGGGCACGGAGGAGTTGGGGAGGGGCGCGGGGAACGGAGGCAAGGAAAGCGAGGGATCTCGGTGGAGGCATTGGAGAGAGCATCGGGTGTCCCGCCATGCCTCGCAGGAGCCGGCGGGGGCAATTGAGGTCAAGGGACGTGTGGAATGTGAAAAGGCGGGAAAACCCAGAGCGGCTTGGAAGGCAAGGCAGGCTGGGCAAGGGGGCGTGGCCGGCCACGTCAAAGGGACCCCAGGGGAATTCCCGGGCAGTTAGCTCTCTGGGCACTGCTGACGGCCCCTGGGCCCGGGGTTGACCCCACCCGCTGCGTGGGAGGGCCACAAACCAAAGCCCCCGAACTGCCCGCCCAGCCCAACGGTGGACCTTGGGGGTCTGGGGCACGGGCCGGGCCCGTGGAAGCCCACTGGCTCCACTGGATTCTTGTCCAGGGTCTCTCCTGCGAAAGAGGCCAGGGGCGTCCCCTCCATCTACGCACCCACCCCTATTTACATAAATAGGGGCGGAGCCGCCTCCCGCTCTCCAAGGTCCTGAGCGGCTGGGTCCCGGCCCACTAGGCCAGCAGTCTGCAGCGTCCGTGCGGCTCTCCCACCATGGCTTCGTCCGGCTCCTCCAGCACCTCACGCGGTACGTTCGCCCTCGGGTCCCTGGGGTCGGGTCACGTCTCGGGGGATCCGTGGGTCGCCTCGGCCACGGGTTCACGGCAAACGTGTCCACCCACCACCGAGAACGGCAGGGACCGGCCGGCTGGGGCCACGGTTCCCAGGAGTCGGCTGTGCCCAAAGGGGCATCGTTTGTTCGTTTTGCTCCTTTGGCACACACGTGGCTTCTCCCTTCTCTTTTCTGGGAAGACGGTGTTGTTTGAAGGGGGTGGGGGTGGGGGTGGGGGGTGGGGGTTGCGGGGGCTGGGATGGGGCCCTTTATCCTCCTCTTCCTGCCGGAATGGGAGTCGGGGAGCTCTGGGGCTTGGCCTCCTTCAGTGGCTTTCTCACAACAATGGCCTGGTGCCTTCTGCCATTGAGGGTTGGGCTTCGCTTCGTTTCCCTTTCCTTTTCCGCTACTGGCGGCAAATATGGCCCGTGCTCGTGTTAGCCCGGAGAAGCCAGGTCCCCTCCCGTTGGCATCGTGATGGAGGGAAATGTGGGAGAAGCCCCATCCAGACGTTTCCCAGGCATCTCGACCAGACGGGTGGAAACATGCGGCGGGATAGTGTCGTGGTCTTCGTTGGGGGGGTGGGGGTGGGGGTGGGGGTGGGGACTCTTTGCCGCCTTTGTTTTGGGGCTGGGTTTGGTTTCCTTTCTGCTTGCTCGCGTTTCTTGCATTCCGGCCTGGGTGGGGGTGGGTGTGGGGGCTACCGCCCCTTGCCTCTCAGCCTGGCTGTCGGGCTGTAGCCAAGCGACTTCCAAATGCACACCCCGTCCCCGGGCTCCCGGCTCTGCTCAGGCACAGGGGCAACTGCCCTGGGCGGGGAGCATGCTTGGGCTCCTCCGTCGAGTCCTCCACCAGGTGCTCTGGTCTGAGGCGCTTCCCTTTCTTCTCTTCTTCCACAGGCCCCATCGCCACAGGATCTCGAAGGAGGAGGCTCGTTCTGAAGCCGAGCCAGAAGGACGCCCTGCAAGCGCTCTTTCAACAGAACCCCTACCCTGGGATAGCGACCAGAGAACGACTGGCCCGAGAGCTCGGCATTGACGAAAGCAGAGTTCAGGTAGGCCCCCCGCCTCTCCACCCGTTCTCCCTTTCAAGGCTCTCCATGCCGATCCAAGGCAGCTGAAAGCATCTGGCGGCCTTTCTCCTGAGAAGGAATTCTCTCTGTTTGCCCCTAGGTCTGGTTTCAAAACCAACGTAGAAGACGGTCAAAGCAGAGCCGGCCGCCGTCTGAACACGTGCGCCAAGAAGGGGAAGGGGGGCCAACGTCCACGCCCAGGCCACCGTCGCCACCTCCCCGACCTCAGTCTTCCTCTCAAGGTAAATTAGCCAGCGTTCTCTCCAAAGGCAAGTCCCCCAGAGGGGGTCCCGAACCCTCCCCCCTCTTGCCAGAGAATACTCTCTGCTGGTGGATGAGCACGGGAGGCCCAGAAACACCACGGGGGTGGGGGTGGGGGGTTAGGGGGGAGGGGGGAGGGGGGGTGAGGAGGAGGAGGAAACAGGGCTGTGTGGTTGCTGCCCCCATCAGTGTCCCAGGTCGGGGCAAGACGCCCCCAGTCGGCGTGGGCGGGCCGCAGGGTTCCCCCTTTGCACCCCCTCCCCAGCCCCCGTCGGGAACCTTAGGCTCCGGCTGCCCGGGCAGCCTTGGCCGAGGACCATGCTTCAGGGCACTCGGCGGCAAGGCCGGAGGAGGAGAGAGACACCCAGGGACATGCGTGTGTGGGGAGTGTGCGTGCACACGCACGCGCCCACCAGGGACCCAGGCACGCGATCCATCTGTGGGTGTATTCCTTAGAGCCCTGCCCCGGCGGCAGAGCCCCCTGTAGTGATTCAGGGGTGTGGGCCTCTCCCTCCCCTCCACACCCTCTAGGGTGTCTGTGCCGTGAACGCCCCACGGGCCTTAACGTCCTCCCCTCTCGGTGTGTTCCTTTCGTTGGTAGAAGACTCGGCCAGAGAGGCCCGGAGAAAGAGGACAGTCATCTCTCCTTCTCAGACCAGGATCCTCGTGCAAGCCTTCACGAGGGATCGCTTCCCGGGGATTGCCGCCAGGGAGGAACTGGCCCGTCAGACGGGAATCCCAGAACCTCGCATCCAGGTAAGTTCTCCAGCCAGCGCACGGGCCCAGGACGTGGCCCAGGAGCAAGGAGGGTTCAGCCCTGCCAAGCGTCTGGAGCTGGATACACGTAGGCTGGGGCTGGGGCTGGGGCTTGGGGGGGAAGGGGCCGAAAGTCGGCGGCCTGAGTGGAGGGTTTTGGGCCGCTTCTGGCCGTGCGGGCACCCCTCATTTCCCAGGGCCAAGGGATTCGTTTGCAGAAAATGGCCCTGCAGAAGTCGCCCTGGGCCTGACAGACCAGAGGCCGGGCGGCCGGGCGGGCTGTCGAACGGGCGCCGCCGCGGCGCCAGCACGGTGGGTGATCTGGACGGCCACGGCTTCTGATGTGCCTGTCTGCCTTTTGCTCCCCTAGATATGGTTTCAAAACCGAAGAGCTCGGCACCCCCAGCGGAGCCCAAGCGGGCCCGGCAACGGCCGGGCCCAGGGGCCAGGCGGCGCACCAGCCACGACGACGACTCCTGCTCCAGAGGACCGAAGGGCCCCACCCGCTGTCCAGAGCACCTCTCCTCCCCTTCGCCCCTCTCAGCCACAGGAGAGCATGCCACCCTTGGCTGCAGCTGCTCCTTTTGGGGCCCCCACTTTCTGGGTGCCCGGGGCTGCCTCTGGGGTCTGCGTGGGCCAGCCGTTGATGATCTTCGTGGTCCAGCCCAGCCCGGCGGCCCTCCAGCCAAGTGGGAGGCCACCGCCTCCTCCCCAGGGAGCAGCTCCCTGGGCCGCGTGCTCCCCTGCCGTCACGGCCCCCGGGCTGCCTGGGCAAGGGGCCATCCTGCCGCCTGGGCAGCCGGAGACACACATCCCGCGGTGGCCGGAGTCACCCTCCGGCGAAGGCACGGCCCCTCCGCTGGAGCCGCAGCCCCAGGCCCCCAGCCTTCCAAGCTCGACGAGCCTCCTAGATGAGCTCTTGGCGGCCACGGGCGTCCCGGACACGCAGGCGCCTTCCCCGGGGGCCGCTGCCGACGAAGGGGTGGGCCCTGCCCTCCCAGGGGCACCCAGCTTCCTAGACGAGCTCTTGGCGGCCACGGGCACCCCGGACACGCCGGGGCCTTCCCTGGGGCCCTCTGCCGATGAACGAGCACACCTCGCCCTCCCGGGCGAGCTCCTGGCTGCCGCGGGCCTCCCGGGCTCGCCGGGCCCTTCTCCGGGGTCCTCTCCTGTCGTCGCAGGGCCCCACCCAGCCCTCCCCGGGCCACCCAGCCTCCTAGAGGAAATCTTGGCTGCCACGGCCATCCAGGACACGCCCTGGTCTTCCCCGGGGTCCCCTGCGGGGGAAGAAGGAGTTGAGGCCACCCTGGAAACACCCCTCAGTGAGGACGAGTACCAGGCCCTCCTCGACATGCTGCCAGGCTCCCCAGGCCCTGGGGCTTAGAGGGAGAGGAAGGAAGGGGCCACCTTCTCCCCCTAGCCACGTTCAGGTCTCCTTGCCTGGGATGTGGGGCCACGGAGCTCGGGGAAAGGGAGGGAGGGTGGGTGGGTGGGTGGGAGCTGTTTTGTGTGGGAAGAGGAGAGAATACAGACGGGATGTCTACGGACAACCCTGGGGACAAACCCGAGTGCTGGACCTTTGGGAAGCTGGGCCCCGCCCCAAACGGGGACACCCTCCCTGAAGCCTCAAGCCCTCCCTGCATGGCAGTGACCAAGGGGCTGCCTCAGAGGGAACATTCCATGGGCCCGGGAAAGAAACCCCGTGCCCGGCACAAGTTCTTTGTGTCTGGCTCTTCTGTCTTCTGGTCCCGTCTTTCCAGCAGTCCACACAGGAGAACTCCTTCCCTATGCCAGGGGCAGCAGAGGGAGGGGGAGCGGGAGACCGGGGAGTGCAAAGGTGGGAGGGTGGGAGGTGCCAGGTGGGAGGGGGCCGAGTGGGTGGGGGGCGCAGGGAGAGAGTTGGGGAAGGCTGAGTGGGAGAGCGGGAGAGGGAGGGAGGCGGGGGGAGTTGGGGACAGAGGGAGGGAGGGAGAGGGGGGTCGGGGGAGGGGGTGGGGTGGGGGGTGGGCAGAGCCCGCGTCTGGGACTCAGCTTCAAGCCCCCGGCACGCCCTGCAGGTGTCCCTAGAATGCTGCGTCAGGGACACGTTTCCCTGGGTTTCAAGGTGCCTTCTCTGGGCGGGTGTCCGGAGGTCAGATCCTCGGAGCCAGCAGTAGGGACCTACCCACACAACCGCTTTCACGACCAGACTCCCTGTCCATGTGTGCCCACATGCCCGGTCGTATATCTGCAAAGGCCCGTCATCTCCCTGTCTCTCTCTCTGACCCTCACAGTACAGTGACTCAGCTCGCCCTGCCGCCAGCATCCTCCCGTCACCGGCAGACATACAGACAGACATACGTGCTTTACTTGCAAACCCGTTCCTGAGTTTCACAGGCCCCATGGTTTTGAAGTACATACGAACGCCTGCCTGTTCTCACGTGAAGCCCCGTGGTGGGTTTAGAAGCCCGGCTGGCCAAAGAATACATCGGCCCAGACGGTGGGGTGGGGGCAGGGGGAGTTGGGGGCGGGGGGGGGGGGGGGGTGGGGTGCGGTGGTGGTGTGCTGCTGTGGCTCGTTCGTTTCTTTTCAGTTCACTCTTTTCACCCTGTTCACCGCGCAAAGAGAAGTGCCTCTCATCGTCCATCCCCCGCGGTGCTTGACACCGCCTTCTTCCTCCTTTGTCTGCTCCGGCCTCCTGATTTCCTCCTCCTCCTCGCCGCCCTCCATGTCTTCGAGAAAGCACACGCTCTTTCCATGTCACCTTGTTGGCGCACGGGTGACGGCTCCGTTGTGTCCAGAACGTCCATGCTTCCTTCCTTGGCTTAGTGGAACCTCCTCCCTAACAGTGTGTGTGTGTGTGTGTGTGTGTGTGTGTGTGTGTGTGTGTGTGTGTGTGTTGGGGGGGGGGCGCGCAGGGGGTAGGTTGTACACTGTCTGTCCCCTTTCGCGGGTATCTCCAGGGCACTTGGGCTGGGGGGTGGGCTGGGGAGACGCGGGCCTCAGGCTCCACATGAAGAAGCCCCAAATGGCATGAGCTGCTGTTTGAGACGCTGGCCCTTCACATCTCTGGCCGGAGCCTTGAGCTCCAGGCGGCTCAAAGCCCTGGGGGTGGTGGTCTGGGACTGCTGCAGGGAAAGGACGCCAAGAGGGCACGGAGGAGTTGGGGAGGGGCGCGGGGAACGGAGGCAAGGAAAGCGAGGGATCTCGGTGGAGGCATTGGAGAGAGCATCGGGTGTCCCGCCATGCCTCGCAGGAGCCGGCGGGGGCAATTGAGGTCAAGGGACGTGTGGAATGTGAAAAGGCGGGAAAACCCAGAGCGGCTTGGAAGGCAAGGCAGGCTGGGCAAGGGGGCGTGGCCGGCCACGTCAAAGGGACCCCAGGGGAATTCCCGGGCAGTTAGCTCTCTGGGCACTGCTGACGGCCCCTGGGCCCGGGGTTGACCCCACCCGCTGCGTGGGAGGGCCACAAACCAAAGCCCCCGAACTGCCCGCCCAGCCCAACGGTGGACCTTGGGGGTCTGGGGCACGGGCCGGGCCCGTGGAAGCCCACTGGCTCCACTGGATTCTTGTCCAGGGTCTCTCCTGCGAAAGAGGCCAGGGGCGTCCCCTCCATCTACGCACCCACCCCTATTTACATAAATAGGGGCGGAGCCGCCTCCCGCTCTCCAAGGTCCTGAGCGGCTGGGTCCCGGCCCACTAGGCCAGCAGTCTGCAGCGTCCGTGCGGCTCTCCCACCATGGCTTCGTCCGGCTCCTCCAGCACCTCACGCGGTACGTTCGCCCTCGGGTCCCTGGGGTCGGGTCACGTCTCGGGGGATCCGTGGGTCGCCTCGGCCACGGGTTCACGGCAAACGTGTCCACCCACCACCGAGAACGGCAGGGACCGGCCGGCTGGGGCCACGGTTCCCAGGAGTCGGCTGTGCCCAAAGGGGCATCGTTTGTTCGTTTTGCTCCTTTGGCACACACGTGGCTTCTCCCTTCTCTTTTCTGGGAAGACGGTGTTGTTTGAAGGGGTGGGGTGGGGTGGGGTGGGGGTGGGGGTTGCGGGGGCTGGGATGGGGCCCTTTATCCTCCTCTTCCTGCCGGAATGGGAGTCGGGGAGCTCTGGGGCTTGGCCTCCTTCAGTGGCTTTCTCACAACAATGGCCTGGTGCCTTCTGCCATTGAGGGTTGGGCTTCGCTTCGTTTCCCTTTCCTTTTCCGCTACTGGCGGCAAATATGGCCCGTGCTCGTGTTAGCCCGGAGAAGCCAGGTCCCCTCCCGTTGGCATCGTGATGGAGGGAAATGTGGGAGAAGCCCCATCCAGACGTTTCCCAGGCATCTCGACCAGACGGGTGGAAACATGCGGCGGGATAGTGTCGTGGTCTTCGTTGGGGGGGTGGGGGTGGGGGTGGGGGGTGGGGACTCTTTGCCGCCTTTGTTTTGGGGCTGGGTTTGGTTTCCTTTCTGCTTGCTCGCGTTTCTTGCATTCCGGCCTGGGTGGGGGTGGGTGTGGGGGCTACCGCCCCTTGCCTCTCAGCCTGGCTGTCGGGCTGTAGCCAAGCGACTTCCAAATGCACACCCCGTCCCCGGGCTCCCGGCTCTGCTCAGGCACAGGGGCAACTGCCCTGGGCGGGGAGCATGCTTGGGCTCCTCCGTCGAGTCCTCCACCAGGTGCTCTGGTCTGAGGCGCTTCCCTTTCTTCTCTTCTTCCACAGGCCCCATCGCCACAGGATCTCGAAGGAGGAGGCTCGTTCTGAAGCCGAGCCAGAAGGACGCCCTGCAAGCGCTCTTTCAACAGAACCCCTACCCTGGGATAGCGACCAGAGAACGACTGGCCCGAGAGCTCGGCATTGACGAAAGCAGAGTTCAGGTAGGCCCCCCGCCTCTCCACCCGTTCTCCCTTTCAAGGCTCTCCATGCCGATCCAAGGCAGCTGAAAGCATCTGGCGGCCTTTCTCCTGAGAAGGAATTCTCTCTGTTTGCCCCTAGGTCTGGTTTCAAAACCAACGTAGAAGACGGTCAAAGCAGAGCCGGCCGCCGTCTGAACACGTGCGCCAAGAAGGGGAAGGGGGGCCAACGTCCACGCCCAGGCCACCGTCGCCACCTCCCCGACCTCAGTCTTCCTCTCAAGGTAAATTAGCCAGCGTTCTCTCCAAAGGCAAGTCCCCCAGAGGGGGTCCCGAACCCTCCCCCCTCTTGCCAGAGAATACTCTCTGCTGGTGGATGAGCACGGGAGGCCCAGAAACACCACGGGGGTGGGGGTGGGGGTTAGGGGGGAGGGGGGAGGGGGGGTGAGGAGGAGGAGGAAACAGGGCTGTGTGGTTGCTGCCCCCATCAGTGTCCCAGGTCGGGGCAAGACGCCCCCAGTCGGCGTGGGCGGGCCGCAGGGTTCCCCCTTTGCACCCCCTCCCCAGCCCCCGTCGGGAACCTTAGGCTCCGGCTGCCCGGGCAGCCTTGGCCGAGGACCATGCTTCAGGGCACTCGGCGGCAAGGCCGGAGGAGGAGAGAGACACCCAGGGACATGCGTGTGTGGGGAGTGTGCGTGCACACGCACGCGCCCACCAGGGACCCAGGCACGCGATCCATCTGTGGGTGTATTCCTTAGAGCCCTGCCCCGGCGGCAGAGCCCCCTGTAGTGATTCAGGGGTGTGGGCCTCTCCCTCCCCTCCACACCCTCTAGGGTGTCTGTGCCGTGAACGCCCCACGGGCCTTAACGTCCTCCCCTCTCGGTGTGTTCCTTTCGTTGGTAGAAGACTCGGCCAGAGAGGCCCGGAGAAAGAGGACAGTCATCTCTCCTTCTCAGACCAGGATCCTCGTGCAAGCCTTCACGAGGGATCGCTTCCCGGGGATTGCCGCCAGGGAGGAACTGGCCCGTCAGACGGGAATCCCAGAACCTCGCATCCAGGTAAGTTCTCCAGCCAGCGCACGGGCCCAGGACGTGGCCCAGGAGCAAGGAGGGTTCAGCCCTGCCAAGCGTCTGGAGCTGGATACACGTAGGCTGGGGCTGGGGCTGGGGCTTGGGGGGGAAGGGGCCGAAAGTCGGCGGCCTGAGTGGAGGGTTTTGGGCCGCTTCTGGCCGTGCGGGCACCCCTCATTTCCCAGGGCCAAGGGATTCGTTTGCAGAAAATGGCCCTGCAGAAGTCGCCCTGGGCCTGACAGACCAGAGGCCGGGCGGCCGGGCGGGCTGTCGAACGGGCGCCGCCGCGGCGCCAGCACGGTGGGTGATCTGGACGGCCACGGCTTCTGATGTGCCTGTCTGCCTTTTGCTCCCCTAGATATGGTTTCAAAACCGAAGAGCTCGGCACCCCCAGCGGAGCCCAAGCGGGCCCGGCAACGGCCGGGCCCAGGGGCCAGGCGGCGCACCAGCCACGACGACGACTCCTGCTCCAGAGGACCGAAGGGCCCCACCCGCTGTCCAGAGCACCTCTCCTCCCCTTCGCCCCTCTCAGCCACAGGAGAGCATGCCACCCTTGGCTGCAGCTGCTCCTTTTGGGGCCCCCACTTTCTGGGTGCCCGGGGCTGCCTCTGGGGTCTGCGTGGGCCAGCCGTTGATGATCTTCGTGGTCCAGCCCAGCCCGGCGGCCCTCCAGCCAAGTGGGAGGCCACCGCCTCCTCCCCAGGGAGCAGCTCCCTGGGCCGCGTGCTCCCCTGCCGTCACGGCCCCCGGGCTGCCTGGGCAAGGGGCCATCCTGCCGCCTGGGCAGCCGGAGACACACATCCCGCGGTGGCCGGAGTCACCCTCCGGCGAAGGCACGGCCCCTCCGCTGGAGCCGCAGCCCCAGGCCCCCAGCCTTCCAAGCTCGACGAGCCTCCTAGATGAGCTCTTGGCGGCCACGGGCGTCCCGGACACGCAGGCGCCTTCCCTGGGGGCCGCTGCCAATGAACGAGCACACCTCATCCTCCCAGGGGAGTTCCTGGCTGCTTCGGGCCTCCCATGCTAACCATTCTCACTTGTTTCCATTCAAGTACCCTTCATTTTCCAATCCAAGGGATTCACTTGCAAAAAATGCCCCAGTAGAAATCACCCTGGGCCTTACAGACCACAGGCCAATCTTCCATGCAGGCTTTCTTATAGTTGCTTCAGAGGCACCAGCATGGTGAATTGGACATCACATGTTCTGATGTGCCTACCTACCTTTGCTCCCCTAGAGATATGGTTTCAAAACTGTAGAGTTCAGCACCCCAGCAGAGCCCAGCACCACACCCTTTTCAAGTTTTCCTGTACCAGGTGTTCTTTAGACATGCTCTGCTTAATGTTTCAAACATTACTGACAGGATCAACCAGGTAGCGGAGTGAACACATGGGAACAGGCATGCCATGATGTGAGCTGGGGGATAGTCCCAAGATAGCTGAGACATAGTCCCAGGATGTGACACATTGAGGCATGTGAACCAGAATGCCCAGGAGGTGATTAAGCCAGGAGGGTGTTTCATTAAAGCACTGAGAAGTGTGGGAAACCCAGCCAATCATCCCACTACCACTTCCTACCCTTGCCAATAATGATCACACACACCCTCAGTCCTCAGTGGTCACAGTGGTCCACCACTACCCCACCAAGGTACAAGGGAAGGACAGCTCCTATGCCCCACCCCCTCACAAGCCTACCTGCCCAGGTGGTCCTGGGAGCCAGGCCACTCCAGGTATGGCCAATGTACACTTAACTGTCCATCTTTTCCACCAACCCCAGAGGGATGGGTGATACTGGGCAGTGAGGACAGGGCATCCAGCCCACAGAGACCAGAGACCTGACCCACACTAAGGCAAGTGCATCAGAGCAGGGCTCAGTGGGGGGGTGGGGGCAGGGGTCACAGATGCTCCCCCTCATCCAGCATGTGACAGCAGTGGCAGACAGGTGGCACCAAAATGGGCAGATGGGGGCCACAGCAGGCCCAGGAAGTGAGACCCACCAGGGCACTGCTCCAGGGCGCTGCATACAAGGAGCAAACCGAGGCAGATGGACAGAGAGGGGCACCAACAAGGTTCAGCCACATGAGACCAACACCACAGAACCAGCAGTGGGGGTGGGGTGGCCACATACCACCAACAAGGGGAATGGCTCAAAGCAACCCAGGAGACACAAGTCATCCACCAGGGTGCACCACAGGATCTAGTGAGATCTACCAGAGGCCTCCCAGCACAGGAACAGTCCCCACAACACACCTGGGACAATGGACTGGCACCCCCCACCCTCATGGGGCTCATGCCCACAACCACCTACACACCCAGAGCCACAGCCAGCCAAAGAGAACACTCTCCTACCACATAAGGGCATTGTTCCACCCAGGGATACCACCAGCCAATGGAGAGGCCAGGGGACAATACCCACATCAGGCAAGGCAACACAGGCAGTCACACATTCAGGACAAGGAGAAAAGGCCAGCAGTGGCAGGGAGGGGCCAGTAAGCATGCATGGCAGGGGCCATAGGATAGGAGCACAGGTACCATCTGGGGCCCAGAAAACACCAAGACATGGCCAGGCCACCAGGAAAACCAGCATGGGATCTCACCACCACCCACATATGAGGGCAGTCCTGGGACACCACCTGGGACACCAGCCAATCCTGGCCATCCCCAGGGCAGGTCCTATAACCCAGTCCTGCCACCAAGGCCTTTCATGCCATCCACCTATCTACCTCCATCCATCCTCAACAGACCTTCTATCTAGTCTGTCCCCAAGGCTCAACCATCCTAGGGACATGCTCTCAAGCAAAGCAGCCCAGACAGAGACCACACACTGCCACTGGCTGCAGCTAAGGGGCAAGGGCAGGCACAATAGGCTCCTCCTCACCACAGTCGTGGGGCTGGGGAAGCCAGGGCCAACCAGGCATTGCACTCCACACCCCCCTTCCCCATGAGCTCACACCACAGGACCAACCACACATATGGCACACACACAACCCCCAACTTGCTGGATGCCAAGCAGGGCCCCACAGGACCCTCCCATGACTCAGTGGGGAGGCATGGACCACAGTAGACAATAAATAGCACATGGCCTCACCACCAGGCCAGTGCACCCACCCCCACCACAAAGGGAAGGGGATTTTCTGCCCACATGCTCCAGCAATCACCAAGGTAGCAACTGCACACTTGGGAGGGACAGCAGCTAGGAGTTCCAGTACCCCAAGCTTCCTTCTTGAATCACTAGAGAAAGTTTGCTCATCATGGGCATGCCATCCCTCACCCCATTATCTCTCCTTCAGGCCCACAGAGGCACCCCACAAGCTGCCAATCCTCAGCTGGGCAGGGTAAGGGGGTCTACACAGTACAGGTAAGTGGACAACCACACAGGAGCATGTGCACAGTCAGGGCCAGAGCAGAGCCCACCCCCGACCCCCTGCAAGGCCTCATCCATCAGCCTCCACAACAAGGGGAACAAGTATGCATTTCCTACTTTCTGGACACCCCCCCAAGAGAGCCACTCATGGGACATACATAGCACCATGGCAGGGACCCAAGGGGAACACTGGGTTAAGGGGAATGACACCAGCACTCAGTCTCAGGCACCTGAGGGATGACCTGGAGCACTCTAGGGGCACACCTAGGGTCAAACAAGGCACATGCTCACACACCCACAGACGGTAGACACTGCAGCCACAACACAGCCCTCCCTACCATGGAGAGGGTAGGGAGGGCTTCTCACAGGACACACACCATGAAGGCAAAGCAAGAGCATCTTCTGTGTCAGAAAACCAACAGCCCCACTGATGCCCCAAGGTAGGGGACAGAAGACCAAAGATCAGGGCCAGAGGCTGCACCCAATCTCTGCCTTCCTCACCCTCCCCAGCAGGCAGGGGGAAAGACAGGCAAGGGGCCCCACAGACAGACCAAGAAAAGCAGACACATTCACCAGGAACCCTCATCCCTCAGCCCTCATCCAGCACAGCTTAGTCTCAAGCCCAGGAAAGCACAACCACACCACATCAATCAGTTGAGCCAAGGTGAAGCTGGGGGGAGGCACAGCAAGAACAGTAACCAGAGGGGCCCACCTTAAGCCTCACCAGCAGCCTCCCCCCACCACCTCACCTCAGGCAAGGATAGCCAATGATCCCAGGAGGAAAATGCCTGACATGTGGCACAGAACCCACAGGGCAGGGGTTGTTCCAGCCATCACCAGGTGCCTGCAGCAGAGAGCAGCAGGGACCACACAGGGTAGAAGACCCACACTGCCTTACCCTGCCACCTTCAGGTCTCCTGGAGATCAGAGGTGGCACCACCAGGTGGGTCAGCCACACACACCACATAGGAGCCAGCACACAGGCCCAGGCAGTTGGCTCCAGAGGCAAGGGCCAAATTGGGCACCAGCTGGTGGCCCCAAGGCCCAAAGCCCCATGTGCATCCACAGACCCAAAATCCTTGGTAGCAAACACCAAAGCACACCATGTCAGCACTTGTCTGGTGACAAAAAAGGCCCATTAAGGGCGACAAAATGACAGCAGCTGATAGCAGGGCCCATCCTTGACTCACAGGCAGGGACTCCGGAACCTTGGCTAAGCCACCTGTCTTCAGCACTATCCCATAAACACCAGGCCTGGAGCTCTCGGGGTTGGGGGGGCGTGGCAGGGACAGAGGTAAGAACAGGGGAGGGGAGTATGTGGTGGCAAAAGTAGGGACACGGACTCCAAGGAAGAGGGAGCTGGCCAGGGACGCTCTCCCTGCTTCACCCACACGGGTAGATGTACTGTTCAGTCCGAGTCTCTGACTGGGTTTGGGTTCGATGTGCAAAAAGAAAGAACCGTCAGCGAGGCACCTCCAATGAGACGAGCGGGCCCCAACCAGGGACCACGCCTGGGGCCCAGACTTTCCTAGAGGGGACACCCAGGACGCCCCAAGCTGGTCCCCAACTCCTGGCTGGAATTCAGGGAGTTCGGGAGGGGTGAGAAAAAGTCGTGTCTGACGACTGAGACCCACGAGGGCACGCTGTAGGGTCGAGCTCGCCCTCCCCAGCCACCCAAGGAAGCAGGGTCCGGTCCATCCACATTTTTGGACCTATCAGGACTTTGAAAAAGAAAACGCATGTGTGCCAAGAGACACCTCAGGCGACCAGACCCCACGGGGGACTGCACACATGCCCGCACTGGCTGGCCTCTCCCGGTCAACCCTCATGACTCCGGCTGGCGGGTCCCCACCTCTGGAGTGTGACACGCAAAACACTTGGGTCAGAAAGAACCCGAGGGCCTGGACCCAGGTGCGCCCTCCAGTGACCTCCACGCCACAGTCCCGGCCGGTCCCACCTCTGGAGGGGTCCGAGGGCGAAGTGAAAGCTCCTGAGGGCGGCCCAGGAGGCCAGACCTCCAAGTCTGAGTCCAGGCACTCCGGGCAGGGAAGACCCTCTCCCTGCCCACCGTGCTGCCCGGCCCAGGTAGGGTCCGGCCAGTCCGTCTCTGCGGCCGCAGAGGCACCGGGAGATGCTGGTCGACCCTGTCAGGTCTCCCCAGATCCCTAATCTGGAGCATCGCGACAGTCATTCCCCTCAGAAACCTAGAGAACCAATCTCCAGCGACAGCAGGACGTCCCTAGGCCTCAGCGCCACCGGGACTGTCACTGCCAGCATAGCCGGTGTCTGAGAGCTCTGCCTCAGGCCCGGTGGCTGAGTCACAACCCTCATGAAGGTCTCGCTGAAACTCCGGAGGGGAGGGACAATATAAAAGCGGCCGCCAGGTGGCTCCCGACAACCGGCTCGAACGTCCCGCGGACGGGTCGCAGTCTCCGGCCGCCGAGGACGCCACAGCGCCGGCCGCCCAAACGCCCAAGCTCGGCCCGGAGCCTCCGCCGCTGAGGGACACGAGATGCGACGCGACCCCGGCCACAGAGGAAGGGAGCTGCTGCTGCTGCTAAGTCGCTCAGTCATGTCCGACTCTGTGCGACCCCAAAGACGGCAGCCCACCAGGCTCCACCGTCCCTGGGATTCTCCAGCCAAGAACACTGGAGTGGATTGCCATTCCCTTCTCCAACGCATGAAAGTGAAAAGTGAAAGTAAAGTCACTCAGTCGTGTCAGGAGCTGGGAAATATCTCCTCAGGACGCTGCCATGAAGGAGATGCACTCCCCCACGTGATTCCAGGGTGGTGGCGGAACATTCCAGGAGACGCCTGCAGCGGGGCTCGCACAGGGTGGTGTCGGTGGAGAGAGGGGCACCAGTGACATCTCAGGCTCCTCAGGCCCCCCTCCTCCGAAAGAGGGAGGGAGAGAACGGCAAAGCAAAACCAGGCAAGTGCTGCTCAGAGAACAAAGCAAGACTTTTGAAAGCAGACACAGACAAAGACACGCAAGCTCAGGAGCAAGAAAAGAAAAGAAAGAGACACTCGGACCCCCAACAAGAGAAAGCAAAACTCGATCTGGGTAGAGACCATGACAAAGTTCAAAGACAACAGACACAAACATGCATGGCTGGGTGGGGAAAGTGCCCTTGAGGTCAGGAGAACATGGATTTCAAAATAACTGGTCACAAACACTGGAAAAGCAGGTAGCTGGGCGGTCTGGGGTGTGAGTTGAGGGGTGTGGCAGTGAGGAGGACCGAGTCAATAGGGATCCATTAAATAAACCCTGGGTTCCATGACAAGAGCCAATTACATGAATAAACAACTTTTTGAAGTAGAACAGAAAGGAAATGAAACAAAAGCACCAGGCAGAAAAGTCAAGTCGTAGAACAGCTCTGGCAGCTTAAATGTCAGAGTGAGAGAGAGAATGCATACACATGTGCATATAAGCGTGTACATATGTATACGCATGCATATTCGCGTCTATATATACGTGCACACATGAGTATAAACAAATACGTATGAAGGGCATGCTCACGTACACTCATGTGTCTGTATGTGCACATGTATACCTAGACGTTTATAGTGTGTGTGTATGCTTGTGTGTATATACGTATACACATATGTACACTGACATACACATGTTCATATGTGCAGATACATACACACATACATATAAATAAATGCGGACGTGTCAATGCATATAGATGCACATGTGTGTATACGTGTGATGTATATGCACAGGTGTGTATGCATGTATATGCGTACAGGTATGTGCATGCTTACATATACACATACCTTTGTGCGTATATGCACACATATATGCACACATGTATACATACAAATGTACGCACACATAGACATTTACATATAGCATATGTCCACACAGACGTAAGAGTGTATACATGTATATATACACACAAGTATATATAAGTAAACACACATGGATGTACGTATGTAGAGATGCACGTGTGTGTATATAGTGCATATACATAGATTGATGTGCATAGACGCACACACATATATGCATATGCAAACGCACATGTACATGCATTACGCTCACGTGTATACATGCACATACATATAAGTCATTGTACATGTGCATATGTGCATGTATACACACATGTCTGTGTAGATGTCTACGTGTGCGCATGTGTGTATATATAGGTGTATATATGCACCTATATATACTCAGACATACACGTACATACAAGGATGGAAATACACATCCATGTGAGTGTGTGTGTGTGTGTGTGTGTGTGTGTGTGCGTGCATGTGAGCACACGCCCGTATATACGGGGAAGGAACAAGCATTTTGCAAAAGGGGCTTTTCTGTCCAAAACTGATCAAGGCGTCAGACAACTCAACCTCCAAAAGAGAAACAACCCCCGATGAGTGAAGTGGGCAGGAGGCCCAAACACCTTTATTCAAAATAAAGGTAGAACAGATAGACACACAGAAGCACAAGGTAGAAAACAAATCAATGGCAGGGCTAGACTGGGCTGGGGCTGCGGGGGTGGGGGCAGGCTCACAGAAGCACCCCGGCACATTTATCTGGACAATGATAATTCTAATTCAGAGGGGAAAGGCCCAGGAGCTGGAATCACAATTGTGACAGCAAGTTCAAAACATCAGAAGACAGTGGCTTCTGATAGATCAAACGTGTCTTTTCTGCAGCTGAGAAAAATGGTGGCAGACTCAGAGAGATCAGATCTCATCACCTGGCACCTTACAGAGAGATAACCCATATCACTAGGGAAAAGAGTCCTGTGATCCCTCGGAACACTCCACCAAAGATTCCCCATTTGACCTAACCCACCAACTCTACGGAGTGCCCACAGAGGGGACAAAGAAGAAATGGATGTATTTATGTGTGGTATCGACACCTATACCTAGGTAGACATCTGTATAAGCATAATGATAGAACTCTCTGTGTGCCTACGCCTATATCTATCTATTAATGTGCATGCGTGCACATGTGCCCGCAGACACATACACACACACACACACACACACACACACACACACAGGAATGAGACTCAACCACCAGAAGGGAATGAAATCTCACAGTCTGCAGGAACTTGGAGAGAACTTTAGAGGGTATTATGCTAAATGAAATACCTCAGATCTGTCATTTCCATGCAGAACCTACCAAATGATACATGGTGAACAGAACAGAATAAAACAGAAGCAGGGTCATAGATACCACAAAGGAACACATGGGTGGTGGCCAGAAGAGGGAGGGGAGGAACTGGTGGTGGGGATGGGGTTGGGGAGAGAATGAGTGAGTGCTACTGGTGAGGGAGACAGACAAAGCGGTGCAACCTTCCACTTATGAAATAAATGAGTCACAGGTAAGTCATGACACCAAATATCATTTGCCATGACACCAAGTGGTGATGGACAGTCACTAACTAGATGACTAGATGTATCCTGGTGACCGATGTGTCATGCACTACACTAAAAAGTCTCATCTGTACTGCTGAAAATTAGTGGGGGAACCAAAAAAAAAAAAAAAAAGGAAAGAAAGAAAGAAGGAAGGAAGGAAGGAAGGAAAGAAGGCAAAAGAAAACGTTGTCAGTTAGATAGACGTCAGTTTGAGAAGAGTGGGATTTGGGGGGGGGGCGGGGAGAGAAACTAGGGTGGGAAGGAAGAGGAGCAGGAGGAGGAGAAAGAAAATGACCAATTGTCTTGAGGGGGAGGGGGAGAGAAAGGATCCAAAGGGTGGACAGGATGGTCAGGTGAGTGCCATAGGGAAAGGAAATGAAGCCAACGAACACACTCCCAATGGTGGTTTTGTTCAGTCCAAGATCAAGATGTGGATAGCACGGTGTCCTCCAGCACACAGCAACACACAGGCCTCACTTGGCGGGGAGTTCAGGATAACCCTGAAAGCTGAAACGGACAAAAGAAGCCATCACGTTCATTCATGGCTGAAAAGTACCATTGTCCCACGACATTCAAAAACCCTATCAAACCATTGAAAGACTTTCTCACTCGCCGTTAAAAATGTAGAGAACAGAAAAGGAGCGAAACGATGGTGGATGGATGGATGGATGGATGGATGGATGGATTTCTATGACAGTCTAATTATGGAAACCATTGACAGAAAAGAATCCGATTCACTTTTGTAAAGAATCTGTCTTGCCTTCTCGGCCTAGTGTCTTTCCTATGTCTGGATGATTCCCTCCCCGACCCCCGACTGCCAGCTTTAAGATCAGCCTCCAAAACGAAGCCCTTTGTGCTCTCAAGGTCCTGCCAGAACTCTCTCTTCGGAGCGCCCTTCTGAAGGGGAACATTTTCACCCAAGTCATCGCCCTGAGACAGCTTCAGCCTGTCCCTCCCCACCCCCTCCCTCCCACCCCTACCCCTGCCTCCCTCCCCCCCTCCTGCTCCTCTTCCTCCTCCTCTGAACTCTTGAGCTGTCCTCACACTGGCCTCTCACCCTACATGGTGGCAGTGTTGGCCTAGGTATCCTCAGGTGTCTCCTAACTGCATCCAAGTGGACTTCCACTGTTTCTCGGCTGCATCATTGTGGGACCATTTTTTTCCTGGTCTTTTCCACGGGTGGGGGAGACCCGGACAGGCCGGGGCCAGGTGGGGTGGGGGAGCCTGCATGTGGGGGGAAGGGTGGGGACAGAGAGGAGGAGGAGGAAGATGAGCAGTTTGGGATCAAGTTTTGGGCTTCCCACAGTTAGAACTGTTCACCCATTGTGGAAACAGGCATCTGAAACACCAGGGGTTTCAGGCTCTCCGTGCGATGTCCACAAGCCATAGCAATTGAAACGTGTTCACACTGGAGCTGCCGTGCAGAGGGAGATTTCATCCAGCTCCATGTGTTCTTCCAGTGAGTAGGCCGGGATCTCAGGAAGAACAGAAATCCAGAGAGGTGAGTGAATCTGACCGTCACGCTTTCAGAATCCAAGTGAACCAGAAATGAGGTTCACTCACGTGTGGGTTTGTCTTTCCATAGGATGAATCCTCTCTTTGAGCAGATTAGGGTTCTGGGGGCAAAATGGAGCAGAGAGGACAGAGAGTTCCCTTAGGTCCCCTGCTCCTCCTGCAAGCGTGCACTCCCCAATGGCCCTAGGAACATCCTGCCCCAGAGGAGTGTGCTGGGCACAACCCACCTACACGGAGACATCAGTGTCAGTCATCGTCAGTCATCCTCATCCAGAGTCCCCCATCTGCCCTCACCTTCACGCCTGGCATTGTCTGTTCTGTAGGTTTGTATCGAACCTGCCCAGAGCCCAGTGGCATCTTCCTGGATCAGGGATCGATCAAAAACACCCTGTCCCCTGCCTCATTGGCAGGTGGATTCTTAACCACTGGACCACCAGGCAGGGATGTCCCTTCACAGCCTTCTAAAATCATCTACCCTGAAACATTAAATGTCATCCTCCAAATCATTGGACCATCACAACTGAAATGAAGGAAAGTATGTTAGTTAAAGTCTCAACTCCTCAGTGCTTCTTGCTTTATAACCACAAAGGCCTCTCTCTCTCTCTCTCTCTCTCTCTCTCTCTCTCTCTCTCTGTCACACACACACACACACACACACACACACACATACACATACACGAACAGAGGTGGGCTCATAGTCCAAAACAAACCAGCTTTTGTGTTTATCCATCCCATTTGTTGTGGCTGTCATGTCGTCGCTAGTCAAAGAAGCTGATCTAATATGGAATCTGACGTCTTCTTCTCTAGGACACTTCGAGAAGCAGCAAGGGTGCCGGTTTGTGAGAACCGAAGGTCAAACCAGCATGATGGAACCCAGCGATGTGTGTGTTCAGAGGCCCACCTAGATTCGAACTCCAGTTCACAGAGGGGAGCAGTGGGAACAGGAGTGTGGACTGTGAGTCAAATCATCACCTTATGAAAAGGCAAAAAAAGAAAAACATAAGGGAAAAAACCTTACTCCCTTATCAGCATCTGCATGGATCCTCCTAGCTTCAATGATCACATTGACAGTGCATACACATTGTGTTCTTTTTCCAGGCCTGATCGTTTAGAAACTCTCCAATAAAAAGTGGTGATGTAAAGATATCAGCCTTGAGTTTGGGACTGGGGCTTCCCTGGTGGCTCCGTGGTAAACAATCCCATGCCCATGCAGGAGGCGTGGGTTTCATCCCCAGTCCAGGAAGATCCCACATGTTACAGAGCAACTAATACCGTATGCCTCAGTTATTGAGTCTGTGCTCTAGATCCTGGCCACTGCAAGTGTTGAGCCCACACCCAGCAACCACTGAAGCCTACATGCCCCAGTGCCCATGCTCCCAAGAGGAACCACAGCAATGAGAAGCCCAGACACACAACCATAGAGTGGCCCCCTCTCTCTACAGAGAACAGCTTGCAGAGCAATGAAGACACAGCACTCCCTAACATAAATAAATAAAGAAAATGATTTTAAAGCAATACAGTCTAAGATTGGATGCAATCGGCCTATACCTAGTACTATCACTTGGGAAGCTTACTGAATCTTCTGCAGACAAAATAAAGAAATCATAGTTCACTGTGCCATTGGAAGTGTGGGAAGCTCTCTGTACAGTGCTGAGAGCACAGTTGAGACGTAACCAGTGGGGACCGTGAGCATGCCTGCTATCATTAAGTCCTTCACAGTTGGGCTCTGGAGATCACCCCATGTGGACCTGCAGAGAATGTATGTCCATCCCTTTCAGCTCACTGCATGCTCACTGGTCCAGGTGCACTGTGCCCCCAGCATCTGCTAGCATCTTCTAGGCCTGTCTCCCCCATTTTGCTCCATTAACTTTGAATCATTCTCACCTCTTGTCTGACATGTTTTCTTTTCTGTTAGAGTATTTCTGGCTCCCCAGGCACAACTTAACATCCTTTTCTTCTTATAGCACTCGTCTCGTTGAAATAATTCTGTTTCTCAGCTTTGTTCCCTAAGGAGTCTGTAATAACTCCATTCATCTGGGGACTGACTGGCACCTAGGCAACCCCGGTACATTAAAACTGTTGTTCAAGTCTTTATCAAATGACTTGCCAACTGCAGGGGGCTTGTGGAAGTTTATGTGCCATGGAAAGCTGGCACTGGGGAGTCATCCTACGGACACACCCTCTGGTACCATAGTGTTCATGGGAGTGTTTTTGTTGTTGTTTTAGCTGTATTCCCTAATACATATGCAATAGCTTTGATTCAAACGGCATATATTTGAAAACAATGAATAATTCATTGTATAACCTCAGAAGGACTTAGAAAATAGTAGTGGTTGAGAAATGACTGATCCTTCCAACAATCTCACTTCTGGGTATACATCTAAACAAAATAAAAACAGAATCTCAGAGAGATATCTGCACTCCCATGTCCATTGCAGCATCATTCACAATAGTCAAGAGAGGGAAACAGCCCATGCGTCTCCAAGATGCCCGCACCCCAACTCTGGGGAGACTCTGCCAAAGAGACGGAGAAGGTCTGCCAGAGCCCCAGCAGCGGTGACGGTGGGCTGGGCCCTTCCTCCCGCCTGCCCGTTGGAGGGGTGCAGGGCGGCCAGGAGCTGGGGGCATCTGGGGGCTCGCTAGGTTCAGGGTCCCAGTCCAGGGAATATTCTGCTGAAGACACGGGGGAGGTCTCCCAGGGCCGCCAGGCACCTGGCGGGCTGCCCTCTGCGTCCTGCCATCCCCTCTTAGGGCTGCAGGGCTGCCAGGAGCTGGTGGCCTGGGCGGGGGCGGGGGGGGCGGGTGCCAGTGGGGATAGCTCAGCAGGGTCAGGGCCCCAGCCCAAAGGAGACTCTGCTGATGAGAAGGGGGAGGTCTGCCAGGGATCCGGGGAGTTGCCATCTGTGACCTGCCAGGGTTTTGGCACAATGCAGGGAGGCCAGGAGCTGGGGCCGTCGGGGGGCTCCATGGGGTCTGGTTCCCATCCCCTGGGAGACTCCTTGGAAAAGAAGTGGGGTGAGGGGTCTGCCAGGAGCCCGGCTGGACTCTGCCTCCTGCTGGCACCTCTGGCCGCTGCAGGGGTCTCCCTGGGGTTCCCAGGGGTCTGCGCCCCAGCTCAGGGGAGACCCAGAGGAAGACACAGGGGAGGTCTGCCAGGGCCCCGGGGCGCCAGCTGGGCTGCCCTCTGCCTTGCGTCAGCCCATCCCATTGGTGCAGGGCTGGCAGGAGCTGGCGGCCTCAGGGGGCTTGCCTGGTTTGGGGCCCCAGCTCAGGGGAGACCCCGTCAAAGAGACCAGGGAGGTATGCCAGGGACACGCGGAGCTGCTGTCTGGGAACAGACGGCAGCTGGGTGGGCTGCACGGCTGGCAGGATGTGGGGGCATCGGGGGGCTCCCCAGGCTCTGTGTCCCAGCCCATGGAAGACTCCATGGAAGAGACCGGGGAGGTCTGCCAGGGCCCTGGCAGGCTGGACTCTGCCTCCTGCCAGCACCTCTGGCAGCTGCGGGGGTCCCCGTGGGGCTCCCAGGGCTCTGCACCCCAGCTCGGGGTGGGGGGGACTCTGCCGAGGACGTGGGGGAGGTCTGCCAGGGCCCCTCAGTGCCCGGGGGTCTGGCCTATGCCTCCCACCAGTGGCTCGGAAGGGTGCAGGGTGGCCAGGAGCCGAGGGCCATGGGTGAACCCAGGGAAGATCCCGGGCCAGCCCCTGGCAGGCTCGGTGCTCAGGCTCATGTTTCCTGCGCAGGACGGGCCCAGGGACCCACAAGCCTGGGGACAGTTGCAGAATAGCAGGGGTCCCTGGGAAAGTCCCAGGGGGCTGCTACTGATGCCAGGGGCGACCCTGTGCAACACATGGGGGAACTCTGCCAGGGACCGCTGGTGTCCCAAGGACCGGGTTCTAACTCCCACTGGGGTCTGGGAGGCCTGCTGGGCGATGAGCAGCTGGGGCCCAAGGAGGACCCCACGAGGGGAGGGCTTGAATGACCCCACGAGGGGAGGGCTTGAAGGACTAGGCGACGACAGGACGAACATATGGTACCTCGTGGTGAAACCAGGGGACAGCAAGGACACCACGTGGGATGAAGCTGATGTTGAGCCCCTTGCATCCTGTGGGGACTGCCCCATGCTCTCTCCCCAGGGAAGTGGGAAATCCCAGGAGGGCACTGGAGGTGGAACCGCTGAGGTGCTCAGCCTGGGGGTGGAGGGAAACTGCCCCTGCGGTACCCCTGCTGAGGCGTCGCCTCTGCAGCCTGAGAGGCCAGGGGTGCCTGGTCCATCGTGTGGGCAGTGAAGGCCAGAGGACCCTTGGGGGCAAGACACGTCCATTGTCTGTCCGCTCATGCGCCAACTGGAGAAAACTTTTGGCTTTTAGGATACCCTGACCCCAAACCCCTTTTCCGCTTTCTTCT
Source organism: Bos taurus (assembly GCF_002263795.3). Lineage (NCBI taxonomy): Eukaryota > Metazoa > Chordata > Mammalia > Artiodactyla > Bovidae > Bos > Bos taurus. The sequence continues at coordinate 67,925 of NC_037334.1, read as the reverse complement.
CCTCCTCCACCACCCTCAACAGAAATGGGGTATGAGGTATGTGTGTGTGTACGTGTGTGTGCACGTGTGTGCCTGCAGCATGTGCTGGCATAGCAGTTCTGTGAACACGTAGGCAAGCGCTTGCAGGGTCAAGGATGGAATGCGTCCCCACTCCCCACCCCTCCCCCCCCGCCCCGGACCACCAGCCCCTACCACCACCACCAAAAACAAGAGCAAAAGCAACACTCCCCACACCACCCAGCAGCTCAGATTTAAGAACAAAAAGACAGACCTAGACTCAGGCTCTCCCTCCTTCTGTCTTGATAATGGCTTCCAGGTCGCAGGGCGCTGTGAGCACAGGGAGAAGGTCAGATGGAAATGTCCCTCCTCTGAGTGTCTGTGGCCAAACAGAGACCCAGGGACCCCGGGGAAAGGCCTTAAGTAACCTAGCTCGGGGTGGTGGGGGGGCGGTGGGCAGGGATTGAGAGGCAAAAGGGGTGGAGCCTAGGCCTCCGCCTCCGCCCATGCCTCTGCCCACACCTGAAGAAATGCATCTTCAGGCCAGGGACCAGCAGAGAAGGCAAATTGTCCACCACCAGAAACAGGGGAATTCTGGAAAACCAGGATGTTTAATAGCCTAGGATGCGTGCAATGACCTTTTCCCCCAGCGGGGTTGGGTGGGAGCAGTCCTCCTAGAGAAAGGCTACTCTAGTTTGCCTGGGGATATATAGCAAGCACTTTTTTCAAACTTCAACCTCACCATGCCCCACCCCGCCCTTCCAGTCCAGCTTACTAAACTTGGTAAAAGCACCCTATGGCCAAGGGCATCGTTTGCGAAAAAGAAAAACTTGTCTCTCCTTCCCGCCCCTCCCCACCTCAGCCCACAATGCACCCAGGAGGTGGAGCGTCCTTGGGTCAGGGGGGCTGGTTTGAGGAGGGCGACTGGAGCCAAGAGGAGCCTGGCTGTGAGTGGTGGTCCTGCCAGGCACAGTTGCCGAGGCCGCCCTGGACCTGCAGCTGCAGCAGTGGAGTGGAAGGCCCTTCCGGGGGATCAAGCAGCTGGGGCCGGGCTCTGCACAGCACTGCCCCTCCCGCCCTCACCGAGAAGAACTGAAATGGGGTAAGGCCCCTGGCAGAGATGGGAGCTGCACCCTGGTCATTGGCATCAGGCTTCCCAAGCATGAAGACTTTTGTCAAGCACCCAAACTGTCCAGGGAAAAGGAAAGGTGCATGGACGCCGATGAGCTGCTGTGTCCGCCCAAAGGCGTTTTCTCCTCCCATCCCACCTCTCGAAAAGAAGATGCTTTTCTGCGCAGTGCAAGCCACACGGCTGAACCTGAGGACACCGAGGCCAGGGGAAAGAAGCCAGTGCTCGGAGGACTGTGCCTCCACTGGGGCTCGTTTCTCTGACGTACGTATGCCTCCTCATTCAGGCCGGGACGGGCCCTTGATTGGGGTATGGGGGTGCTGGGGGGGTGACGGAAGGATGAGGCTGAGTTCAGCTAGCCTGGCATCTCCTGGGGGCATGGCCTTGAACTTGGCCTGGCGGTGCTCAGGGCTTCCCTCATAGCTCAGTTGGTAAAGGATGTGCCTGCAATGCAGGAGACCCCAGTTCAATGCCTGCGTTGGGAAAATCCACTGCAGAAGGGAGAAATCAACCATCCGGCCTGCAGAACTCGATCACAGGGTCGCAAAGCATCGAACAAGACTGTGTGTGCGTGGGCAGGCATGCGCGAAGCGGAGCGGGGACTAGACCTTTTGCCCTGGCACGAACATGGGGCAGGATGCAGTCTCACAAGGGCGGGTAGCTCAAATGCTGTCTATCCTCCTCTTTGGATCAGTTACCAGCCCACTGGAGGGGCAGGGGCGGCAGGTGGGGAGGGGGCGGAAACGAATCCCGTGGAGCGAGTTGACTTTCACCAGCACGGCCTATGCCAGAGACCCCTGAGGTCCACGTTGGGCTGGGTGGGGCCATTCACGGCTTTGGTTTGAGGCCCTGCCACGCAGCAGACAGGATCAACCCCGGGCTCGGGGTGGTCAGCAGTGCACAGAGGCCTAACTGCCGGGAAATTCCCCTGGGTTCCTTTGAAGTGGCTGCCCATGTCCCCTTTCCCAACCTGCCTTGCCTTCCGAAAAGATCTGGGTTTTCCTGTCTTTTCATATTCCACACATCCGTTGGCCTCAATTGCCTCTGCAGGCTCCTCCTAGGCATTCCTGAACACTTCAGTGCCTCCACCTAGATTGCTGTCTTTCCTTGCCTTCATTTCCCACATCCCTCCCCAACTCCTCAGTTCCCTCCTGGCATACTTTCCCTACAGTAGTTCCAGACCATTCCCCCAAGGCCTTTGAGCTGCCTGGAGCTCAAGTATACTGCCAGAGCCCTGATGGGCTAGCAACTCGAATGGCAGCTCATGCCATTTGGGGCTTTTTCAGGTGGAGCCTGATGCCCGCACCTCCCAGCCCACCCCCCTCTAGCCCAAATGACCTAGAGATATCTGCAAAAGGGGACAGTGTACCCCCAACTCTTAGGAAGGATGTTCCACTAAGCCAAGGAAGGAAGCATGGGCCTTCTGGACAGAACGAAGCCCTGACCTGTGCCAACAACGGGACATGGAAAACATGTGTGCTTTCTTAAAGAGACAGCGGGCAATGAGGAGAAGGAGGAAGAAATCAGGTGGCAGGAGCAGACAAAGAAGGAAGTAGGCTGCATGAAGCTACGTGTGGGATGGACGATGAGAGGCACTTCTATTTTCTCTATGAACATGTCTCAATGAATTGAAAAGAAACCAACAAACCACACCACCACACCACAACCATCTTTCACAATGTATTCTTTGGCCACCCACATTTCTAAACCCAACCAAGGAGCTTCACATGAAAACAGTCAGGGGTTCATATGTACTTCGAAACCATTGGGTCTATGAATTGTGGAGTGGGTTTGCAGGTAAATAACGTTTGTATGTCTGTGGGTGACTGGAGGATGCTGGTGGCAGGGTGAGCTCAGTCACTACACTTTGATGGTTGAAAGAGACACGGAGATGATTGGCCTTTGCAGATATGCCAGGCATGTGTGTTCACATGGAGTCTGGTCATGAAAGCAGTTGTGTGGGTAGGTCTCTACTGCTTGCTCAGAGGATCTGACCTCGGGAAACCTGCCCAGAGCAGGCATCTCCAAACCGAAGGAAGTGTGTCCCTGATCCTGCATTTTAGGGATACTTGCAGGGTTTGCTGGTGGCTTGAAGCTGAGTCCCAGACATGGGCTCTGCCCCACTCCTGTGACCCTGCTCTCCTTCCCTCTGTTCCCAAATCTCCCTGCCTCCCTCTCAAACTCAGCCTTCACCAGCTCTCTCCCTTCACACCCACTATCTCCCTTTGCCTCCACCCTCTCCCTCCACCCATTCGCCCCCTCCCACCTTGCATCTCCCATCCTTCCACCTTCCCACTCCCCTCTCCCCCACTCCTCCCTCTGCTGCCCCTGGAATAGGGAAGGAGTTCTCCTGTGTGGACTGCTGGAAAAATGGGACCAGAAGACAGAAGAGGCAGATCTAAAGAATCTGTGTGGGGCACGGTGTTTCTTTATTGGTTCCATGGCATGTCCCCTTTTAGACACCCTCTTAGTCAATGCAATACTGGGATTCCTTGATGCTTCAGGTGGGGTGTTCCTCTTGGGTGAGGGCTTGCTTCCCAAAGGTCCAGCTCTCAGGTATGTCCCCAAAGTTGTTGGTAGATATCCCGTCTGTATTCTTTCCTCCCCCACACTGAAAACTGCCCCTCTCCCTGAGCTCCATGGCTCCACATCCCAGGCAAGGAGACCTGAAAGAGGTTCGGAAGAGAAGGTGCCCCTTCCTTCCTCTCCCTCTAAGCCCAAGGGCCCGGGGAGCCTGGCAGCATGCCGAGGAGGGCCTTGTAATTGTCCTGACTGAAGGATGTTCCAGGATTGCCTCAACTACTTCTTCCTCTGAAGCAGCCCCTGTGGAAGACCAGGGCATGTCCTAGAAGGGTGTGGAGGCCAAAATTTCCTCTAGGAGGATGGGTGACCCGGGGAGGGCTTGTTGGTCCCCTGCGAGAACAGTAGAGGACCCCAGGGAGAGACCTGGCAAGCCTGGGATGCACATGGCAGCCAGGAGCTCATCTTGGAGGCTGGGTGCTCCTGGGAGTGCAGGGTGAGCTCCTGCATCGGCAGCAGCCCCCCGGGAAGGCGCCTGCTGGTCCAGGACTCCCATGGCCGCCAAGAGCGCATCTAGGAGGCTTGTTGAGCTTGGAAGGCTGGGGGGCTGGGGCTGTTGCTCTAGCGGAATTGCCGTGCCTTCATCATAGGGTGACTCTGGCCATCATGGTATGTGTGTCTCAGGCTGTACAGGTGGCAGGATTGCCCCCTTGCCCAGGCTGCCAAGGGGCCGAGATCACAGGGGAGCATGCGGCACAGGGAACTGCCACCTGGGGAGGAGGTGGTGGCTTCCCATTTGGCTGGAGAGCCACCGGGCTGGGCTGGACCATGAAGATCATCAATGGCTGGCCCTCACAGACCCCAGAGGCAGTCCCGGGCACCCAGAAAGTGGGGGCACCAAATGGAGCAGCTGCAGCCAAGGGTGGCATGCTCTCCTGTGGCTGGGAGGGGTGAAAGGGAGGAGAGGTGCTCTGGAGAGTGGGTGGGGCCCTTTGGTCCTCTGGAGCAGGAGTAGTCGTGGCCTATACACTGCCTGGCCCATGGGCTTGGCCATTGCCAGGCGTGCTTGGGCTCTACTAGGGGTGCTGAGCTCTTTGGTTTTGAAACCATATCTAGGGGAGCAAAATGCAGACAGGCACATCAGAAGTTGTGATCGTCCAGATCAATGTGCTGGTGCCTCCATGGTGCCCATTTGACAGCCTGTCTTCCAACCCGTCCTCTGGTCTGTCAGGCCCAGGGCGACTTCTGCAGGGCCATTTTCTGCAAACATATCCCTTGGCCCTGGGAAATGAGGGGCGCCTGCACGGCCACAAGCAACTCAAAACCCACGACTTAGCCCACCAACTTTCGGCCCCCTCTTCCAAACCAAAGCCAAAGCCAAAGCCCAAGCCCCAGCCCAAGCCTAAGTGTATCCAGCTCCAACGCTTGGAAGGCTGAATGCTCCTTTCTCCTGGGCCACCTCCTGGGCCCATGGGCTGGGTGGAGAACTTACCTGGGTTTGAAGATCTGGGATTCCTGTCTGACAAGCCAGTTCTTCCCTGGCAGCAGTCCCCAGCAAGAGATCCCTCATGACGGGTTGCACAAGGATCCTTGTTTGAGAATGAGACATGACTGTCCTCTTCCTCTGGGCCTCTCTGGCCAAGTCTTCCACCAAAGAAAGAACACACCGAGAGGAGAGTATGTTAAGGCCTGTGGAATGTTCACAGCACAGATACCCTAGATGGTGTGGAGGGAATGGAGAGTCCCACACACCTGAATCACTTCAGATGGCTCTGCAGCCAGGGCAGGGCTCTAAGGAATCCACTCACAGATAGATCGTGTGCCTGGATCCATCATGGGTGTATGCGTGCACACAGACACACATGCACACTCCACACATGTGCATGTCTGTGTATGTCTCTTTCCTCCTCCAGTCTTGTGGGGTGCCCTGAAGCATACTCCTTGGCCAAGGTTGTCTGGGCAGCTGGAGGCTAAAGTTCCCAATGGGGGCTGGGGCAGGGTGCAAAGGGGGAACAGTGTTGCCCGCCCATGCCAACTGGGAGCATGTTGCCCCCATATGGGACACTGATGGGGACAGTAACCTGAAGTCCCTGTGTCCTCCACCCTTGGTGTTGCTGGGCTTCCCGTGGTCATCCACTAGCAGAGAGAATTCTCTGGAAAAAGGGAGAGGGACTACTTCTGGAGGACTTGCTTTTGGAGAACGCTGGGTAAATAACCTTGAGAGGAAGATAGGTCGATGAGGTGGTGATCGTGGTGTGGGCGTGGATGTCGGCCCCCTTTCCCCGTCTTGGTGCACATATTCAGATGACAATCAGCTGTGCTTTAACCATCTTCTTCGTTGGTTTTGAAACCAGACCTAGGGACAAACAGAGAGCATTCCTTCTCAAGAGAAAGGCTGTCAGATGCTTTCAGCTGCCTTGGATCGGCATGGAGGGCCTGAAAGGGAGAACGGGTGGAGAGACGGGGGCCTACCTGAACTCTTCTTTCGGGATTGTCAAGCTCTCAGGCCAGTCATTGTCTGGTCACAATCCCAGGGTAGAGGTTCTGTTGAAAGAGCACTTGCAGGGCGTCCTTCTGGCTCAGCTTCAGAACGAGCCTCCTCCTTTGAGATCCTGTGGCAATGGGGCCTGTGGAAGAGAAGAAAGGGAAAAGTCTCAGAGGACATGGGGAGGATTTGACGGAGGAGCCCAAGCATGCTCCCCGCCCAGGGCAGTTGCCCCTGTGCCTGAGAAAAGCTGAGAGCACAGGGACTGGTCTGCATTTGGAAGTCACTTGGCTACACCCCAACAGCCAGGCTGAGAGGCAAGGGCAGTGGGAAAATCCCCCACCCTACCCCCACCCACTCCAGAATCCAAGAAACATGAGCAAGCAGAAAGGAAATCAAACCCAGCCCCAAAACAAAGGCGGTAAGAAATCCCACCCACCAAAGGTCACAACACTATCCCGCCACATTTTTCCACCCGTCAGAGGAAATGCCTCGGTAACGTCTCGATGGGGCTTCTCCTAGATTTCTCTCCATCACGATTCCAACAGGAAGGAATCTGGCTTCTCGGGGCTAACACGAGCGCAGGCCATATTAGCCATCACTAGTGGAAAGGATGGTGATGGCTAATATGGCCTGTGCTCCTGTTAGCCCCGAGAAGCCAGGTTCCTTCCTGTTGGAATCATGATGGAGAGAAATCTGGGAGAAGGCCCATAAATATGTTACCCAGGCACTAGTGGCAAAGGATGGAGAAGGCAATGGCACCCCACTCCAGTACTCTTGCCTGGAAAATCCCATGGACGGAAGGGCCTGGTGGGCTGCAGTCCATGGAGTCGCTAGGAGTCGGACACGACTGAGCAACTTCACTTTCACTTTTCACTTTCATGCATTGGAGAAGGAAATGGCAACTCATTCCAGTGTTCTTGCCTGGAGAATCCCAGGGGCGGGGGTCACCGTCTCTGGGGTCGCACAGAGTTGGACACGACTGAAGCGACTTAGCAGCAGCAGCAGCAGCAGTGGAAAAGGAAAGGAAAGGGAAGAAAGCTGAAGCAAAGCCCAACACACAATGCCTGAAGGAAGATAGAAGGCACCAGGCCATTGTGGAGAGAAAGCCACTGAAGGTGGCAAAGCCACAGAGCTCCCCAACTTCCATTTCCACAGGAAGATGAGGAAAAAGGCCCATCCCAGTTCCCCCTCCCCCCGCTCCCTCAACCAACACCATTATCACAGAAAAGAGAAAGGAGAAGCCATGTGTGTGCCAAAGGAGCAAAACTACCAAACAGTGCCTCTTTGGGCACACCTGACGCCTAGGAACCATGGGCCCAGCCTATCGGTCCCTGCCACTCTTGGTGGGCAGTCAACATGTTTGCCATGAACCCTTGGCCTGGTGATCCACAAACCCCCTGAGACGTGATCCAACCCAAGGCAGCAAGGGTAAACATACAGCTTGAGGTGCTGGAGGAGCCGGACCAAGCCATGGTGGGAGAGCCACACGGATGCTGCAGACTGCTGGCCTAGTGGCCCAGGACCCAGCAGCTCAGGACTTTGTATAGGGTGAGGCGGCTCCGCCCCTATTTATGTAAATAGTGGTGAGTACTTAGATGGAGGGGACACACTTGGCCTCTTTCCAAGCAGAGACCCTGGACAGAATCCCGAGGAGCGAGTAGGCTTTCATGGGCATGGCCCATGCCACAGACCCTCAAGGTCCATGTTGGGCTGGGCAGGCCATTCAGGACTTTGGTTTGTGGCCCTGCCACGCAGCAGTGTGATCAACCCCAGGCTCGGGGCCGTCAGCAGTGCACAGAGTCATAACTTCCCAGGAATTCCCCTAGGTCCCATTCAAGTTGCCACCCATGCCCCCTTTCCCAGCCTGCCTTGCCTTCAAAAATGCTCTGGGTTTTCGCGTCTGTTCACATTCCACATATTTGTTGGCCTCAATTGCCTCCACCAGCTCCTCTGAGGCATTCCTGGACACTGGATGCTCTCCAGTGCCTCCACCTAGATCTCTCACTTTCCTTGCCTCCATTTCTATCATCCCTCCCCAACTCCTCCATGCCCCCTGGTTGTCCTTTCCCTACAGCAGTCCCAGTCCAGCGCCCTCCCCACCCCCACCCCCACACCCACCTACACCCCCATGTCTTTGCATGGGCCAGAAAACTCATATCTACTGCCAGAGACGTGATGGGCCAACATCTCAAATGGCAGCTCACAACATTTGGGGTTTTTGCAGGTGGAGCCTGATGCCCGTACCTCCCAGCCTACCTGCCAGCCCAAGTGCCCTGGAGAGACCCACGTAAGGGACAGTGTAACCCCTACTCTTAGGAAGGAGGTTCCACTAAGCCAAGGAAGGAAGCATGGACATTCTGGACAGAATGAAAGCCCTGACCTGTGCCAACAATGGGACATGGAAAGACTGTGTGCTTTCTCAAAGAGACAGAGGTGGTGAGGAGGAGGAGGAGGAGGAGGAGGAGGAGGAGGGAAATCAGGAGGCCAGAGCAGACAAAGAAGGAAGAAAGCCTAAGACAAAGAAGGAAGTGATCCCTGTCCACTGCCTTGTCCTCCCCCAGCACAACCCACACTCCCACTCCTGAAGTTTTTGATTTGTTGGGAACTCAGCTCTACTACCAGAGTCATGATGGCCAGTGTCTGGAATGGTAGCTCATGCCATTCTGGTCTTTTTCATCTGCAGCCTGATGGTGTGTACCAAACACCCCCACCCACCCCTCATCCACCCCAAGTGCCCTGGAGAGGACCTGAGAAAGGAGACAGTGTACCCCCCTACTGTTATGAAGGAGGTTCCTCTAAGTCCAAGGAAGGATGCAAGAGTTTACTTGGCGACTACAGGACCAAAAATAAGGATAAAGACCATCTCAATTATACAAGGTTAGATTGTGTCTTAGTGCAACCCAGGTACAGCCCCCTAGGTGGCATGAAAAGAGGACTAAGGCACCAGGTTATTATACCCAAGACCAGCTTCCTCTCATCCTCACCTAGTTAGTGTAATAGATTAGTATGGCCACTGGGCTGGTCAAAACCAGTAACTACAGCCAAACTCACACTGACACTCAAGTTTTGCCTTACAAGAGTAGGGCAAGGCAGAGTAGGAAATTGACCCCCATGTGCTGCCAACACTCTACAAATTAGCAAAAGACACGGAAGCCAAGATGATATTGGGGAGTGAGATGTATCAGGGCATAGCCCTGGGATCAGCAACCAGAATGAACAGGCATAAAGGTGACTAAGTCTAGTATATAAGACTAGGCACTGCAAAAGCAGTCAGTGTGGGGGGCATCTACTCTGCAACATCGGGGCCTGAAGATATCAGAAATAATCCCAATGCTAATAAGCTGCCAAAGAAAGACACCTGGTCTTACTGCCCAATACCTCTGGCATAAAAATTGTGCCTTTTCCCTCAAGGGACTTTGAGTGGCACCTTTGGTTGTCTCATAGGTGTTGTGATCATTATCAACAGCAGAGAACCACAAATAGTCTACAAAACTTCCTCCAACACACACCCAACAAACTCTTTTCCCCCATCACTATATACCAGCCCCCATGGGGTCCAGGTGCACTTCATCTGAGAAGACTTCCAGCCAAGTCATCCAGGGATGACACTCACAAGCAGCCATCTGAGCAAGAAGACTGACAGTAATAGTGATAGGCAGCATACATACAGGTTGAAAGCCATGGGGCAGAGGCACAGGAATTGTCCAGGTAAGGACAATTGCTGTAATTGCTCAGATAAAATTGAGCCCCTAGGAAATCAACCAGGGCAGCACCTCCACAGACCCAAGGGTGGCCCTATACCTTGGAGGTCAGGCAGCCTTAGCCATATCTACTTTTCTATGACCCAGCCCCACCACTAAAGCCCACTTGAGAAGGATCCATTGCCATGGAAAGCTGCCCACATGCTCATCATCCCATCTGTATCTACCCTAATCTTCTTCACCCATGGGTCCCCACATCCAAAGGAAGTGTTTTCAGAGAGCAACCACATCCATGCCTGTGTACTACCACAGGCTTTGACACAGGATGGGAGCAAGCAAGGCAACTCCTCATAGTGAGGGAACAAGCATAAGTTTGAAAATGAGCATTCCCCCTTAGCACACAACCTGGGAAACCACACATATATCCATGCCTGTGACCAGACACCAGGCTGGGGGACCCACCCTGACTCAGAGTAGGAAAGCACAAGACTATAGTAATCAAAGGGAGGTGGTGGTCAGCTGCGCCATTGGGTCACCACAGGGAAGTTAGCAAGCTTTGCTCACCAGCAGTGGCACCTCACCAATGGTACTACACATTTTGAAAGTGCAGCACCTTAAGGGTTCAGTATCCATCCTCCCAACTAGCTCTCAGATCACTAGAGAGGGCTTTTTCCACCAAAAGCACACATTCTCCAACACCATTTCTCAGTGAGACCCTCAGAGGCACTTCAACAGGTGCCAGGGCTTAGTGGGTCTTGGAGTAATAGCAGAAGTAATCAATGGACCAAGCTGAGACTTCATAGTGAAGGCTGGGAAGCACTGCCTCTGACTCATTTGGGTCTCACTTGAAGTCTAAGCCCTCTTTGCATTGCCTTCCCTGCACCATGTTCATTGTCCATATATAAACCCTGGCAAAGGGGGATCACAGCACCCATCCAGCCAAGTCCATTGCCCTTGCCACACAGTAGGGATGACCATAATGAAGCACCTGCCCCACAAGTGGGGAAGGTGTGTCCCCATTATCTTGATCTCTAAGAAAGAAACTCAAAGAATGCCCCACTACAGTGCAAACAAGAGAGGTTCAATGAGAAGAGAAAATAATACCACAATCCAGTCTCAAGCATCTGAGGGAAGACCTGGAACCCTTCAGGAAAATCACAAGCAAGTCAGTAAAACACACTTGTGGGCTGATGGGGCACACAACACTGGGGCCCAGCCGTCTTCATGGTAGGAAGAACCACTCAAGAAACACAAACTAAGAAAATGAAGGGTGAGGCATCAGAGGGCCTCAGCCTTGTCAATGCCATTAGACAGATACTGGAAGACTGAAATCACACCAGATTCCACACCCTAGCTTTCTACACACCAGGAGGTAGAAAGGCAAGGTTAGGGACCATGGGTAAGAAAAAACAAAACAAAACAAAACAGCCCTGCTAACATGAGTTCATCCATCATCTAGAATGGCTTAGACACATCCTCAGAGAGCCCATCATCAGTATAGCACATAATTATGGTACATAAAACCTCCCAGAAGGAGGTCTAATGAGAACAATCACTGGCAGAGTCTGCTTCAGCCTTACCAGCCACCTTTTCTCAGGTGAGCATGCCCAACAACCCAGGAAGATTCCATCTAACGCATGGCATGGAATAGAGCTGTCTCAATCACTACCAGGTGCCTCTGGTAGGGAGCACACAGGATAGAAAACCCACCATGCATGGATTTACTTCCCTTGCATTGCCATCAACTGCACTGCAGGTTGTCAGATACACTCTGAAGAACCAGCACTCAGGCTCAGGGGGAGTCAAGAAAGTGAAAATAGAGTTGGTATCAACTGATAGTTAAGTCTAGAGCCCAGTGCATGCCCAGAAATCAAAGTTGCTTGCCAACAGACACCAAAAAACACCAAACCAACACCTACCTGGCAGCAAAAAATGCTCACTTTGGGTGAAAAAATTACTGTGCCCAGCAATCCAGTCTATCCACAAATTGCAAGGTGCCCCTGGGACCTCACTCTGGCAACAGGTTCCCAGTACTACCCCATTACCACCAGCCCCAGAGCTCTCATGGCCATATGGTGGACCCAGGTATTGTGGTGGTGAGAGGGTAACAGGCAGGAAGGCCAGGGGTCTCCAAAGGGAGGAAATAGGCTGCAAGTGTCAGACATTTTTTTATCTCTCCCTTAAGCGGCAGGAGGAAACGAATGCTCTGTGGAAACGTTTTTCTTAAGCTATGTTAATAAAACTTATGTATTTCCTTTGGAATTTGCCATTCTTCAAAATGGTTCCACCTAAGACTAACGTTTTTTCTTTTCTCAAACCCTGGGCTGATAATAGCTCAACAAACCAGGATTCATATCAATTGTTTCATGGCTGGGGGATGACACACCTCATGCCATCCTATGTCAAAAATGCATATTGTGGGAGAAAGGCCTGGTGAAACTCCATGAGCCTGAGGGTGTCTCTCTATCTGATTAATAAGCTTTTCTAACAGACATATTAAAACAGCTTGCTACACTAGTAAGGAGGAGGGGTACTCTCTGCCCCCTATGTCAGAAGCTTTGTCTGTCCCTTTTCACTTTAATAAAACTCTGCTATACAAAATCTCTTGAGTGGTCAAGCTGGTTCCCTGTTCCAAAGTTAAATCTTCTTCAGAGATCACGAATCTGACATCGGTTCACCGTAAGACTAGCAGGTACAGAGGTCAAGCACTAAGAACATGAAGGTGAGTGAACCAGGCAAATCCCTCCCAGTTCATCCAAAGAAGAACAGGTTACCCAAGTCTCTGAATGGGGACTGGTGAAAAACACAGAGAGGGAACTGAGACTGGGCCCCCACAAGGGAACTGTGCCCATGCCATGTTATCCATTTCACTTTTCACAGGCCCATGCTGGTCCGCACCTCCAGAGTGAACTTTTAAAATTCAAAGTCAATGACCAGACTCAAAGCCTGCATGCCACTCATGCCCTCCACAGGCCTCACTTCACACCTGTCCTTATCGCTGGAGTGGGAAGCAGAGAGGAAATGGGGAAATTAATAAGGTTAACACAAAATGATCAGGTCATGTGCATGGAAGCGAGGACACTCTTCCCTTTCTCCTTCAGCAGCCGGACCAGAGTCAGGTCAGGGTCACAGCTATAGGAGCACTGTGAATGCTGGTTAGACTGGCCAGACAGCCTCACCCCTGGGCTTGGAGAGCATGTGATCACACCCCCACACCAAAAAGAAAAACAAAAACCCCGCATCCCCCATCTTCAGCGAGAGCATGAGATTGCCCATGCTCCCCTTGAACCACAATGGTCGCCAGCGGGAGCCGCTGGGTTTTCTCAAACCTCTGTCTCGGGCCCAGAGATGAAATCCATCCCTTGAGAAATTTGCCATTGCCAAAGGAAGAGATAATATAAAAGCGGGCCGCCAGATGGCGCCGGACAACAGGCGCCAACGTCCACGGATTTTCTACAGATCGCCTATTCTTGTCCGAGGACAGAGGAGCCTGGCGGGCTACAGGACAGATCGCAAAGAGTGAGGCCCGACTGAGCACGCATGCACGCAGCCTGAGGGTGTGTACTTGTTGCACAGAGGCCGGAACTCTTCCTGGTCGGCTGAAGGCTTCAGTTTCAGACTAGAGGCATGGCCTTGGACCTAGCTCCCAGCTGGGCACCACTTGACGCCTGACGACTCCGGTGCGTTCCCCAGATTGATGGGGGGGCGGGGGGGGGGGGGCGGGGACGACTAGGAAAATATTGGCAGGAGGGTACCTAGAGAAGAAACAATCCTCAAGCAATCCCTGGGTGGAGAAAAGTGCAGGGAGGCTCCGGGGAATGGGACAGTAGGCACCGGCTGCCCAGGGTTGCATGAGCAAGACCCAGGGCTTCCGTTGGCTCTTGCGAGGGAGGTAGCAAGGGAGTGAGGCAGGGAGGGCGGGAGCTAGGGAGGGAGGCAGAGAGGGAGCGAGGGAAAGCGGGAAGCCAGAAGGCAGGGAGGGAGGGAGGCAAGGTCTGCTGCTGCTGCTGCTCAGACACTCAGTCGTGTCCCACTCTTTGCAGCCGCATGGGCTGCAGCCCACCAGGCTCCTCTGTCCATGGAATTCTTCTGGCAAGAATACTGGAGTAGGGTGCCATTTCCTCTTCCAGGAGATATTCCCGACCCAGGGATCAAACCTGTGTCTCTTGGATTTGCAGGCGAATTCTTTATTACTGGCACCACCTGGCAACCCAGGAGGGAAGATGAGGTCTGACAAATGAAAATCAGGCAAGCTCTCAGAGAACAATACAGGAATTGCTGTTATTGTCGTCCTTTGAATGGAGGTCTTTTGAAAGCAGACTGGAAAAGTCCATAAGTTAGAAAGGATGATACACTTGAACCTATACAAGTGGAAATAAGAATCTATCTCTTCATAAATCACGACAAAGTCTAAAGACAACAAGTGAGTGTGTGCGGGACACTGGGGAAAACACGTTTGTGGTCAAGAGAACATGGATTTCAGCATGACTTCTACAATAACAGAAAAAAGTTTTCTGTGAGAGTCAATAGCTATCCATTAAATAAATCAAGTTCTGAGGCAATCTATGCAGTGCTACACTATAAATGTGCTTTTTGAAATATGTTAAATGTTGATGATCCATTGTAGTCCATTTTAAGATAGAAAAACAAAACACCATTAAAACTCAGTTGTAGAACTTCCTCCTGATTTTTTAAAAAGTAAATAAAACAGAGAACAAAACACTCATCTGATAAGGGATTTCTATCCAAGAAAACCAAGAACATACTGAACTCAACCTCTGAAAAACAAGCAGCCTAATGAAAACATTGGGCAGGAGACTCGAACAGACTTACACCCTCACAGTTCAGACAAACGGGAACCCAGATGAATCACACATTCCACTTCATGTTGATTCCTCGTTCATTCATGCCATCTGCAAAATAAACTCAACAGGGATCAAAGACTTCAACTTGATAGTGAACTGTAAAACTCCTGGAAAAAAAAAAACACAAGCAGTATGTGCACTCTTTGACATCAATCTTAGCGAGATTTTCTTTGGATCTACAAAAAAAAAAAAAAAGGCAGGGAGATCCAAATGGATTTTTTTTTTCCACAAAAAATATACAAATGGCCAACAAGGCACATGGAAAGATGCTCAACATCACTCTTTACTGGGGCGATGCACATCAAACCACAGTGAGATATCACCTCACATCTGACAGAAATGGCTATCCCTACAAAGTACTATAGACAGCAGATGAAGGTGTGGAGAAAAGGGAATCCTTGTGCACTGTTGATGGGGAATGTCCATTGATACAACTGCTATGGAAATGATACAGAGGTTCCTCAAACAAAAATACTATCTATACCTCAAACAAAATACTATGGAACAAAATACTATCTTATGATCCACTGCTGAACATTTTCCAAGGAAAACAAAAACTTGAAAAATATACATGCACCCTGTGTTCATGTTACTCTTATTGACAAGAAGAAAGATACAGAGACCACCTGAATCCCATTAATAGATGAATGGATTAGAAAGAAAGAAAGCTAATCTTTATAGAGGCTCTGCCTGTAAGCACAACCTTCACCTTAAACCCAGTTATGCCTCACACTCTAAGCCTTTACACAAGACAAAACACACTAGTTTAGTCACTAACAGAGCCAAGGACCTTTAGTTACTCCTCAAGAGTCATAGATAATATTCTGAGTCATACCCTGTGAGCAGTTTTCCAGATACTGAAGTCCCCTCACCAGGCAGAAGAAGCTGACTATGTGATGAGAGGATGAATGCATGATGACCAGACAGAAGCTATGACATAAGCTGCTCCACTTCCAGAAACTGTCACCAAGAAGCAGGAACAAATGCTGAAACTAGAGATTAACTGTACTCAAAACAACAAAGGTGATGCTGAATGGGCTGCCATGTCACTGATATCGAGATGACTGTCAGAGCTGACTGTGTCATCCTGCCCCCTCCCTCCATCCATACAGCCCTGAAACTCCCCTTTAAAACCTGTCTCCTGAGCAGCAATTGGGAGTTGGTTCTTAGACACGAGTCTGTGTTCTCCCCTGGTTGCTGGCATCCAAAATAAAACCACTCTTCCTTTCCTACCAACCCCTGTCTCTTGAAAATTGACTATCTAGTGGCAAGCAGTCAGGCCGGCTTTTGGTAACATGCCTATGGATCTCCCTCAGAGATAAATTTTATTTGCTTTCAGGGGAAGTCTCTCAGTCATGTTTGACTCTTTGAGACTCCATGGACTGTAGCCTACCAGGCTCCTCCATCCATGGGATTTTCCAGGCAAGAGAACTGGAGTGGGTTGCCATTTCCTTCTCCAGGGGATCTTCCTGACCCAGGGATCAAACCTGGGTCTCCCACATTGTAGGCAGACGCTTTACTGTCTGAGCCACCTTGTCAGTCTCTACTTTCTGTCCCATTTCTTAGAAAATAATCAGATTAAATAAAAAATGTGGAGGGGCTTCCATGGTGGTCCAGTGGTTAAGAATCCACCTTGGTAAGCAAGGGTCATAGGTTCAATCGCTGTTCCAGGAGGTTCCCACTCGCCTTGAAACAACTAAGCCTGTGTGCCACAACTACTGAGCATATGAGCTGCAACTACTGAAGCCACATTCTGCAACAAGAGAAGCCCAAGCACTGCAACAAAGAGTAGACGTCACTCGTCAAAACTAGAAAAAGCCACAAAGACCCATCACAACCAAAATACAAATAAATCTTTTTTATTTCGTAAAATGTAGAAAATTTTCTTTGAAAATGTATTTGATACATTTATCTATATTCTAAGAGTCTTCCAATGTCATGACAGTGTAGTATGTAAACAATAAAGTTGTGAATATTATGATATAATCATACACCAACTTTCTAAGTCAGCACAATTTTACGTTGACACAATTTCACATAGTCCTCACTTTGCAGGGTAGTTCTAGATCATAAAATGATCATGAAGGCTGAGCCTGAATAAAGACTAGATACATGTCTTTGTACACAGAATTGCTTTGTTCCACAACTGAAACTAACACAACATTGTGAACCAATTATACTCCAATTGAAAATAAAAAGTAAAAAAAAAAAAAAAAAAAGCCATCTTTCTAATCAATGGGGAAAATACAATTGTTCGAGGACATTAAAAAATTTTGTCAAAACATTCAAAACTCTCTTATTAACAATTAAAAAATATATAACATAAGGAGGTGGTCCTAAGATGGCAGAGGAATAAGACAGGGAGACCACTTTCTCCCCCACAAACTCATCAAAAGAACATTTGAACGCTGAGTAAATTCCACACAACAACTTCTGAATGCTGGCAGAGGAAATCAGGCACCCAGAAAAGCAGCCCGTTGTCTTTGAAAGGAGGTAGGAAAAAATATAAAAGATAAAGTGAGACAAAAGAGGTAGGGACAGAGATCTGTCCTGGGAAGGGAGTCTTAAAAAAACACTTCCAAACACCCAGGAAACACTCTCACTGGCGAGTCTGTGGCAAGTCTTGAAACCTCAGAAGGCAACATAACCTGGAGGAAAAATAAATAAATAATGAAAACCCACAGATTAGGTGCCCAACAGTAACTCCTAGCAGAGAAGCAGCGCAGATGCCTGCATCCACACTAGCAAGCGGGGCCTGGGCGGGGAGGTGCGGGCTGGATTGCTTAAAGTAAGGACCCGGCCAGAATGCCCCAAGGCCAATCTAAGGGAACTAACTTGAGATAGCAAGCCAGACTGTGGGATAGCTACACTGTGAAAAGCCCTAACCTAAGAAACCACCTGGAATGCAAAAGTAGGAAGTCAAGAAACACCTGGGGTAACAGGCAAAATTGGCCTTGGAATACGGAATGAAGCAGGGCAAAGGCTAGTAGAGTTTTGCTAAGAGAACGCACTGATCATAGCAAACACCCTCTTCCAACAACACAAGAGAAAACTCTACACATCACCAGATGGTCAACACTGAAATCAGGTTGATAATATTCTTTGCAGCCAAAGATGGAGAAGCTCTATACAGTCAGCAAAAACAAGACCTGGAGCTGACTGTGGTTCAGATAATGAACTCCTTTTTGCCAAATTCAGACTTAAATTGAAGAAAGTGCGGAAAACCACTAGATCATTCATGTACGACCTAAATCAAATCCCTTAGGATTATACAGGGGAAGTGAGAAACAGATTTAAGGGACTAGATCTGATAGATAGAGTTCCTGATGAACTATGGATGGAGGTTCATGACATTGTACAGGAAACAGGGATCAAGACCATCCCCAAGAAAGAGAAATGCAAAAAAGCAAAATGGCTGTTTGGGGAGGCCTTACAAATAGCTGTGAAAAGAAGAGAAGCAAAATCAAAGGAGAAAAGGAAAGATATAAGCATCTGAATGCAGAGTTCCAAAGAATAGCAAGGAGAGATAAGAAAGCCTTCCTCCGTGACCAATGCAAAGAAATAGAAGAAAACAACAAAATGGGAAAGACTAGAGATCTCTTCAAGAAAATTCAAGATACCAAGGGAATATTTCATGCAAAGATGGACTTGATAAAGGACAGAAATGGTATGGATCTAATAGAAGCAGAAGATATTCAGAAGAGGTGGCAAGAATACACAGAAGAACTGTACAAAAAAGATCTTCACGACCAAGAAAGTCACGATGGTGTGATCATTCACCTAGAGCCAGACATTCTGGAATTTTAAGTCAAGTAGGCCTTAGAAAGCATAATTATGAACAAAGCTAGTGGAGGTGATGGAATTCCAGTGGATCTATTTCAAATCCTGAGAGATGATGCTGTGAAAGTGCTGCACTCAATATGCCAGCAAATTTGGAAAACTCAGCAGTGGCCACAGGACTGGAAAAGGTTAGTTTTCATTCCAATCCCAAAGAAAGGCAATGCCAAAGAATGCTCAAACTACCGCACAATTGCACTTATCTCACACGTTAGTAAAGTAATGCTCAAAATTCTCCAAGCCAGGCTTCAGCAATACATGAACCATGAACTTCCAGATGTTCAAGCTGGTTTGAGAAAAGGCAGAGGAAAGAGAAATCAAATTGCCAACATCTGCTGGATCATGGAAAAAGCAAGAGAGTTCCAGAAAACATCTATTTCTGTTTTATTGACTATGCCAAAGCCTTTGACTGTGTGGATCACAATCAACTGTGGAAAATTCTGAAAGAGATGGGTATACCAGATCACCTGACCTGCCTCTTGAGAAACCTGTATGCAGGTCAGGAAGCAACAGTTAGAACTGGACATGGAACAACAGACTGGTTCCAAATAGGAAAAAGGAGTAGCTCAAGGCTGTGTATTGTCACCCTGCTTTTTTAACTTATATGCAGAGTACATCATGGGAAACCCTGGGCTGGAAGAAGCACAAGCTGGAATCAAGATTGTCAGAAGAAATATCAATAACCTCAGATATGCAGATGACACCACTCTTATGGCAGAAAGTGAAGAGGAACTAATAAGCCTCTTGATGAAAGTGAGAGGAGAGTGAAAAATTTGGCTTAAAGCTCAACATTCAGAAAACTAAGATCATGGCATCTGGTCCCATCATTTCATGGGAAATAGATGGGCAAACAGTGGGAACAGTGTGAGACTTTATTTTTGAGGGCTTCAAAATCACTGCAGTTGGTGACTGCAGCCATGAAATTAAAAGACGCTTACTCCTTGGAAGGAAAGTTATGACCAACCTAGATAGCATATTCCAAAGCAGACACATTACTTTGCTGACAAAGGTCCATGTAGTTAAGGCCATGGTTTTTCCAGTAGTCATGTATGGATGTGAGAGTTGGACTGTGAAGAAAGCTGAGTGCCGAAGAATTGATGATTTTGAACTGTGGTGTTGGAGAAGACTCTTGAGAGTCCCTTGGACTGCAAGGAGATCCAACCAGTCCATTCTAAAGGAGATCAATCCCGGGTGTTATTTGGAAGGACTGATGCTAAAGCTGAAACTCCAATACTTTGGCCATCTGATGGGAAGAGTTGACTCATTGGAAAAGACTCTGATGCTGGGAGGGATTGGGGGCAGGAGGAAAAGGGGACGACAGAGGATGAGATGGCTGGATGGCATCACGCACTCGATGGACGTGAGTTTGAGTGAACTCCGGGAGTTGGTGATGGACAGGGAGGCCTGGCATGCTGCAGTTCATGGGATTGCAAAGAGTTGCACATGACTGACTGAACTGAACTGAAGACACCGCCAGGCCTGCTCACAGAACAAAGGACTGACTAGAGTTAGCTGGCTGAGGACCGGCCCATCTCCCACCAGAGACAAGCAGGCTAGGGCATCCAGAGCCAGAAGGGGGCAATCCTGGCCCCAGAGAGGCCTCCTCTACCAAACTGCAACCAGGCTTCGTTGCTAACCAAGAATTTTTGGGATTCTGGACGGTCGACATCTGCCTGAGAATTTGCGCCTGTTGTACACCCAGAAAACTGAGCGGCAGGGACTGGGGAGGTGGTAAGTCACAGCGACTGCACTTGCCAAACACCTGGTCACCTGAGCTGCTCATACCTGGAAAGGGAACAAAACACAGGGCCAACTGAGTCTGTGCCTTTGAGGAGTACCCGAGTACCTGAACCTGAGTGGCTTAGACCTGAGAAGTGCGCATAACCCAGGGCCCGCCTCAGACAGTTCCCGGAAGAGCAACCTAGAGCCTGAGCAGTGTAGACTGAGAAAGCACACACACTGCGAGTGGAGGCAAGACCAGTGTGACCGAATCACTGCGAGCACTCCCCACACACGCCAGTGATATTTGTTTGTAGTGTTCCTTCCTCCCCGCAGCATGACTGAGCAAGTAAGCCTAAAAAAGCGTCCACCACCTCCCTCTTGTGTCAGGGTGGAAATTAGACACTAAAGAGACCAGAAAACAGAAGAAGCTAAAACAGAAGGAACTGCCTTGGAAGTGACAGGTGCACTGGATTAAAACCCTGTAGTTAGCACTGACTACATAAGATGGGGCCTATAGATCTTGAGAAGTATAAGCGGGATAAAGGAACTATCTGAAAATGAACTGACCCTACACTGTCCACAACAACACCAGAGAATGTCCTAGATATATTTTTACTATTGTCATTCTTCAATTCTTTTTTAATTTTAAGTCCTTTATTACTACTTTAATTTTCATTTTTATAACCTATTATTACTTTGCTAAAAAAAAGACCCTATTTTTTAAAGAAAACTTCATGTATATATATTTTATAATTTTTGTGACTTTTTTTTTCTTTAATATTGTATTTCTGAGAATCCAACCTCTACTCTAGATTTTTAAGCTGTGCTTTTTGGTATTTGTTATCAATTATGTACCTTTAAGAACCCAATCTTCAGTACCCATTTTGACTTGGGAGCGAAATTACTGGCTTGACTGCTCTCTCCCCCTTTGGACTCTCCTTTTTCTCCGCCAGGTCACCTGTATCTTCTCCCTCCCCCTTCTCTTCTCTACCCAACTCTGTGAATCTCTTTGTGTGTTCCGTACTGTGGAGAAACTTAGGGAACTGATTATTGGCTGGATCCGTCTCTCTCCTTTTGATTCCCCCCTTTATCCTCCTTGGCCACCTCTGTCTCCTTCCTCCCTCTTCTCTTCTTTGTGTAACTCCGTGAACATCACTGAGGTATCCAGACTGTGGAGAGCACATAGGGAAGTGATTACTGGCTAGATTGCTCTCTCCCCTTTTGATTTCCCCTCTTCTCCTCCTGCTCACCTCTATCGCCCTCCTCCCTCTTCTCTTTTCCATGTAACTCTCTGAACCTCTCTGGGTGTCCCTCACTGTGGTGAAACTTTTCATCTTTAACCTAGATGTTTTATCATCGGTGCTGTATAGATGGAGAAGTCTTGAGGCTACTGTAAGAATAATACTGAAAACCAGAGGCAAAAGGCTTAGGTCCAAATCTGAAGAACACCAGAGAACTCCTGACTCCAGGGAATATTAATCAATAGGAGCTCATCAAACACCTCCATACCTACACTGAAACCAAGGACCACCCAAAGGTCAACAAGTCCCAGAGCAAGACATACCATGCAAATTCTCCAGCAACAGAGGAACATAGCCCTGAGCTTCAGTATACAGGCTGCCCAAAGTCACTCCAAACCCATTGACATCTCATAACTCATTACTGGACACTTCATTGCACTCCAGAGAGAAGAAATCCAGCTCCACCCACCAGAATATGGACACAAGCTTCCCTAATCAGGAAACCTTGACAAGCCACTCATCCAACCCCACCCATAGCGAGGAAACTCCACAATAAAGACAACTCCACAAACTGCTGGAATACAGAAAGGCCATTCCAAACACAGCAATATAAACAAGATGAAGAGGCAGAGAAATACCCAGCAGGTAAAGGAACAGGATAAAAGCCCAGCAAACCAAACAAAAGAGTAAGAGATAGGGAATCTACCTGATAAAGAATTCCGAATAATGGTAGTGAAAAATGATCCAAAATCTTGAAAACAAAATGGAGCTACAGATAAATAGCCTGGAGACGAGGACTGAGGAGATGCAAGAAAGGTTGAACAAGGACCTAGAAGAAATAAAAAAGAGTCAATATAAAATGAAAAATTCAATAAATGAGATCAAAAACACTCTGGAAGGAACCAACAGTAGAATAATGGAGGCAGAAGATAGGATCAGTGAGGTAGAAGATAGAATGGTAGAATTAAATGAATCAGAGGGGAAAAAAGAAAAGTGAATTTAAAGAAATTAAGACAATATCAGAGACCTCTGAGACAATGTTAAATGCCTCAACATTGGAATCATAAGAGTCTCAGAAGAAGACAAAGAGAAAGACCATGAGAAAATACTCAAGGAGATAATAGTTGAAAACTTCCCTAAAATGGGGAAGGAAATAATCACCCAAGTCCAAGAAACCCAGAGAGTCCCAAACAAGATAAACCCAAGGTGAAACACCCCAAGGCACATAGTAATCAAATTAACAAAGATCAAACACAAAGAACAAATATTAAAAGCAGCAAGGGAAAAACAACAAATAACACACAAGGGGATTCCCATAAGGATAACAGCTGCTCTTTCAATAGAAACTCTTCAGGCCAGGAGGGAATGGCAGGACATACTTAAAGTGATTAAAGAAAATAACCTATAGCCCAGATTACTGTAACCAGCAAGGATCTCATTCAAATATGAAGGAGAAATCAAAAGCTTTACAGACAAGCAAAAGCTGAGAGAATTCAGCACCACCATACCAGCTCTCCAACAAATGCTAAAGGAGCTTCTCTAGACAGGAAAGACAGAAAGGGTGTATAAATTTGAACCCAAAACAACAAAGTAAATGGCAACAGGATCACACTTATCAGTAATTCCCTTAAATGTAAGTGAATTGAGTGCCCCAACCAAAAGACAAAGACTGGCTGAATGTATACAAAAACAAGACCCCTATATACGATGTCTACAAGAGACCCACCTCTAAACAAGGAACACATACAGACTGAAAGTGAAGGGCTGGATAAAGATATTCCATGGAAATAGAGACCAAAAGAAAGCAGGAGTAGCAATACTTATATCAGATAAAACAGACTTTAAAACAAATGCTGTGAAAAGAGACAAAGAACGACACTACATAATGATCAAAGGATCAATCCAAGAAGAAGATATAAAAATTATAGGTATATATGTACCCAACATAGAAGCACCACAATATGTAAGACAAATGCTAACAAGTATGAAAGGGGAATTTAACAATAACACAATAATAGTGGGAAACTTTAATACCCACTCACACCTATGGATAGATCAACTAAACAGAAAATTAACAAGGAAACACAAACTTTAAATGATACAATAGACCAGATAGATCTAATTGATATCTATAGGAAATTTCACCCAAAAACAATGAATTTCACCTCTTTCTCAATCACACACTGAACCTTCTCCAGGATAGATCACATCCTGGGCCATAAATCTAGCCTTGGTAAATTCAAAAAAATTTAAATCATTTCAAGCATATTTCTGACCACAATGCAGTAAGATTAGATCACAATTACAGGAGAAAAACTATTAAAAATTCCAACATATGGAGGCTCAACAACATGCTGTTGAATAACCAACAAATCACAGAAGAAATAAAAAAAGAAATCAAAATAAGCATAGAAATGGGTGAAAATGAAAACACAACCCCAAACCTATGGGACACTGTAAAAGCAATGCAAAAGGGAAGATTTCTAGCAATACAGGCTTATCTCAAGAAACAAGAAAAAGTCAAATAAATAACCTAACTCTACACCTAAAGCAATTAGAAAAGGAAGAAATGAAGAACCCCAGGGTTAGTAGAAGGAAAGAAATCTTTAAAATCAAGGCAAAAATAAATGCAAAAGAAACAAAAGAGACCAAAGCAAAAATCAGCAAAGCCAAAAGCTGGTTCTTTAAACGTATAAATAAAATTGAAAAACCATTAGCCAGACTCATCAAGAAACAAAGGGAGAAAAATCAAATCAATACAATTAGAAATGAAAATGGAGATATCACAACAGACAACACAGAAATACAAAGGATCAAAAGAGACTACCATCAGCACTTATATGTCAATAAAATGGACAACTTGAAAGAAATGGACAAGTTCTTAGAAAAGTACAACTTCCCAAAACTGAATCAGAAATAAATAGAAAATCTTAACAGACCCATCACAAGCATGGAAATTGAAACTGTAATCAGAAATCTTCCAGCAAACAAAAGCTCAGGTCCAGACGGCTTCACAGTTGAATTCTACCAAAAATTTAGAGAAGAGCTAACACTACTCACACTCTTCCAGAAACTTGCAAAGGAAGGTAAACTTCCAAACTCATTCTATGAGGCCACAATCACCCTAATACCAAAACCTGACAAAGATGTCACCAAAAAAAAAAAAAGAAAAGAAAGAAAGAAAACTACAGGCCAATATCACAGATGAACATAGAAGCAAAATTCCTTAACAAAATTCTAGCAAACAGAATCCAGCAACACATTAAAAAGATCATACATCATGACCAAATGGGCTTTATCCCAGGGATGCAAGGATTATTCAATATCAATGTAATACTCCACATTAACAAATTGAAAAATAAAGCCATATGATTATCTCAATAGATGCAGAGAAAGCCTTTGAAAGACCAGAAACTATAAAACTCCTAGAGGAGAATATATGGCAAAACACTCTCCAACATAAATCACAGCAGGATCCTCTATGACCCACCTTCCAGAATATTGGAAATAAAAACAAAAATAAACAATTGAGACCTAATTAAACTTAAAAGCTTCTGCACAACAAAGGAAACTATAAGCAAGGTGAAAAGACAGCTTTAAGAATGGGAGAAAATAATAACAAATGAAGCAACTGACAAACAACTAATCTCAAAAATATACAAGCAACTCCTGCAGCTCAATTCCAGAAAAATAAGTGACCCAATCAAAAAATGGGCCAAAGAACTAAATTGACATTTCTCCAAAGAAGACATGCAGATGGCTAACAAACACATGAAAAGATGCTCAACATCACTCATTATCAGAGAAATGCAAATCAAAACCACAATGAGGTACCATTTCATGCCAGTCAGAATGGCTGCAATCCAAAAGTCTACAAGCAATAAATGAAGGAGAAGGTGTGGAGAAAAGGGAACCCTCTTACACTGTTGATGGGAATGCAAACTAGAACAGCCACTATGGAGAACTGTGTGGAGATTCCTTTAAAAACTGGAAATAGAACTACCTTATGACCCAGCAGTCCCACTGCTGTGCATACACACCGAGGAAACCAGATTTGAAAGAGGCACGTGTACCCCAATGTTCATCACAGCACTGTTTATAATAGCCAGGACATGGAAGTAACCTAAATGTCCATCAGCAGAAGAATGGATAAGAAAGCTGTGGTACATATACACAATGGAGTATTACTCAGCCATTAAAAATACATTTGAATCAGTTCTAATGAGGTGGATGAAACTGGAGCCTATTATACAGAGTGAAGTAACCCTGAAAGAAAAACACCAATACAGTATACTAACACATATATATGGAATTTAAAAAGATGGTAACGATAACCCTGTATGCGAGACAGCAAAAGAGACACAGATGTATAGAACAGTCTTTTGGAGTCTGTAGGAGAGGGTGAGGGTGGGATGATTAGGGAGAATGGCTTTGAAACATGTATATTATCATATGTGAAACAAATCTGCAGTCCAGGTTCGATGCATGATATGGGACGCTCGGGGCTGGTGCATTGGGATGACCCAGAGGGATGGTATGGGGAGGGAGGTGGGACGGGATTCAGGATGGGGAACACATGTACACCCATGGCGATTTCATTTCAATGTATGACAAAACCAATACAAAGTAATTAGTACTCCAAAATCACTACAGATGGTGACTGCAGCCTTGAAATAAAAAGACGCTTACTCCTTGGAAGGAAAGTTATGACCAACCTAGATAGCATATTCAAAAGCAGAGACATTGCTTTGCCAACAAAGGTTCATCTAGTCAAGGCTATGGTTTGATCTGTGGTCATGTATGGATGTGTCAATTGGACTGTGAAGAAGGCTGAGCACTGAAGAATTGATGCTTTTGAACTGTGGTGTTGGAGAAGACTCTTGAGAGTCCCTTGGACTGCAAGGAGATCCAACCAGTGCATTCTGAAGGAGATCAGCCCTGGGATTTCTTTGGAAGGAATGATGCTAAAGCTGAAACACCAGTACTCTGGCCACCTCATGCGAAGAGTTGACTCATTGGAAAAGACTCTGATGCTGGGAGGGATTGGGGGCAAGAGGAAAAGGGGACGACAGAGGATGAGATGGCTGGATGGCATCACTAACTCGATGGACGTGAGTCTGAGTGAACTCAGGGAGTTGGTGATGGACAGGGAGGCCTGGCGTGCTGCAATTCATGGGGTCGCAAAGAGTCGGACACGACTGAGCGACTGATCTGATCTAATCTGATTGTAAAGTAATTAGCCTCCAATTAAAATAAATTTATATTAAACAAATATATATATAAAGCACCAAAACTATTAATTTATTATTCTGTAATTGAGAACATTAAAATTAAAGAATTTATTAATTTTTAAGTATTATATTAACAGTCATTTGAATGGTGTTTGCCTCCTTTGAGTGTTATCTTTTCTATAACTTGATGAAGTCATATTGCTTTCTAAGTTAAGATCAGCTTCCGACATTTTACCCTTAGTGCTTTAAATAACCTGCAATATCTCTCAGAGTTCCTTGAATGGAAAAGTTCTCACCAACATCACTTCCCTGAGACATCTTCATCTTGTCCTTCTTTACAGTGTTGCATTCAGTGTTGAACTCTCTTGCACTCAGTTCCTTTGCTGGCACATCCACAGCCTCACATATAGTGGCACTGTTGTCACATGCATGTTCAACTGTCTCCTAAACACATCCAGTGTCACCATTTTGTTTGTTTGTTTGATTCTTTGTTGTGCTTTCATCTTCCTTGGATGATTCTTCTTGTTTTCCACTTATGGGGTGGGACAAGGTGGCAACACAACTACCCTTGGAAAACAGATGCACGTCTCGCAATCACCAACAGGCTCTGAAGGAGGACTGGTTGCAGATCATGATACACTGGTGTTATTTATATATTTACTGCAGACTTAAAAGGCAGCAGCAAATTTTGTACTTCATACAGTTACAGTTGACAATTTGTGGAAACTGAAATTTGAATCACATGGTTAGGGTATTGGTGTTATTTAACTAAGCCATAGTCATTGAAATTTGTGCATACTGGAACTATACAAGGTGAGATCTCTCTCTCCTTGCATTCCAAAGGGCTCTTCTCCAGCACCACAGTTTGAAAACATCAATTCTTCAGTGCTCAGCCTTCTTAGGAAGTCAGAGTTGGGTGGCCTGACAGCAGGAGAAAGAACACTGACACCTGAGACCCAAGAAAAACATTTATTATTATTCTTTTATTTTGATTCATTCTATAGTTGTTTCTGGATTTTTAAATCTTCTTCCCCCCGCCCTTGTTGCTGTTCTTGTTGCTTTTATTATTGTAATCTGTGTTTAAGCTTTTAAGAACTTTTTTTAAAGAGAACTTTTTTTAATCACTCTATTTTTCCCTTTATACTTTCACCTGTATGTTTGGTTTTTGTGGTTCTGTGGATTTCCCCCTCTATTTTACCCTTTATGGTTGTTTTTCTCTTGTTGCAATTTTTCTCTAATATACATTTTGCCAATTTTTCTTTTCTTTTTCCCCACATGTGTTAATCTGTTTTGTTTGCTTTGCTTTTCTTTCTTTGTTTGATTACATTATTATTTGCCATTCTGCTTTGGTCTTGTCTTCTATTTTGTGTTTTAGTTAGCTTTGTTTATTTCTTTTATTTTTGAAATTATGAAAATATGATAACACATTTACAGGAGACTTGGAAAATACAGAACAAAATTACATATCAGATCAGATCAGATCAGATCAGTCGCTCAGTCGTGTCCAACTCTTTACGACCCCATGAATCGCAGCACGCCAGGCCTCCCTGTCCATCACCAACTCCTGGAGTTCACTCAGACTCACGTCCATCGAGTCAGTGATGCCATCCAGCCATCTCATCCTGTGTCTTCCCCTTCTCCTCCTGCCCCAATCCCTCCCAGCATCAGAGTCTTTTCCAATGAGTCAACTCTTCGCATCAGGTGGCCAAAGTACTGGACTTTCAGCTTTAGCATCATTCCTTCCAAAGAAATCCCAGGGCTGATCTCCTTCAGAATGCACTGGTTGGATCTCCTTGCAGTCCAAGGGACTCTCAAGAGTCTTCTCCAACACTACAGTTCAAAAGCATCAATTCTTTGGCACTTAGCCTTCTTCACAGTCCAACTCTCACATCCATACATTTCCACAGGAAAAAACATAGCCTTGACTAGATGAACCTTTGTTGGCAAAGTAATGTCTCTGCTTTTGAATATGCTATCTAGGTTGGTCATAACTTTCCTTCCAAGGAGTAAGTGTCTTTTAATTTCATGGCTGCGGTCACCATCTGTAGTGATTTTGGAGCCCAGAAAAATAAAGTCTGACACTGTTTCCACTGTTTCCCCATCTATTCCCATGAAGTGATGGGACTGGATGCCATGATCTTTGTTTTCTGAATGTTGAGCTTTAAGTCAACTTTTTCACTCTCCTCTTTCACTCTCATCAAGAGGCTTTTTAGTTCCTCTTCACTTTCTGCCATAAGGGTGATGTCATCTGCATATCTGAGGTTATTGATATTTCTCCTGGCAATCTTGATTCTAGCTTGTGTTTCTCCAGTCCAGTGTTTCTCATGATGTACTCTGCATATAAGTTAAATAAACAGGGTGACAATATACAGCCTTGATGTACTCCTTTTCCTATTTGGAACCAATCTGTTGTTCCATGTCCAGTTCTAACTGTTGCTTCCTGACCTGCATACAAATTTCTCAAGAGGCAGATCAGGTCGTCTGGTATTCCCATCTCTTGAAGAATTTTCCACAGTTTATTGTGATCCACACAAAGGCTTTGGCAGAAATAGATGCCTTTCTGGAACTCTCTTGCTTTTCCCACTATCCAGCGCATGTTGGCAATTTGATCTCTGGTTCCTCTGCCTTTTCTAAAACCAGCTTGAACATCAGGAAGTTCACGGTTCACATATTGCTGAAAAATTACATATAGTTCTACTATTTTAAAAAAAGTGAAAGTGTTAGTTGCTCAGTTATGTCTGACTCTTTGCAACCTCATGGACTGTAGCCCATCAGTCTCCTCTGTCCATAGAATCCTCCAGGCAAGAATACTGGAATGGGTAGCCATTCCCTTCTCCTGGGGATCTTCCTGACCCAGGGATAGAACATGGGTCTCCTGCATTGCAGATTGTTTTCTATCTGAGCCACCAGGAAAGCCCCACGATTATTTTTTTAAATAGATAAGTTTAAATTTTTAGTTGGAGTTTCAATATCAAACTCTCAAAAATTATTACACAGAAAAGTAAAAGGATAAAGTATACCTGAAAAGCACTATGAACCAATTCAACATAATTAAGGTTTATACAATTTTCACACAATATAGGCACACAAATTCTATTCAAGTTTCATAGACTATAAACTAGAAGACCCTGGAACATATCCAGGGACATAAAACAAGGTAAAAAAAATTTCATAGTCTATTGAAATTATGCAGAGCCTGTTCTCTTACCAGTGTGAAATTATGTTAGAAATCAATATCAAAAAATAATTGAAAATAACTCACATAGTTTCAAGTGCAAATGACATTTACCAAGAGAGATCTTTGACTTAACTATTGAAAGCCTCAAGAAGGTGAAAAGACTGAAAAAACACAGAAGGTGATTGTAGAAAAGAAAGCATTTATATGAGAAATTAATATCAAAATCAGAAATTAATATCAAGGGTACTTTTAAAAAACATGTATTTTGAAATCAAATGTCTGCTTTTAAATGATGGGTGTATCTAAGAAGTCTTAACAAGGAAAATTAGAAAATATTTGTAACAGAATAAAACTGAAAAGAGAATTTATCAGAGTTTGTTGCATGTAGCTGAAGCTGTTCAATGCAACTAAATATGTTGTGGAATCTTGAATAAGGTACAAAAAAAATAATGTACACTAGCATAAAATGTGAAATTTGAACAAAATCTCTAGTTACTAATACTGTGTGCTGCTGCTGCTGCTGCATCGTTTCAGTCGTGTCTGACTCTGTGTGACCCCATAGATGGCAGCCCACCAGGCTCCCCGGTCCCTGGGATTCTCCAGGCAAGAACACTGGAGTGGGTTGCCATTTCCTTCTCCAATGTATGAAAGTGAAAAGTGAAAGTGTTAGTTGTTCAGTCGTGTCCGACTCTTTGAGACCCCATGGACTGCAGCCTACCAGGCTCCTCTGTCCATGGGATTTTCTATGCAAAAAGACTGGAGTGGGGTGCCATTGCTTTCTCCCACTAATACTGTGTACCACATGTTAATTTTCTATTTTATTAACAACATAATATTTGTTTTTATTTTCATAATTGGATTAGAAGATTCAAGCCTTATTCAATTTTTAAAAAATTACTGAAATAAGTTTTCTAGACTTTTTATAATACTAGATGCCAGAATAAGTGAAACTATATCAAAGTTTTGATAGAATATAAGTTAGAAATCTAGCATTCTATTCATACTTAGTCAAACAAGTGGAACCAAAATGTCATAATTTATTTAGGTAAGCAAAAAGGTTATATATATATATATATATATATATATATATATATATATATACACACACACATATATATATATATATATAAACATACACATATATATACATATATACACAAAACTTTTCTACTACACTTGATAAAGGCTTGAGAAAGAACAACAAAAAAAGAGTCAGAGAAACTGGAAAACATACACTAAATGAATTGAGACCACTGAATATGAAATAGAAAAGGTGAAACAAGCTAAATAAAGGTAAAGGGTCATCATTTAGTCAAGTTGTTTTTAAATAGAGCTACTCATTAGAATCACTCTGGAGCAGTGAAGAAAAAAAATACTTGTGCATTTGTATTAAAAAATATTTTCAAGAGAATTCCAAATGTGCATCTGTATTTTAAAAAGTGATCACAGGCTTTTCTTTAAATGGTAGCGTTAATGATATAGAATTCTATTATTTTCTGTAGGCCAGTCATGATACATTTGTATTAAAACAGATACTAGTTGCATAATCACAATAGTAAAAGATGTTTTATCAGTTTGCACAATTAATATCCAGAAAAAAAAAAAAAGATAATTACAATTGCAGACCATGATGTAAACGTGATTAAACAGTATAAAATAATTACATACAAATTTGGGGAGTTAAATAGAGTGATGTGATAAGTGGAATGCATACATGTACATGTTTTCATCCACTCAGCCAGTGGATGGAATGCAATTACCAGCCAGTGGATGTAATTATCTTATATTTAAGGTAATTATTGATATGCATGATCGTATTACCACTTTCTTAATTGTTTTGGGTTTATCCTTTGTAGGTATCTTTCTTCTCTGTGTTTCCTGCCTAAAGAAGTTCCTTTTCTGTTTGTTATAAAGCTGGTTTGATGATGCTGAATTCTCTTAATTTTTGCTCATCTATAAGGCTTTTGATTTCTCTGTCATACCTGAAAGAGAATCTTGATGGGTAGAGTACTCTTGGTTGTTGGATAGTCCTCTTCATCAGTTTAAATATATCACACCATTTCTCTTCTGGCTTGCAGAATTTTGTTTAGAAATCAACTGATAAACTTATGGGAGTTCCCTTGTATGTTATTTGTCATTTTTTCCTTGTTGCTTTCAATATTTTATCTTTGTTTTTAATTTGTCAGTTTGATTACTATGTGCCTTGGTGTGTGCCTCCTTGGGTTTATCCTGCCTGGGACTCTCTGCACTTACATGACTTGGTTTATTATTTCTTTTCCCATGTTGGGGAAGTTTTAAGTTATTACCTCTTCAAATATTTTCTCAGGTATTTTCTCTTCTCTATAATGCAAATGTTTATATGTTTAATATTGTCACAGAGGACTCTTAAACTGTCTTCATTTTTTTTTTTTTTCATTCTTTTGTCTATATTAGGTTCTGTGGCAGTGATCTCCATCATTCTGTCTTCTATTCTTCTGCCTATTATTTTGCTATTGATTCCTTCTAATGTATTGTTGGAGAAGACTTTTGAGAGTCCCTTGGACTACAAGGAGATCCAACCAGTCCATCCTAAAGGAGATCAGTCCTGGGTGTTCATTGGAAGGACTGATGCTGAAGCTGAAACTCCAATACTTTGGCCACCTCATGCAAAGAGTTGACTCATTGGAAAAGACCCTTATGCTGGGAGGGATTGGGGGCAGGAGGAGAAGGGGATGAAAGAGGATGAGATGGCTGGATGGCATCACCGACTCGATGGACATGAGTTTGAGTGAATTCTGGGAGTTGGTGATGGACAGGGAGGCCTGGCGTGCTATGATTCATGGAGTCGCAAAGACTCAGACACGACTGAGCGACTGAACTGAACTGAACTGAATGTATTATTCATCTCTATTTGTTTGTTCCTTCGTTATTCTAGGTTTTTGGTAAACATTTCTTTAATCTTCCCAGTTCTTTTTTTAAGATCCTGGATCATCTGTACTATCATTATTTTTAATTCTTTTTTCTGGAAGGCTTCCAATCTCCATTTAGTTGTTTTTCTGGGGTTTTATCTTGTTCTTTCATCTGGGAGATAATCCTATGCTTTTTTTTTTTTTTTCAATTAACTTTCTGTGGCTGTTGTTTTTGTTCTGTAGGCTGCAGGACTGTAGTTCTTCTTGCTTTTCTGTCTGCCCTATGGTGCAGGATGCTTATGGGAGGAACTGGCAGTGGGAAAAACTGGTTCATGTTCTGGTGGGCAGGGTCATGCTCAGTAAAACTTTAATCTGATTATCTGCTGATAGGTGGGGCTGCACTCCCTCCCTGTTAGTTTTTTGACTGGAGGTGACCCAACCCTGCCACCCCCAGGCTGTATGATAGAGTTAACGGTGACTTCCAAGAGGGACAAGGGGCATCTCCCAGGACTGATGCTACCAGTGCCCCCATCCCTGTGGTAAGCCAATGCTGACCCATGCCTCCACAGGAGACCCTCCAACACTAACAAGTAGGTGTGGTTCATTCTCCTATAGGGTCACTGCTCCTTTCTCCTGGGTCTTGGTGCATCCTAGCTTTTTTTTTTTTTCACCCTCCAAAAGTGGAGTCTATGTTTTCCCTAATCTTCTGGAAGTCCTGTAATCAAATCCTCCTGGCCTTCAAAGTCAGATTCCCTGGGAATTTCTAGTTCTTTTCCTGGATCTCCAGACTAGAAAGTCTGACATAGAGCTCAGAACCTTCAGAAGAGTGAAAGAACTTCTTAGGTATTATTGTTATCCAGTTTGTAGGCCACTCACCCAGTGGGTATGGGGATTTGATTTTATTGTGATTGTGCCCTTCCTACCATCTTGTTTTGGCTTCCCCTTTGTCTTTTGATGTGGGGTATCATTTTTTGGTGAGCTCCAGTGCCCTTCTGTCAAAGGTTGTTCAACAGCTAGTTGCCATTTTGGTGCTCTTGCAGGAGGAGATGAGTACATATCCAATTAGCTTTGTTTTTAATTGGTTAATATAATTTTTGGCTTCCTTCCCTCACTGGGTCACTCTCTTGTACTCTCTTTCATTTCAACCCTGTTGGTTTTGTTTGTGTGTGTGTATGTCTCAGTGTGTGTATATGCTTCTTTGTTTTTGTTTTTTTTTTTTTTTTACTATCTGATTTTGCATTTACCATTTGTTTGTGGTTCATTTTCATTTCTTTCTGTTTATGTAATTAAAAAAAATTAATTCCCTTTATTGCCATACAAAGAGCTTGCAGGATCTAGGTTCCTCAATCAGAGATTGGGCCTGAGCCTCTGGGGTGGGAGTGCTGAGCCCAGGACATTAGATTGCCAGAAAACTCCTGACCCTGGGGAATATTAATTAATTGAGAACTCCCATGAAGGCCTCTATGTGTGGCCAAGACCTGGCACCACCCAGCTGTTGGCAGTACCCAGTGCAGGATACCTCACCCAAACAACAAACAAGACAGGAACACAAATCCAATAATCAGCAGATAGACTTCCCACAAACACCCCAAAGCACATCATCTTGCATAGCCCTGCCCATAAGACAAGGAAAAAAAAACCTCACCTCCTCCCACCAGAATGCAGACACAAGTTCTTCCCAATCCAAAGCCTACACAAACCACTGGGCCAATCACACCCGCTAAGGGAAGAGGCCAAAAGCAACAGGAAGTATGGCCCTATAGCCTGAGTTAGAAAGATCTCAAACTGTAAGTTAGATAAAATGAAAAGACAGAGAAAATTGTGCAAATAAAGGAACAAGGTAAAAACCACAAAACCAAATAAACAGAAGAAATAGGCAAACTCCTTGAAAATGAATTCAGAGTAATGATAGTGAAGATGACCCCAAATCGCTAAAATAGAATGGAGAAAATGTAAGAATTATTTAACACATTTAACAAGGACCTAGAAGAAATAAATAATAAACAGTGATGAACAACACAACTAATGAAATTAAAAAATACTCTGTGTTAAATTGTTTCAAAGGAGTGCATGTTTCTGGTGTCTGGTTTGGGGCCTGACTACTGGGATTTTATATGCTCTCCAGAAGATCAACTTAAGCATCAAAGTGTGAGAACCATTGGAGGTGGACTGTCAAAATATCACCTCAGTCACACATTACCTCCTTTCTCTAACTTAGGACATAAGATGACCAGGACCAAGGAAAAGTATATGACTTATAGAGGGAACGTCTTAGGGGGAAAAGAAAATGGCTGCTCCCTCTATCCTAGAGAATGTCTGTTTGAGACGTGCATCTTTATTCTACAGAACTCTGGAGCTCCAGGGCAGAAGAACCACTGGCTGGATGAAGCCAACAGGCTTCAAGTAGGGAGGAAGTAGAAATGCCCACTAGGGGCTACACCTAGACTCTGCTATAACTTTGGATCTGACCTTGTCTCCTGTGACCTACTTCACAGATTATGCCTTTTACTCCCTTGTTTTCTGGGAGTAAAATCAGCACTGGGATTCACAAATGGCAATAAAAATACTGTGAAGCGAAGCTGGAGTGACTTTCTCTATAGGCCTTGCAAGGCCAACTAAGTATTTGTTCATTCCAATCCTGCCCTTTTTCTCAGTGATGGAATCTTACAAAACCCAAATAACTTTAATCTTCCCTTATGGCATTGCATAGGGTCTGAATCAGTTCAGTTCATTTCAGTTCAGTTGCTCAGTCATGTCCGACTCTTTGTGACCCCATGGACTGCAGCAAACCAAGCTTCTCTGTCCTTCACCAACTCCTGGAGCCTATTTAAACTCATGTCCATTGAGTTAGTGATACCATCTCATCCTCTGTCATCCCCTTCTCCTCCTGCCTTCAGTCTTTCCAAGCATCAGGTGGCCAAAGCATTGGAGTTTCAACTTCAGCATCAGTCCTTCTAATGAATATTCAGGACTAATTTCCTTTAGGATGGACTGATTGGATCTCCTTGCAGTCCAAGGGACTCTCCAAAGTCTTTTCCAACACCACAGTCAAAAGCATCAATTCTTTGGCACTCAGCTTTCTTTATGGTCCAACTCTCACATCCATACATGACTACTGGAAAAACCATAGCATTGACTGACGGACCTTTGTTGGAAAAGTAATGTCTCTGCTTTTTCGTATGCTGTCTAGGTTGGTCATAGCTTTTCTTCCAAGGAGCAAGTTTCTTTTAATTTCATGACTACAGTCACCATCTGCACTGATTTTAAAATCATCTGCAGGGTCTGAATAGGCACTGACAAAAGTTCTCGTATCTTGAATCATTTGAGCCTTACTGAAGTAAAGAATAGGCTTTACAAGAGCCATTTGAGAGTAGAACTAAGAAATGAGCTCAAGAGTCATTGGCCTGCAAACACAGGCAGCAGGATTGCAAGACCCATGAATATTTTAGTAATACAGCATTGATGTGAGGCTCACTGAAAACAAGTGCCATCAATTTCAGTTCACTTCAGTTCAGTTGCTCAGTCGTGTCCGAATCTTTGTCACCCCATGAACCACAGCACACCAGGCCTCCCGGTCCACCACCAACTCCCGGAGTCCAACCAAACCCATGTCCACTGAGTTGGTGATGCCATCTAACCATCTCATCCTCCGTCATCCCCTTCTCCTCCTGCCCTCAATCTTTCCTAGCATCAGGGCCTTTTCCAATGAGTCAGGTCTTCACATCAGGTGGTCAAAGTGTTGGAGTTTCACCTTCAACATCAGTCCTTCCAATGAACACCCAGGACTGATCTCCTTTAGGATGGACTGGTTGGATCTCCTCACAGGCCAAGGGACTCTCAAGAGTCTTCTCAAACACCACAGTTCAAAAGGATCAATTCTTTGCTGCTCAGCTTTCTTTATAGTCCAACTCTCACATCCATACATGACAATTGGAAAAACCATAGCCTTGACTAGATGGAGCTTTGTCATCAAAGTAATATCTATGCTTTTTAATATGCTGTCTAGGTTGGTCATAGCTTCTCTTCCAAGGAGCAAGTGTCTTTTACTTTCATGGCTGCAGTCACCATCTGTAGTAATTTTGGAGCCCAAGAAAATAAAGTCTGTCACTGTTTCCTTTGTTTTCCCATGTATTTGCCATAAATAAATGAGACCAGTTGCCATGATCTTAGTTTTTTGTTTGAAGCCAGCGTTTTCACTCTCTTCTTTCACTTTCATCAAGAAGCTCTTTAGTTCTTCTTCGCTTTCTGCCATAACAGTGGTGTCTCCCAGCAATCTTGATTCCAGCTTGTGCTTCATCTAGCCCAGCATTTTGCATGTTGTACTCTGAATATAAGTTAAATATGTTCCCAATTTGGAACAAGTTTGTTGTTCCATATCCGGTTCTAACTTTGCTTAGAACAAATATGTCCAGTTGCTTCTTGACCTGCATACAGATTTCTCAGGAGGCAGGTAAGGTGGTCTGGTATTCCCATCTCTTGAAGAGTTTTCCACAGATTGTTGTGATCTACACAGTCAAAGGCTTTGGTGTAATAAATAAATCAGAAGTAGATATACATAAGCTCTATTTGGAAATATGGAAATTATGTTACATAAAGCAGTCCACAGGAAAAAAAGAAATGCAATGTGATGCATAAATAGTAGTATGTTATGTCTATTTGACCACACACACACACACAACACCCTGGAATGCAAAAAAAAAAAAAAAAGGCATAGGTAAACAATATTTTCTGTCTCTTTTGAAAATTATTTTAATGGTAAAGATACAGACCATTCAGGGTAATCCCCAAAGTAATGAAAATGCAATAACACCAACTGCGGGTGCCTCCTTTGATGTGAGGTGGAAGAGAGACTAGGATCCTGTGGTGGTAAACACTCCAGGAGGTCACATAACCTTAAAGCCCTATATAAGTGGCTGGTCAGAAAAGTTCCTCATACATTTTCAAGGCTGCATTTCAAGCTGCACCTTCTCCAGGAGTGTTAACCAGCACCCGCATTTCATAGTCCTAGTGATAGGTGAACCAGAGCTCAAGCTCAGGTTGACATTCTGTAAATTTGATATTCAGCATATTTCTCTTTGGCTAATTAGACAAGTGCTCAAATATTTTCCTGATTGCATTTAGGAAATGGAGGACCTTTTTTGTTTGTTTGCCTTGCTTCTTTGTTTGCTTATTTCCCCCCTGTATTTGCACATTTATATAGCCTTAAATGGGCTTCCCAGGTGGCACTAGTGGTAAAGAACATGCCTACCAATGCAGGAAACACAAGAGACTGTTTGATCCCTGGGTCAGGGAGATCCCCTGGAGGGGGGCATGGAAAGGCACTCCAGTATTCTTGCCTGGAGAATCCCATGGACAGAGGAACCTGGTGGGCCACAATCTATAGAGTCACAAAAATTGGACATGACTGAAGTGACTTAGCACATAGTCTTAGATAGGCACCATTGGTAGTATACAAGTAGGGTTTTAATACAAAGCAAGATATCAGAATCTCTCACTCCATACACTTGTTAAAAACATGATTACTATATTCTATGGGACACCATATTCTTTCCCCACTGTGTCCATCTTCCTAAACTCCTTTTTACAGACATGTCCTATCCTCTGCTATGTATCTTTAAGTTTTTTCTAGGTTTGCTTTTCTAGCAAACTTTTATTTATTGTTTTTCTTGCTGTTCATGTTTCTCACAAAAATGAATTCAAACATATTTCTCTTCTTTTCCTGACCTTTTGCTTGGGTAGGTTCACTCAAGGTTCCTGCTCTGTCTGAAATGCAATTAGATTCCACCCTGGTTTTGGTTCAATAGACTGAACACAGCTACTTCATTACTAACTCTTTCTTATGCATGTTTATGATTCTTTTATGCATGGCTGTGCAACCTTAGAAAGGTTTGTATATCCTATAATTTCAGAGAAATTGTACACGTTCCTGTTCTGTAATGATGTATCCTATGAATTTATTTGATGTATTTGCTGTATATGCAAGAAAGTCATTGAAATTCCTTCCATGAATAGGTAATTGGGAAACTCAACTTCAAAAAAATATTTTGTTCTTAAAAAAATAAATGTGTTCTTAATGTACCATATTTCATGAAAATGGCAAAGAAATAACATTAAAGTCAGCATTGTCACCCCTAAATAGCCCTGAAAGAGCCATAAACACTGATGGAATCATTTTTCTATAAGCTTTGAATATGCAAATAATTTGGCTTATTTTTACCTCTTCATTGATCATATGATACAGTGAATAAATACATAAATAACAACAAAAATAGCATATCAAGATAGAAATAGAGATTAAAGAGTTTGAAAAAGGAGCTATTGTTAGGTAGAATACGACAAAGGAGTCCAAATAGCAGTGGCTAAAAGACAAAGAAGGAAAAAAGCCTGTGAAAATGGAGCAAAAGAAAATCCGTGGACTGGAGTGAGAACTTCAGGTGAAACAAACACGCTGCCTTCTTGGCTAGCCCAATTTGCAGAGGGCAGGCTCAAGGTGGGGAGACAAACATATAAAAGGAGGAAGCCAAGACAGATTGAGATCTCTCCTTTGGGGTCGGCCCATCCTCACAACTTGAGGGTGTACTATCTTTTGCTTTCCAAATAAAACTGAGCTGTAATCAAACTGTAACACTGGTCCACCATTTCAAATCTTTGCTGTGGTGAGACAGAACTGAGGAAATTACACAGTGCCCCGATATCTCTGGGGCCATGACTCAGATTTAACCTAGCTGAAACAACCTTGGCTTAGTCCCCGTGAAGCGGAGGCCAAGCACAACAGAAGCCCAGCTTGGCAAAATCTCCTGCAGTGGAAGCTAAATGTGAAGAAAACCCAGCTCAGTGGAAGTGACAAGTATTCCACCATGCTGGAAACCGGAATAGCAAAAACAAACTTGGAGAAAGCTCACGTGGCTCAGTTTCCAAATCCAGAAGACCTCTGGCTAAGGTAGGAGGTCCTTACCCCTATAGCTGGAAGGACATATGGCTAATAAAATCTTAATTCCTTTGCAATCTCTCATTTCTTGTTTCCTGCAAACAGGCGAGCGGCAGTGGGTGCAATGAGGGCTTCTGGCACTATGAAGGAACTAGTTGAGTGAAAGAGAATATATTGTCTAGGGAAACTTGTGGATGACAACTGATTAATCTTTAGTAGCATGGGAAGCCCTTGTATTCATAAATCAACATACTCAGTCTCATATTAAGAGGGTTAACAGGTAGGAAGGCCAGAGGTCCCCAAGTTGCAGGAGGAAATAAACTGCAAGTGGCAGACTTTTGTCCCTTCATTACACAAAATTAAAAGAGGCTTCTTTTAATTCTGTGTTGTTGACACAGGCGGCAGCTGAGAGGAGCTACCCCACACTGCGGAGATCAGGGGTGGCTGCCAAGGAGTGGCGGCTGCGTGGGTGCAGGAGGGCCGAGAGGAGTTACTCCACATTCAAGGTCAGGAGTGCCGGCCATGAGGAGATACCCGTCGTCCAACGTAAGAGAAACCCAAGTAAGATGGTAGGTGTTGCGAGAGGGCATCAGAGAGCAGACACACTGAAACCATAATCACAAAAAACTAGCCAACCTGATCACACGGACCACAGCCTTGTCTAACTCAATGAAACTAAGCCACGCCATGTGAGGCCACCCAAGATGGACAGTCATGGTGGAGAGGTCTGACAGAATGTGGTCCACTGGAGAAGGGAATGGCAAACCACTTCAGTATTCTTGCCTTGAGAACCCCATGAACAGTACGAAAAGGCAAAATGATAGGATACTGAAAGAGGAATTCCCCAGGTCAGTAGGTGCCCAATATGCTACTGGAGATCAGTGGAGAAATAACTCCAGAAAGAATGAAGGGATGGAGCCAAAGCAAAAACAGTACCCAGCTGTGGATGTGACT
The DNA here is from genome assembly GCF_002263795.3 of Bos taurus. Lineage (NCBI taxonomy): Eukaryota > Metazoa > Chordata > Mammalia > Artiodactyla > Bovidae > Bos > Bos taurus. The sequence continues at coordinate 27,246 of NC_037334.1, read as the reverse complement.
GGTAATAGAAGCAAGGTCCAATGCTGTAAAGAGCAATATTGCATAGGGACCTGGAATGTTAGGTCCATGAATCAAGGCAAATTGGAAGTGATCAAACAGGAGATGGCAAGAGTGAACGTCGACATTCTAGGAATCAGAGAACTAAAATGGACTGGAATGGATGAATTTAACTCAGATGACCATTGTATCTGCTACTGTGGGCAGGAATCCCTCAGAAGAAATGCAGTAGCCATCATAGTCAACAAAGAGTCTGAAATGCAGTACTTGGATGCAATCTCAGAAATGACAGAATGATCTCTGTTCGTTTCCAAGACAAACCATTCAATATCATGGTGATCCAAGCCTATGCCCCAACCAGTAACATTGAAGACGTTGAAGTTGAATGGTTCTATGAAGACCTACAAGACATTTTAGAACTAACACCCAAAAAAAGATGTCCTTTTCATTATAGGGTACTGGAATGCAAAAGTAGGAAATCAAGAAACACCTGGAGTAACAGGCAAATTTGGCCTTGGAACACAGAATGAAACAGGGCAAAGGCTAATAGAGTTTTGCCCAGAGAATGCACTGGTCATAGCAAATACCCTCTTCCAACAACACAAGAGAAGACTCTACACATGGACATCACCAGATGGTCAACACCAAAATCAGATTGATTATATTCTTTGCAGCCAAAGATGGAGAAGCTCCATACAGTCAGCAAAAACAAGACCGGGAGCTGACTGTGGCTCAGATCATGAACTGTTTATTGACAAATTCAGACTTAAATTGAAGAAAGTAGGGAAAACCACTAGACCATTCAGGTATGACCTAAATCAAATCCCTATACAGTGGAAGTGAGAAATAGATTTAAGGGCCTAGATCTGATAGATAGAGTACCTGATGAACTATGGACAGAGGTTCATGACATTGTACAGGAGACAGGGATCAAGACCATCCCCATGGACTGCTGCTGCTGCTACTGCTATTGCTAAGTCACTTCAGTGGTGTCCGACTCTGTGCGACCCCATAGACGGCAGCCCACCAGGCTCCCCCGTCCCTGGGATTCTCAAGGCAAGAACACTGGAGTGGGTTGCCATTTCCTTCTCCAATGCATGAAAGTGAAAGTGAAGTCACTCAGTCATGTTCAACTCTTAGCGATGCCATGGACTGCAGCCCACCAGGCTCCTCTGTCCATGGGATTTTCCAGGTGAGAGTACTGGAATGGGTTGCCATTGCCTTCTCCATCCCCACGGAAAAGAAATGCAAAAAAGCAAAATGGCTGTCTGGAGAGGTCTTACAAATAGCTGTGAAAAGAAGAGAAGCAAAAATCAAAGGAGAAAAGAAAGATATAAGCATCTGAATGCAGAGTTCCAAAGAATAGCAAGAAGAGATAAGAAACCCTTCCTCAGTGATAAATGCAAAGAAATAGAGGAAAACAATAGAATGGGAAAGACTAGAGATCTCTTCAAGAAAATTAGGGAGACCAAGGGAACATTTCATGCAAAGATGGACTCGATAAAGGCCAGAAATGGTATGGACCTAACAGAAGTAGAATATATTAAGGAGAGGTGGAAATAATACACAGAAGAACTGTACAAAAAAGATCTTCACGACCCACATAATCAAAATGATGTGATCACTCACCTAGAGCCAGACATCCTGGAATGTGAAGTCAAGTGGGTCTTAGAAAGCATCACTACGAACAAAGCTAGTGGAGTTGATGGAATTCCAGTTGAGTTATTCCAAATCCTGAAAGATGATGCTGTGAAAGTGCTGCACTCAATATGCCAGCAAATTTGGAAAACTCAGCAGTGGCCACAGGACTGGAAAAGGTCAGTTTTCATTCCAATCCCAAAGAAAGGCAATGCCAAAGAATGCTCAAACTAATGCATGGTTGCATTCATCTCACACTCTAGTAAAGTAATGCTCAAATTCTCCAAGCCAGGCTTCAGCAATACGTGAATCGTGAACTTCCAGATGTTCAAGCTGGTTTTAGAAAAGGCAGAGGAACCAGGGACCAAATTGCCAATATCCACTGGATCCTCGAAGAAGCAAGAGAGTTACAGAAAAACATCTACTTCTGCTTTATTGACTATGTCAAAGCCTTTGACTGTGTGGATCACAATAAACAGTGGAAAATTCTTCAAGAGATGGGAATACCAGACCATGGGATTTCCCAGGCAAGAGTACTGGAGTGGGCTGCCATTGCCTTCTCCGCCTCAGTAGACGATACCCTGTTATTGAGTCATAGGAATCCCAGAAGAAGAAGACAAAAAGAAAGACCATGAGGAAATACTTGAGGAGATAATAGTTGAAAACTTCCCTAAAGTGGGGAAGGAAATAATCACCCAAGTCCAAGAAACCCAGACAGTCCCAAACAGGATAAACCCAAGGCAAAACACCCCAAGACATATATTAATCAAATTAACAAAGATCAAACACAAAGAACAAATATTAACAGCAGCAAAGGAAAAACAACAAATAACACACAAGGGGATTCCCATAAGGATAACAGCTGATCTATCAATAGAAAACTCTTCAGGCCAGGAGGGAATGGCAAGACATATGTAAAGTGATGAAATAAAATAACCTACAGCCCAGATTACTGTACCCAGCAAGGATCTCATTCAAATATGAAGGAGAAATCAAAAGCTTTACAGACAAGCAAAAGCTGAGAGAATTCAGCACCACCAAACCAGCTCTCCAACAAATACTAAAGGATATTCTCCAGACAGGAAACACAGAAAGGGTTGTATAAATTCGAACCCAAAACAATAAAGGAAATGGCAATGGGATCATACTTATCAATAATTACCTTAAATGTAAATGGGTTGAATGCCCCAACCAAAAGACAAAGACTGGCTGAATGGATACAAAAACAAGACCCCTATATATGTTGTCTACAAGAGACCCACCTCTAAACAAGGAACACATACAGACTGAAAGTGAAGGGCTGGAAAGATATTCCATGGAAATAGAGACCAAAAGAAAGCAGGAGTAGCAATACTCATATCTGATAAAATAGACTTTAAAACAAAGGCTGGGGAAAGAGACAAAGAACAACACTAAATAATGATCAAAGGATCAATCCAAGAAGAAGATATAACAATTATAAACATATATGCACCCAACATAGGTGCACCGCAATATGTAACAAGTATGAAAGGGGAAATTAACAATAACACAATAATAGTGGGAGACTTTCATACTCCACTCCCACCTATGGCTAGATCAACTAAACAGAAAATTAACAGGGAAACACAATCTTTAAATGATACAATAGACCAATTAGATCTAATCAGTATCTATAAGACATTTCACCCCAAAACAATGAAATTCACCTTTTTATCAAGCACACATGGAACCTTCTGCAGGATAGATCATATCCTGGGCCATAAATCTAGCCTTGGCAAATTATAAAGAAATTGAAATCATTCCAAGCATCTTTTCTGACCACAATGTAGTAAGATTAGACCTCAATTACAGGAGAAAAACTATTAAAAATGCCAAATATGGAAGCTGAACTACACCCTGCTGAATAACCAACAAATCACAGAAGAAATCAAAAAAGAAATCAATATATGCATAGAAACGAATGAAAATTAAAACACAACAATCCAAAACCTGTGGACACTGTAAAAGCAGTACTAAGAGGAAGGTTCATAGCAATACAGGCATACCTCAAGAAACAAGAAAAAAGTCAAATGAATAACCTAACTCTACAGCTAAAGCAACTAAAAAAGGAAGAAATGAAGAACACCAGGGTTAGTAGAAGGAAATAAATCTTAAAAATTAGGGCAGAAATAAACACAAAAGAAACAAAAGAGACCATAGCAAAAATCAACAAAGCCAAAAGCTGGTTCTTCGAGAGGATAAATAAAATTGACAAACCATTAGCTAGATTCATCAAAAAACAAAGGGAGAAAAGTCAAATCAATAAAATTAGAAATAAAAATGGAAAGATCACAACAAACAACACAGAAATACAAAGGACAATAAGAGACTACTATCAGCAATTATATACCAATAAAATGGACAATTTGGAAGAAATGGACAAATTCTTTAAAAAGTACAATTTTCCAAAACTGAATCAGGAATAAATAGAAAATCTTAACAGACCCATCACAAGCACAGAAATTGAAACTAATCAGAAATCTTCCAGCAAACAAAAGCCCAGGTCCAGATGGCTTCACAGCTGAATTCTATGAAAAATTAGAGAAGAGCTAACATCTGTCCTACTCAAACTCTTCCAGAAAATTGCAGAGGAAGGTAAACTGCCAAACTCATTCTATGAGGCCACCATCACCCTAATACCGAAACCTGATAAAGATGCCACAAAAAAAGAAAACTACAGGCCGATGTCACTGATGAACATAGATGCAAAAATCTTTAACAAAACTCTAGCAATCAGATCCAACATCACATTAAAAAGACCATACATCATGACCAAGTGGGCTTTATCCCAGAGCTGCAAGGATTCTTCAATGTCCCCAAATCAATCAATGTAATACAGCACATTAACAAATTGAAAAATAAAAGTCATATGATCATCTCAATAGATGCAGAGAAAACCTTTGACAAAATCCAACATCCATTTATGATAAAAAAAAAAAAAACCCAACACTTCCAGAAAGCAGGAATAGAAGGAACATATCTCAACATAATAAAAGCTATATATGACAAACCCACAGCAAACATTATCCTCAATGGTGAAAAATTGAAAGCATTTCCCCTAAAGTCAGGAACAAGACAAGGGTGCCCACTCTGACCACTAGTATTCAACATAGTTTTGGAAGTTTTGGCCATAGCAATCAGAACAGAAAAAGAAATAAAAGGAATCCAAATTGGTAAAGAAGTAAAACTCTCATTGTTTGCAGATGACATGATCCTCTACATAGAAAACCCTAAAGACTCCACCAGAAAATTACTAGAGCTAATCAATGAATATAGTAAAGTTGCAGGATATAAAATCAACACACAGAAATCGCTTCCATTCCTATACGCTAACAATGAGAAAACAGAAAGAGAAATTAAGTAAACAATTCCATTCACCATTGAGATGAAAAGAATAAAATACTTGTGAATGTATCTACCTAAAGAAACAAAAGACCTATATATAGAAAACTATAAAACACTGGTGAAAGAAATCAAAGAGGACACTAAGAGATGGAGAAATATACCGTGCTCATGGATCAGAAGAATCAATATAGTGAAAATGAGTATACTATCCAAAGAAATATATAGATTCAATGCAATCCCTATCAAGTTACCAATGGTATTTTCCACAGGGCTAGAACAAATAATTTCACAATTTGTATGGAAATACAAAAAACCTCGAATAGCCAAAGCAATCTTGAAAAAGAAGAATGGAACTTAAAGAATCAATCAGCCTGACTTAAAACTCTACTACAAAGCCACAATCGTCAAGACAGTATGGCACAAAGACAGAAATATAGATCAATGGAACAAAATAGAAAGCCCAGAGATAAATCCACGCACCTATGGACACCTTATTTTTGACAAAGGAGGCAAGAGTATACAATGGAGAAAACACAATTTCTTTGAGTGGTACTGGAAAAACTAGTGAACCACTTGTAAAGGAATGAAACTAGAACACTTTCTAACACCATACACAAAAATAAACTCAAAATGGATTAAAGATCTAAATGTAAGACCAGAAACTATAAAACTCCTAGAAGAGAACATAGGCAAAACACTCTCTGACATAAATCACAACAGGATCCTCTATGACCCACCTTCCAGAATATTGGAAATAAAAGCAAAAATAAACAAAAGAGACCTAATTAAACTTAAAAGCTTCTGCACAACAAAGGAAATTCTAAGCAAGGTGAAAAAACAGTCTTTAGAATGGGAGAAAATAATAACAAATGAAGCAATTGACAAAGAATTAATTTCAAAAATATACAAGCAACTCCTGCAGCTCAATTCCAGAAAAATTAATGACCCAATCAAAAATTGGGCCAAGGAACTAAACAGACATTTCTCCAAAGAAGACATACAGATGGCTAACAAACACATGAAAAGATGCTCAACATCACTCGTTATCAGAGAAATGCAAATCAAAACCACAAGGAGGTACTATTTCACACCAGTCAGAACGGCTGCTATCCAAAAGCCTACAAGCAATAAATGCTGGAGAGGGTGTGGAGAAAAGGGAACCCTCTTACACTGTTGGTGGGAATGCAACCTAGTACAGCCGCTACAGAGAACAGTGTTGAGATTCCTTTAAAAACTGGAAATAGAACTGCATATGACCCAGCAATCCCACTGCTGGGCATACACACTGAGAAAACCAGAATTGAAGGAGACACATGTACCCCAATGTTCGTCACAGCACTATTTATAATAACCAGGACATGGAAGCAACCTAGAATATCCATCAGCAGATGAATGGATAAGAAAGCTGTGGTACATATACACAATGGAATATTACTCAGCCATTAAAAAGAAATCATTTGAATCAGTTCTAATTAGGTGGATGAAACTGGAGCCTATTATACAGAGTGAAGTAAGCCAGAAAGAAAAACACCAGTACAGTATACTAACGCATATATATGGAATTTATAATGATGGTAATGATAACTCTGTATGTGAGACAGCAAAAGAGACACAGATGTATAGAACAGTCTTGGACTCTGTGGGAGAGGGCGAGGGTGGGATGATTTGGGAGAATGGCATTGAAACATGTATATTATCATATGTGAAACAGATCGCCAATCCAGGTTCGATGCAGGATACAGGGTGCTTGGGGCTGGTGCACTGGGATGACCCAGAGGGACGGTATGGAGAAGGAGGTGGGAGGGGTGTTCAGGATGGGGAACACGAGTACACCTGTGGTGGATTCATGCCGATGTATGGCAAAACCAATACAATATTGTAAAGTAATTAGCCTCCATTTAAAATAAATTTATATTGAAAATAAAAAAAGAAAGAAAAAAGGAATAATTCATGGTAAAAATAAAAAGTATTTAAATGAAACTGTCCCTGTTGAAATCATTGTGGTTTCTGTTCTCTGACTAGACTCTTAATGAAACAGATTTGGTTCCAGGATTGTCCAGGAGGAGCAACACAGGTGGTATTTGAAAACTGGTTTGATTGCACCCTTGGAACTAAGCCCACTGCTGGGTTGTTTGCCAAGAGGACACAAGATGCTAGTGATCCATGGCATGCAGTGCTGCTGCAGTTCATCACAGTCATCTGGATGAAGAGCCAACTGAAGGGAGCACCCTGGAAGCTTGAGTAACTGCTGCATTTGACGACCAGGCAGTATGAAGACCACAAGGATGGGGGGTTAGATGGGTCCTTTCGATATACTGGAGCACTTACAGAGACAATGACAGGCTTGAATCCTTTAACTGTCAGCTCAAATCATAGTCTAAGAGCCAGAGAGATTCCATGGCAGCCTTAATAAAATGTACTTTTTGCTACCACAGCACTGGTATAGCTAATAATCAAACAGATTTAATTGAGTAGATTGCTGAGTTACAGTGTCAGTTGAATGCTCATTTCACCAAATTTCTCATGCAAAGGTTAAAAAAAAAAAAAGATTAGAATACTTAAACTCCAAGTAGGGACATGTTGTTGCACCCAGATAAAACTATCTTGAAACTCAACTCATTCTGAGCTATCGTTGCCAGTGGAAGTAGCTTTAAACCCTGCATCTGAGAAGACAAGCCTTCTTTTGCTTCAAAACTCTACACTAACCTCACCTAGGACAAATGAGGGCTAATATCTTTAAAAGAGATACTCATTCCTCTTAAGACCCACAATAGTGAGCTTTAACTCAACAACAAGGGTCATATCTCAATATAATCCAGGGGAACTGGTGCACATCATTACCGAAGAGGAAATAGCTTATGCATTAAAAAAAAAAAAAAAAAAGAAACTGCAAGATTTCCTTATTCCATATTAGCAGAACCCAGAGAACATACACAGGAGTGGATTCTAAGGGTATCTCAAAGGAGTTCTTTGGCAATATTAGCACCAAACTTTTACTTATGATGAAAAGGAAATAAAAAGCTGGCACACTGACCTGAGTGATACAGATGAATTTGTGCAGCTGCATTAGGATCTGCTGAATAGGATCACTGATCTGACGTACTTTCCTCTGTGACACAACAATTCCTGCAGATGCTGTGGATAAAAACAATTGCAGTTAGTGAAGACTCTGGTTTTCCCCTTCAAATGCTGTATTAATGGAAAAATGGAGTAAAATTCAGGGGGGGAAAAAAAAGCAGAAGCGCTAATCCTACCAATGAAACAGTATGTAGAGAGTTTGTAACACTTCAGTATTTTATGATATTGGATGCATAATTCCTTCCTTCTACTTCTCAGACCCCTAAGTAACATGACAATGTTATTTACAACATCTGGAAGACTATTTAGCACTTGGAAAATTTACCTGCCATTACACCAGGCTGCCACTAGCAATCAGTGGTGTCTTGTATACTGCGTCCACTGAAAAGCTAGGCTTCAGATATGTGCAGTTAAGAGACTATCACACTTTAAAATTTTAAATTCATTATAGCAAATAAAACTAATTTTATTAAAACTGAAGTGAAGTGGAGTTTCTCATTCGTGTCTGACTCTTTGCAACCCCATGGACTGTAGCCTACCAGGCTCCTCGGTCCATGGGATTTTCCAGGCCTGAATACTGGAGTGGGTTGCCATTTCCTTCTCCAGGGGGTCTTCCTGACCCAGGGATAGAATCCAGGTCTCCCGCATTGTAGGCAGACGCTTTACCACCCAAGCTACAAAATGCAAATACTGAATAGGCAATCTTACAGAGCAAACAAGAAAACTAATAAATTATAACTTGTAATATAATCAAGGGTTTGAAAATTGTTAAAAATTATAATTTTCACCTCCCTCAATAAGACACATTTATAATTTATTCTGAGTTCTCATCATAGAGCCACATCACTTTCACAGTCCTAGGCTAGCTTGGTGCCAAATTGCATATAAGCCACTTTTCCAGATTCACATGTCATAGGCACAAGTCTCACTCTTAACTCCGAGGAATGTAAAGCTATTTAAAGGAAAGGCCTTAACCTCCATATTAGTCACAAGGTCCCCTCTGCCTTCTCTCAACCTCAGATCCACAATGGAAGAGGTGGATGTATACTATCCTCTCTCCCTTCTCCCTATTCTTTCCCTTCCTCGCCACAACCTGTAGCATGGTTTCTAAAATAATGCTTTTCTTCCCAAATTCTCATTTTTTAAAAAAAGTTCCAAAGACCTTCTTTTTTTTTTTTTACCTTAATGAAGCCTTGAGTAGATGAAATTAAATGTGAACACAATCATCGCTTTCAGTTCAATTCAGTTGCTCAGTCATGTCGGACTCTTTGCGACCCCATGAATCGCAGCACACCAGGCCTCCCTGTCCATCACCAACTCCTGGAGTTCACTCAGACTCACGTCCATCGAGTCAGCGATGCCATCCAGCCATCTCACCCTGTGTCTTCCCCTTCTCCTCCTGCCCCCAATCCCTCCCAGCATCAGAGTCTTTTCCAATGAGTCAACTCTTGGCATGAGGTGGCCAAAGTACTGGACTTTCAGCTTTAGCATCATTCCTTCCAAAGAAATCCCAGGGCTGATCTCCTTCAGAATGCACTGGTTGGATCTCCTTGCAGTCCAAGGGACTCTCAAGAGTCTTCCCCAACACCACAGTTCAAAAGCATCAGTTCTTCAGTGTTCAGCCTTCTTCACAGTCCAACTCTCACATCCATACATGACCACAGGAAAAACCATAGCCTTGACTAGACGGACCTTTGTTGGCAAAGTAATGTCTCTGCTTTTGAATATGCTATCGAGGTTGGTCATAACTTTCCTTCGAAGGAGTAAGCGTCTTTTAATTTCATGGCTGCAGTCACCATCTGCAGTGATTTTGGAGCCCAGAAAAATAAAGTCTGACACTGTTTCCACTGCTTCCCCATCTGTTTCCCATGAAGTAATGGGACCGGATGTCATGATCTTCGTTTTCTGAATGTTGAGCTTTAAGTCAACTTTTTGACTCTCCACTTTCACTTTCATCAAGAGGCTTTTTAGTTCCTCTTCACTTTCTGCCATAAGGGTGGTGTCATCTGCATATCTGAGGTTATTGGTATTTCTCCTGGCAATCTTGATTCCAGCTTGTGTTTCTTCTAGTCCAGCGTTTCTCATGATGTACTCTGCATATAAGTTAAATAAACAGTGTGACAATATACAGCCTTGATGTACTCCTTTTCCTATTTGGAACCAATCTGTTGTTCCATGTCATTGCTTTGGCAACAGCTAAGATTTTGAAAAATTATTCTTATACATGTGCTTTCTGAGAAGACTTGCATATTTTACCATAAGAATTTATTTTCAAAACATTTATAGAGAAATTTTAATATAGCCATTAAAAGATCCAATTTGTTTTATAATTGTCATATGAAAATGTATATTTAGGAAACAAAATACAAAAAAGAAAATATTTTTTTTCTTATGGGTGTTTTTACTGTGTTGAGAAATTCACACAAGAAATCATCTAGTTTTAATTCATCTACATTTAATATGATTTAAATGTTTGAAATGTAAAGGATCTACCTCCTCTAGGAACTATGTCTAACTTCTTTTAAACATGAGTTACTTGACCTTTCAGATGAGGCTTAATAAATTACCCTTAGTCTGATCACGTGGCTGATCATGCACTGATCACGAAGCTGATCATACACTGATCACGTGACTGTGCTTGCACTGATCACGTGGCTGGTCATGCACTGATCACGTGGCTGATCATGCACTAATCACGTTGTGGATCATGCACTGATCACGTGGCTGATCACACACTGATTACGTGGCTGATCATGCACTGATCACGTGACTGATCATACACTGATCACATGACTGATCATGCACTGATCACTTGCCTGATCATGCAGTGATCACGTGGCTGATCATGCACTGATCACGTGGCTGATCATACACTGACCACGTGGCTGATCATGCACTAATCACGTTGGGTATCATGCACTCATCATGTGGCTGATCATACACTTATCACGTGGCTGATCATAGAGTATTCACGTTGGGGACCATGCACTCATCACGTCGCTGAACAAACACTGAACACGTGGCTGATCATGCACTGATTACGTGTCTGATCGCACACTGATCACGTGGCTGTGCATGCACTGATCACGCGGCTGATCATACACTGATCACGTGGCTGATCATCCACTAATTACTTTGCGGATCATACACTCATCACGTGGCTGATCATGCACTGATCACGAAGCTAATCATACACTGATCACGTTACTGTGCGTGCGCTGATCACGTGGCTGATCATGCACTGATCAAGTGGCTGATCATACACTGATCACGTGGCTGATCATGCACTAATTACTTTGCAGATCATGCACTCATCACGTGGCTGATCATGCACTGATCACGAAGCTGATCATACACTGATCACGTGGCTCATCATGCACTGATCACGTGGCTGATCATGCACTGACCACGAAGCTGATCATACAATGATCAGGTGACTGCCCATGCACGAATCACGTGACTGCACATTCACTGATCACATAATTGAAGGCCATGATAACGTGGCTGTCATGCACTGATCACGTGGCTGATCATGCACGGTTCATGTGACTGAGCATGCACTGATCACTTAGCTATCATGCATTGATCAGCTGGCTATCATGTACTGAACACGTGGCTGATCATACACTGATCACATGACTCCACATGCACTGATCACGTAGCTATCATGCACTGATAAAATGGCTATCATGCACTGATCCCGTGTCTGATCATGCACTGATCACGTTACTGATCATGCACTAGTCATGTAGTTGTCATGCACTGATCACGTGGCTGATCATACACTGATCACGTGACTGATCATGCACTGATCACATGCCTGATCATGCACTGATCACGTGCCTGATCATGCACTGATCACGTGCCTGATCATGCACTGATCACGTGGCTGATCATGCACTGACCACGAAGCTGATCATACAATGATCAGGTGACTGTGCATGCACTGATTACTTGGCTGACCATGCACTGATCACGAAGCTGATCATGCACTGATAACCTGGCTATGATACAATGATCATGTGCCTGATCATGCATTCTTCACGTGCCTGATCATGCACTGGTCATGTGGCTGATCATGCTCTGATCACGAAGCTGATAATACACTGATCACGTGACTGAGCTTGCACTGATCACAAGGCTGATCATGCACTGATCAATTGGCTGATCATGCGCTGATCATTTAGCTAATCATGCACTAATCACGTTGCTTACCATGCACTGATCAGGTGGCTATCATGCACTGATCACGTGGCTGATCATACACTGATCACGTGACTGCCCATGCACTGATCACGTGACAGATCATGAACGGATCACGTGGCTATCATGCACTGATCACGTGACTGTGCATGAACTGATCACGTACCAGTTCATGCAATGTTTTCGTGGCTATCATGCACTGATCACGTGGCTGATCACGCATTGTTCATGTGACTGATTATGCACTGATTACGTAGCTGTCATGCACTGATCACATGACTTCGCATGCCATGATGACGTGACTGATCTTGCACTGATCACGTCCCTATCATGCACTGATCACGTGGCTAATCATACATTGATCATGTAACTAATCATGCACTGATCACGAAGTTGATCATACACTGATCACATGATGGTACATGCACTGATCACGTGGCTTTGCATGCACTGATCACGCGGCTGATCATGCACTGATCACGTGGCTGATCATACAATGAACACATGGCTGATCATGCACTAATTACTTTGCGGATCATGCACTCATCACGTGGCTGATCATGCACTTATCACGTTGCGGATCATGCACTGATCACATGGCTGATCATACACTGATCACGTCGCTGATCATGAACTGATCACGTGACTTAGCATGCAGTGATCTCGTGTCTGAATGGTGCTGATCATGTGACTAATCAAGAACTGATCACGTGGCTATAATGCACTGATCATGTGCATGATCATACACTGATCACTTTACTGATCAGGCCCTGATCACGTGACTGATCATTCACTGATCACGTGGCTATCATGCACTGATCACGTGACTGCACATGCACTGTTCACGTAATTGTAGGCAATGATCACGTGGCTATCATGCGCTGATCACGTGTCTCTCATGCACTGAACACGTGGCTGATCATACACTGATCACGTGAGTGCCCATGCACGAATCACGAGACTGCACATGCACTGATCACATAATTGAAGGCAATGATAACGTGGCTGTCATGCACGGATCACGTGGCTGATCATGCACTGCTCATGTGACTGAGCATGCACTGATCACTTAGCTATCATGCATTGATCACTTGGCTATCATGTACTGAACACGTGGCTGATCATTCACTGATCACATGACTACACATGCACTGATCACGTGGATGATCATACAGAGATCAAGTGGCTGATCATGCACTGATTACCTGGCTGATCATGCATTGATCACTTGGCTATCATGCACTGATCACGTGGCTGATCATACACTGATAACGTGACTGCACATGCACTGATCCCGTCGCTGATCACACAGTGATCACGTAGCTGATCATGCACTGATCACGTGGCAGTTCATACACTGATCACTAGGCTGATCATGCACTGATAACCTGACTATCATACACTGATCACGTAGCTATCATGCACTGATAAAATGGCTATCATGCACTGATCCCGTGTCTGATCATGCACTGATCACGTGACTGATCATGCACTAGTCATGTAGTTGTCATGCACTGATCACGTGGCTGATCATACACTGATCACGTGACTGATCATGCACTGATCACGTGCCTGATCATGCACTGATCCGGTGACTGATCATGCACTGATCACGTGCCTGATCATGCACTGATCACGAAGGTGATCATGCACTGATAACCTGGCTATCATACAATGATCATGTGCCTGATCATGCATTCTTCACGTGCCTGATCATGCACTGATCATGTGGCTGATCATGCTCTGATCACGAAGCTGATAATACACTGATCACGTGACCGAGCATGCACTGATCACATGGCTGATCATGCACTGATCAAGTGGCTGATCATGCGCTGATCATGTAGCTAAACATGCACTAATCACTTTGCTTACCATGCACTGATCAGGTGGCTATCATGCACTGATCACGTAGCTGATCATACACTGATCACGTGACTGCCCATGCACTGATCACGTGACAGATCATGCACGGATCACGTGGCTCTCATGCACCGATCACCTGACTGCGCATGAACTGATATCGTGCCTGTTCATGCAGTGTTTTCGTGGCTATTATGCACTGATCACGTGGCTGATCATGCATTGTTCATGTGACTGATTATGCACTGATTACGTAGCTGTCATGCACTGATCACATGACTTCGCATGCCATGATGACGTGACTGATCATGCACTGATCACGTGCCTATCATGCACTGATCACGTGGCTAATCATACATTGATCATGTAACTAATCATGCACTGATCATGAAGTTGATCATACACTGATCACGTGACGGTGCATGCACTGATCACGTGGCTGCACATGCACTGATCATGTGGCAGATCATGCACTAATCACGTGGTTGATCATACACTAACCACGTGGCTGATCATGCACTAATCACGTTGCGGTTCTTGCACTGATCACGTGGCTGATCATACACTGATGACGTCGCTGATCATGCATGGATCACGTGGCTGATCATACACTAATCACGAGGCTAATCATGCACTAATCACGTTGCTTATAATGCACTGATCACGTGGCTATCATGCACTGATCAAGTGTCTATCATGCACTGAACACGTGGCGGATCATACACTGATCACGTGACTGCCCATGCACTAATCAGGTGACTGCACATTCACTGATCACGTAATTGAAGGCAGTGATAACGTGGCTATAATGCACTGATCACGTGGCTGAGCATGCACTGCTCATGTGACTGATCATGCACTGATCACGTAGATATCATGCACGGATCACTTGTCTATCATGCACTGAACACATGGCTGATCATACACTGATCACGTGACTGCACATGCACTGATCACGTGGCTATCATACAGTGATCACGTGGGCTGATCACGCACTGATTACGTGGCCTGATCATGCACTGATCACATGCCTATCATGCACTGATCCATAGGCTGACATCGCACTTGATTTCGAGACTAGTCAGGCACTGTCACGTTTGTTATGGCTCTCATGCACTGATCACGTGAACTGGCAGTGCAGTTGATGACGTGGACTTTATCGGCGCATGATCACGTGTTAATTCAGGCAGTGATTAGTGCATGCACAGGCCGCTGATCATGGGACTGTGCACGCACTTGATCACGTGCGCTGATCAGGAACTGACCACTGATCTGCCCATGCGAGTTATCACGGTGAATGGCGTTCATTGATCACGTGTTTATATTGCTGTGTGATCACGTGAACTGAGAGCAGCTCTGATACCGTGACTGGTGACCGTTCAGTGATACGTGGCTGATCACACACTGATATCGTGGACTGAGCATGCAGCTGTCATGTGCGCTCGGGACCGGTGAGGCATTGCCACTCTGGACAAAGAGTCATGAGGAAGGAGGCTCGGCATACGCAAATGCGGGATCAAGCCTCAGGAGTCCACCGGATATTCTGGAGCATCTCCCCCCCAAAAAAATCAGAGTCTGCCTACTTTCTTGCTTTGTGCTCTCACCTCTGATTTCACTGGGGGCTGTCCTCCACCACCATCTCGCTCTCTCTGTCAAAGAGTTAACTTACAGCTCCAATTCATAAAGTTCCTTGTCATTCTTCCCTTGAACTTCCAGCTGAGTCTCCATCTGGAGCTTGGAACTCACCACACTTACTAATTATGCCTGGGCTGCTAAGCCCCACTCGAGAAGGTGTCTAGGGTGAGGCACCTTCCGCTATTCGAGAGGGCGCCTGCAGCCTACGTAAGTGGTGCAAACTTCTTGTCTTGAAGTTTGATTGGTCTCCAGCGTAAACCAAGCTACTCAGTCTCTTTTCTCCACCGAATTTTCCTACTGAGCTCTCCTCATACTATTATTCTTGACATCTCTGATTAGCATATAAATAGTCGCCTAGGCCATCTCTCCTTCGAATACCCTGGATCAGCTGGGGCTGGTCCCCGGCAGGTGGCGCCCGAACAGGGACCTCAGGAGGCAATACTCATAGAGCTGAGCAGACACGAACCACGCAATCAGCAGGCAATAAGCATGGAGCTCAGCAGTGACGAATCATGCTGCTCAACTGGCAATAATCAAGCAGGTGACCAGGCAGGAATCACGCAGCTCAGCTGGCAATTGTCAAGCAGATGAGCCAACAGCAATCACTTAGCTCAGCTGGCAATTGTTATGCAGATGAGCCGGCAGGAATTACGCAGCTCAGCAGGCCCTGATCACGTGACTCTGCAGGCACTGATCACGTGGCTGATCACACACTGATTACGTGGCTGATCACACACTGATCACGTGGCTGATCATACACTGATCACATGACAGATCATGCACTGATCACGTGCCTGGTCATGCACTGATCACGTGGCTGATCATGCACTGATCACAAAGCTGATCATACACTGATCACGTGACTGTGCATGCACTGACCACGCGGCTGATCATGCACTGATCGTGGCCTGATATACACTGATCACGTGGCTGATCATGCCATAATCACGTTGGGGATCATGCACTCATCACGTGGCTGATCATACACTCATTCATGTGGCTGATCATGCAGAATCACGTTGGGGATCATGCACTAATCACGGTCGGTGAACATACACTGACACGTGGTTGATCATGCCACTGATCAGTGTCTGATCGCACTGATCACGTGGGCTGATCATCACTAATCACGTGCTGATCATGCACTGATCATGAAGCTGAAAGTACACTGATCACGTGACTCTGCATGCACTGATTACGTGGCTGAACATGCACTAATCACGTGGCTGATCCATACATTGATCACGTGGGCTGATCATGCACTAATCAGGTTGAGGATATGCACTCATCACATGCTATCATACACTGATCACGTGGCTAATAATGCACTAATCACGTTGCTTATCATGCACTGATCAGGTTCATATCAAGCACTTATCACGTGGCGTGATCATTAAACTTATCACCGTGACTGCCCAATTCACTTATCCTGTAACTGATCATGCACTGATCATATAACTGAGCATGCACCGATCATGTACCCTATCATGCATTGATTCACTTGGCTATCATGCACTGATCACGTGGTGATCATACACTGATAACCTGACTGCACATGCACCTGATCACGTCACTGATCATACAGTTGATCACGTGACTGTGCTTGCACTGATCACGTGGCTGGTCATGCACTTTTCACGTGCCTGATCATGCACTGACCACGTGGCAGATCATGCACTGATCACCTGGCTTGAACATGCAACTGATCACGAAGCTGATCATACACTGATCACGTGACTGTGCTTGCACTGATTCACGTGGCTGGTCATGCACTCTTCACGTGCCTGATCATGCACTGATCACGTGGCTGATCATGCACTGATCACGAAGCTGATCATACACTGATCCGTGGACTGTGCTTGCACTGATTCACGTGGCTGGTCATGGCACTGATCACGTGGCTGATCATGCACTAATCACGTTGTGGATCATGCACTGATCACGTGCTGATCACACACTGATTACGTGGCTGATCATGCACTGATCACGTGACTGATCATACACTGATCACATGACTGATCATGCACTGATCACTTGCCTGATCAGTGCAGTGATCACGGTGGCTGATCAATGCACTGATCACGTGGCTGATCATACACTGACCACGTGGCTGATCATGCACTAATCACGTTGGGGTTATTCAAATGCACTCATCATGTGGCTGATCATACACTGATCACGTGGCTGCTTATAGAGTATTCACGTTGGGGACCATGGCACTTCATCACGTCGCTGAACAAACACTGAACACGTGGCTGATCATGCACTGATTACGTGTCTGATCGTACACTGATCACGTGGCTGTGCATGCACTGATCACGCGGCTGATCATACACTGATCACGTGGCTGATCATGCACTGATAACCTGGCTATGCATACAATGATCATGTGCCTGAATCATGCATTCTTCACGTGCCTGATCATGCACTGATCATGTGGCTGATCATGCTCTGATCACGAAGCTGATAATACACTGATCACGTGACCGAACATGCACTGATCACATGGCTGATCATGCACTGATCAAGTGGCTGATCATCGCTGATCATGTAGCTAAACATGCACTAATCACTTTGCTTACCATGCACTGATCAGGTGGCTATCATGCACTGATCACGTAGCTGATCATACACTGATCACGTGACTGCCCATGCACTGATCACGTGACAGATCATGCACGGATCACGTGGCTATCATGCACTGATCACCTGACCTGCGCATGAACTGATATCGTGCCTGTTCATGCAGTGTTTTCGTGGCTATATGCACTGATCACGTGGCTGATCATGCATTGTTCATGTGACTGATTATGCACTGATTACGTAGCTGTCATGCACTGATCACATGACTTCGCATGCCATGATGACGTGACTGATCATTGCACTGGATCACGTGCCTATCATGCACTGATCACGTGGCTAATCATACATTGATCATGTAACTAATCATGCACTGATCATGAAGTTGATCATACACTGATCCACGTGACGGTGCATGCACTGATCACGTGGCTGCACATGCACTGATCATGTGGCAGATCATGCACTAATCACGTGGTTGATCAATACACTAACCACGTGGCTGATCATGGCACTAATCACTTTGCGCGTTCTTGCACTGATCACGTGGCTGATCATACACTGATGACGTCGCTGATCATGCATGGATCACGTGGCTGATCATACACTAATCACGAGGCTTATCATGCACTAATCACGTTGCTTATAATGCACTGATCACGTGGCTATCATGCACTGATCACGTGTCTATCATGCACTGAACACGTGGCTTGATCATACAACTGATCACGTGACTGCCCCATGCACTAATCAGGTGACTGCACATTCACTGATCACGTAATTGAAGGCAGTGATAACGTGGCTATAATGCACTGATCACGTGGCTGAGCATGCACTGCTCATGTGACTGATCATGCACTGATCACGTAGATATCATGCACGGATCACTTGTCTATCATGCACTGAACACATGGCTGATCATAAACTGATCACGTGACTGCACATGCACTGATCACGTGGCTGATCATACAGTGATCACGTGGCTGATCACCGCACTGATTACGTGGCTGATTCATGCACTGATCACATGCCTATCATGCACTGATCCCATGGCTGATCATGCACTGGATTCGAGACTGATCAGGCACTGGTCACGTGGCTATCATGCACTGATCACTGACTGGGCATGCAGTGATGACGTGGCTTAATCGGGCGCTGATCACGTGTTTATCAGGCAGTGATTAGTGACTGACAGGCGCTGATCATGGGACTGTGCACGCACTGATCAACGTGGCTGATCAGGAACTGACCACCTGACTGCCCATGCAGTTATCACGTGAATGGTCGTTCATTGATCACGTGTTTATTATGCGGTGATCACGTGACTGAGAGGCGCTGATCACGTGACTGTGCCGTCAGTGCATCACGTGGCTGATTCACACACTGATATCGTGACTGAGCATGCACTGCTCATGTGCCGGGAGCCGGTGAGGCATTGCACTCTGGACAAAGGTCATGAGGAAGGAGGCTCGGCATACGCAAATGCGGGATCAAGCCTCATGAGTCCACGGATATTCTGGAGCATCTCCCCCCCAAAAAATCAGAGTTCTTGCCTACTTTCTTGCTTTGTGCTCTCACCTCTGATTTCACTGGGGGCTGTCCTCCACCACCATCTCGCTCTCTCTGTCAAAGAGTTAACTTACAGCTCCAATTCATAAAGTTCCTTGTCATTCTTCCTTGAACTTCCAGCTGAGTCTCCATCTGGAGCTTGGAACTCACCACACTTACTAATTATGCCTGGGCTGCTAAGCCCCACTCGAGAAGGTGTCTAGGGTGAGGCACCTTCCGCTATTCGAGAGGGCGCCTGCAGCCTACGTAAGTGGTGCAAAACTTCTTGTCTTGAAGTTTGATTGTCTCCCAGCGGTAAACCAAGCTACTCAGTCTCTTTTCTCCACCGAATTTTCCTACTGAGCTCTCCTCATACTATTATCTTGACATCTCTGATGTAGCATATAAATAGTCGCCTAGGCCATCTCTCCTTCGAATACCCTGGGATCAGCTGGGGCTGGTCCCCGGCAGGTGGCGCCCGAACAGGGACCTCAGGAGGCAATACTCATAGAGCTGAGCAGACACGAACCACGCAATCAGCAGGCATAAGCATGGAGCTCAGCAGTGACGAATCATGCTGCTCAACTGGCAATAATCAAGCAGGTGACCAGGCAGGAATCACGCAGCTCAGCTGGCAATTGTCAAGCAGATGAGCAACAGCAATCACTTAGCTCAGCTGGCAATTGTTATGCAGATGAGCCGGCAAGGAATTACGCAGCTCAGCAGGCCCTGATCACGTGACTCTGCAGGCACTGATCACGTGGCGTCACACACTGATTACGGTGGCTGATCACACACTGATCACGTGGCTGATCATACACTGATCACATGACAGATCATGCACTTGATCACGTGCCTGGTCATGCACTGGATCACGTGGCTGATCATGCACTGATCACAAAGCTGATCATACACTGATCACGTGACTGTGCATGCACTGACCACGCGGCTGATCATTGCACTGATACGTGGGCTGATCATACACTGATCACGTGGGCTGATCATGCACTAATCACGTTGGGGATCATGCCACTCATCACGTGGCTGATCATACACTCATCATGTGGCTGGATCATGCAGGAATCACGTTGGGATCATCCACTAATCACGTCGCTGAACATACACTGAACACGTGGTTGATCATGCACTGATCACGTGTCTGATCGCACACTGATCACGTGGCTGATCATTCACTATCACGTGGCTGATCATGGCACTGATCATGAAGCTGAAAGTACACTGATCACGTGACTCTGCATGCACTGATTACGTGGCTGAACATGCACTAATCACGTGGCTGGATCATACATTGATCACGTGGCTGATCATGCACTAATAGGTGAGGATCATGCACTCATCACATGGCTGATCATACACTGATCACGTGGCTAATAATGCACTAATCACGTTGCTTATCATGCACTGATCAGGTTTGATATCAAGCACTTATCACGTGGCTGATCATAACTTATCACGGTGACTGCCCATTCACTTTATCCTGTAACTGATCATGCACTGATCATATAACTGAGCCATGCACCGATCATGTACCTATCATGCATTGATCACTTGGCTATCATAGCACTGATCACGTGGCTGATCATACACTGATAACCTGAACTGCACATGCACTGATCACCGTCACTGATCATACAGTGATCACGTGACTGTGCTTGCACTGATCACGTGGCTGGTCATGCACTTTCACGTGCCTGATCATGCACTGACCGACGTGGCAAGATCATGCACTGATCACCTGGCTGAACATGCACTGATCACGAAGCTGATCATACACTGATCACGTGACTGTGCTTGCACTGATCACGTGGCTGGTCGATGCACTCTTCACGTGCCTGATCATGCACTGATCACGTGGGCTGATCATGCACTGATCACGAAGCTGATCATACACTGATCACGTGACTGTGCTTGCACTGATCACGTGGCTGGTCATGCACTGATCACGTGGCTGATCATGCACTAATCACGTTGTGGATCATGCACTGATCACGTGGCTGATCACACACTGATTACGTGGCTGATCATGCACTGATCACGTGACTGATCATACACTGATCACATGACTGATCATGCACTGATCACTTGCCTGATCATGCAGTGATCACGTGGCTGATCATGCACTGATCACGTGGCTGATCATACACTGACCACGTGGCTGATCATGCACTAATCACGTTGGGTATCATGCACTCATCATGTGGCTGATCATACACTGATCACGTGGCTGATCATAGAGTATTCACGTTGGGGGACCATGCACTCATCACGTCGCTGAACAAACACTGAACACGTGGCTGATCATGCACTGATTACGTGCTGATCGTACACTGATCACGTGGCTGTGCATGCACTGATCACGCGGCTTGATCATACACTGATCACGTGGCTGATCATCCACTAATTACTTTGCGGATCATTACACTGCATCACGTGGGCTTGATCATGCAACTGATCACGAAGCTGATCATACACTTGAATCACCGTTACTAGTGCATGCGCTGATCACCGTGGCTGATCATGCAACTGAATGCAAGTGGCTGATCATACACTGATCAACGTGGTCTGTCATCGCACTAATTTACTTTGCAGAATCATGGCACTCATCACGTGGCTGATCATGCCACTTGATCACCGAAGTCTGATCAGTTACACCTGATCACCGTGGCGCATTTTCATGCCACTGATCACGTGGCTGATCATGCCACTGGACCACGAAGCTGATTCATTACAATGATCAGGTGACTGCCCATGCAACGAATCACGTGACTGCACATTTCACTGATCACATAATTGAAGGCCATGATAACGTGGCTGTCATGCACTGATCACGTGGCTTGATCATGCACGGTTCATGTGCCTGAGCATGCACTGATCACTTAGCTATCATGCATGATCACCTGGCTATCATGTACTGAACACGTGGCTGATCATACACTGATCACATGACTCCACATGCACTGATCACGTGGCTGATCATACAGAGATCAAGTGGCTGATCATGCACTGATTACGTGGCTGATCATGCACTGATCACGTAGCTATCATGGCACTGATAAAATGGCTATCATGCCACTGATCCCGTGTCTGATCATGCACTGATCACGTGACTGATCATGCACTAGTCATGTAGTTGTCATGCACTGATCACGTGGCTGATCATACACTGATCACGTGAACTGATCATGCCACTGATCACATGCCTGATCATTGCACTGATCACGTGCCTGATCATGCACTGATCACGTGGCTGATCATGCACTGACCACGAAGCTGATCATACAATGATCAGGTGACTGTGCATGCACTGATTACTTGGCTGACCATGCACTGATCACGAAGCTGATCATGCACTGATAACCTGGCTATGAATACAATGATCATGTGCCTGATCATTGCATTCTTCATGTGCCTGATCATGCACTGGTCATGTGGCTGATCATGCTCTGATCACGAAGCTGATAATACACTGACCACGTGACTGAGCTTGCCACTGATCACAAGGCTGATCATGCACTGATCAATTGGCTGATCATGCGCTGATCATTTAGCTAATCATGCACTAATCACGTTGCTTACCATGCACTGATCAGGTGGCTATCATGCACTGATCACGTGGCTGATCAATACACTGATCACGTGACTGCCCATGCACTGATCACGTGACAGATCATGAACGGATCACGTGGCTAATCCATGCACTGATCACGTGACTGTGGCATGAACTGATCACGTACCTGTTCATGCAATGTTTTCGTGGCTATTCATGCACTGATCACGTGGCTGATCACGCATTGTTTCATGTGACTGATTATGCACTGATTACGTAGCTGTCATGCACTGATCACATGACTTCGCATGCCATGATGACGTGACTGATCTTGCACTGATCACGTCCCTATCATGCACTGATCACGTGGCTAATCATACATTGATCATGTAACTAATCATGCACTGATCACGAAGTTGATCATACACTGATCACATGATGGTACATGCACTGATCACGTGGCTTTGCATGCACTGATCACGCGGCTGATCATGCACTGATCACGTGGCTGATCATACAATGAACACATGGCTGATCATGCACTAATTACTTTGCGGATCATGCACTCATCACGTGGCTGATCATGCACTTATCACGTTGCGGATCATGCACTGATCACATGGCTGATCATACACTGATCACGTCGCTGATCATGAACTGATCACGTGACTTAGCATGCAGTGATCTCGTGTCTGAATGGTGCTGATCATGTGACTAATCAAGAACTGATCACGTGGCTATAATGCACTGATCATGTGGATGATCATACACTGATCACTTTACTGATCAGGCCCTGATCACGTGACTGATCATTCACTGATCACGGGCTATCATGCACTGATTCACGTGACTTGCACATGCACTGTTCACGTAATTGTAGGCAATGATCACGTGGCTATCATGCCGCTGATCCACGTGTCTCTCATGCACTGAACACGTGGCCTGATCATACACTGATCACGTGAGTGCCCATGCACGAATCACGTGACTGCACATGCACTGATCACATAATTTGAAGCAATGATAACGTGGCTGTCAGCACGGATCACGTGGCTGATCATGCACTGCTCTATGTGACTGAGCATGCACTGATCACTTAGCTATCATGCATTGATCACTTGGCTATCATGTACTGAACACGTGGCTGATCATTCACTGATCACATGACTACACATGCACTGATCACGTGGATGATCATACAGAGATCAAGTGGCTGATCATGCACTGATTACCTGGCTGATCATGCATTGATCACTTGGCTATCATGCACTGATCACGTGGCTGATCATACACTGATAACGTGACTGCACATGCACTGATCCCGTCGGCTGATCACACAGTGATCACGTAGCTGATCATGCACTGATCACGTGGCAGTTCTAACACTGATCACTAGGCTGATCATGCACTGATAACCTGACTATCATACACTGATCACGTAGCTATCATCACTGATAAAATGGCTATCATGCCACTGATCCCGTGTCTGATCATGCACTGATCACGTGACTGATCATGCACTAGTCATGTAGTTGTCATGCACTGATCACGTGGCTGATCATACACTGATCACGTGACTGATCATGCACTGATCACGTGCCTGATCATGGCACTGATCCGGTGAACTGATCATGCACTGATCACCGTGCCTGATCATGCACTGATCACGAAGGCTGATCATGCACTGATAACCTGGCTATCATACAATGATCATGTGCCTGATCATGCATTCTTCACGTGCCTGATCATGCACTGATCATGTGGCTGATCATGCTCTGATCACGAAGCTGATAATACACTGATCACGTGACCGAACATGCACTGATCACATGGCTGATCATGCACTGATCAAGTGGCTGATCATGCGCTGATCAATGTAGCTAAACATGCACTAATCACTTTGCTTACCATGCACTGATCAGGTGGCTATCATGCACTGATCACGTAGCTGATCATACACTGATCACGTGACTGCCCATGCAACTGATCACGTGACAGATCATGGCACGGATCACGTGGCTATCATGCACTGATCACCTGACTGGCGCATGAACTGATATCGTGCCTGTTCATTGCAGTGTTTTCGTGGCTATTATGCACTGATTCACGTGGCTTGATCATGCATTGTTCATGTGACTGATTATGCACTGATTACCGTAGCTGTCATGCACTGATCACATGACTTCGCATGCCATGATGACGTGACTGATCATGCACTGATCACGTGCCTATCATGCACTGATCACGTGGCTAATCATACATTGATCATGTAACTAATCATGCACTGATCATGAAGTTGATCATACACTGATCACGTGACGGTGCATGCACTGATCACGTGGCTGCACATGCACTGATCATGTGGCAGATCATGCACTAATCACGTGGTTGATCATACACTAACCACGTGGCTGATCATGCACTAATCACTTTGCGGTTCTTGCACTGATCACGTGGCTGATCATACACTGATGACGTCGCTGATCATGCATGGATCACGTGGCTGATCATACACTAATCACGAGGCTTATCATGCACTAATCACGTTGCTTATAATGCACTGATCACGTGGCTATCATGCACTGATCACGTGTCTATCATGCACTGAACACGTGGCTGATCATACACTGATCACGTGACTGCCCATGCACTAATCAGGTGACTGCACATTCACTGATCACGTAATTGAAGGCAGTGATAACGTGGCTATAATGCACTGATCACGTGGCTGAGCATGCACTGCTCATGTGACTGATCATGCACTGATCACGTAGATATCATGCACGGATCACTTGTCTATCATGCACTGAACACATGGCTGATCATACACTGATCACGTGACTGCACATGCACTGATCACGTGGCTGATCATACAGTGATCACGTGGCTGATCACGCACTGATTACGTGGCTGATCATGCACTGATCACATGCCTATCATGCACTGATCCCATGGCTGATCATGCACTGATTTCGAGACTGATCAGGCACTGGTCACGTGGCTATCATGCACTGATCACGTGACTGGGCATGCAGTGATGACGTGGCTTATCGGGCGCTGATCACGTGTTTATCAGGCAGTGATTAGTGACTGACAGGCGCTGATCATGGGACTGTGCACGCACTGATCACGTGGCTGATCAGGAACTGACCACCTGACTGCCCATGCAGTTATCACGTGAATGGTCGTTCATTGATCACGTGTTTATTATGCGGTGATCACGTGACTGAGAGGCGCTGATCACGTGACTGTGCCGTCAGTGATCACGTGGCTGATCACACACTGATATCGTGACTGAGCATGCACTGCTCATGTGCCGGGAGCCGGTGAGGCATTGCACTCTGGACAAAGGTCATGAGGAAGGAGGCTCGGCATACGCAAATGCGGGATCAAGCCTCAGGAGTCCACCGGATATTCTGGAGCATCTCCCCCCCAAAAAAATCAGAGTCTGCCTACTTTCTTGCTTTGTGCTCTCACCTCTGATTTCACTGGGGGCTGTCCTCCACCACCATCTCGCTCTCTCTGTCAAAGAGTTAACTTACAGCTCCAATTCATAAAGTTCCTTGTCATTCTTCCCTTGAACTTCCAGCTGAGTCTCCATCTGGAGCTTGGAACTCACCACACTTACTAATTATGCCTGGGCTGCTAAGCCCCACTCGAGAAGGTGTCTAGGGTGAGGCACCTTCCGCTATTCGAGAGGGCGCCTGCAGCCTACGTAAGTGGTGCAAACTTCTTGTCTTGAAGTTTGATTGGTCTCCAGCGTAAACCAA